>NC_141075.1:37595803-38795803 GCF_041138505.1 Cibotium barometz | reverse complement strand
AGAGAAACTCCATCAAACCTACTCCCTGAGAATAGAAGTAACCTGCAACTTCCATGACTGAAAGTTACCACCATCCAATTTGTCTGCCTCATCAAGGAAACAACAAGAAAGTGGTACGGGAGCCAAATCTGAAGCTATCATCATTGATCCAACCAATAGGACCGGACAACACCCGAAAATCCTCCTATAGCAAAAAAACGCAGGAGCTTCTGTCGACTGTACCTCCAACCTTGAGGCCACCAGAAGAGAGAAGCAAAAAATGGGGATTTGTTATAGAGAGAAAAGGTAGCCACATAGGGCCTGGGAATATGCTGTAAGAGGGTGCAAGAGGGAAAGGCATCAACTAGGACTGTAGCTTGGGCTCTCCTCAAGAAAAAAACGCACAATCTCAAAAGAAGAAGTGTCCTCCACAGGCACAAACAGTGCCACCAAAGCCCGAAACACCACAAACCCCCTCTGCAAAAGGGAATGTCCACCGGAGAGGAAAACGCAGCCAAAAAGGGGCTGCTATCCTGAAAAAACAGGCCGCCTAGATCCAAACTCCAAGTAGGAAAGAAACGCCGATGAAAAGTTACCTTCTGGCTGCAAGCGATGAAGCAAAAGTGAAGGAGATCCAACCAGTAGAAGCTGTCCACAAAACGCAGCAAGAAGAAGGCTGCAAATCTGTTAAAAAACGCAGAGGATAAGGGGCTAGAAATAAGGCTAAATCTGGGGCAACAGATGGAATCGCTGAACGGGGAGCGATGATACCATGAAAGAGTGCACAGAGCGGAAGCAAAAGAGCACTAGAGTGTACTGAATAGAGAGTGCAAGAGAGAGAGATATGTGGAGCAACTATGCTGAATATACTGAAGCAAAACAGTCCCAAGCAAGAGACACAAGCAGTCTCATAAGTGAGGGAGCAAAAGATATACAAGACAAGATGAAAAGTGAGAGGCCAGCCCACCTATTTATAGGTGGGTAGTGCTGGCCGACTGGAGCTGAATAAGCTGGCCGACTGGAGCTGAATGGCTGCCAACTGGGAAAATACCATACGGGTTGGGAAAAATCCCAAAAAAATATGTAAAATAGGGGTGGCCAGCCCACAATCAAGGGCCATGCAAAAGGGACCAAAAGGACACCAGAAATGGGCAGAAACTGGGGATGAATGTGCTAACAGGATTGGCCGACTTGCTGTTGGCCAGGTCTTTGGACCCATAAATCCATCTTGCTGCAGCCGTCAGGAACAAACCCCTACCCTGCTGGCCGACAGCCTCCTGGTCCTTCCACCACTCCTTACCATACCAATAAAGCTGTAGAGCTCCTATATCTGGTTCTAATATGATCTTTACGTGTTGCCCCTTCAAAGATTAGTCCTGGGATTAGCGTGTACATGTGCATGCACATAACAGTTTGTTGCCTAGGAAACTGGCCCTTGGTGGATGACCTCACCCTTCATATAAACAGGCATCTGGTTGTTGGTTGGCTTGTAGATCTTGTCCGCAACTCTATAAAGTAGTATATATATTGTCCACGTTGATCCCGATCAAGGCCGCCTCAGAGTGCTCCTCCAGATGAGGTTAAGCCTGAATTGGTGGATGATGGAGGGCTAGAGGAGGTCCAAATGCCTTGTCAGGTTGTGTATCACAAGTACATTGTCAAACAGAGCTCCAATATTTTCTCAAGTTCAAGCTCTGATCCATGAGGCTGTTTGAGAAGTTCACAAATGAGTCTTGACCATTGTTGAGAGCTTACCAAGAGGCCTGCAGCTGAGGACAATTGTGATGCAAGTGGGGGAGAGTGTGACACACCTCCACATCATCAGGTGACAGGTTAGAGGCCCTGGGCAGCCTGGACAAGGCTCAGGCAGCAGTGCATAGAGTCTGGCCAGCGTTGGGCAGGCTGTCAGGAAGCTGGCAAGGGGTTGGGCAGACCAGGTCAGGCAGGAGTTGTTGGTAGTTCGTCCTCCCAGCTGCCACGTGTGCATTAAATTATCCCATAAATCCTAGCATAAGGTTCCCAAACCTTTGGTGTGAGTGGGCACAAGGGATAGGAGCCTTAGGTTGGCCAACCACTCGTGAGTGTTGCTGATGCTTGATGCTGCACTTCTGCTCTAAAATTCTGACATGGTATCAGAGCCACACCTCTTCTATGCTTGCCGTGGTTTTGTCTGGTTCCTCTCACCTTGTGTGGACAAGTCGTGAAAGCGAAGTTTCCCATGGAGTCTACTTTTGGGTTGAGGTCTCATGCTGGGGCTGAGAGCGCCCAGGTGAGCCTGCCGCAAGGTGCAATCCAGGTTTGGGGTCGCATGTTGGTCTCTGTCGTCGTATGCGTGGAGCCAGCTTCGGACGAAGGGGAGTGTTGGCAGGTCGTCCTCCCAGATGCCACTTGTGCATTAAAATGTCCCATAAATCCTAGCATAAGGCTCCCAAACCTTAGTATAAAGGGTAAAAAAGACACGTGGCCTCTCTCATCCCTCCGACACACCCTTTGGTGTGAGTGGGTGCATGGGATAGGAGGGAGGGAGAGGCCCAGCCTCAGGTTGGCCGACCACTCATGCGTGTTGCTGATGCTTGATGCTGCGCTGCTGCTCTAAAATTCTGAGAGGAGTTTTGGCAAGGACCAACCAGATTAAGAAGACTTGACTCTTATTGAAAGCCTTTATGCCTTGCAGATGGGGTGCTACTGTCGGAGAAGACACCTGAAAGGGTTATCTTAAGTGAGGGATGCACTTTCGCCACAAGACATGATTGCACATACTGTTACTGCTCCACACTTCTGCTAAGAGAAGATATACATGAATGCAATGGTTTATTTTTGTCTACAATTGCCTTTCGATATTGTAATGTTTATAATAGAGTATGGATTAGTATGGTTCTCACATTGGTATCAGGGCATGTGATCATGAGATGTCTTATTATGTTGAATCTTGAAACCTTTCCCTTTAAGTGATCAAGGAAATAAGAAACAAGAACAAAAGAAGAGAGTTGAACATGAAAATAGAACCTTGGTGGTTTGAACTGTCTCCACATCCAAATTTGGACATTTTGGTTGTTTAGCATGAGCAGTTTTGTTTAAAAAAATGTGCATTCAAAGTTTCTATTGAAATGGGTTGCTGCAGGCAATCCGTGGAGTTCTTTTAGAAGCACTTTGTCAAGAAGTGGAGCAGAGTATATCGATGTCTGAAGTCAATCGGTCTGTTCAATCATCAATCAGTTATATAGAAACTCAATTAGGCAATGTCGGAGGATCTGCAAGTAGGAAATGGAGGCTTTGTGCAAAGAGCCAACAGGCGATTGAAGAGTCAGAAGGTTGTGACTCAAACTTCTGGGGCCCTGGGAGTACAAAGCTTGCAAAATGTGTCCACTTGATGAATTTAGTGTCAAGAATTCCCAAAGGATACATAGAAGCTAACTCTGCAGCCACATTTATAAGCTTCACACTCTTGCTAGAAAGGTAAGCTACAATTAGATTCGCTTTTCTTGGATTAAAAGGCTCCTACGATGTGTTGCTACACTCATGCTGATTTGTACTGTCAGTCTGTCTCTTGAACCAGGTCTGTTGTGGTTTGGCTCCTGAACTCCAGAAATCGATTCTTGCTGGGCATTACTGGATCATGTACAAGTATTGAATCTTCACAAGTGATGCATAGTTTAAAACTTCTGTTAGCGTGTCGAAGGTCTCTAGAATCTTTGCTTCTAAGAGATGGTTTAGTTGAATCTAGTCTTGAAGATTCTTGTATCATGTCAGTTTTGCTGGGTGATTCCTGCTCAATGTACTGGCCAGTACTCTCTATGCATGCTGTTGCAACTTGCATTCATGACCTATTGGAAGGACATCAAGAGGATGCTGTGCTTGCCTCTGGTAAAGATATGCTACTTTCCCTCTCAAGGTGCACAACAGGCCTCTTCACCTTTTTTAGTCAGAATTTGATTAAAGGTCTTCTGAACCCTCTTTTAATGAGGAGCGAGAACGGTCAATGTCCAGCTACTCCCAGATTGGATATTGATGATCCTTTAATGCCTCTTGTGAGCACTCTGGTTGCTCAGTCAAAAAAATGTTATGAGCTCATGAAGCTGGCAAAATCTGAATGCTTATCAGGGTTGTCAAGACAGCAAATTATGGAGGAGTTTGAGAGGAAAGAAAATAGCATTTCACGAGAAGGTTGCTATGACATTTTGGCCTTATTGGGTGCTGTAAGTAGTCTGTTATGGGGTGTTACAATGACCCTAGAGGCTTTTGATGATAAGTGCCATTTAAAGGAGGACGGCTGTACTAAGTGGTCGGGTCAGCTTCCTGATGGATTGTTGTCCTTTATAGAAACTATTGAAAGTTTTTTGACAGATTGTTTGCATGAAATATTACTGGCTGATGAGGTTGTCAATAACAGATCAGCCAATGTTCAGATGATCAGCTACCTTGCATTGGACAATGGTTCTGGAGTTCACAAAGTTTTTGCTTCCCAAGATGGGGAAGATGGAGAGAGTGAAAGTGAAGGTTATCTTCAAGATGGTGAAAACCATTCAGCAGGTGCCTTTGCTGTTGCTAACATGGAGGCTTCGGAGGTTTTAGTACATCACAAACACAATGGCATATGGGAAATCAAACGTCAGGAGCACGAAGACAGTGATGATGATGATGCTGTTGTCAATGAAGACAGTGATGATGATGATGCTGCAATCAAAGAAGACAGTGATTTGGTTAACAATGATCATCTTAGGAAGACATATAGAAAAGTGAATTCAGTTTGGAAGCTTTCTGCACCAAATGTAACAGAAGAGCAGAGGCATACATCAGCTCAAGCCTTTGCAGACTTCTTGGAGATGTTAGATGCACAAGTGTTAATGTTTAGGGAGATGATTTCTGGAAAGCTTCAAACACTTTCGGAGTTGCTAGGAGAGTTGTTCATGGCCATGGCTGCCATTGTGAGGCTCAAGAGTTTGTTTCATTCTCCAAACATAATCAGCCCTGCAGCAGGAGGACTTTCCAGCCATCTATGGACATCTTCAATGAGTTTGCATGTGGGAACTGCAAGCAAGATTTTGCAAGAAGTAGCTATGATGTCTCAGCCCAAAGTTTCCAGTTGTTTGATACTGTTGCTGGGTGTTATCAAATACTTGGAATCTGTTGGAAGTTTTCTTCCATACACTAGGCCAACGCTTTCGCCCACAGCATTTGTGAAACTGATCAACACACAAATGTCGTTGCATGGAGCTCTTGTTTCCAGAATTCAGGTGAAACAGCTGCATGTGATGTTGTTAGCTAGTTTTTTTTTTTTGTTTTCAATGCTTCTGGCAACAAGTTGTCTTTCAGTTGTTTTTATTTTCCATGTTTTCCAGCTGAAGTGCATGACAGATACTGCTACATCCCTTGCCCTGGAGGGGTTGACAGGTGTGGTCTTGGGTTAGTGGGATAAGGCATCTATTTGGGGAGATCTACTGGTTTTCAGAGGACCTGGCTCCACGTAGAGTAAGCCTTGATGTCCCATACCTCCAAGACCCGCCCCTCGGGTGTTGACAAATGAAGTACTCTCTGATAGGCCATGAGTCCAAGACTAGAGAAGCTTTCTTTCAAGTGAGCCAATAACTCAGCTTATATAGGCTACCACTAACTTAGTGCCTAAAAGAGCCAAAGCCTCTGAAAACCACTAGACCTCCCCATATAGACGCCTAATCCCAGCACCTGGTTTAACATAATAACCCAAGGTTAGACCTTTCAACCCTTCCAGGGCTTGGAATGTAAGAGATAGACACTGGATGTATTCATACCCTTGGTCTAATAGACCCTTTGTGAGACGTCAAGATAATCTCTTTCTTTCTCTCTCTCATTTTTAGTCACTTTGTGGATGTATTGCAACACTGTTGTTATAATAGACCCTTTGGTCTTTTGTAGATGTTAATATAACTTTTTTTTTTCTGAATGTTCTTAGCCATTACGAACTGTGGATGCCACTTGTATGTGTTGGGCTTTGTGCCATCAGGCATCTGCATCATAAGAGTTGCATTCGCAAACTGAATGCTTTCATCATTCTCTACGAATTCAGCTTGGTGGTGATGGTGCTGCTTCTCCTTGAAGAGAACATATCACTTGCTTGTTCTCCAAGTCATACAATCTATACCCTTTGGTTTGCTTGCTGTATCCATTGAAGATGCATTTGTGAGCTTTGTCATTGGTCTTGTCCTTTGCTTGTTCTTTAAGTCATACAATCTATACCCTTTGATTTGCTTGCTGTATCTAGTGAGATGCATTTGCAAACTTCGTCATCGGTCTTGTCTTAGTTCCTTTTGGTACATGTGTATAGCGAACGCAACCAAGCATTCTGAGATGAAGCACTCTGGGCTTCTTTTCAGCCCATGCTTCTTGAAGTGTTTTATCAGTCATTGCTTTAGTGGGCTTTTGTTGATAAAATGTGCAGCATCATGTCACATGCGGAAGCTCTGGGAGTCTTCTTTCAGCCCTAAACACCTGTCCTGGAACATGCTTGATGCAAAACGCAAGCAGAAGATGGAGAGAAGAGAGAGAGAGAGAGAGAGCTGAGTTTCAGTAAATTCATAGTGTACAAAAAGGAAGTACAATCTGGCTAGCCATAGGCTGCTTTTTGAAAAGATAATCTTGGACTCCAAAAAGCCCTAGTTTGAGACCAAGCCCCTATAGGACTGAATGACAAAAAGAACTTGTGGCTGAGCCTTTTATAGGCATACACTTATTCATGCTGGCCGACTGTTGTTGGCCAGTTTTAATGGACACAAAAATCCACTAAAAGCTGCCGACCAGCCTAGAAGGGTTCCACTGCTGGTCGACCAGGTTCTGATCCCTGGGGATCTCTTCTCTTGACCTCCTCTGCCTTGCTCCAGCCCTAATGACTCTGTTTATCCTGCTGCCCTTCAGGGATTAGCTCAGGAATAAGCATGTACATGTCATGCACATGACACATCGTCATTGCTTGTGCCAATTATACATTTGGAATATTCCTATCCTTTAGCCTGCACCTTGTGGTAAATTGTTGTTTTTTTTTCCGGGAAAAAGATCCTTCAATTAGTTAAAGAAAAACAACCACAAAGGGCTAGATACGACCATGAAGGGCTAAATACAAACTCGCCTCATTTAAGGGCGGGAATCAAATGATCATAAGGGGAAGAGATGCTTCTCCTCCGGCTGGCCGCTCTGTGAGGAGAAGGCTATCTCATACAGGGGGAGGGGGGGGGGAGTGGTAAATTGTTGTTGTGGCGAGTGGTAAATTGTTGCTTGATGCCTTTTTGCTTGCTTTAGGTCATCAATTTTCCATTCTTGTACTCATCTTCTCTATCTGATCAAAACACGATAAAACATTTTTATCATGTAAGTTTACTCATTTCAGCCTAGAAGTCCTTGAACTTTGTGAATTTTTTTCTTAACGACTTCAATAGCCATTTTATTTGGTTAAACAGATCATGGAGGATAAGAAATCCTATGAGGAGCTCAAGCTTTCCTTGCAAAGCTGTTTCACAATGTTTATGAAGAAACCTCTTGGACTGCATTTCCACTTAGCGCTGCAGACAATTGAGCGTAGCCTCTTGGGTCTCGAGGATTGGCCCAAGAAGGAGGATTGTGAAGGAGGAACTTGCTTTGATAGCAGGAAGCTGAATACCACATTGGTTGCAGGTGTTGAATGCCTATCGATAAGCTTGAACGCTGTTTCTGGTGAGCTTGACTGCAACTTTAATAACCACAATTCCTGTTTGAGTGGAAATATAAAAACTACGAGTGTACAAAGACTGTGAGTCCATGCGTTCTATTTAGGGGTATTGACATTATGAATGGTTGCAGGTCTCAAGAGGCTTCAGATTTTGTCAAGGTATTCTTCAAGATATCTGGCTGCAATTTTCAACGTAATCATCAACTCGCAAATTTTTTGGCATGGTTTGACTCAGTCAAGGCATGCCCTTCATTCAAGATCTTGTCCAAGTGCCGTTAGTCCTTTCACTGTCAAGAGTTCGAGCCCACTTTATGCAACAATTGCAATATGGAAATGTGTTGAGATATTGGTGAGCATATCATCACGTGAAGTGATATTCCCCATGAAGGCCAATCATGTAGCTCAAGCCATGAGCTGTCCTGCCGATTTGTTTAAGCCATTCTATCAAAGAAACATGCACCAAGTAAAGTTGATACAGAGCATCTCTTCAACAAGTGAAGGATCTTATTTGAAGGAGTACGACACTTTGATCCCGGATGATCTGTCTGTGTTGAATGTGTTGTTGGAGATCTACACAGCATGTTGTAAACTGCTTCGTAATCTTCTGAGACATAGAAAAAGGTAGAACCTTGCCTCACTCTCATGTTACTGTTTTGAAGTTTGGAGGTAGAACACAAACTTCATACGTTCACAAATAATTATATTCATTGGCTATACTGTATGAATAAGTAACTGTTACCATTACCCACCTCCATCGTATAAAAAGGCCGGGGGTCTGTGTTGTCAACAGTGTGGGTGTAGCAGGTGAGGTAGCAGGCTGAGCAGTTGAAAGAATAAAATGGAAACGAGAGAGGGATGGAGAGATCACGATCATTCACTGAGAGAGAAGCATAATTGAAATTGGTCCTTTTTATAGGAGAGGCCCCCCTTTACAAGGTGTGTGCATATGCTACCACCACACAAACACATGTCAAGGCATGATGCCAAGTGTCACGAAGAGGTGTCACCATTACACATCATTGCTTACAAAAGATCCTTCTAAGAGGTAGTTCCTACATTCAAAGGAACTCACACGCTAATGGCTGTTCATGCACATTACAGCCGCTTTATTTAAACCAAAGCTTACTAGAGTGCTAGTTTACACAACCATCTAACATTGGTTTATTTCCACATTAATCAATATTAATATTTAACATTCCCCCCCATAGTGACAATGTGGCTAGAAAGCCCACTTATCATGGACTAGGGATTAGTGGCCTAATCCAGCAGGGTTAGGGGAGCCCGAGGATTAGAAGAAAGAAGGCTAATACGGGCGGCTAAGTTTATTATTAATAAATCCATGTGTACTGGCTATATATAACTGGATGGTTATTTATAACAGCAGTGGGCACTATATAAGTGAAACATGGGTTACTGTTGTCATAACCTCCCTATTGGTCAGAGTTCGACCAAGACTACTCCTACTCACTATTGGTTAGAGTTCGACCAAGACTCCGGCCACACACGCAGAAGAGCATAGGTCATCATGCCGAAGACCTCTATGGAGTAGATTAGCATGGATCTATGTGAGTCATACTTTATCCCCTGGCTCGGGGGTGGTTCGAAGCATAGAGCCGATGGTTGGGAGGTGAGCTAGCCTGCACCCCTCTTAGAGGGTTTGTACTAATCACTGGTGTTTCATGTTTAGGAGATCCGAAGGGTTGTAACACGAGACACAAGGCTAGTTCTAGTACACACTGGACAAACACATGATAACCACTCGCTTGGCCAGCTATACCAGGTGATCAAAAACATCACTTTTGGCTGTCCACACAAGCCCCAAATCCCACCAAAAATAATTAATAACTCTGCCCACATGATTAGGAAGCCCATGTGTGATAGGGATCGTGTATTTACTTCGAGTTTGTTGTGTTATGTCTCATGTATGTGCTCCATATTGTTTGAATTATTTGTTTCGCTACAAAAGAAGTTTTTGCACTTCACTCTCGCATAGCACACTTTCACATAGCAATATCTTATAGTTTACATCCTTGCCTTGCATACTTATCGAGTGACCTTCGGTTTCTACACTATTTAGTTGAATTTTAGAAAGATGGTGTTATCTTGTGCAGGGAAAGTGGGCATTGTGTGGCACTCTTAGGAGAGTCTTTACGCTCTCTATTGTTTTTCCTTGAGATAATGGAGCTTTCTATATCAAGGAAACAAAATAATGGAGACTTGAACATGCAGTCTGCAACTCACTGTGCAAGTTGGTTGAGGCGAGTTTATGAAGAGGTCAGTTTGTC
This sequence comes from Cibotium barometz, assembly GCF_041138505.1. Taxonomy (NCBI): domain Eukaryota; kingdom Viridiplantae; phylum Streptophyta; class Polypodiopsida; order Cyatheales; family Cibotiaceae; genus Cibotium; species Cibotium barometz. The sequence continues at coordinate 38,785,864 of NC_141075.1, read as the reverse complement.
ATCCTTGTTGATTACAAGACGTTGATTTACCTTTGAAGCTGAGAGGCTTTTTAGTTTGCTTCTATGTTTTTTTGGGTGTGTGTGTGTGAGAAAGAAAGAAAAGATATATTAACGTCTACAGAAGGCCAGATTGGCCTATGAGACAAATCTGTATACAACAGGTCCATGTCCTGAGTATCATGGACAGAAAAACTAAAATGAAAGCTAATCCTAGTCATATGTAGCTCACTACGCAATCACTGTCTAGCATGCTATAGATGTACAATCATGATAGTGGTATACTACTAATTCCACCTAGTGGAGATGGTACATCATACATGGGGCATGGGGCGAGGAGGACTCTCACATCTGTTGTGCCCTGGTGTAGCCTCTAGACTCTCTCCCATAGTCACAGGGAACAGAAGGGACGGATGCTTGGAACAGTGGGACACCGAGTCGGGACGGATCAAGAACGGGGATGGCAGGGGACGGTCGGACGTCCCCCTGGAGGCGTCCCTCACAAGGAACGGAGACGGGGACGGCTGCAGGAGCAGGGACGGCAGGGAGTTGTTGCCCGTTGTCTCGATTGTTTTTTGCCCGTTTTTTTGGCCGTTTCTAGCCATTTATGGCTGTTTGGGAACACCTTGGCCGTTTATGGCTGTTTGGGTGGCCGTTTGGGGATGCCTTGCGGACCAACCTTCGAAGAATTCAAGTTCGACACCAACGAAGAAGAAGCGACTCCTTAGGGCTTTAAAGCTCAAGAAGGAAGGACGTTGTTTTATCTGCGAAGAAAAAGGACACATGCGTAACGAGTGCCCAAAGCAAAAGGTACCAAGACAAATGCAAGACCCAAACCAGAGGCAGCTAACCAGTTGTCTTTGACAGGTACGTCAATTACTGTACTTTCTCGCCCTAGTACTTGTTCTGATTGTCTGTTTAATTCTAACGTATTTGGCTTGCATGATCTTCTCCGAGTTTATGGAGAAGTGAATGGCCATAAAATTCACATTCTTTTAGACCCTGGTAGCTTACACAACTTTGTTAACTACAAACTTGTGCAGAAATTGAGTCTTGACACGACACCCAATGATCATACCTATGAGGTACGCCTACCTGCGGGAAGGCGAGTATGGGATCGAAAGGTGGAGATGCTTCCAATCCAGATTCAGGACTACAAAGATACTCTGGAATGCTATGTAATGCATCTAGAAAATGTAGACTTGTTATTAGGGATTGAGTGGTTTAAGACTCTTCAAGTCCAGATAGATTGGTCTAGTCATATTTTTTCTTTTCAGCATAGGGACACCAAGTATAGTATTTTAGGTGATTGTATTCATCCCTCTCAGGGACCTCTTGTAAATACAATTGATTTTGGAAATATAATGGATTCTTCTTTGTATATCACTTTCCATTGTGTATTGATTCCACTTTCTTCATTTCTCATACCTTCCATGAATGTAAATGAATTAAGTGTGTTTGAAAGAAAAGAATTACAGAAGATACTTGATTCGTTTCAAGATGTATTTTCTAAGGAACTGCCATCGGGTTTACCACCTGAACGGGCAGTAGATCATCGTATTGACTTGATCTCTGGTGCTCATCCTGTCAGTATTCCACCTTATAGGATGAGCCAAGCCGAGGAAGATGAGTTGGCTAAACAACTCGAAGATTATTTGAGGATGGGCTAGATCCGTGCAAGTAAATCACCTTGGGGTGCACCTGTGTTGCTTAGGAGAAAGAAGGACAATACCTGCCTTATGTTCTTGAAACTGATGCCAGTGACTATGCTATCGGGGCTGCTCTATTTCAAGATGGTAGACCGGTTGCTTTTGAAAGTAAAAAGCTAGACGACACTTAATCTCGTTAGCCAACCCTTGAGAAGGAGCTTTATGCTGTGATTCATGCTCTCAAGGTTTGGAGACATTATTTATATGGCTCCAAGTTTGTGGTATTGACTGATCATCAGTCAATCAAGTATGTGTGTGATGCGGATGATTTGAGAAGAAGGAAAGCTCATTGGGCGGAGTTAATGCAAGATTTTGATTTTGAGATCCGTTATTGGAAAGGGTCCATGAATAGTATTGCAGATGCGCTTAGTCGAATTAGAGAGGTGAATACTTTGTCGTTCGCCGAGATTTCTACTGACTTATTTCAGTCATTGAGAGGGCTTTGCAGGACTGATAGTTATTTTGGTCCATTTTGGCAGAAGATCCAAGACGGGAGCTCATTGATTGACCAAGACTCAATGACTGAGCAGTCTACCATTCAGGCTGCAGGAGGCCAGTGTGGATGATTCGGAATGGTTTACTATTCCGTAATGACAATACCACAGATCCCGGACATTAGGTCCAAGATTCTTAAGGAGTGTCACGACGCCCCTTCTGCTGGACGCTCTGGGGTACACAGGACACTATCGTTAGTGAAACACACTTTTTATTGGCCAAAGATGAAAGGGTATGTAGAAGATTATGTTCTCAAGTGTCAAGATCCCGAGGAATGATACAAATGAGGTATGGGGACTGAGGACCTATATATACCTCCCTAGAGGGTAGTCGGCCAGCATAAGGAAAAGCCCACGACTGATTAAAAGGTCCACGACTGCATAAATGCAGTCGGCCAGCAATCTGGTGCCCAAAACTGATCAAAACCAGTCGGCCAGCAGCAAGAGTGCCCACGACTGATAAACACCCAGTCGGCCAGCACTGTACTGCTCTTGGCACCCTCTGGCAGCCCTCCCAAGCCTCAGAAAAAATGGGAAAAATAGGGGAAAGATACGGAGAGTGGGGAAAAATGGGAAAACACCTCATAAGGGCGGGCACACCCACAACAAAGGCCCTGGTGTATAAAACTAGACAGGAGATGACTTCTAACATCTAGCCCATAGTGCTCCATTTGTCCTGTTTCTATAAGTTTAGGTCCAACCAAATGGGAAATGGCCATAAGCTGTCCGGACTTCATTAATTTTGGTCCAACCAAATGCGAACGCATTATAAGTTGTCCGGCCACTTATTAATGAGTGTGGACCTGCAAACCAATAAACCTTAGTAGTAAATGAAGTAAGCTGTAAATTGAGTGTGGACGCACTTACCACCTGCAAAACCCATAAGCCCACAGTTTTAGGCCCAAACAGGAGTGCACACACGTGTCCACAAGGTGCCCGGGCGTCCCCGGTCCCTCAGACTTCACAAGCCAAAATAACAAGCATTGTCCAGGTAGCAAGACAATGTCACACAAAGTAAAATAAAGTTATGGCATGCATCATTTATGCATTGTGCACATGTAAACTTGGAGAATCACCTATCATCATTCTTGTACTTGAAAATATTCCGCCTGCCATCATAACACACCATGTGTGCATGGTCGGAATCCACACGGGCACCGCCCGAAAGTCCACAAATGTCCTGCCATGTCCTTGGACTCATATGCATCCACTCATATGATCCATACACATGCCCAGGTATAATACATACATGCATCCGCATGTTTCTAGGCCTGACACGCATCCGCATGTCCCTAGAATATAGGGGATTGTGACATTCCCCCCGGCTTTTCAGTTGACCGCAACTGAAAAGCCTCTAGATAGGCCTTCAAAAGATCCGGGTAATCCTCGAAGTAGGCCTCATCCATCCATTTCGCATCCAAAGCTGAATAATTCTTGAACTTCACAAGGTACCTACGGCCAAGTTTGCCTCCGGCAAGCTTTCGTTCCTTGTGAAAAACAATCTGTTCAGGTTGAAGAATCTCTTCCAGCTCATCCACCTCGGGTGGGTCTTCCAAAACCGGCTCAAACGGTGTCGGTCCCACATAAGGCCTCAATAGGCTCACATGAAAAGCATTATGCATGTTCCAATGATCTGGGAGTACAAGCCGAAATGCAACATCATTGATCTTCTCCAAGATCTGAAAAGGTCCATGGTACCTGTTGGAAAGCTTAGGGTACTTTCCCTCTTTCCCTGGCCTCTTCCGAAGGCGTGCCTTTGCAAATTTCAGCAAGACCCAATCACCTTGTTTGAATTGTACATCCCTTCTATGCTTATCAGCTGCCTTTTTATTCTTGGTTTGAGACCTGTCTATGGCTGTCCGTACCTGTGCAAATGCAGTATCCAAGTCTCTGACATATTCATCTGCTGCAAAAATCTCATCCTTTGTACGAAGGATGGGTGGTAGTACCACCTTGCCATAGATAATCTCAAAGGGTGCCTTACCCGTAGAAGTATGTACCGTATTGTTGTAGGCAAACTCCACAAGTGGTAAATACTTCTCCCAATCCGATTTGCGGTCGGATACATAAGATTTCAGCAAGTCGAGGACGGCTGAATTTGCTATTTCACTTTGCCCATCTGTCTGTGGATGGTAAGCTGATGAGAAGTTCAGCTTTGTACCCATATTGTCAAACAATGCGCGCCAAAATAAGCTTGTGGTTCTAGGATCTCTATCCCCCACAATAGATTTAGGCATGCCATGGTGTTTGAATATCTGTGCCAAAAATATCCTAGCCATATGATCTGGCTTTATTGTCTTGCGCACGGGAATGAAATGTGCCTGCTTGCTAAACCTGTCAATGATGGTCCAAATAGCATCATTTCCCTGTGGCGTCCTTGGCAAATCCATAATGAAATCCATAGCAATGCTTTCCCATGGTTCATTTGGTATAGGCAAAGGCTGAAGCAATCCAGGTGCTTTATGTCGGTCAAACTTGACCTTTTGACATACCATACATTCACGTACATATGCTTCAATATCCTTGCGAATATCTGGCCAAAAGAAATACCTCTCCAAAGCTTGTGCTGTGGCCAAAATGCCTCTATGACCTGCATATGGAGGAGCATGGCACTCAACCTTATGGCGAAGGTTCTTTACCACACATACGATTTTGCATCATGAGATATCCATCTCTTATGACATAAGATGGGACAGCAATACCCTCTTGCAAATCAGCCCATACATGTGCAAAATCCTCATCCAGATGATACGTATTACGCATATCCGATAAGTCCTCATGGTATGCAACTGTAATAGCATGAACCTGTGGTCGTCTAGATAAGGCATCTGCCACCACATTCTTTTTCCTTGGAGTGTGTAAAATCTGAAAATGAAACATTGAGAGGAAATTTGCCCATCTCATATGCTTCTTTGAGAGCTTACTTTGAGTCAAAAAGTATCTCAAACTTTGATGATCAGTTTTGACCATAAAATCAGCTCCTAAAAGATAGTGTTTCCAAATAGTAAGGGCATGAATTACAGCCAACAACTCCTTCTCATAAACCTGTAAGTGAAGCACTGCATGTTGCAAGCGTCTGCTCTCATAGGCAATGGCATGTCCTTCTTGGTTCAAAATAGCCCCTATGCAGTCCCCACATGCATCACATTCCACCACAAAAGGTTTGTGCAAATCCGGAATAATGAGTACCGGTCCCGAGATGATTGCACTCTTCAACTTTTGAAAGGCATCTCTCTCTTCTTGTGTCCATTTAAAGATTGCTTTCTTCTTCGTTAACTCATGTAACGGAGCGGCAATGAAAGCAAAATGCTTGACGAACCTCCTGTAGTAAGCACATAAACCAAGGAAGCTCCTCACTTCATGGACTGATTTCAGCTCTGGCCATTCTTGCATGGCTTGTATCTTTGCGGGATCCATGCGCACACCATCCTTTGATACAATGTGACCAAGATAGTGAATCTCTGGGAGGAAGAATTCACTCTTTTTTGCATTTATGTAGAGCTGATTTTCCTTAAGCTCTTTAAACACAATAGCCAGGTGCTCACGATGTTGGGCTTCATTCTTTGAGAATACAATAATGTCATCAAAGAATATACCCGTGAACTTTCTATGCTTTCTGAACACCCTGTCCATCATCTTGTTGAAGGTAGCGGGTGCATTTGTAAGGCCAAAAGGCACCACCAAAAACTCATAAAGACCAAAGGCTGTCCTAAATGCAGTCTTGTGTACATCTTGAGGTGCTACTCTCACTTGATGATACCCACTCTTGAGGTCTATTCGGTTGAAACATGCCGAACCTTCAAGCTTGTCCAAGATGTCATCAATGCGTGGAATCGGAAACCGATTCTTGATGGTTATCTTATTGAGGGCATGGTAATCAACACACATCCTGTAAGTACCATCCTTCTTTTGAACAAGAAGTACCGGCGAGCAATATGGCGAGGAACTAGGCCGAATCAAACTCTTTTCCAAAAGTTCATTCACCTGTGCCATAATCTCTTCTTGTTGACTAGCACTCACCCTGTATGGTGGCCTATTAGGTGGAGAGCTACCGGGAATTAGATCTATGCAATGATCTTCCGGCCTCTCGGGTGGCAACCTTGCTGGCAAAGCATTCGCAAAACAATCTTTGAACTCATTCAAAAAGTTAAGCTTGTCTTGATCTAATGTACTAACATCAACACTAGAATGTTCAATGGTATCACGTACAAAAACCAAGTAAGAACAAGCTGATTTCTTTATTGCCTTATTAATTTGTACATGGCTTACAAGAGGTATGGTACTTCCAGTAGTACTAGCATCTATAGAGTGCTCACGGCCTCTATATACAAAGCTGATTTTCTTCTCTTTGTAAGCCTTAATAGGCTCTAAACGGTGATGCCAGGGCATCCCCAACAAAACATCACAACGTGTAAGAGGAGCCACTAAAAAGCTCTCATGGTCGAGGTAGTCCTGTATATGTACACGGAGCTTACCAATGACCGGAGTTACATCAACCTGTTTGCCCTCAACGGTGGCATCTGCATTCATTTGCATTCCCATGTCTTTCACATTGAGACCTATGGCAGCAGCCATCTGTACGGATATAAAGTTATCTGTGGAAGCATCATCAAAAAGAAACAAAGCGGGCTGATCCTTCAATTTGCCCCAAGCCTTGCATATGACTACTCTCTTGGACTCATGCCCTGTATTACCCTGCACATCGGGTACAACATTCACAAGAGGCTTTTCCACATTAGGCTCAGCATTCTTAGGATTCTGTGGGCATTTAGGATATATATGATCTTTACTGCCACACTTAAAGCATTTTCCAGCCTTCCTGTACTCTTCCAATTGCTGTTTTGAGAGCCCAAAATTGTGGCGTTTACCCCCCGGCTTCTTTTCGGAGTCATCCTTTGCATCTCGGCCATCTTTGGGAGCATTCTTAGGTGGTTGTCCACCCTTTTTCTGGTCATAACCAGCCCTGAATTTGCTCTTGTTTTGACCTGCAAATGGCTTATTTGTGGGTGCTTTCATGTGCAAGTTCTCCGCAATCATGGCTGAGTGTATAAGCTCTTGTATGGTCTTATTTGGGTACACTCCCAAGCTTTGTTGGATGATGTGATGGAGCCCCGATTCAAACTTTCTCTTCTTCTCGTCCTCTCCAATCTTCATGAAGGGAGTAACCTTGAGAAGGACTTTCCAAAACTTTGCTATGTATGAAGCAACGGACTCTCCCTCATCTTGGGACAGCCAATCCCACTCCTTGCGTACATCCTTTGCAAAGTTTGGTGGTAAGAATTGATCATAAAACTGAATTTTGAAAGAAGACTAAGTTGGGGCAGCACTTCCATCAAGTATTTTGGCAAGCCACCAATCACTTGCCGTATCCTTGAGATGCATTCCCACATGCCTGAGCATAGACTTTTCCGAAAAGTCTTCATTGCAAAAAGCTATCTCAAACTGTCTAATGAAAGCAAGTGCTTTGGTAGAGTCCATCCGTCCCTGAAAGTTTTCAAACTTTACATCCTTGTCACCGGACTTGAACTCTCGAGGCTTCTTCCTTCTATGTGCATCCCTATGTACATCCTGTTCATCTCCAGGGTGATGATGCCGCGATGAAGATTCACGATCCCTCTTCGTTCTCTTTGGAGCCACACTCTCCGAATGAGTGGAAAGTTCAACACGAGAACGGATATGTCTTCTTGGAGAGCAAAGTGGGAATGAGTAGAGGATCCCTCATCCTTACTCTTCTCTTGACCTGCATCAAGCCTAGCACCAGGGACTCTTGTCCTTTCAGCATTTGGCACTTGCTGTGCTCTTCTTGCTTGTTGTGCATCATGTGCACCATCACGGGCAGCCATGAGGGGTGGCTTCTTGAAAGCCAATCTACCATCTGCTTCGGTGTATACATCACCCTTAACCATTAGGTATGCAAGTGCAAGCTCTCGGGGTTTCTCAACATCCATTTCCTTTGCAATTGCTTCAAAAGTGACTTCATGGACCGAAGCCTTTGCCTTCGCAGCCAACACCCTTTGTACATCCGGGTCATTTTTCAATGACCTGAGCTCTTCGGTTTCAGCCCTATAGCGTCGCACTTGACGCCTCAAAGATTCCAAATCAGAATGCATAGTGTCATGAGTACCTGCATCTCCATAGACATCATTGCCTGCAGCATCTCTTGCATCCCTTGTACCATGAAATTCACGGTCTTGTGTGTTCTCCACACTGTCAGAAATGTGGCTGTCCATGACACTCAAATCAGGTCACCAATTATGATTCCAAGCCTCAGACCGTTTTCCAATGAGGGGAAAAACTGAGCTTTGATACCAATGTAACGGGAGGCGGACGCGTGTATTGGAATCGTATAAATGTGAACAAGATTCTGAGCACTTAACACTTGAGCATTACAACCACAAAGCTGAAAATGACAGTACACCACATAAAGGGGCCGATGATAGGCTGACCCCCCCCCCCTTTAGGTTATATTACCAAAAGAGTCTGCAAAGTACAAGATTACGGGCGCCTGGGGATTCACCACCAGCCTGCACCTGATTCTTCCAAATACATTATGAATGAATACATTTCAAACAATGGATCTTTAGGCCCTGTTTCCACGCGAGAAACTGATCCAAAAACCTGTGTTCTCCGCGAGCAAGTGTCCCCAATGCTTGCCCTAAGCACCTGCTATACCAGGAATCCTTGAGACACATTCATGCTCACATATTCCATTGCTGTCCGACCTGTTTTGTGCAATAACTAGTCCAAAACAGTAACTTTCTGTCGCGAGAAATCCACCTGTAAAGGGTCCTACAGCCCTGTGGAGTTCCCTAGAGCTGTCCTGTACTGTCCAAGTTGACTTTGGACACCTGTAACCAGCCCAAAACTCGCAATAACCAGAAATTGCAGGTTTGAAATTTACCAACCAGCCCTTTAGAAGAGTGTGGGGATCGTTGTCCAAGCTTGTGTGAGTCCGGGAAGCAAGCAACCAGCCTTGTAGCAACTCCCAAAGCTCCAACCAGCTCTCCAATATGTTGAATAATCAGTAAAACAGCCCAAAAGGGCCTCTTGAGGGAGGCGCCTTTTTCAGGTGCCACCTCAGGGGCCTGGTGGGTACACATACTGGCTGACATGTGTCCCCATAAGGTGTCCAGGTAGGTGTCTATCCCATAGTGCTCCATTTGTCCTGTTTCTATAAGTTTAGGTCCAACCAAATGGGAAATGGCCATAAGCTGTCCGGACTTCATTAATTTTGGTCCAACCAAATGCGAATGCATTATAAGTTGTCCGGCCACTTATTAATGAGTGTGGACCTACAAACCAATAAACCTTAGTAGTAAATGAAGTAAGCTGTAAATTGAGTGTGGACGCACTTACCACCTGCAAAACCCATAAGCCCACAGTTTTAGGCCCAAACAGGAGTGCACACACGTGTCCACAAGGTGCCCGGGCGTCCCCGGTCCCTCGGACTTCACAAGCGAAAATAACAAGCATTGTCCAGGCAGCAAGACAATGTCACACAAAGTAAAATAAAGTTATGGCATACATCATTTATGCATTGTGCACATGTAAACTTGGAGAACCACCTATCATCATTCTTGTACTTGAAAATATTCCGCCTGCCATCATAACACACCATGTGTGCATGGTCGGAATCCACACGGGCACCGCTCGAAAGTCCACAAATGTCCTGCCATGTCCTTGGACTCATATGCATCCACTCATATGATCCATACACATGCGCAAGTATAATACATACATGCATCCGCATGTTTCTAGGCCTGACACGCATCCGCATGTCCCTAGAATATAGGGGTTTGTGACAGAGAGCCTCGGAGATCAGAGCTGCCAGGAGACCGCGATTACCCGAATGCAGACCACCACTACTCCATCAGGCCTAGTCTGCCCAGATCCAGGCACGATACCGCAAAGCTATGGAGGAGAGAGCATAGTCACAAGGGACGGGGGACAGGACGGGGGACGGCCATAAGTAGGGAACGGGGACGGGGGAGGAAACGAAACTCAAAAATACTTTTTTTTAAAGTTTTTCTACTCTACACTTATTATACTTTGGAAGTACATCAAAATGAGCAAAAATTCACACTAAAATGGTAAGCTTTTGAGTCATATTAACAAAATATGGCAATCAAAGAGTGAAGGCGTTGACGGTTGATTGTATTAATAATTAAGTAGATACAAAATGAGTCATGACTCAAGAGTCACGACTAAATCTTAAGGAGGTAGAATACATGGACGGACTCAAATGAGTCAATGACAAAAAGTGCTAAAGCCTAGAGACTACAGGCTAGAGCTAAGTAGTAAGGCCCATGAATCATTATCCATGCATGATCATCCACGTGAAGTGCTCGCATCATGGTCATGGGTAGCTTGTGCCAAAGGAGCATCAAGCTCATCCTCACTCTCATCCTCACTGGCATGCTGCTCCTGCACCTCATCCTCTTGTTGCCCTTCTTGTTGACTCATCTCCCACTCGGTGAAGGGATCTGCCTTCTTGGTCATGCTCTTGCAAAGCATTCGCAAGTTCGCGCTGATGAAGACAAGGTCATTGGCACGCTCTACCCCAAGTTGGTTCCTCTTCCTAGAGGCAATGTGGCTGTAGGTACTCCAAAGTTGCTCCAAGCAAGAGGAGCTGACAGCCTGGCCTAGTATGTGGAGCTCTGGTACCATAGAGCAGCACCAACTTTGGAGCGGTCAATCTGTGCATCATGACAGCCATTGGAGCCATGAAATGACCTGTACATGGAAAGCTGGTCCCTGATCTTGTACCTAACCGATGCATCAGGCACAAGACGGTCCAAGATGATCCTCCATCCAGCGCTCACCTCCCGGTCGCTCTCCTGCTTGTTGCCTTGGAATTCTGGATCCACCACATAAGCTGATGCATGCAATGGAGAGTAGTAGGAATTCCACCTTCCTAGACACAAGGCATGGATCTTTCAACTTCTCTATCATGCGATCCATGGCCTCGTAGACCTTGCCTATGCATGGTTGCATAGCGTCTACAATCCTCAATAGGTAGGCTATGGGCCTCGCCATAGCATCCGTGGTCTTCACACGCTCCCACCAAGAGGCATCATCCGCTCGTAACCTACACTCTTAGCTAGTGTTTGTACGGGACTCTTGCATGTCAACAAACTCATCACTAAGGAAAAGTCCCCCTCAAAGCACCGCTACAATCCTTCAACCGGCCCAACATGAGAAAGTTGTAGGCAAACCGGGTGTCGGAATATTTGAGGAGAGAGAGAGAGAGAGGACCTCTTGTTAAACTCGTGCCATAGTCTTTAGTGGTTGAGGACAAAGGAGACCATGGTGTTGGTCCTCAATGAGCGGACTGATCCATGGCAATGCCCCTATGTCTTTGAGGAGGTTGTTTAGGCAATGAGCCATACAAAAGGACACCGTGACATGTCCATACATAGCTCCCGCCGCCCTATTGGAAGGCTTTCCATCCACAACAAAGCCCACTACATGCTCGGGGCCAATGATCTCCATGGTGGTAGCCCACTCCGCTGCAAGCACATCCGCGCTCTTCCCGGTGCCGGATGCATCATGAGATGAGATGAAGTACATCTCTCCGCGAGAATATGCAACCACGCCATGAATACTCCTCTTGTGGGTGTCACTCCATCCATCCACAATGAGAGAGACTCCGTTCCTCTCCCACTGCTGCTTTGTGTTGTCGGCCGCTTGCTCTACAATGCGTTTCTCCTTCTCGAGCAATGTAGTGCGCAAGCTCTCGGATGAGGGGGGCGTATAGGTTGAGCCATACTCCCCAATCTTCTTAACCATGACCTTGAAGTATTCCGACCTATTCAAGAAAGCAATTTACTAATGAGAAGGGGACTAGGATGATGAAAACATGAATGATGAATTGGCAATGATCGACTGCACTTACCTACCCGCTTGAAAGGCAATGTGGTCGTGGAAGAAGAAGCGGGCCACCACCATATCCACCTCCTCCTTCAACTTGGGGTTCCGATTCTCCCCAAGTGTAGATTGTCGCCGTGGGCCACGTAATGGTTGAGAGGCCGTGGAGATGGAGGGTGTCAAATCTCCACGGATCCCCTCGTGATCGTTCTTGGTTCGAGACTCAAATCCTGCAAACAAAACGAACAAACAAACAAGGGGGTGTAGGCCTGACTCACCTCCCAACCATGACAGCCGTGGGCGAGCCCACAGCCTTGGCTGTCCCCACCGAGCCACGAGCTGAGCTAACTAGGTTGACGTACCAACCAATCTCCTCGCGACGTTCCATACCGCCACGAAGCTGCCCTCGCGGGCCTCGAGATTGCTGCCGGCCTCGGTTGCATAAAGCAGGTGCACGTCTGCACAAGATCCGGGCTCCAAGACCATAGAGCTCTCACAAACTCGCGAGACTCTCTATATCTCAATAACTAACCTTGGCCACCCTTTTATAGGCTCTTGGCCGGTCATCGGGCGTCCACACTTGGGCGCCCGCTCGTCCATACTTGGGTGCCCGCCCGTTAGTATATCCCTAACTTAGCTCGTCAATCAGCCTGCCTAGTTCCAAGCTTCCCCAAGCCTCGAAACTAGTCTTGCGTGCGTGCGGTAGACACACACTGTGCACATGACATACTCCCCTTCCTCTAAGAGCTCACTCTTGAGCTCACTAAAAAGCCAGGGTAATCTCTCTGAAGAGTAGTCAATGTCTCCCATGTAGCGTCCTCCTCAGCACGATCCTTCCACTTGATCTTGTATTCCGTGATAAGCGTATTACGCAATCTTCTTTCACGGAATTCAAGAATCTTTTCAGGTTTGTGCGAAACAAATGTCATGTCCTCAACATCTATAATTTCTTGAGGAGTAACTAACTGGTCCGTTCCACCCAGTACTTCCTTAAGTCTACTGACATGAAATACAGGATGAACTTTCACATGAGAAGGCAAATCCAATTCATATGCAACTGAACCAATCCGTCGTGTAACACGAAATGGTCCACAGTATCTAGGGGATAATTTCGGAGATCGACCTGTCCGTAAAGTCTCGGAATCTTTCAGAACTCGCAAATACACCATCGTTCCTTCAAAGAACTCTCTGGGTGAACGATGTCTATTAGAATAAAACCTGTCTCGGTCTTGAGCACTTCTAATAGATTCCTTCGCAACTTGTAACATTTCCTGCATATCTTGCAAAAAATTACGTGCTGCATCATGCTGAAGTTGTGAGAATCCTACTGTAACAGGTGATCTAGGTTGAAAACCATACATAAGCATGAAAGGACTAAAACCTGTACTCGTATGCTTAGTAATGTAATATGCAAACGCTAACATAGGAAGATAATCCTCCCATGAACTCTGTCTTTTGGATACATATGCTCGAAGCATATCCTCCAAAATCTGATTCACTCTTTCAGTCTGGCCATCAGATTGAGGATGATCAGAGGAACTCAAATTCAAAGTTGTTTCCAACTTCTCAAAAACAAGTTTCCAAAAATCACTCGTAAAGAGTCCCTATCACTGACTATGTCCTGCAGTAACCCGTACAGTCTAAACAATTGCTCGATAAACTGCCATGCTAATTGCGTAGCTGTAATAGTCTTCCGGGTCAGTAAAAATCTAGCCATTTTTGTCAAGCGATCTACCACAACCCAAATAGAATTGTGGCCTTGATGTGTTCTTGGCAATCCGGTAATAAAATCCATGGAAATACTTTCCCATTTATTGCCTGGGATTTGCAAAGGATGCAACAACATAGCCTGTCTAAAGCGTGCAGCCTGTATGGTTCATTGATCTGGTTGATGGACACCAGATTGGACGGGAGCTTCCTGATGAGGTAGTTGAGCTCATGGTTGCAGATGTCTCTTTGGGAGGCAGGATTGCGTTTCCTGTGGTTTCTGCGGCATGCGAAGGGTCATGGACTCTTGTACACAGGAGGGGGATTGTTGGATGGAGTCCGACTCCGCGGTTGGAGTGACTCGGTTTGGGGAGGAGATTCGGACACGAGGGGATCTACTTCAGGCCCAGGAGCAGTTTTACGGAGCAGGAGGAGGTTACATTGCAGGTTTGGGCTTCCACTGGAGGAACCCATGGTCATCCCGAGGCACTTTGTTCGTGAACAGATCGTTGCTGATGACATCTTGCTGGAGTTCTGTTCGACGGAGGACAGTACGGTGGACCTCTTCACGAAGTCGCTCTCAGGATTTGCACAGGCGGCACCCCAGCTCCCAGGGGTTGGTCACACAGCCAGGAGCTGAGAGGGGGTGTTAGAAGTCATCTCCTGTCTAGTTTTATACACCAGGGCCTTTGTTGTGGGTGTGCCCGCCCTTATGAGGTGTTTTCCCATTTTTCCCCACTCTCCGTATCTTTCCCCTATTTTTCCCATTTTTTCTGAGGCTTGGGAGGGCTGCCAGAGGGTGCCAAGAGCAGTACAGTGCTGGCCGACTGGGTGTTTATCAGTCGTGGGCACTCTTGCTGCTGGCCGACTGGTTTTGATCAGTTTTGGGCACCAGATTGCTGGCCGACTGCATTTATGCAGTCGTGGACCTTTTTATCAATCGTGGGCTTTTCCTTATGCTGGCCGATTGCCCTCTAGGGAGGTATATATAGGTCCTCAACCCCCATACCTCATTTGTATCATTCCTCGGGATCTTCTTGTGTATATAGAGCAGAGTTACACGCCTACATCTCTCTCTCTCGTACTGTTTTTCTGCCTGCGTTTTTTGGGACACATGTCAGCCAGCATGTGTACCCACCAGGCCCCTGAGGTGGCACCTGAAAAAGGCGCCTCCCTGAAGAGGCCCTTTTGGGCTGTTTTACTGATTATTCAACATATTGGAGAGCTGGTTGGAGCTTTGGGAGTTGCTACAGGGCTGGTTGCTTGCTTCCCGGACTCACACAAGCTTGGACAATGATCCCCACACTCTTCTAAAGGGCTGGTTGGTAAATTTCAGACCTGCAATTTCTGGTTATTGCGAGTTTTGGGCTGGTTACAGGTGTCCAAAGTCAACTTGGACAGTACAGGACAGCTCTAGGGAACTCCACAGGGCTGTAGGACCCTTTACAGGTGGATTTCGCGCGACAGAAAGTTGCTGTTTTGGACTGGTTATTGCACAAAACAGGCCGGACAGCAATGGAATATGTGAGCATGGATGTGTCTCAAGGATTCCTGGTATAGCAGGTGCTTAGGGCAAGCATTGGGGACACTTGCTCGCGGAGAACACAGGTTTTTGGATCAGTTTCTCGCGTGGAAACAGGGCCTAAAGATCCATTTACATCTTGTGCAGGGCGGAGTACCTGTGCATTCATAATGTATTTGGAAGAATCAAGTGCAGGCTGGTGGTGAATCCCCAGGCACCCGTAATCTTGTACTTTGCAGACTCTAATGGTAATATAACCTAAAAAGGGGGGGGGGGGGGTCAGCCTATCATCGGCCCCTTTATGTGGTGTACTGTCATTTTCAGCTTTGTGGTTGTAATGCTCAAGTGTTAAGTGCTCAGAATCTTGTTCACATTTATACGATTCCAATACACGCGTCCGCCTCCCGTTACACTCTCTGTAGTGTGAGCCCTCATCGGGAGATAGATGATACAGGGGGAGGGGGATGTGGTTCGTTGATAGGCTTGAAGAAGCTGGTGATCTGTGGCTTTGCACCTGTAGAAGCCTCTCTCTATGTCGGTGTAGCTCAAGGAGAAAAAGGCCTAAGCATCTCTGATCAGGATACTTTATCACTTGGCTAAGCTGGCCAAAACCTTCTCTGAACAAGCAGTGGTATCTCTCTTTGATCTCATAATATACAGGGTATATGCATATGTAATGCTCGTTGTCTCTACCTCTCTGTGGCATAATCAGCATACTCTGTCCTCTCTAGAGGTCCGTGTTTCTCTCCTTGCCTCAATCTCCAGAGTGAGAGGAAACTCTGATTTGACCAATAGTCAGCTCATAGCGTGAGACAGCTGTACATCCATATAGCCTGGGCGTCTTACAAATCCATCCTCTGTGAATCTAAGGAAATGATCTCTGCAGTACTGCATCTTGGTGGGAAGGGGACCCGACCAAGTCTCCTTGGTGTGCATCTGGATCAAATCCTGTCTCAGAACTCTATTCCTCTCCTCTCGGGAGAGTGTAAAGCATGGGGAGTCATCATCGTACTAGAAGGGTGGTAATCTATCCATGTTGAGCCCATGTGCTGAGAACTACTCATCTACTGCAGCATACCATGATAGGTGATGGTCCTCTGTGGCAATACTTTGTGAGGACTCCATGGCCAAGCGGGGTAGTTTCTCTGGACCCATGCCTCTGATG
The DNA here is from genome assembly GCF_041138505.1 of Cibotium barometz. Lineage (NCBI taxonomy): Eukaryota > Viridiplantae > Streptophyta > Polypodiopsida > Cyatheales > Cibotiaceae > Cibotium > Cibotium barometz. The sequence goes on along the minus strand of NC_141075.1, from coordinate 38,769,403 downwards.
CGTTTGATGTAGGCTATGGTCTGAAATAGAGCCTCTACCAGGCAAGCTCTGCTTTGACGATCTCACGTGGTACTGATGGTTTGCTGTGAATCGTCCTAGAGATCATGAGGATCTGCGGTCTCTCCATCCGACGCCAATCATATGTGGAGAGGTTAGGGGCCCATACCGGTGCTGCATACATCATAGCTGGGGTGACTAAGGTGTCAAATAGCCATGCTATGGTGCGAGGCTCCTGGAAGTGAGCTTGATGACACAGTCGCTCCATCAATGCAAGGGCAGCATAACCTCTAGTGAGCCTGTCCTGTGATGCCTGTCTCATGGAGAAACGGCTCCCATTACTAAGTGAAGGTAATACACAATTATACATATGATTATGTCACCTCCACCTGGCTGCCTCTATATGTGATCATTGTATCTTTCATAACCTGTCTGGAAGTGTGAAAGATCATAACCTTGGTTTTCCCAAGGTTCACTCAAAGGCTTCTTTGTGCACAAAAATCATCTAAGGCGTCCATGTGGTGCTGAAGTCCCTCCTGCGAGTCAGATATTAGAATGATGTCATCTGCATAGAGTAATAAAGTTACCCAAACCCCTGAGAGTGAAGCACTCCTCTGTCTATGAAGTCTGTGACGGGCCAAAGAGTGTCTATGAAGTCCATGACCTCATCTATGTATAGGCCAAAGAGTGTCGGGGCGAGTGGGCAGCCCTGCTTCACCCCCATAGTGCTATGTATCTCCTCTGACAGACCACCTAGGCATCCTGCTCGTCCCGTCACCCTCTCATATAAAGCAATGATCCCCCAGATCATATCTGAAGGCACCCCAAGAGTCTGCAATCTCTGTAGGAGCAAGTCCCGAGGCACTGTGTCGAATGCTTTGCGGAAATCCACAAAGCAACAATAGAGTCTCTGCTCTCGTGGCTTGGCCTACTCAATTAGGCTCCTCAAGGTGAAGATATGATCCAATGTGCAGAAGTAACTACGGAACCTAGCCTGTTCGGGAGCACGAAGACCCTCCCTCTCAGCTCGAGAGCTGAGCACTGTCTCAAGTACCGATCCATATATCTTGGCTATAATATGGCCAACCATGAGAGTCCTGTAGTTCCTGGGGTCCATCGGGTCACCTGATTTCTGAATGGGGGTAATAATATTCATGCTCCATGTGTGTGGGAAGCCCTCTACAAGTGCCTTGTTGAAGCGATGTGCAAGGAAAGGAGCTATGGTGGTAGAGGCATAAGAGAAGTGCTCACCTTATCAAATCTCTCCTCATAGAGCAATCCTGAAACGAGACTCGAAACCTGCAAAACAAAGCCTTAAAACATAAAGGTGGTGCATGCCTGACTCACCACCCAACCATGACAGTTGTGGGCGAAACCCACAAGACTTGGCTATCCCACCGAGCCACGAGCTAAGCTAACTAGCAAGATGCACCAACAAATCTCTACCCCGTGACGTCCCATACCACCACGGAGCTACCCTTGTGGGACTCCAGATTGCTGCCGGTCTCGGTCGCATGAAGCAAGTGCACGTTTGCACTAGATCCAGGTTCTTGGCTGCAGAGCTCTCACAAAGACTTGTGAGACTCTGGCTAACTGACTGACCTTGGCCACCCTTTTATAGGCTCTTGGCTGGTCACCGGGCGTCCACACGTGGGTGCCCGCTTGTCAAGGCGTCCCCACTTGGGCGCCCGCCCGTCAGTCCATCCCTAGCCCAACTCACCAATCAGCCAGCCTAGCTCCAAGCTACCCCAAGCCTCAAAGCTAGTCTTGTGTGCGTGCTGCACACAGTAGATACACTCTGTGCACATGACATACTCCCCTTCCTCTAAGAGCTCACTCTTGAGCTCAGTAAAAACCCAGGGTAGTCCCTCTGAAGGGTAGTCAATGTCTCCCATGTAGCGTCGTCCTCAACACGATTCTTCCACTTGATCTTGTATTCTGTGAGTAGCGTATGTCGCAAACGTCTTTCACAAAATCCAAGAATCTTTTTTGGTTCGTGTGGCACAAATGTCATATCCTTGACATCTATGATTTCTTGAGGAGTAACTAGCTGATCTGCGCCACCCAATACTTCCTTAACTCTACTAACATGAAATCCGGGATGAACTTTCACATCAGAAGGCAAGTCCAATTCATATGGAACTGAACCAGTCTAGTGTTTAACCTGAAATGGTCCGTAGTATCTAAGGGATAATTTCGGAGATCGACTTGTCCGTAAAGTCTCGGAATCTTTTGGAACTCGCAAATACACCATCGTTCCTTCAAAGAACTCTCTCGGTGAACGATGTCTATTAGAATAAAATCCGTCTTTGTCTTGAGCACTTCTAATAGATTCCTTCACAACTTGTAACATTTCTTGCATGTCTTGAAAAAAAGTATGCGCTGCATCATGTTGGTGGCCAATAGAAAGTGTGTCTCACTAAAGCTAATGTTCTATGTACCCCGGGTGTCCAGCAAAAGGGGCGTCGTGACACTCCTTAAGAATCTTGGACCTAATGTCCGGGACGTGTGGTATTCAAATTTTGTCATTATAAAATAGTAAACCATTCCGAATCATCCACTGGCCTCCCGTAGCCTGAATCCTCATCTCTAGACCTCCTAGTGCTGCATATCCTCTAGTCAATCTGGCCTTTGCTGCCCCCCTCATGGAGAATGTGGGCCCAGTGAACACCACTTCAAGATATGTGTATGAGTCAACATACTCCACTGTCTCCTGCCCATATGTGAAAATAGGCGCTGATCTCGAGACCCACTGAGCTGTAGTATTAAACACCATAACCTTGGTCTTACCAAGGTTAACTGAGAGCCCACTGTCCTGTGCATAAGCATGTAAAGTATCCAAGTGCCTCTGCATACCCTCTAGTGAGTCTGCTATAAGCACAATATCATCAGCATATAAGAGCAGAGGTATCCAAGTGCCAGCCAACTGGGCTCCTCTGTCCCCTCGTGTCCCAATATAATCAGAGATCTCATCAATGTATAGTCCAAATAGAGTCGGAGAGAGCGGGCAGCCCTATACCTGGTAGCCAGTCAAAGCCCTCCATCTCCAACGACATTGCAAGGAACAAGCTCCGCCCAAATGATATCAAATGGGGAGAAAACCCCTCCCTAATGCTACACAACGAGATAGAGAGGAGTCACAGTCTCTTGTTCAAATGACATCAAAAAAGGGGAGTCCAAACTGTAGTGAAGCGGTGCAAGGCGGTCCATGTGGAGCCCATATCCTGAGACACACCATATAAAATTCCTTGGGACTTTTAAAGCCGATGAGTCATGGTGATCAATCCTTTTCCAACTAAGTCTTGGTGCGCTGGACCTCCACCCCATGTCATGGTCCGCTCTACAGGTGAACTATTGGAATAACAATGGAATAATTTACACATGTCCACACATCCGAAAACTCTCGTCCTAATGGAGTTCCCACAGGGAAATATACCATGCGATCCATCCCAATCCCTAGTTATTCCGACTATTGTTAGGCAATCTCATCCTCCCCCGGTCACTTGCGAGGGTTATCTGCAGTTGGGTAAGGAGATGTGACACGTCCTCTTGAGCAAACTGAAAATTATCATGTGTCATCTGACTTGAGTTTAGAACTTTACTCTTGTTGGTCTTTTGCATTGCATCTTACAATTCGCCTCCTGTGCAGTTATTGGGCCTCTGTGAGGGCAGCCCTTGAAGTTATCGAATGTATGCAATCAAACCTTTCCATTCAGGGCTAAACATATCACCCTCCTGGCATGCACATTATAATATAACCTAGAGCCTATAAATTCAAAGCCACACAGTTTCAGGGTTGGAGGACATTCCTCCTTGACCCCAATGTTGCTGCTAAGCATCTCGGAGATCCCCGCCTTGGCATTGACTCCTGTATTATCTGGCAGGGTCAAGCAGGCTGGTCGCTCTCTTTCATCAGTAGCCTATTTTCTGTCAAAGAAAAGGGGTTACAAAGGTAGCTGAGAACCTCATCTTTTGAGGGATGAGATGGTGAGCCCTACCTGTGTCCATGGAACATGTCGTAATCCCATCTGATCTCTCTGTAGTTTCCGTTGGGTAGTGGATGTGGTTCCACAAATAGTGGGTCTGTGTTGCTTACATTTCCTGGACTTGAACTTTGGACCTGCTTTTTGGGCAGCCTTGTCTTGAAACCATTAGGGCAAGAGGCACCAGCAAGCTTTGTTGATTTTTACTACTAAAATATGCATGCTTACAATTTTTAGCTTTAAAAACATTTGCAAGAAAAATGTGGATCTTGAAAGCTACTTTCATGTAAGTTTTATTCATATGTTAAAGTTGGGCGTGACATGCATTTAGAAGAATGTGAAGTCGAAGGGAAGGCTTTTCTGAATGTTGCTAATGTAATTTAGGTTGACCTTGTAAATTAGATTGCTTTGCTTGTGAAGGAGTGATCTTGTTGTGCTTTCTGTAATGTAGGTTGCAGAACATAAAGAAACATTGGGAATATATTTTGGTCATCTGCTCTCAGACTACATCTGTATCATTTCAGGATATGGCATGACTGTTGGGGGTCTTTCCAGGTGCTGTGTTTGAACCATTTGTCACTATTTATAATCTTTTTTGGAAGGAGAATCGTTCTCTTTAAGGCTACTTTTTGTGTATGTGGAAATGTTACTTTTCAATGTTGTGATTCTATGGCTTACCATGAAGCATTTCATTTCAGAGAAATTGAAGGGACCCTCCGTCCGGGAGCTTATGCTTTGGTGGATGCATGCTCAGCAGATGATCTACAGCAACTACATGCTGTCCTTGGAGGTAAACTTTAACCAACACTGTATAATATATGCTTGAGTGTGTGCATGTGTGAGATGAAGTGTAAATGTTCTTAAAGATGCGCATGGTCAGGCCCTGCAACCTCTTCATTAAGCAGAACAGGGTTGGCTTTACATGTAAGAACAAAAAATACTCACAGATAACACGAAATATACTATGGGAGACTACAAATGGAGGGGGGAGGGAAGAGCGTACATAGGCACAACAACTTGGAAGTGTACATTATGGCTCACTTAGTGATTGATCCTGAACATGGACTTGCTGGATCTGTTAGTACAGTGCAAGCTAGTAGTGATCACAGAGGTTGCAGTGGTTTTCTTTCACCCACGAAGCTTATGTGAATTGTGCTATTTATGAGATCAAGTGAAGTTTGTGCACAAGTGTGATCTCTTTCAGTATGTTCCTTCTTGTGCAGGTGAAGTGATTGTGTATTTTAAACTATGCACTTTTTCTCATGTTTTTTAAGTTTTCTCCCTCTTGTGCAGGTTAAGTGATTGTGTAGTTTTAACCTATGCACTTTTCTCATGTTTTTTCTTGTAGAGGGTCCAAGGAGAAGCGCGCTTACAGAGTTACGGCGTGACTATGAACTGCACTTCAAGTACACAGGAAAAGTGTGAGATAGAATCATCATGTGCTTGTGCAGACTTCTTCATTCTGCAATGTTTGGTCTCGTGTAAAGAATACCTTGTCATGTTTGCTCCCCAAATTTTTCATCAGAAAGCTGCAAAATCTGGGATAAAGCCAACCAGGGGTTTACCCTCATTGAGTAGTGATTCATCTTGTACAGTAGTAAAAATTTGGCTGGTTTTAAATGTCTTATGAATTCAAAGAGTGGGAGCATCTCAATCCATGTTTGCATTCACTAAGTCCCAATCGCAAGGAGCAAGCTATGTTGATTTTGTGGACAAACATAACAGCTATTTGTAATACAAGCTGCACTTTGACCGACGCAAATAGTTCATGTCAAATAGCGGAAACTTACAAGCTAGCGCACACAAATTGGCAATTTTTAAAAAGAAAGTTGACTTATGTTTGTGTTAGATTCAACCAAGCTTTGTGACTCTTAATGGTGGACCCTTCTGATGAAATCAAAGACTCCAACGACAAAGTTTACAACATCAACAATTGCAGAAACCACAATATGCTGTCTTTCATTCAAAGCCATGATAAGTAGTGCGAAAGAATATTTGCTAGTGTTCTCTTTTTGGCTTGCTTTGCACAAGGAAAGCATTACGATCTAAAATCCAAGAAACTACTAAATAAAAAGACTCTTCGTTACTGTTTGCAGGTCCATTTATTTTCATGGATGGGTCTCTCCCCCCCTCACTTTTGACCTGTATAGGAGGAGTGGGCATAAGGCAAACATGAACAAAAGTTGCATCAGCTGTTTTTGAGCAAGGGAAACTAGGACCCATGGCGCATTCTGGGGGAAAAGAAACCCCAATGCCCATCACCAATCCATATGCATGACAAGTTCATGATTTGATTAGCCCACAATTCATATGTCCCACATCATCTATGCTCTTCAACAGAGCCAATATCAAAAGGGCTATACTAAAAGTTGCATAATGGAAGGACGAAAGATCATGAAGGCCTATGTGCGAAGCATTTCACAAAGCATTTCACACATTGGCATCTTTTTCTAGGCTAAGTAATCATCATGGATACATTGTGCTAGCTTTTTGGTCTTATAGACCCTCTCTCTCTTTCTCTCTCTCCGCCTCTCTCTCTCTTTCTCTCTCTCTCTCTCTCTCTCTCTCTCTCTCCTCCCGCTAGCCCCTCCGCTCACAGTGTGCGCCCACTGTTCGCTACTACCACCCGTTGTTCGCTATTGCTGCCCGCTAACCCCTCTGGTCGAACTGTGCACGCGTTGTCCATAACCCCCTGTTTCGCCTCGCTTGTTGTGCCTAGCACACCCCGCCATCTCTCTTTCCGTCTCTGTTCGTCGCCCGCTGTCCCTGTTTCGCCTCGCCTGTTGTGTCTAGCACACCCCGCCATCTCTCTTTCCGTCTCTCTGTTCATCGCTCGCTGTCCCCCTGTTTCGCCTCGCTTGTTGTGCCCAACACACCCCGCCATCTCTCTTTCCGTCTCTCTATTCGTCGCTCGATGTTCGCTACTGCCGCCCACTAGTCCCTCCGCCTCGTTGGCGCTATGCTGGCTCGTCTGCCTGTCCGGTAGCCCCTGTGTCTCCCTTTTCCCACCCACCCTTCCTCGGGTCCCCAAGGCAGCATTATAACTCTCTCTCTCTCTCTCTCTCTCTCTCTCTCTCTCTCTCTCTCCTCCCTGCCTGGGGGAAGGGCTGAAGAGTAATCTCGAGGAATGGCCCCGAGTCTCCAAGAGAAACTCGAGGCCCTTGAGACGGCAATGAAGGCACTAATCAAGCAGAACAAGAAGACATACGATTCCAACCTCAATGAGGTGGAGAACAAACTACATCCGTACATCATGGCCCTCCAAGCACGGGTCATGGACCTTGAACAAGAGAACATAGCACTCAAGGAGGAGGTGAGTGCATTGAAAGTGGAACTGGTAGTCATCAAGAACACCGAGAAGGAAGAAGGAGAGATCAATGACAACACTCTCACGGCCATCAAAGACGAGATCTCCAAAGAGATCACAAAGGACATGGAGGGAAAAATCGAAGCCAAGCTGTCAGGATGGGTTGAGGTGGTGAAGAAGATCCGTAAAGAAGTGAGGGAGGAGACTCAAAGGGAAGAACATCAAATCATTCACACCACCATTGAGGAGGTGAAGATGAGGCATGCCCGCTGCCTCAACATTCGAGTCACAGGTATAGCCGAGACACCCAACTCCACTCGTGACGAGAAAGATGGACAGTTTCTATGCATGAAGCTAGGCTAGAGGGAAGAGGACTCTCTCCCCTTCACCAAAGCATGGAGAGTCGGGAAAGACTCATCCTACAGTTTGCAGGATAGACGGAGAGGGTCACCTTCATGAGGAAGAGGGTCATACTACGAGGCTTAGAGGGAACTCCTATTTTCTTGGATGATGATCTCACGAGGATGCAGCTAGAGCATAGAAGAGCTTGCATGCCGCGAGTCTTACACGCGAGGAGAGAAGGCAAGAAGGCCTTCTATCGAGATGGTCAGGTCATCATTGATGGCCGGCCCATGGATTAGCGGTTTGGGGCCTATGGGACACAGACCAGGCCACTGACAAAGATACACATGGCAGTATGGAACTGTAATGGTTCCCTATGGGTGCAGCTTGGACGACTGGAGCATGTTATGGTGAGGAAAGACATCATACTTCTTGTAAGATTCCTCCTCACCCTCTCAAGATGTCCAGCATCTTTCCCTGTAATCAAATCCCTCTTTAGAAATATAAAAGATTTTGTTTCTACCTGTTTTGGCCTAGAGAGAAAATGTTCTAGAGAAAGGTCATTCAGATATTGAATATTTTTGGATAGAAATATATCTCTTCTTATTAAAATAAGTTTCCCCGAAACAAAAGTTCAAAAAGATTTTCAGAAGATGCATTAGAAATCAAGTATAATCTGTTCAAGAGGCCTTATCCTAGGGGGTCCAGATTTTTTGAAAATTTTAAATTAAGGTTTTGAGGGACCAATCAGATTCATCCAAATGTGTGGAGAAAAAAATAGAAAAAATCCCTCCAAAAATGAGTAAATACTCACATAAGATGAAGAGTGAACTAAGGACCAAAGGAAATACTAAAAAAATAAAATTTGGACACCTCACAATGGGAATTTCTCTCCTGAAGGAGGCGCCTAATTCACATGTGTGGTGGAGTTTTAAACTATCAAAAATTGAGATATTTAATCTCTCCTCTCTCCTAATTCAAGTCTAGCTCCAAAAAGTAAGCTAAACTGATCTAAAAATGGTCAAAAATTGACCAAACTGATCTAAAAATGATCAAAAATTGACCAAACTGATTTAGAAAATTCTAGAATCAGTTTGCTTGGTTAGGAGCTCACTTTTTCCTATAAATAGAAGCCTCTCTCTTTGTTGAAGCTTAATAGTGTTTTATGCACTGTTACTCTACTCCTCCCAAGAGCCAAGAACTGTGAATTTCTTGATAATTCACTAGTTTTTGACCTTTGGTGGGGCCACTCTTGTTGCAAACAAGAGTAGATCCCTCAAACCATCAAGCCAAAGGAAAGCTCCTAGAATTCATGTAAGTTAGAAATCTTATATTTTTCTTTACTCTTTTAATGGTTTTCTAATTTTTGTTTTGTTTGAAATGATAATCTGATGCTATGCCTTGCCGGAAAGGGTTTTTCCTTCTCTCATTCTTAAAATCAGCCCATCTTTATCCTAGATTAAGTAATCTAATTATTGAAATTAAACTTTTCATATTGTTTCTTTTTTAAAAGTGAAAATTGACTAGTTTAGAGTGCTTAAAATCATTTAGGAATAATTTTTAAGTAATTTTAAGATAGGAAAAATTAAAAAATGGTCAGTCATATAAATATGATTATAGCAAATTTTTTTAAAAATTTATGAAATAAGTTTCATATTTTATTATTCTAAAAGAATAATCCCTATTGTTTGTGTATTCTAAAAGTGTCATTTTCGTTCTATGCATAGAAAAATGCATAGTAGAAATATATTTATTCTAAAAGTGTTATTTCCATTAGATTTTAATTCTATGCATAGAAAGATGCATATTGGTTATTTTTTTATTTTTAAAAGAGTGATTTTCATTAGATATAAATTCTATGCATGGAAAGATGTACATTGGTTATTTTTTATATAAAAGTATTACTTTGATTATTATTGATTTTTATGCATAAATAGATACATAAAAGAATATTTTTTACTATAAAAGTATTACTTTCATCAAAATGGATTTTTATGCATAAATAGATGTATAAAAGAATATATATATATTTTATTATAAAAGTGTTACTTTCATCAATATTAATTTTTATGCATAAAATGATGCATAAAAGAATTTTTTTATTATAAAAGTGTTACTTTCATCAATATTGATTTTTATGCATAAAATGATGCATAAAAGAATTTTTTTATTGTAAAAGTGTTACTTTCATCAAAATAGATTTTTATGCATAAATAGATGCATAAAAGAATATTTTTTTTAATTATAAAAGTGTTACTTTCATTATTATTGATTTTTATGCATAAAATGATGCATAAAAGAATTTTTTTAATTATAAAAGTGTTACTTTCATCATTATTGATTTTTATGCATAAAATGATGCATAGAAGAATTTTTTTATTATAAAAGTTACTTTCATCATTATTGATTTTTATGTATAAAATGATGTATAAGAGAATTTTTTAAATTATAAAAGTGTTGCTATCATCAAAATGGATTTTTATGCATAAAAGAATATTTTTTATTATAAAAGTGTTACTTTCATCATTATTGATTTTTATGCATAAAAGAAAATTTTTTATTATAAAAGTGTTACTTTCATCATTATTGATTTTTATGCATAAAATGATGCATGAAAGAAATTTTTAAAAGTGTTACTTTCATCAAAATGGATTTTCAAAATAAGAGTTCTCTTCAATCCTTGTTTAAATCCCATGAATATGGGTAAATGAATTACGTAAATACTCTGTGAAAGAGAATTTTACCGTTTCATATTCTCTAGGATGGTAATGAGAAAATTCAAAAAAACTATCGAAGTCGAAATTTTAGATAAATGACTAATTTATTCCTCATAGGAATTCGTGTTTAGTTTTGAATTCAGTAAAGTAGTTATTGAAATATTACCTTCGAGAAAGATAGATCAGGGAGAACCTTTCCAGACTCAGACCTTGAATCAGACTATGACCAGGACGTAACTCTTTCGTCAGTTTCAAGAATAGACGATGTGACCAGTTCAGTAATCTACACTCAAATTACCCACCGAATCTGAAACTAAGTTGAGACCTTTGATTTTGATCTGAGGATCAAGAATTCAGAATTCGAGGAATTTTGCTTGGAAATCCAGACCTGTGATCTAGAAGTCTTGGGATACGGAATTAAGATATACTCATTGTATTCAAAAGAAAATCAAAACTTAAAACTTGCATAGAAACCCTATTTTCTTAAAGGACTGTCTTATGCCAGAATGCTAGAGGGAGTATTTGGTATATGTGTGTTCTAAGGGAAGTTCGGTTGCAGCTGACTGGCGAGGAGTGTTCAAAGGACGGCTCACGCAGCAAAAACTTGCCCAGGTCTTGACCAGCGTGGGTGTTTGGTATAAAATGGTGTGCTTCCGGTACGATGGGCGAGGGCCGACGAAGCGGTCCCTGAGTGAAGTGCCAGCACACCTAAGGAGGATCATGGAGGGTTCTAACCAGGAGATGCACGGGCTCGCGAGGACACCCATGCGTATGTCGTGGAAGATATATATGTATGATGACGAGAAACTTATTGTAATCTGTTACTAGATCTCGTTGCTGACCTACTGGTCTCAACGGAGAGTCGAGAGTGATACTGCTTTGTGAGAAACAAGGATTGAAATGAAATTTTGAGTTGTGACATCTGTACCCAGTAATTGTTTGTTAATGGATTGTTTTATAAATTAATGTTTAAAGAGGAGAGTGTGAGTATCTGTATTCTAAAGCAAAAGTTAAGAAAGGCTTTCAATTATGGATGGGTGAGTACTTGTTTGGTTCTACTATTCCAGTGGGTTGGGTGGTGGCTAACCCATGGGCCGGATGGGGTCAGGCTGGAATCAGTAGAGTTTTAATAATAAAATTGATTAATAAGATTACGCTTAGAACTCGAATAGTTAAAAAATAACGTGAAGACTTCTTAAATGAATAGATCAACGGTTGTGCCTAATTCAATTAGGAAAAAAGCGTTGATTCCTTCAAGTTAAGTATGTTATAGTTTTTCTATATCTAGTTTATTAAGATGAAGGTTAGATCAGTCTTGACTTCGTTAGAAAAATTCGTTAAGAAATTCAAAATGGTGGAATCGTCCCCGCTTTTCGGGCATGGAAAATTTTTCCGGTTTCGGTTTTCGGAATGACCACCAGCTTAGTCTCGTGCCCAGACATTCGAGGGCGAGGCCGCGAGTGGGAAACTCTGCCCCGCGCAAGAGGGAGCTGCTTCCGCTCTGCCAGCAATCGGGAATCCGGTGCGCGGAGGGGGCAGTGGGATCTCACAGTTGGTATCAGAGAGCTGTTGTAAATTTACGTAACAGCAACAGAAATTGCTTAAAAATTTTAAAGTAAATCTGGGAAATAATGTTTTCGCTTGTTAATATTATGTTGAAGGAACTTCAAAAATTAAAAACTCATAAATTTAATTGGAATTTATAGATGGATACCCCGAATCTATCTGGCATTCCTGAACTCTCCTCAGAGTTAGGATATGATAGCATTTGCATTCGACCACCTCATCAGCTCTGCTACTACGTCCCGAGTAAGCAGAGTGAGACTCGCGCGTCATTTTGAGAGTCTTTACTTTCTTGATCCTCTTGAGCGACGTTGGTATATGTGGTTTTGTGGAGGACGATGTATTAATGTCAGTACCAGTCAGCGTCAGAGGCTCAGGCAAAATATTTCCTAGGCTAGGGCTTGTTCAGCATGTGCAACTCTTTCATCATTCACCCAGGAACTTCAGAACTTCATGCCGAGTTTTTAGGCTTCTTAGCCACTTTATCCCTAGAGATAGAATTACAGCATCTCTTTGTGTATTGAATCGTGTGTACCATGGTATGTCTCCTTCGCAGTTTCGCTTCTTTATGCGAATACGATTGAGGGAGTGATTTTGGGAGCCCGTGATGCTCTATGTATATATCAAAAACTTTTGATAATAAACGATGTTTTTCAAAAAAAAATCCAAATTGTTTTCATGACTGTGAATATGGTTAATCTTGTTTCATGAAGTATGATGAAATAATTATTTGTTTAAAGAATAAATCATAAAAATTAAATAATCATAAATCTATTGTCAAAGCTAAGTTGACGAAAATTTTGTTTTGTCAGAGTCATGAGGCGCACGGCCCGTGCAAGGCAACCGGATCCTCTTACCGAACGATGAGACGAAGAGTTAGATCCGGATGTTCGAAAAGCCCTGCACAGATCCCAGCCTGGTCCCTTCAAGGTTGAAGGGGAACAGTTAGGTGAAGTAGTGAAAAAGTGGATTGAGGCAATGGAGGAATACTTTGATGTAACTGGCTACAATGAGAGAAGCAAGATGGCTCTCGTCAGGTTAAAGATTGTGGAAACGGCCAGGGTCGCTTGGAGGAATCACTGCGAGACTAACCGTCTCGACCGGAATACCCAGACCTGGACCGATCTTAAAGCTTATCTCAGAAAGAGGTTTTGTCCTCCGGGCTTCCTTGAAACTAAAATGAATGAGTTCTTGGAACTAAAGCAGGATAGCTGCACAATTAAAGAGTACCATCAAGCTTTTGCCCTTCTCCTCAAATATTCCCCGCAATTGGATGAAGAGCAACTGATGGTGGCCAGGTTCATTCGAGGAATGAACGAGCCATTGGACACCTTATTAAAGAATGCCAAACCTGTCTCAATGGCCGAAGCAATAAGAATGGCGAAAGAGTTTTCCAAAGCCTTTGTTGTTAAGGTCCCGCCAAAGCCTACACCCTCTAACTTTAAAAGATTCCAAACCTCGGGAAGTACTTCAAACTTTCCTCCCCCAAAGAGACAGCAAGGCCCAATTCAGAATCAGGATACGGGAAGATTCAGAAGTGAAGGAAGACCCTTCCCCCAGAACACTTTCTCAAGAGCCCCACCTATTTCAAGGATTGAGAGGGATGAGCTCAGAAGTGAGAACCGGTGTTTTGGATGCCAGGGTTTTGGTCACCAGCTGAAAGACTGCCGACTCCTGCCATGTCAAGGGGACAGGGAAGTCAAGGACCGAGAGTGCAAAGACCAACCCCTTTCTATCAGTCAAAAATCAGGGTCCATCTCACCCAAATCAGAGCAATCCCAGGAGAACTCCAGCTCAGCCGTCTGCCTCTGTCCAGAGTAGCCTCAGAACTCCTTCCCAGAACTGGGGCAACTAAAGAGACAGAGTTTCGCCTCAGACTGCAGAAGCCAGAGCAGTCACAATTGCAGAAGTAGTGGAAGACGAAAGAGGACAGATTTATGCTGCAATTGAAAACCAAGGGCCAAATCGCCAATTCTCCGTCATCCATACTCCAGCTGAGTATCAGGGAAAGCCTTTTAAGCTTTTGATTTTTTATTTAGGCAGTACTCATTCTTTCATTTTCCCTGGATGCTTGCGTAAGCTAGTTTTAGATCAGAAATCAAGGAAACCTATGTAAGTTGAGTTGGCAAGTGGGAAGATTCTTTTCACTCACCTTGAGACAGATCGTATTCAGTTCAATCTAGATGGGAATTTAACTGACTGTCAATTTAGAGTTATACCTTTAGGAGTTTTCGACGAGATCCTTGGAATGGATTGGCTCCACTTAAATCAAGCTGAATTCACTGTCATAATGGAACCATTTTCTTCCGTGACCTTCATGGAAACAAGGTTCAAGGAACCGAAATTTCAAGATCCCCAAGTTTACAGTTAGTAAAGGCTTCTAAGTTAATAAAAGGACTTAGAAAGAAGCAGCGCATTTATCTTGTCAAAATGAATCCAGTAGACTCAAAGTTAAAAGCTAAAGAACCTGAATGGTTAAGTGATTATGATGATTTATTCCCAACAGAATTAACAGAGATGCCTCCAATTCGGGAAGTAGATCATGTGATAGAATTGACCCCCGGAGCTCAGCCAGTAGCCCTGCGCACGTACAAAATGCCAGTTCCTGAAGCCATCGAACTCAAGGAACAGCTTAGACAACTGTTAGAACAAGGGTTTGTAAGACCCGGTGTTTCACCTTGGGGTGCACCAGTTCTCTTTCAGAAAAAGAAAGATGGAACGCTAAGACTCTGTGTGGACTACAGAGGTCTCAATCAGCTGACAGTTAAGAATAAGTATCCTATCCCCAGAATTGATGAGCTTCTGGGGGACAGGCTAAGTGGAGCCCAGATCTTCACAAAGATAGATCTCAAATCAAGATATTATCAGATCAGGATTAATGAGCAAGACAGCCACCATCAATAGTCGGTATGGGCATTATGAATTCACTGTCATGCCGTTTGGATTGACAAATTTCCGAGCTACATTCAATCGATTAATGCAGGACATTCTCAGAGAATACTTGGACGATTTTGTTCTTGTTTTCTTTGATGATATTCTGATTTACTCAAAGAATGCAGCTGACCATAAAGCTCATGTCAGAAAAGTTCTTGAGATTCTAAGGAAGCACCAACTCTTTGCAAAAAAGAGCAAATGCACTTTCTCTGCCGACCATGTTGAATACTTGGGTTTTCTAGTATCCAAAGATGGAATTTCTCTAGATTCCGCAAAAGTCCAAGCAGTCATAGATTGGCCTGAACCCAAGACAGTGAAAGAAGTCAGAGGATTATTGGGATTGACTGGTTGGTATAGAATTTTTCTACCAAAGTATGCTCTCATAGCTTCCCCCTGACTAATCTTCTGAAGAAGAATATTCCATTTCAAGGGTCTGCCAGGTGCCAGAGTGCTTTTGATAAGCTGAAGACCGCCTTGGTAACCAATCCCGTTCTGAAGCTGCCAGATTTCTCTCTACCCTTTTGAGGTAGTAAATGATGCTAGTGGTTTTGCCCTGGGAGGTGCACTCATGCAGGAAGGTCATGCAGTGACCTATGAATCTCGAAAACTCAGAATGCATGAGAGGAATTATGTTGTCCACGACCTGGAACTACTTTCAGTAGTATATGCCCTAAAGTTGTGGAGACATTACCTACTGGGTCAAAGATTCACTTTGATGTGACAGATCATCAAAGCTTAAAGTGGATCATCAAAGCTTAAAGTGGATCTTCACTCAGAAGGATCTCAACATGCCAGAGAAGGTGGATGCAGACCCTGCAGGAATTTGATTTTGAAATCAAGTACCGCCCAGGCAAAGAAAATGTGGTAGCAGATGCCCTCAGCAAAAAAGCCTCCTTGCTTGCAAATACTGTAGTGTCAAATCCTTTGGTTATTGAAGCAAGAGAGAAGATCATGCAGGATAGATTCTTTGACCCTATTGCTACCCTACTTATACAGGAAAGCAAAACTCCACACAGGAGTTGAACCGAGTTCAAGGGTACAGCCTGGATGATGGAATTATGTATTATAATCACAGGCTATGCATTCCCAATGATGAGGGAACTAAGGGTCAAATTCTGAATGAAGCCCATGACAGCCTATTGCAGGACGTCCAGGTTTCATCAAAACCTACATGTCTGTGAAGAAAAGCTTCTTTTGGCCTGGTCTAAAAAAGGATGTGCTTAATCATGTACGTCAATGTCTGACCTGTCAGAAAGTCAAGGTCGAGAGAGTAAAAATGCCTGGGAAGTTACATCCATTAGACATCCTCCAGATGAAGTGGGAATGCATCAGTATGGACTTTATTACTGGATTACCTTCAGTGCAATCAGGTTACAACTCCATCTTCGTGGTAGTTTGATAGACTAACCAAAGTTTGCCATCTGATTCCTGTAAAAGAAACCTACACTGCAGTGGATGTGGCCAGAGTGTTCCTTAAAGAAGTCTTCAGATTGCATGGCCTACCCAAAAGAATAGTAAGTGATCGAGATCCCAAATTCACATCAAGATTCTGGACTGCATTTTTCAAAGCAGTAGGAACTTTCTTGGATCTCAGCATAGCTTACCACCCTGAGACCGATGGTCAAACAGAAAGGGTGAACCAAGTAATCAAAGATATAGTTCGGTCATGATGTGGTAGGGAGCCCAAGAAGTGGCTAAGCTATCTGCACCTAGTCGAGTTCGCCTACAATGCTTCTTATCACAGAAGTATTGGGATGAGCCCTTTCAAAGCTTTATATGGACAAGATTGCTTAACTCCATTAACTTGGTCCGACCCATTGATTAGGTCGAGATGTTTAGAGACAGATGCTTGATGACATGGAGCAACAGATGTAGTCAATTCGCAAAGATATGAAAGCTACCCAGGATAGACAGAAGCAGTATGCAGATAAGAAGAGGACAAACAAAAAATTTGAAGAATCAGATATGGTCTTCATTCGAGTATGCCCCAAAAGAAGTTCTCTATCTCTTGGAAAGTACAAGAAGTTATCTCCCAGATATTGTGGGCCATATTTGATTACAAAGAAAGTAGGTGACTTGGCCTACGCGCTTCTTCTGCCTCCTCATCTCAAAGTACATAATGTATTTCATGTCAGCCTTCTTAAAAAGTATGTACCAAGTCCGAGTCATGCTTGATGATGAAATCTTAACTTCTTCAACCCAAGGGCAGACGGAACTCCAACCTGAAGAAATCCTTGATATTCGAGAAAAGATTCTCAGGAACAAAATTATGAGAGAATTATTGGTCAAATGGAAGTTCTATCCTTTTGGAAGTTCAAATGGAATTATTAGTACCAGAGTCAGCAGAGGCTCAGGCAAAATATTTCCTTGGCCATGATTCTGATAAGGCTAGGGCTTTTGTTCAGCATGTGCAACTCTTTGATCATTCACCCAGGAACTTCAGAACTTCATGCCGAGTTTTTAGGCTTCTTAGCCGCTTTATCCCTAGAGATAGAATTACAGCACCTCTTTCTGTAATGAATCGTGTGTACCATAGTATGTCTCCTTCGCAGTTTCGCTTCTTTATGCGAATACGATTGAGGGAGTGACTTTGGGAGCCCATGATGCTCTATGTATATATCAAAAAAAATTGATAATAAACGATGTTTTGCAAAAAAAATTCCAAATTGTTTTCATGACTGTGAATATAGTTAATCTTGTTTCATGAAGTATGATGAAATAATTATCTGTTTAAAGAATAAATCATAAAAATTAAATAATCATAAATCTGTTGTCAAAGCTAAGTTGACGAAAATCTCATTTTGTCAGAGTCATGAGGCGCGCGGCCCGTGCAAGGCAACCGGATCCTCTAACCGTGAGACGAAGAGTTAGATCCGAATGTTCGAAAAGCCCTGCACAGATCCCAGCCTAGCCCGTTCAAGGGTGAAGCGGAACAGTTAGGTGAAGTAGTGAAAAAGTGGATTGAGGCAATGGAGGAATACTTTGATGTAACTGGCTACAATGAGAGAAGCAAGATGGCTCTCGCCAGGTTAAAGATTGTGGAAACGGCCAGGGTCGCTTGGAGGAATCACTGCGAGACTAACCGTCTCGACCGGAATACCCAGACCTGGACCGATCTTAAAGCTTACCTCAGAAAGAGGTTTTGTCCTCCGGGCTTCCTTGAAACTAAAATGAATGAGTTCTTGGAACTAAAGCAGGATATCCGCACAATTGAAGAGTACCATCAAGCTTTTGCCCTTCTCCTCAAATATTCCCCGCAATTCGATGAAGAGCAACTGATGGCCAAGTTCATTCGAGGAATGAACGAGCCATTGGACACCTTAGTAAAGAATGCCAAACCTATCTCAATGGCCGAAGCAGTAAGAATGGCGAAAGACTTTGCCAAAGCCTTTGTTGTTAAGGTCCCGCCAAAGCCTGCACCCTCTAACTTTAAAAGATTCCAAACCCCGGGAAGTACTTCAAACTTTCCTCCCCCAAAGAGGCAGCAAGGCCCAATTCAGAATCAGGATGTGGGAAGATTTAGAAGTGAAGGAAGACCCTTCCCCCAGAACACTTTCTCAGGAGCCCCACCTATTTCAAGGATTGAGAGGGATGAGCTCAGAAGTGAGAACCCGTGTTTTGGATGCCAGGGTTTTGGTCACCAGCTGAAAGACTGCCCGACTCCTGCCATGTCAAGGGGACAGGGAAGTCAAGAACCGAGAGTGCAAAGACCAACCCCTTCCTATCAGTCAAATCAGGGTCCATCTCGCCCAAATCAGAGCAATCCCAGCTCAGCCGCGTCTGCCTTTGTCCAGAGTAGCCTCAGAACTCCTTCCCAAAACTGGGGCAACCAAAGAGAAAGAGTTCCTCCTTAGACTGTAGAAGCCAGAGCAGTCACAATTGCAGAAGTAGTGGAAGAGAAAAGAGGACAGATTTATGCTGCAATTGAAAACCAAGGGCCAAATCGCCAATTCTCCGTCATCCATACTCCAGCTGAGTATCAGGGTAAGCCTTTTAAACTTTTGATTGATTCAGATAGTACTCATTCTTTCATTTCCCCTGGATGCTTGCGTAAGCTAGTCTTAGATTAGAAATCATGGAAACCTATGCAAGTTGAATTGGCAAGTGGGAAGATTCTTTTCACTCACCTTGAGACAGATCGTATTTAGTTCAATCTAGATGGGAATTTAACTGACTGTCAGTTCTTCAGAGTTATACCTTTGGGAGTTTTTGACGGGATCCTTGGAATGGATTGGCTCCACTTAAATCAAGCTGACATTCACTGTCATAATGGAACCATTTCCTTCCGTGACCTTCACGGAAACAAGGTTCAAGGAACCAGAATTTCAGGATCCCCAAGTCTGCAGTTAGTAAAGGCTTCTAAGTTACTAAAAGGACTTAGAAAGAAGCAGTGCATTTATCTTGTCAAAATGAATCCAGTAGACTCAAAGTTAAAAGCTAAAGAACCTGAATGGTTAAAGTGATTATGATGATTTATTCCCAGCAGAATTAACAGAGATGCCTCCAATTCGGGAAGTAGATCGTGTGATAGAATTGACTCCCGGAGCTCAGCCACCAGTAGCCCTGCGCATGTACAAAATGCCAGTTCCTGAAGCCATCGAACTCAAGGAACAACTTAGACAGCTGTTAGAACAAGGGTTTGTAAGACCCAGTGTTTCACCTTGGGGTGCGCCAGTTCTCTTTCAGAAAAAGAAAGATGGAACACTAAGACTTTGTGTGGACTACAGAGGTCTCAATCCGCTATTGACAGTTAAGAATAAGTATCTTATCCCAAGAATTGATGAGCTTCTAGGAGGACAGGCTAAGTGGAGCCCAGATCTTCACAAAGATAGATCTCAAATCAGGATATTATCAGATCAGGATTCATGAGCAAGATATCCCAAAGACAGCCATCAATACTCGGTATGGGCATTATGAATTCACTGTCATGCCGTTTGGATTGACAAATGCCCCAGCTACATTCAATCGATTAATGCAGGACATTCTCAGAGAATACTTGGATGATTTTGTTCTTGTTTTCTTTGATGATATTTTGATTTACTCAAAGAATGCAGCTGACCATGAAGCTCATGTCAAAAAAGTTCTTGAGATTCTAAGGAAGCACCAACTCTTTGCAAAAAAGAGCAAATGCACTTTCTCTGCCGACCATGTTTAATGCTTGGGCTTTCTGGTATCCAAAGATGGAATTTCTCTAGATTCCGTAAAAGTCCAAGCAGTCACATAGATTGGCCTGAACCCAAGACAGTGAAAGAAGTCAGAGGATTATTGGGATTGACTGGTTGGTATAGAATTTTTATACCAAAGTATGCTCTCATAGCTTCCCCCTGACTAATCTTCTCAAAGAAGAATATTTCGTTTCAATGGTCTGCCAGGTGCCAGAGTGCTTTTGATAAGCTGAAGACCGCCTTGGTAACCAATCCCGTTTTGAAGCTGCCAGATTTCTCTCTACCCTTTTGAGGTAGTAAATGATGCTAGTGGTTTTGCCCTGGGAGGTGCACTCATGCAGGAAGGTCATGCAGTGGCCTATGAATCCCAAAAACTCAGAACGCATGAGAGGAATTATGCTGTCCACGACGACTTGGAACTACTTTCAGTAGTATATGCCCTAAAGTTGTGGAGACATTACCTACTGGGTCAAAGATTCACTTTGATGAGACAAATCATCAGAGCTTAAAGTGGATCTTCACTCAGAAGGATCTCAACATGCGCCAGATTTCTCTACCCTTTTGAGGTAGTAAATGATGCTAGTAGTTTCGCCCTGGGAGATGCACTCATGCAGTGGCCTATGAATCCCAAAAACTCAGAACGCATGAGAGGAATTATGCTGTCCACGACGACTTGGAACTACTTTCAGTAGTATATGCCCTGAAGTTGTGGAGACATTACCTACTGGGTCAAAGATTCACTTTGATGAGACAGATCATCAGAGCTTAAAGTGGATCTTCACTCAGAAGGATCTCAACATGCACCAAAGAAGGTGGATGCAAACCCTGCAGGAATTTGATTTTGAAATCAAGTATCGCCCAGGCAAAGAAAATGTGGTAGCAGATGCCCTTAGCAGAAAAGCCTCCTTGCTTGCAATTACTGTAGTGTCAAATCTGTTGGTTATTGAAGCAAGAGAGAAGATCATGCAGGATAGATTCTTTGGCCCTATTACTACCCTACTTATGCAGGAAAGCAAAACTCCACACAAGAGTTGAACCGAGTTCAAGGGTATAGCCTGGATGATGGAATTATGTATTATAATCGTCGCAGGCTATGCATTCCCAATGATGAGGGAACTAAGAGTCAAATTCTGAATGAAGCCCATGACAGCCTTTGCAGGACGTCCAGGTTTCATCAAAACCTTCATGTCTGTGAAGAAAAGCTTCTTTTGGCATGGTCTAAAAAAGGATGTGCTTAATCATGTACGTCAATGTCTGACCTGTCAGAAAGTCAAGGCTGAGAGAGTAAAAATGCCTGGGAAGTTACATCCATTAGACATTCTCCAGATGAAGTGGGAATGCATCAGTATGGACTTTATTACTGGATTACCTTTAGTGCAATCAGGTTACAACTCCATCTTCGTGGTAGTTGATAGACTAACCAAAGTTTGCCATCTGATTCCAGTAAAAGAAACCTACACTGCAGTGGATGTGGCTAGAGTGTTCCTTAAAGAAGTCTTCAGATTGCATGGCCTACCTAGAAGAATAGTAAGTGATCGAGATCCCAAATTCACATCAAGATTCTGGACTACATTTTTCAAAGCAGTAGGAACTTTCTTGGATCTCAGCACAGCTTACCACCCTGAGACCGATGGTCAAATAGAAAGGGTGAACCAAGTAATCGAAGATATACTTCGGTCATGATGTGGCAGGGAACCCAAGAAGTGGCTAAGCTATCTGCACCTAGTCGAGTTCGCCTACAATGCTTCTTATCACAGAAGTATTAGGATGAGTCCTTTCAAAGCTTTGTATGGACAAGATTGCTTAACTCGATTAACTTGGTCCGACCCATTGATTAGGGTCGAGATGTCCAGACAGATGCTTGATGACATGGAGCAGCAGCAGATGCAGTCAATTCATAAAGATATAAAAACTGCCCAGGATAGACAGAAGCAGTATACAGATAAGAAGAGGACAAACAGAAAATTCAAAGAATCAGATATGGTCTTCATTCGAGTATGCCCCAAAAGAAGTTCTCTTTCTCTTGGGAAGTACAAGAAGTTATCCGCCAGATATTGTGGGCCATATTTGATTACAAAGAAAGTAGGTGACTTGGCTTACGAGCTTCTTCTGCCTCCTCATCTCAAAGTACATAATGTATTTCATGTCAGCCTTCTTAAAAAGTATGTACCAAGCCCGAATCATGTGCTTGATGATGAAATCTTAACTTCTTTAACCCAAGGGCAGATGGAACTCCAACCTGAAGAAATCCTTGATGTTCGAGAAAAGATTCTCAGGAACAGAATTCTGAGAGAATTATTGGTCAAATGGAAGTTCTATCCTTTTGAAGATGCCACCTGGGAGAAAGAAGCCGAACTGTTGTGGGATTACCCCAAGTTTGCGAGATGAGGATATCTCGCGTTTTTCAAGTGGGAGAGAATGTAAGATTCCTCCCCATCCTCCCAAGATGTCCAGCATCTTCCCCTATAATCAAATCCCTCTTCAGAAATATAAAAGATTTTGTTTCTACCTGTTTTGGCCTAGAGAGAGAAAATATTCTAGAGAGAGGTTATTCAGATTTTGAATATTTTTGGATGGAAAAATATCTCTTCTTATTAAAATAAGTTCCCCCGAAACAAAAGTTCAAAAAGATTTTCAGAAGGTGCATTAGAAATCAAGTATAATCTGTTCAAGAGGCCTTATCCTAGGGATCCAGATTTTCTGAAAATTTTAAATTAAGGTTTTGAGGGGCCAATCAGATTCATCCAAATGTGTGGAGAAGATAAATAGAAGAAATAAAGAAAATCCCCCCAAAAATGAGTAAATACTCACATAAGATGAAGAGTGGACTAAGGACCAAAGGAAATACTAAAAAATAGATTTTTGATACCTCACAATGGGAATTCTCTCCTCATGAAGGAGGCGCCTAATTCACATGTGTGGTGGAGTTTTAAATTATCAAAAATTGAGATATTTCATCTCTCCTCTCTCCTAATTCAAGTCTAGTTCCAAAAGTAAGCTAAACTAACCTAAAAATGGTCAAAAATTGACCAAACTGATCTAGAAAATTCTAGAATCAGTTTGCTTGGTTAGGAGCTCACTTTTTCCTATAAATAGAAGCCTCCTCCTTTGTTGAAGCTTAATAGTGTTTTATGCACTGTTACTCTACTCCTCCCAAGAGCCAAGAACTGTGAATTTCTTAATAATTCACTAGTTTTTGACCTTTCCCTCTTCTAAAGATTTGGTGGCCACTCTTGTTGCAAACAAGAGTAGATCCCTCAAACCATCAAGCCAAAGGAAAGCTCCCAGAATTCATGTAAGTTAGAAATCTTATATTTTTCTTTACTCTTTTAATGGTTTTCTAATTTTTGTTTTGTTTGAAATGATAGTCTGATACTATGTCTTGTTGGAAAGGCTTTCCCCCTCTCTCATTCTTAAAATTAAGTAATCTAATTATTAGAATTAAACTTTTCATATTGTTTCTTTTTTAAAAGTGAAAATTGATTAGTTTAGAGTGCTTAAAAACATTTGGGGATAATTTTTAAGTAATTTTAAGATAGGAAAAATTAAAAAATGGTCAGCCATACAAAGGAGGTTATGGTGAAATTTTCTAAAAATTTGTGAAATAAGTTTAATCTTTTATTATTCTAAAAGAATAATCTCTATCGTTTGTGTATTCTAAAAGTGTCATTTTGTCATTCTATGCATAGAAAAATGCATAGTAGAAATATATTTATTCTAAAAGTGTTATTTTTATTAGATTTAAATTCTATGCATAGAAAGATACATATTGGTTATTTTTTATTATAAAAGAGTGATTTTCATTAGATATAAATTCTATGCATGGAAAGATGCATATTGGTTAATTTTTTTTATAAAAGTGTTACTTTCATCATTATTGATTTTTATGCATAAATAGATGTATAAAAGAATATTTTTTATTATAAAAGTATTACTTTCGTCAAAATGGATTTTTATGCATAAATAGATGCCTAAAAGAATATTTTTTTAAATTATAAAAGTGTTACTTTCATCATTATTAATTTTTATACATAAAATTATGCATAAAAGATTTTTTTAATTATAAAAGTGTTACTTTCATCATTATTGATTTTTATGCATAAAATGATGCATAAAAGATTTTTTTTATTATAAAAGTGTTACTTTCAGCATTATTGATTTTTATGCATAAAAGAATAGAAAGTGTTACTTTCATCAAAATGGAGTTTTATGTATAAATAGATGCATACAGAATTTTTATATCAAAATAAGAGTTCTCTTTAATCCTTGTTTAAATCCCATGAATATGGGTAAGTGAATTAAGTAAATACTCTGTGAAAGAAAATTTTACCGTTTCATATTCTCTAGGATGGTAATGAGAAAATTCAGAAAAACCATCGAAGTTAAAATTTTAGATAAATGACTAATTTATTTCTCATAGGAATTCGTGTTTAGTTTTAAATTCAGTATTGAATTATTACCTTCGAGAAAGATTAGGGAGAACCTTTCCAGACTTAAACCCTGAATCAGACTATGACTAAGACGTAACTCCTTCGTCAGTTTCAAGAATAGACGATGTGACCAGTTCAGTAATCTACACTCAAATCACCCACGGAATCTGAAACTAAGTTGAGACCTTTGATTTTGATCTGAGGATCAAGAATTCAGAATTCGAGGAATTCTGCTTGGGAATCCAGACCTGTGATCTAGAAGTCTTGGGATACGGAATTAAGATATACTCATTGTATTCAAAAGAAAATCAAAACTGAAAACTTGCATAGAAACCCTGTTTTCTTAAAAGGACTGTCTTACGCTAGAATGCTGGAGGGAGCATTTGGTATATGTGTGTTCTAAGGGAAGTTCAGTTGCAACAACTGGTGGTGGGGAGTGTTCAAAGGACGGCTCACGCGATAAAAACCTGCCCAGGTCTTGACCAGCCTGGGTATGGTGTAAAATGGTGTGCTTCCGGTAGTACGATGGGCGAGGGCCGACGAAGTGGTCCCTGAGTGAAGTGCCATGACACCTAAGGAGGATCCTGGAGGGTTCTGACTAGGAGATGCACGCGAGGACACCCATGCGTATGTCGTGGAAGATATATATGTATGATGATGAGAAACTTATTGTAATCTATTACTGGATCTCGTTGGCTGACCTGCTGGTCTCAACGGAGAGTCCAGAGTGATACTGTTTTGTGAGAAACAAGGATTGAAATGAAATTTTGAGTTGTGACATCTGTACCCAGTAATTGTTTGTCAATGGATTGTTTTATAAATTAATGTTTAAAGAGGACTGTGTGAGTATCTGTATTCTAAAGCAAAAGTTAAGAAAGGCTTTCAATTATTGGTGGGTGAGTACTTGTTTGGTTCTACTATTCCAGTGGTTGGGTGGTGGCTAACCCATGGGCCGGATGGGGTTAGGCTGGAATTAGTAGAGTTTTAATAATAAAATTGATTAATAAGATAACGCTTAGAACTCGAATAGTTAAAAAATAACCTGAAGACTTCTCAAATGAATAGATCAACGCCTGTGCCTAATTCAATTAGGAAAAAAGCGTTGATTCATTCAAGTTAAGTCTGTTATAGTTTCCCTTCTATCTAGTTTATTAAGATGAAGGTTAGATCAGTCTTGACTTTGTTAGAAAAATTCGTTAAGAAATTCAAAATGGTGGAATCGTCCCCGCTTTCCGGGCATGGGAAATTTTTTCGGTTTCGGTTTTCGGAATGACCACCAGCTTAGTCTCGTGCCAGGACATTCGAGGGCGAGGCCTTGAGTGGAAAACCCTGCCCCACGCAAGAGGGAGCTGCTTCTGCTCTGCCAGCAATCGGGAATCCGGTGCGCGGAGGGGGCAGTGGGAGATCTCACAGTTGGTATCAGTGCGCTATTGTAAATTTACGTAACAGCAACAGAAATTGCTTAAAAATTTTAAAGTAAATCTGGGAAATAATGTTTTCGCTTGTTAATATTATGTTGAAGGAACTTCAAAAATTAAAAACTCATAAATTGAATTGGAATTTATAGATGGATACCCCGAATCTATCTGGCATTCCTGAACTCTCCCAGAGTTAGGATATGATACCCTTTGCATTCGACCACCTCATCAGCTCTGCTACGACCCGAGTAAGCAGAGTGAGACTCGCGCATCATTTTGAGAGTCTTTACTTTCCTAATCCTCTTGAGCGACGTTGGTATATGTGGTTTTGTGGAGGACGATGTATTAATGTCAGTTAACAGAGTCAGCGTCAGAGGCTCAGGCAAAATATTTCCTTGGCCATGATTCTGATAAGGCTAGGGCTTTTGTTCAGCATGTGCAACTCTTTGATCATTCACCCAGGAACTTCAGAACTTCATGCCGAGTTTTTAGGCTTCTTAGCCGCTTTATCCCTAGAGATAGAATTACAGCACCTCTTTCTGTAATGAATTGTGTGTACCATGGTATGTCTCCTTCGCAGTTTCGCTTCTTTATGTGAATACGATTGAGGCAGTGATTTTGGGAGCCCGTGATGCTCTATGTATATATCAAAAACTTTTGATAATAAACGATGTTTTGCAAAAAAAAAATCCAAATTGTTTTCATGACTGTGAATATGGTTAATCTTGTTTCATGAAGTATGATGAAATAATTATCTGTTTAAAGAATAAATCACAAAAATTAAATAATCATAAATCTGTTGTCAAAGCTAAGTTGACAAAAATCTCGTTTTGTCAGAGTCATGAGGGGCGCGGCCCGAGCAAGGCAATTGGCGAAAGCCTTTGTTGTTAAGGTCCCGCCAAAGCCTGCACCCTCTAACTTTAAAAGATTCCAAACCCCGGGAAGTACTTCAAACTTTCCTCCCCCAAAGAGGCAGCAAGGCCCAATTCAGAATCAGGATGCAGGAAGATTCAGAAGTGAAGGAAGACCCTTCCCCCAGAACACTTTCTCAGGAGCCCCACCTATTTCAAGGATTGAGAGGGATGAGCTCAGAAGTGAGAATCGGTGTTTTGGAAGCCAGTTGCAACCAAAGAGAAAGAGTTTCGCCGCCTCAGACTCTACAGAAGCCAGAGCAGTCACAATTGCAAAAGTAGTGGAAGAGGAAAGAGGACAGATTTATGCTGCAATTGAAAACCAAGGGCCAAATTGCCAATTTTCCGTCATCCATACTCCAGTTGAGTATTAGGGTAAGCCTTTTAAGCTTTTGATTGATTTAGGCAGTACTCATTCTTTCATTTCCCCTAGATGCTTGTGTAAGCTAGTCTTAGATCAGAAATCGGGGAAACCTATGCAAGTTGAATTGGCAAGTGGGAAGATGCTTTCACTCACCTTGAGACAGATCGTATTCAGTTCAATCTAGATGGGAATTTAACTGACTGTCAGTTCAAAGTTATACCTTTGGGAGTTTTCGACGGGATCCTTGGAATGGATTGGCTCCACTTAAATCAAGCTGACATTCACTGTCATAATGGAACCATTTTCTTCCGTGACCTTCACGGAAACAAGGTTCAAGGAACCGAAATTTCAGGATCCCCAAGTCTACAGTTAGTAAAGGCTTCTAAGTTACTAAAAGGACTTAGAAAGAAGCAGCGCATTTATCTTGTCAAAATGAATCCAGTAGACTCAAAGTTAAAAGCTAAAGAACCTGAATGGTTAAGTGATTATGATGATTTATTCCTAGCAGAATTAACAGAGATGCCTCCAATTCGAGAAGTAGATTATGTGATAGAATTGACCCTCGGAGCTCAGCCACCAGTAGCCCTGTGCACGTACAAAATGCCAGTTCCTGAAGCCATCGAACTCAAGGAACAGCTTAGACAGCTGTTAGAACAAGGGTTTGTAAAGCCCAGTGTTTCACCTTGGGGTGCACCAGTTCTCTTTCAGAAAAAGAAAGATAGAATGCTAAGACTCTGTGTGGACTACAGAGGTCTCAATCACCTGTCAGAAAGTCAAGGCCGAGAGAGTAAAAATGACTGGGAAGTTACATCCATTAGACATCCTCCAGATGAAGTGGGAATGCATCAGTATGGACTTTATTACTAGATTACCTTCAGTGCAATCAGGTTACAACTCCATCTTCATGGTAGTTGATAGACTAACCAAAGTTGCCCATCTGATTCCAGTAAAAGAAACCTACACTATAGTGGATATGGCCAGAGTGTTCCTTAAAGAAGTCTTCAGATTGCATGGCCTACCCAGAAGAATAGTAAGTGATCGAGATCCCAAATTCACATCAAGATTCTGGACTGCATTTTTCAAAGCAGTAGAAACTTTCTTGGATCTCAGCACAGCTTACCACCTTGAGACCGATGGTCAAACAGAAAGGGTGAACCAAGTAATCGAAGATATACTTCGGTCAAACAGAAAGGGTGAACCAAGTAATCGAAGATATACTTCGGTCATGATGTGGCAGGGAACCCAAGAAGTGGCTAAGCTATCTGCACCTAGTCGAGTTCGCCTACACTTAGTCGAAGTGGCTAAGCTATCTGCACCTAGTCGAGTTCGCCTACAATGCTTCTTATCACAGAAGTATTGGGATGAGCCCTTTCAAAGCTTTGTATGGACAAGATTGCTTAACTCCATTAACTTGATCCGACCCATTGATTAGGGTCGAGATGTCCAGACAAATGCTTGATGACATGGAGTAGCAGATGCAGTCAATTCGCAAAGATATAAAAGCTGCCCCAGGATAGACACAAGAAGTATGCAGATAAGAAGAGGACAGACAGAAAATTCAAAGAATCAGATATGGTCTTCATTCGAGTATGCCCCAAAAGAAGTTCTCTATCTCTTGGGAAGTACAAGAAGTTATCCCCCAGATATTGTGGGCCATATCTGATTACAAAGAAAGTAGGTGACTTGGCCTACGAGCTTCTTCTGCCTCCTCATCTCAAAGTACATAATGTATTTCATGTCAGCCTTCTTAAAAAAGTATGTACCAAGCCCGAATGTACTTGATGATGAAATCTTAACTTCTTCAACCCAAGGGCAGATGGAACTCCAACCTGAAGAAATCCTTGATGTTCGAGAAAAGATTCTCAAGAACAGAATTCTGAGAGAATTATTGGTTAAATGGAAGTTCTATCCTTTTAAAGATGCCACCTGGGAGAAAGAAGCCGAACTGTTGCGGGATTACCCCTAGTTTGTGAGATGAGGACATCTCACGTTTTTCAAGTGGGAGAGAATGTAAGATTCCTCCCCAGCCTCTCAAGATGTCCAGCATCTTCCCCTGTAATTAAATCCCTCTTCAGAAATATAAAAGATTTTGTTTCTACCTGTTTTGGTCTAGAGAGAGAAAATATTCTAGAGAGAGATTATTTAGATTTTGAATATTTGTGGATGAAAAAATATCTCTTCTTATTAAAATAAGTTCCCTCGAAACAAAAGTTCAAAAAGATTTTGAGAAGGTGCATTAGAAATCAAGTACAATCTGTTCAAGAGGCCTTATCCTAGGGGTCCAGATTTTCTAAAAATTTTAAATTAAGATTTTGAGGGGCCAATCAGATTCATCCAAATGTGTGGAGAAGATAAATAGAATAAATAAAGAAAATCCCCCCAAAAATGAGTAAATACTCACATAAGATGAAGAGTGGACTAAGGACCAAGGAAATACTAAAAAAATGGATTTTTGATATCTCACAATGGGAATTCTCTCCTCATGAAGGAGGCGCCTAATTCACATGTGTGGTGGAGTTTTAAATTATCAAAAATTGAGATATTTTATCTCTCCTCTCTCCTAATTCAAGTCTAGTTCCAAAAACTAAGCTAAACTGACCTAAAAAAGGTCAAAAAATTGACCAAACTGATTTGAAAAATTCTAGAATCAGTTTGCTTGGTTAGGAGCTCACTTTTTCCTATAAATAGAAGCCTCCCCCTTTGTTGAAGCTTAATAGTGTTTTATGCACTGTTACTCTACTCCTCCCAAGAGCCAAGAACTGTGAATTTCTTAATAATTCACTAGTTTTTGACCTTTCCCTCTTCTAAAGATTTGGTGGCCTCTCTTGTTGCAAACAAGAGTAGATCCCTCAAACCACCAAGCCAAAGGAAAGCTCCTAGAATTCATGTAAGTTAGAAATCTTATATTTTTCTTTACTCTTTTAATGGTTTTCTAATTTTTGTTTTGTTTGAAATGATAATCTGATGCTATGCCTTGTTGGAAAGGCTTTCCCCCTCTCTCATTCTTAAAATCAGCCCTTCTTTATCCTAGATTAAGTAATCTAATTATTGGAATTAAAATTTTCATATTGTTTCTTTTTTAAAAGTGAAAATTGATTAGTTTAGAGTGCTTAAAACCATTTGGGGATAATTTTTAAGTAATTTTAAGATAGGAAAAATTGAAAAATGGTCAGCCATACAAAGGAGGTTATGGCAAAATTTTCTAAAAATTTATGAAATAAGTTTCATCTTTTATTATTCTAAAAGAATAATCCCTATCGTTTGTGTATTCTAAAAGTGTCATTTTCATTCTATGCATAGAAAAATGCATAGTAGAAATATATTTATTCTAAAAGTGTTATTTCCATTAGATTTAAATTCTATGCATAGAAAGATGCATATTGGTTATTTTTTTATTATAAAAGAGTGATTTTCATTAGATATAAATTCTATGCATGGAAAGATGCATATTGTTTTTTTTATAAAAGTGTTACTTTCATCATTATTGATTTTTATGCATAAATAGATGCATAAAAGAATATTTTTTATTATGAAAGTATTACTTTTATCAAAATGGATTTTCATGCATAAATAGATGCATAAAAGAATATTTTTTTTAAATATAAAAGTGTTACTTTCATCATTATTGATTTTTATGCATAAAATGATGCATAAAAGAATTTTTTATTATAAAAGTGTTACTTTTATCATTTTTGATTTTTATGCATAAAATGATGCATAAAAGAATTTTTTTATTATAAAAGTGTTACTTTCATCAAAATGGATTTTTATGCATAAATAGATGCATAAAAGAATATTTTTTATTATAAAAGTGTTACTTTCATCATTATTGATTTTTATGCATAAAATGATGCATAAAAGAATTTTTTTTATTATAAAAGTGTTACTCTCATCATTATTGATTTTTATGCATAAAATGATGCATAAAAGAATTTTTTATTATAAAAGTGTTACTTTCATCATTATTGATTTTTACGCATAAAATGATGCATAAAAGTATTTTTTTATTATAAAAGTGTTACTTTCATCAAAATGGATTTTTATGCATAAATAGATGCATAAAAGAATATTTTTTATTATAAAAGTGTTACTTTCATCATTATTGATTTTTATGCATAAAATGATGGATAAAAGAATTTTTTTAATTATAAAAGTGTTACTTTCATCATTATTGATTTTTATGCATAAAATGATTTTTATCCTAGAGGGTTCTGACCAGGAGATGCACGGGCTCGCGGTGCCGAGGACACCCATGCATATGTCGTGGAAGATATATATGTATGATGACGAGAAACTTATTGTAATCTGTTACTGGATCTCGTTGCTGACCTGCTGGTCTCAATGGAGAGTCCAGAGTGATACTGTTTTGTGAGAAACAAGGATTGAAATGAAATTTTAAGTTGTGACAGTTGTACCCAGTAATTGTTTGTCTATGGATTGTTTTATAAATTAATGTTTAAAGAGGAATGTGTGAGTATCTGTATTCTAAAGCAAAAGTTAAGAGAGGATTTCAATTATGGGTGGGTGAGTACTTGTTTGGTTCTACTATTCCAGTGGTTGGGTGTGGTGGCTAACCTGTTATATGTACATTATGTGTGCTATGTTATAGGCACATTATGTGTGCATATACTAGGAGGCTAACCCACATTAGGCTTGTGAGCATGGGAGCATGGGAACAAGCTCTAGTGGAGCATGGGTTAGGACTAACCTTAAGGATTAAGGTTAGGGTCAGGCATCCAAGGGTCACACATGGGGAATGGAAAGTCAAGAGTCACTTGAGGGCCCTCCTATATAATAGGGGCATGGGGCACACTCAAGGGAGCTTGGAGGCTTGGAGGCTTATGCTATGGTCTCTTGTGTAGAGGTCCATATCTACTCATCTAGCATTTCACACTATAGCTACATGCTATTGGATTGGAGTTATACCTCTTGATGGTATGGGACACCAAGGTAGAGGTATGATATATTTCATTTATAATTCATGTGTACATCCCTTGGGCTCGGGGGTGGTTGGGTGGTTGGGTGGTTGGGTGGTTGAGTTTATGCCTGATTTATGCATGTTTATGCATAACAATTATCTAGAGAGATCTTAGGGTTTTAACAGTGGTATCAGAGCAATCTCTATTTAATTATTGTTGATTTTTTAAGTAAATTTTAATATTTACTAATAAAAATATTATTTTGTTGATTTGTGTTGATGAATTGCACGTGGATCATTGATATGGTGATTGGAACGTGTGTTACTACAATTCAATGGACGAATCGACGTTGCGGAGGAATTCCGTGAGTTTAATTCTATTTTTTCCTATTTTTTATGGTTTAAATCAAGCATTAATGAAAATTTTTACAAAAATACCACATATTTTATTGTGGATATTTTTGGTAGAATGGGTTCCCTAAATTCTTGGATTTTTAAGGAATTTTTTTCTAATTTTTTATGAAAATTTTCCTAATTTTTTAGATTAAAAATATATTTTTATACATTTTTACGGGTTTTTTTCGCGAGAATGCAATCAAATTTCTGTCGATTTTCTACTTAAATTCAGTAGGGGACAGCGTGTTGATGCATGAAATGCTCTCCCGTGTACGTGGGACTCTCTCCGCCTCTCAAATTTGATTTCTTCTTCTTTTTTTCGTGAGAAATTCTCTTAAAAATGATTTTTTAAACATTAATCATAATTAATGGTAATTATGATTAAGTGAAGTTTAATTAAGAACTTTAATCAAAAGATTAAAGTTAATCACCTGTTAACAGTTAACAGAGAAGAGAGGGGAGAGGAGGAAGGAGTATTGGATAGAGAAGGAGGGGAGAGAGGGGAGAGGGAGAATTAACTCTCCCTCAATTCCATCAGGCCCAACGTGAGGGGGGGAGGGGCTGCGCTGCAGCCCGCCGAGCGAAAAACGCCCCTCCCCTAAAAAAATCAAAACTTTTACATAAGCTTATTTTTATTTCTTTTTTTTTTAATTTTTTTTAAAAAATAAGTTTTTTATTATTAAAAAAACTTTTGATAATATTTCAAAAAAAAGGTTGAAAAAAGCCTGAAAAATAGTGAGAAATTACGGGATTTCATGAAAAAATCTCTGAAAAATTTCTGGAAATTTCTTCTTGAAACTTTTTGGCTTTTCATCTTCCGGAAAACCTTTGGCTTTCCGTTTTCCCGAAACCTCTTGGCTTTCCAAATTCTGGAAAAACGTTTGACCTTCCGTATTCCGGAAACCTTTGACCTTTCACATTCCGATTTTTTTTGTCTTTTCATTTTCCCAAAACTTTTGGCTTTCCGTATTCCGAGAAAACCGTTGGAATTCTGAAATTTTTTGACCGTTCATATTCTAAATGCGTTCGGGGTAATTTAAAAATTTTAAAAAATTCTTAAAAATTAGTGAAAAATTAGACAAAGGTAATTTTAAATTTTGGAAAAATGTGGGGTTGGTGTTTGGCATGTGGTGTGTCCATTCCAGGCGCCCGTGACCATTCAAATTCCTTTAAAATATATTTTTTGACCCAAAAAATTAAAAAATCCATTTAAATTAAAATTTTTCATTGGATTTGAGAATTGTCGGGCGGAATTAGAAATTTCGTGAACGATGGGATTCTCAGGAGAAATTAGGAATATTCTAGAAATTATTTTTAGAAATCCTAAAAAATTAGCATTTTTAAAATATCATTGGTATTTTGGCAAATTAAATTGCTAAAAATTTTCTTTAAAAAATATAGGTTTGGAATGCCATAAGATAGGTTTGGTGAAATTCAAAATTATCATATTTTGAGGCCCTATAAAATTAGAAAAAATTAGAAAAAAAAAATCATAATAACTTTTTTTCTCGAGAATTTAATATTTTTGAGGGTTATTTAATGTTGAAGTACGTTTTCTCGTGCTGACATTAGATAGATGCGGGTTATTCGCATATTATTAATACGATTATATCTCGTATTAATGGATATTTATGTTTGGATTAATTCTACACGATGTATTCATGATTTTTTACCATTGTTTAGCCATTCTTTTTGGACATGTTCCTTAATTTCTTTTGATGGTTATAATTTGCGTTCAAAGTGTGTTTCACCTTTGACACTTTTTCATGATAACTTATTTTGCACTTGTTTAAGTGTGGATTGTGCTTAATTTCTTAAGCCTAAGACAAATTCTATCATGGGTTAGTTGATCGGTTTGTTTTAGTAGATTTTTATTGGATGTTTTCCAAGTTTTATATGGACTCATCAGGTTTTGCCTAGATCACTTGTGTCTAGGGGTTTTTTATTGAGTGCTACACATATGTGTTTCACTTGCTTACTTTGGAGTTTTGCTTGAACAACACAATGTTCATATACTCCGGATTGATGAGTTGCCCACCAATTTTAATGCTTCTTTTGGCATGATTAATGTCCATTAGATGGTATGCATTGATTTTTATGATCAACTATGGTTTTCATGGATTTAAGGAGCTTCTATGTTTTTATCCATGGTTTTATAAGGATCTTTTGATGTTTTGAATAATTACATGTGCTTTGAAGGTAGCATTTGCCTTCGTTTTTTGCACTTAATTTTGGAGTATATTTCTTGTACTCTTGTACATATTCCAACTCGGATACCTAGTTGCTTATATATCTAGGTGAGTTATTTTTCTACCCTAACTTTATTGTGTTTTGGGTAGTTATCATTAGAAAGGCGGCAATAATTCAATTTCTTTTCTAATGATGTACTCAGAAGGAGTTATTCCTTGACGTAGTCTCAAGTATATAGAGACAGGTTTAGTATGTGAAAGTCTGGATAAGGCCATCTTATTCCTTTTATATAGGATTTTATTCATATTTCCTAGACGGCATACTAGGGAGTTTCAAATTGTTAAGGTATGTATGGGTGGTATCATGGTGGTATGGGACGCTAGTGATCCCTCACATATATTATCTTATGGGATAATTTGGGCTCAAGATTGTTGCTTTGCTTACATCACTTAGCATGTTGACCTCAACATTCAAAGACAATCTTATTTTCTAAATTCACTTTTCTAAATTCACTAGAAGTTATATTGTGGGCATTCTCTAGATAAATTTCTTTTATCTATAGCCTGCATGTTGTGATGAGGGTAATCTCATCGGCATTTTCACTTGTTGAAATCTCTTTCTTTAGGGTTCAAACAAGTTTATCTTGTTGTGTTCGGATAAGGAAATTTGGATTCTTCCTTTGTTGGCATTTCTTTCTCTAGTTTCGTACTTTAGGTGATTTATATAGTCAACCTGATTGTTTATTTTACGAATGGACATATGTGACTCTGATGACTCTCTATGTTGATATATGGGAAACTCGAGACGTTGATTATTCCATATGCAGATGTGGGTATATCGGGCGCCAATGAATCCCTGGTTCCTGTTGTTATAATGCCATGTTTTCCTACTTTATTCCGAATGGTTTACAACAAGGAAGTTACTTTGAATGTGAATTGCTCTGATCATCCGCAGTAGTCTGATGGGCAAACAGAGTGTATGAATCAGATTATAGTGTATATGCTTCGTGCATATGTCTCTAGAAAATCATCATATTGAAAAAAATATCTTCCAATGATGGAATTTGCCTATAACAATTTTAAATATACGGCTATTGGTTTTTAGTCCGTACATACTTATGTATGGGTATCAACCCAGGGCACCTATTGATGTCAATCTTAAGGAAATCGAGCTTGATGCATCGAGGGATTTCTTACATGATATGTAGGAAATGCTGACCGAAGCTCGGGATTCTATCAGGAGTGCTCATGATAGGGCATGGTTTTATACTGATAGGGGACACTTATCTCGGTCTTTTGAACCAGGAGCGTTGGTTTATTTTAATGTTCCTAAAGATTCTCAGACTTTGTCAATAGAAAAATGCTCGAATTTATCTCCTAGATATTGTGGTCCATTTTGAGTTATACATCAGATTGGCACGGTTGTGTTTGAACTTAAAACTACCTCCACATGTTAGAGTTCATCCAGTCTTTCATATCAATAGATTGAAAGGGAAACTGGGAGGTGAGGATAACACAGTTACTCCTCAAGAACTCGTTGAAGTCGAAGATTTATCCTATGTTCTACATGAATCTGATAAGGTTCTTAAATTCAGGGAAAGGAAACTTTCTAGTTGACTAATCCCTGAGGTTAAAATTAGGTGGAAAGATAGGAAAATTGAGGATTCGACTTGGGAGTCGGTTGAGATTGTTCAGCACAGTTCTCCTTCTTTTCATTGCAAGAGTGCAATGTTTTGAGAGAGGGGAAGTATTTTATATGTGCATTATGTGTGCTATGTTATAGGCACATTATGTGTGCATATACTAGGAGGCTAACCCACATTAGGCTTGTGAGCATGGGAGCATGGGAACAAGCTCTAGTGGAGCATGGGTTAGGACTAACCTTAAGGATTAAGGTTAGGGTCAGGCATCCAAGGGTCACACATGGGGAATGGAAAGTCAAGAGTCACTTGAGGGCCCTCCTATATAATAGGGGCATGGGGCACACTCATCAAGGGGGCTTGGAGGCTTATGCTATGGTCTCTTGTGTAGAGGTCCATATCTACTCATCTACCATTTCACACTATAGCTACATGCTATTGGATTGGAGTTATACATCTTGATGGTATGGGACATCAAGGTAGAGGTATGATGTATTTCATTTATAATTCATGTGTGCATCCCTTGGGCTCGGGGGGGGGGGGGGGGGGGGGGGGGGTTGGGTGGTTAAGTTTATGCCTGATTTATGCATGTTTATGCATAACAATTATCTAGAGAGATCTTAGGGTTTTAACATAATCCATGGGCTGGATGGGGTAGGCTGGAATCAGTAGAGTTTTAATAATAAAATTGATTAATAAGATTACGCTTAGAACTCGAATAGTTAAAAAATAACCTGAAGACTTCTCAAATGAATAGATCAACGGTTGTGCCTAATTCAATTAGGAAAAAAGCGTTGATTCCTTCAAGTTAAGTCTGTTATAGTTTCCCTTCTATCTGGTTTATTTAAATGAAGGTTAGATCAATCTTGACTTTGTTAGAAAAATTCGTTAAGAAATTCAAAATGGTGGAATCGTCCCCGCCTTTCTGGTTTATTCAGATGAAGGTTAGATCAGTCTTGACTTTGTTAAAAAAATTCGTTAAGAAATTCAAAATGGTGGAATCGTCCCCGCCTTTCGGGCATAGGAAATTTTCCCGGTTTCGGTTTTCGAAATGACCACTTAGTCTCGTGCCCGGACAGACAAGGGCGAGGCCCCGAGTGGGAAACCCTGCCCTGCACAAGAGGGAGCTACTTTCGTTGCCAGCAATCGGAAATCCGGTGCGCGGAGGGGGCAGTGGGATCTCACACTTCTGACAGAGACACATCAGAGCCCAGAGAGAGGGCTACCTTGAGTAGAGGGATTCCAGTGGGAGTCAGCATCATACAGGAGGACCACACGCCAGGGTACCTCGAGAGGGTTGGGGGGAGTAGCAGTTCTATTCAAACGGGAGCTACAGGGGAGACTGAGAGTGGTAGCACAGGATTTAGAGGCCAGATACATGTGGATCAGCTTACAGCTCTCACAGGACAGGGTTATATACATAGCCCTATGTTACTTTCCTCCATCAGGATCCTCCTATGTCATTACAGAGGACATGCCACAGGAGGAGGAGACAAGAGCCTCGCCATACACTTGTCTGTCAGAGGAGATTGTGCATTATTCTACACTAGGGGAAGTATTTCTTACGGGTGACTTCAATGCCCACACACAGAGCAGACAGTGTGAGGTGTATGACTATGATGACATGGAGATCCTCCACCCTGTGGATCCAGAGGAGATAGGGGCTAGTCGGGCGCATCAGAGGACACTGGACCAGACAGAGGACATTATGGGGACCACTTACTAGAGTTGGGAGCCAGGCATCGTCTCGTTATTTATAACAGGATGCTACAGTGGCCGGGATCAGGAGGGCTGACATGCTTCCCACATGGGGGTCATACACGGACCGGAGGCACGGTGGTAGACTACATTATGGGGTCTTTGGAGGCATCACAGCTTGTCACCTCATTCTCCATCCCACCTCGTCCTATTGGGGCAGATCATACATACTTGGCACTTTCACTAGTCGGATCACTAGTATCACCAGCCCCCCACATATCGACGCCACACACTACCATCTACTTCACACATGACATGGCAGAAATATACACTGGGCAAAGTAGAGGATGGGCTCCTACTCATGGATCCCCTGGCACCTATGGATACCATTACAACCCAGCTGGCATCACTCCTACACACGGTTGCATTACAGAGCTTCCCACATCGTGTCCACTCAAGAGAGCCTGCGAGATCTGGGACTATGCCCCAGAACAGATGGTATGATGACGAGTGCAGAGCCCTATACTCACGGCTCCGCATACAGAGAGCCTTGGGAGCCATCACAGAGCAGGAGTCGAGGAGAGAGATGAGGAGACTTACTCGCCGCAAAAGGCGGGCCTTCGCAGAGATACAGGAGCTAGAGATCTTCCATTTCTTCATGAGTAGAGATAGCCCTATCTCATGGCGGCACTTCAGAGAGCCCCGGACACCGACACCCATTGCAGACCCACAGACATGGCACACATATGCAGAGGGCCTATACCATGCTCCACAGCAGCCACCTATACCTCAGCCCCCCACAGGAGCCTCGACCTACCACAGCTAGCTTCTTTACCCACTCGATCGTAAAGGAAGCTATCCGCCGCCTACAGCATGGACGGGCCGCCGACCATATGGGCCTACAGGGTGAGCATCTCATATATGCAGTAGATTCTTTGGCTCCTTTTCTTGCACACCTGTTTAATAGGGCATGTTTAATAGGGCACTAGCAGAGGGTTTGCTTGTGGAGTGGACGATGCACACCATTGTGCCGATCCATAAAATAGGGGATATGCTCGATCCGAGCAACTACAGGACGGTTATGGTTGGCCACGTGTTGGCCAAACTCTATGGTGCAGAGTTGGAGCAAGAGCTTAGCTTATATGCTGAGCCAGCAGGTTTATGCTCATCAGGGCAGGCAGGCTTCAGGAGAGCTTTCTCTACCACTGACCATGTATTCACTTTGAGATGTATGATTGATCAGGCCAAAGTGAGGAAGAGAAAGCTCTATTGCTGCTTTGTGGATTTTCGCAAGGCATTTGACACAGTACCACGAGAGAGGCTCTTTCAGCGCCTGCAATCTCTTGGCATACCAGCAGATATGACATGGGGCATCTATGCATTATATGAGCAGGTTTTTGGGCGAGTCAGATGCCCAGGAGGTATGTCTGAGACTATTGCTAGTACCATTGGTGTGAAGCAAGGATGCCCACTTTTCCCCACACTATTTGGGTTATACATTGATGAGGTGGTTGACTTCATTACACGGGGAGGCAGAGATGGAGTTGATCTAGCAGGAACCTCAGTACTTATTATGCTTTATGCTGATGATATTGTATTAGTGTCTGAGTCTCTAGGAGGTCTACAACAGCATCTACATGCACTCGATGATTTCTACACACAGAGGGGTCTTACTGTGAACCTTGGGAAAACCAAGGTTATGGTCTTTCATACATCGAGATAGGGCAGGAGTCAGTTGTGACATTCACTCTCGCAGGACGCCAGGTGGAGGTGGTGACATCATATGTGTACCTAGGGGTTACCTTCTCTGCAGCAACCACGCGCTTCACCATGGGTTCAGCAACCAGAGCTAGATTGACACGGGGATATGCAGCATTGGCTATGCTAGAGAGATAGTGCCACCATGCGCATTTTCAGGAGCCCCAAATGAAGGGGTGGCTATTTGACACATTAGTCACATCGGCACACTGATGTATGGAGTAGTGGTATGGGCACCAGGCCTTGCCACCCATTGGTGGACATAGATAGAGAGACCATAGGCCCTCATGATGGCACGCATGATACGCAGCAAACCGCCAGTACCTCATGACATTATCCGAGCAGAGTTTGCTGCACCTCCTATGATGGTAGAGGCCATATTCCAAACTATATGCTTGCTAGACAAATTCAGAGAGATGCCACAAGATAGATTGTCATACAGAGCTTTTGAGGCATCTAGACAGCTGGCTGAGGCAGGAGAAAGGATCATGATATGCACAGGTCACACATTGGTTCTCACAGCATGGCCTAGACATGGATCATCTACCACCATTCCAGTATGACAAGGATGCACCCCATATCCATCTCTCTCATAGTGAGAGGAACAGAGTATTGAGACATGACCTATGGCAGCTCTATACACGAGAGACATTATTATCGCCTACACAGCCTCTTCCACCGAAGATGCTATACTACAGAGATCACTTCATGAGTATCATTGATGATGGATTTATAGAGAGGCCTAGATACATGGAGGGCTTTTTACCACATGGCTCCCGAGTAGCTATTGGTCAGCTGCTTAGAGTCTCATCACATCGATTGGAGATCGAGACTGGCAGAGCAGCACGAATCCCCTAAGAGGAGAGGGTATGCAGATTGTGCAGAGAGGAGGTGGAGAGTGAGGAGCATTATGTATGCAAATGTAGAGCATATACAGCCATCAGAGAGAGATATCCCATTTTATTCAGAGAGCCACATTCCCTATGCCAGATCTTTGAGGCAGCAGACCAGTGCATACGGGAGATTCATTCTAGACATACAGCATCACAGAGAGACATCATTACAGGCTCAGATAGCTCCAGAGGGGGGACGACAGACACAGATTACTACATTTTTTCAGAGATCCATCCCACTCCCAGCCCCTACACAGCAGGGAATTACTCTCCAGAGAGCAGAGACACTTAGAGCCCGCAGGAGACAGAGGACACCTGGCTTTCAAACACCACGTCTATACCAGAGGACACCTGGCTTTCGAACACCACGCCTATACCAGAGAGAGATGATAGAGATCGGAGCTCAGTTTCACAGAGAGGGTGCAGAGTGACAGGCTCGCTTCAGAGCAGACCCAGGCATGTTCTTCAGGGAGCTGAGGACACACCCTTCATTGATGTATACCATTTTATATCCCCAGTATGGTACATGATGGAGCTAGCTAGGTTGCATATCATGATTGTATACTCCATGCATATAGCTTTGCATTCTCCTAGTAGTAGAGTTGCATCCCCTCCCCCACTCATTGTACTTATTGCACACCCAGATTCAGCTTTTTAGTTCATTACTTTTTCATTTTGTTGGGATGACAGAGGATACCCCACACAGGTACACTGATTTGTCTCATAGGCTGAGTTCGGTCTTTTGGAAGACGTTAATAAAATCTCTCTCTCCCTCCCTCTCTCTCTCTCTCTCTCTCTCTCTCTCTCTCTCTCTCTCTCTCTCTCTCTCTCTCTCAGCACATGCCAGAGTGACACAGGGATATGCAGCCTTGAGCTTACTTGAGCGGCAGTGCTTCCAGGCACATTTCTAGGAGCCCAGGACAAAGGGCTAGCTTTTTGACACCCTCATCACACCGGCCTTGATGTATGGAGCAGCCTTCTGGGGCCAAATTTATCCGACGAGGATTGGTAACGAGTTGAGAGGCCCCAGGTCATGATGTTCTCCCGTATGATCTGCAACAAACCATCAGTCGCACACTATATTATCCAGGCAGAGTTTGCAACAGTCCCGATGGTAGTGGATGCACTCCTCTAGACAGTCACATACCTCCATTGCATCAGTCACATGGATCCCCACAGGTACTCGAGGCTTGCCTCGGGAGTCCTCCAGACAACTAGCACTTGAGGGCCACTCTGGAGTATGGTATGCACTAGTTTCCACTTGGTTCTCAATATATGGGCTCCGCATGGACCACCTACTCCTCCTTGAGTACAGTTTGGACTCCTCTTTTCTTCGGCTCTCTCACGAGGATACCAACCGGGTTATCCGGTTAGATCTTCTCAGTCTCTACACCCATTGCACTTGGATCACACCTCCGGAGCTCCCCACCATGAAGATGCACTTCTACAGAGATCACTTCCTCACTCACTAAGAATGGATTCATCCTGCAGCGCTACTTGAGTGTTCACATGTTCCATGCCATGCGGATTGCGATTGGCCAAATACGGGTTTCATCATCCCACCGCCTCAAAGTGGAGACAGGTAAAGTTGAGTGCATCTTCACAACCAAGAAGCTCATACGAAGACCCAGAGAGGAGACCCAAAGAGGAGAGGATTTGCCGATTATGCCACACAAAGGTTGAGACGGGGAGGAGCATTACATATGCCGTTGCATACTATGAGATCTGCGGAGGGAGGTTTCACTATCTATTTTGTGAGGGATTTGGTTCGCCCTCCAGATTCATTGACTTCTAGGATCAGCGTTGCCTAGGCCTCTTCTTGCTTGAGCTCCGCAAACATAGGGACACCTTCTTGAGAGAGCTTCATCGACCCCAGCCACCCCGCTCTCGACCTACCTCGCCCAAGAGGAGTTACCTCGGACCAAGCCTCCGCACTCCAATGTGCCCGAAGTTCTCGGTCCCCTGTCAACCACGATCATCTCATCAGCTCCATATCCAGGACATGCTCCACCGCCGTCGAGCTACCTTTCCATGTGACATAGTTGAGGAAGACCTCTCGGCGCCATACTCATTAGCCCCATGCTTGATATTTTGGAGAGTGGTATACCATCTACTTGGAGCTGATGTTGCTCTCATGTTTCTATGTTCTTAGTATTCCATGATGAGTTTCCATGGACAGTTGTGTATCACCCCATAGTGAGATAACTACGTTTATGTTTTCTTTATGTTTTACTTTCCATTCCATGATGAGATATTCCATGGACATTATTGTATCACTTTAGTCTCATACGCCCATTGGGTCT
Source organism: Cibotium barometz (assembly GCF_041138505.1). Lineage (NCBI taxonomy): Eukaryota > Viridiplantae > Streptophyta > Polypodiopsida > Cyatheales > Cibotiaceae > Cibotium > Cibotium barometz. The sequence goes on along the minus strand of NC_141075.1, from coordinate 38,726,477 downwards.
TTAGTAGACGCTTAATATATATATATATATATATATATATATATATATATATATATATATATATATATATATATATATATATATATATATATATATATATATATATATATATATATATATATCTCCCCACATTGGACCACATCCAGTTAGATACACTATGGGTTTATTACCATTTTGTGGACTTTCACAAAGCTTTTGGTAGTTCCTTGGGAATTCCTTGTTGGATGCTTGTAAGACCAAGGTGTATTCTCAAAAATGATATGGGCAGTGCAACACTTTTAATGAGTTAGTTATTGTTGGGATCAAAGCCTAAGGAGGCATGTCAAAAGAGATTTTCTACACAATTGGGGTGAAACAGGGTTGTCCTCTCTTCCCAACTAGATTTGGACTTTACATTGATGAGATCTCTGATTTCATGGGCATATTTGGTGGTACAAGCTCTCCCCTAGGAGGCCCCTCTCCTTCTATACACAGATAATGTAGTTCTCATTCCATACATTGTTGAGGGACTCTAGAGACATTTGGATGCATTACATAGTTGTTGTGAGCAGCAAGACCTCACGGCGGTTAATCATGGGAAGACCTCCCACTCGGTAGCATCTAAACATTGGTCCACTTACATGGGAGATCTAGTGAATATTAATACATCTCATGTATACTTGGGGTCTAGCCTGAGTTTCACCATGTGTCCAATAGCCCAGATTTATGAGAGGCTATGCAGTCCTAACTCTTCTTGAGAGTATTTTCACACACTTCAAGGGACCTAGCTAAGGGTACCTCCTTGATACCTTATTCAATCCAACGGATTCCTTTTTGGGGACCAGATCTCTCAGAGAGGACTCAGGAGGATTGAGAGGCTCTAAGTCAAGATCTCTCTTGCAGGATTTGGAGCAAAAACCACTTGGGATAGTTTGGGATGGCTCCTCTTATAGTATATGCACTCTTTCAGAAAGTAACATATATGCATCGCCTGCACACTCTAGATAGGGACAAGGTACCAAGGCTTGGCTGAGAGTCTTTTTGATTGCTAGCAGCACAAGGACATGCATAGTGGGATGGTACAGGGTAGCTGCATATAGTTATGTCACATGCCATGTAGACCGCAATTGATTACCAAACCACTGATACTTGATCTACCAGGAGGACTTGTCACCACAACGCTCTCCACGTCGACCTCTTGGAGTTACACTTGTATTGAGTACTGAGTTGTATCTACATCATCCTCTCTTTGCACTCGGTTGTATTGATCTAGACATGTACTTTCACACTCACCTCTACTCTCACTTGTCCACCTTTTGTGTTACTTTTTTTTAGTTTATTTAGTTTTTGCATGGATTTTTTGTACTATTTTTTGTCTCATAGACCCATAGGTATTCTAAAGAAAGTCATATTATCCCTCTCTCTCCTCTCTCTTTGTCTCTATCTCTATCTATCTATCTCTCTCTTTCTATATATATATATATATACATACATACATATACATTTTCTTTCTATCTTTAGCGGTGCATTTGCCCTATCAACTACTTATTTGCTATACTAATTCTTTCTATTTGCTACTTTCCTTAGTGCTAGGCTTCATTATGGCTGAGTCTACCTTACATCTCTGGAGGTTTAACAGAAACTCAGTACGAAGGCCTTTGTGTGAATATATGCTCTTGTGTGTGTGTGTGTGTGTGTGTGTGTGTGGAGTGCGTGTGTGAGAGCATATCTTGATGCAGAGTTCTACACCCACTATTGGGCACTGATGACCTTAGTGGGGATGTCATAGTATCTAGTCCATACCATGCATAATGGAGCTGATAGTTATATAGTCTTGTGGGTTGACAACCATGAGTATATAACATGCATGTTCTTAAAAGGTTAATTTGGGCACGTTCTTGGATTCATATGTATATATATATATATATATATGTATATGTATATATATATATGTATATGTATATATATATATGTATATGTATATATATATATGTATATGTATATATATATATATATATATATATATATATATATATATATATATATGTTATGGCTCACCTTAACCCTCCTTGAAACACATCCAAAAAGAAATTACTTGGTGAATCGCAACTATCATGAGTATCTTTCCAATGGTTGAGCTTGGAGACCTCAAGGGCCCAGCTCATAACCCTTGAGGTCTCCAAGCTCTACAACTCCTTGAGAAGTAATTTCACTGCATCTCTCGCGAGCATTGTCACATCGTCGCGTTGCACTATGGGTCCTCGTCCCTCCTCTCACCTCACTTCACTCTCACACACACTCACTAGCATGCATTAGGGAGAGAGATTAGTAAGAGGATTAGCAAGAGCAAGACTCAATTGCACAATGGAAGAGTATCTTGTATTATGAGAGAAATTCACTTATATACATGGCCATAAGTGTTCACACTCACTTAAACTATGGCCAACCGGACACTTTAGGCTCATAAGAGGCTTAATGCTATTAGAATGGCTACTCTCATACTATATCCATGAAGTACATCACTTAGGACTTTATCTTAACTTCTTACCACATGCTCTTGAAGCGGGAATTGCCATGAATACTCCATCATACCATTACGAGTGCCCATCCAAGTTGTAGAATAATTACATTTTTATATTTGTGTGAGTTCCCTTTTCGGCTTAATTTGTTTTGGGCAATCATCGACAAGGTTATATGTGATTATTGTTAGTGGGGACACTAAGAGATATTAATAATGGGAGAGAAGAGAGAGAAGGATCCGGAGGAACGTAGACTTAATCATCAGAACAAGGTGGTGATTCTGAATTCCTCATTTGATTCATTGAAGCGACATTCATCATTTGAAGTAATTGGCTTGTGATGATGATTCTTCTTATGGCCATGTGCTTTTTATGTTTTTATGCATATTTAAGTGCTCTTATGAAGCAGATTTACATGAAGTACGAGAATTGAGTCATATAGACTCTTATTGAACTGCTCTGGTTGAAGTAGCTACTTGTTGGTGAGGATTGAAAGAATTACATTGACTTGTGAGACTAATATAGATATCTTCACGAAGTATTGAAGATCATTGATTTGTGAAGATGGTAGCGTCGTTTGAAGAGGCTTGTAATTTGAAGGAAAATTCCAGGCGATGGGTTGTACCATTGACCAGGCTTTCGTGCACCATGGCTCCCCTATCCCAGAGATGTACCTGGAAGTTGTCGATAGTGAGGCTTTGGTGCAAATGTTCTCCACCAGTGCATGAGTATGGATATGTACTCATAAAGCAGCTGCTACATTAATTTAGCCAAAAGAATAGTAAGCAATAAGCTTAACAAATATATAGTGGGGCTATTGTGTGATATGGCTTAATCCATGTGATGGGACTTAAATCGTGAAAGTACACGTTCTTAAGCTGTGATATGGAACTCTGTTAATTGTAATTCCCTGAGATGGAATTCCATGAATTTGCAGGTTTTGACCTCAAGGTTTTTTTTTTAGTGGATCATCTAGGTCATGTTTTGCAAGTAACAGCTTCTTGTGCGCTTATTTCTCACTTCTAGAGGGGTGACAAGAGCATTGTTATTTTGTTCTTGATGTGCTCCTAAGTCTCCATATTGATTCTTGAATTTGTTGCTAAAATGACGTCGAGGCACAGTAGGGAAGATTACTAATTGTTTACTTGAACAAATAAGCTCTTGTGTTGGTGCTGAATGCACGAGAGTGGTTGAGTGATTTGCTTGTTGTTGCTTGGGCCTCCATTCTTGTCGAACTTTAGGTAAAGTTGTTGGGGTTGAAGTCGGTGGTGAGGTTTTCTTCACATTATTCGATTTTGGCAACTATATGATGGAATTACCATTATAGTATCCTTGCTGTTGAAGTATATGCACAGGCACCCATCTTTGATGAACATTGTAATTTGGTGGCCGATGTGCTTGGTGTTGAGGCTTTCTTCTTTGTGGAACTTTGTGATGCGCTTGGGGACCCAAGCTTTGGTATTTATTTGGTAGTACCCTTGTGCTTGCAGGAGTGTTTTTGGTACCCACACTTGTTGCATTGGTGGAGTTCTTTGAGGAACTTGCATATGCTTTTGTGGACGGTATTGTGGAGTACTTTTCTTTTTCCTTGTCTTTCGAGTGCTGCGTTGAGGAAGAGGTTTTGACTGTCGAGGCACCCAAATTTGATTGGCACATTCATAGTAGCCTTGAGTTACAAGTAGCTGCTTCTCCACCCACATTTTGATACTATTAAGATATCGTGATTGTGGGAGTCTGGGTGGACTTTTCTTTTGGGTTGATGTGGAAGCCCTCCTTGACTTTGGTTGGTGCACTGAGGCTGCAGGTTTGAGACTCATGGGCATTGTTGATGATGACGAGGTTAGAGTCTTTTGTGGAGTGGCTGTCGACGATGATGAGGCCTTTGAGCATGTGGTTGTCTCCTTTGGTAAGGTTTGTCAATGAAGATGCATAGGCTGTGGGGTCTTTCCTTTGATTTCCTTGTTAGAGATAGATGGTTTGGCTCTTGGGACTTCTTCAAATAGCTGCTGATTGTGCAATTTTGGCATCAAATTTTGTAGGTGAGGATGGGGTTAGAGTAGCTGCTTTATCAGAGTCGGTCGTTAGCGCAGATGGTAGGTCATTGTGTAGAGGGGCTTTTGTGAAAGAGGCTTGTATCCTTTTGCGTTCAGTATCATAGATATCCATTAAAGTTGGATCCGCTTCCTTGTAGTATGGTATCATCAACTTTTTGTCGTTGACCATCATGATGACTCTATCGCTAAGCACAGTGGTGCTTGGGTAGCAACAGTCCATTTATGCCCCAAGTTTAAATCTGCTTCCAACACATACTCAACCACAAAAAACTTGCAAGTAAGGGGGTTAGTTTCAATATACATTGTATGTTCAAAGTACCCCAAACATGGCATGTTCAAGTCTTGTGTAAAGTTTATTCTTCCAGGATGGACCGTGATTAACAAATCCCATGGCTCTAGGGTCATGAGATTGTATTCTTGTGTTGGATAAAGCTGTGCTTGAGTTATAGTGATTTTATTTGAAATTTCCAATCCCACCAAAATCCCAGGGATCTTTTCAGTAAGATATGTTAGAAGTTCCAGCTCTTGCAAGATTTCTTTATCCTATAATAGTAATTGTACATTGCCTGCAGGAGACTTCAAGGCGACTATTTGCATGGATTCATCTAGTGAATACAACGATTCACTTATCCAAGTTCCGCCAAGGACGACATCATACTCAAGGGAATCTAGGGTAACATGAAATGTAAATTCCATATCGCTATCAATTGTTTGAGTAGTGTATTTAAAGTAACCTGAAACTTCAATGTTTTGTCCATTGGTTCCTTTTGCAAGACTATTGCTTGTAGGGATGAGTTTAGGTTGTCCCAACAATGACACCCAAGTGTCTATTGCCACGATGTTATGACTAGCTCGAGGGCTAATCAATGCGCGTATGCACTTAACATCATTAATGGCCTATAGGGAAATCCAATGATACCATGATAGAATCTTCCAGAGGAACCATGGGTGTTTCATTATTGTTTCGGTTTCAGATCCTGTTTCTGTTTCATACTACCATGCACTTTCATCCATTATTTAGGTCTCAACTTTTTTAAGAGTACCCAATGTGTACACTTTCACACTTGACCCTCTGACAATTCTTAATGAGGTCTGTTTGGAAACTTGCGAATCCTCACAATCTTGTTTTATGGAGTTCGTTATATCTTGGTGTAACTCAGGTTGAGCCATTAAAGGTGCAAGTGCTAATGATGTGATGTTGGCTTTATCATGAGAGAAGAGCATTCCTCCGAATGAGGTTTTGAGAGACTATTTTAATCTTGTAAGGGAATTATCGAGTTCCTCATGTGCTTTCTCAAGCGTATAGTTCATACAATCTGTCTCAACTAACTCTTCTGTAGAGAGTATGTCTTCCTCTTGAAAGGGGAAGCGGTACTCCTTTGTGCTTTGTATCTTGGTTGCTGTTTTAGGATTTGGACACTATTGCTTCATATCATGAATGTATGACCCTTTCGTGTATCTACCCGTGAGATAATGGCGGTAGTTCTTGTTAATCCTAGAATTGGATTAACATTCTCCCCTTCCTAATGGCGATCGCGTCCGCGTGATCGAGTTGAAGACCTTTGTGTGGGGAGAATGAACAAGCTTTGTCGATGGCTTTGATGTTGAATGACATTCAATGGTCTTTGTTCCTTGGAAGGAACAAGAAAAGCTAGTTAATGAAATGAATAGGTTAGTGGTGTATTGGAAATTCCTAACGGGGTGAGGGGGTGGGGTTTTTTGCCAATGATTGCATTTTTATATTTGTGTGAGTCTCTTTTTTTTTGCTCAATTTGTTTTTGGCAATCATCGACAAGGTTACATGTGATTATTATTAGTGGGGACACTAAGAGATGTTAATAATGGGAGAGAAGAGAGAGAATGATCCGGAGGAAAGTAGACTTAATCATCAAAACGAGATGGTGATTCTCAGTTCCTCATTTGATTCATTGAAGCGACATTCATCATTTGAAGTAATTGGCTTGTGATGATGTCCCTTTGTGTGGCAGGATTCTTGTCAAATGTTGTTGAGTAGAACCTGATCCTGTCTTCTTTTGTCCATGTGCTTTTTATGTTTTTTATGCATATTTAAGTGCTCTTATGAAGCAGATTTACATGAAGTACAAGAATAGAGGCATATAGACTCTTATTGAACTGCTCTGTGTTGAAGTAGCCACTTGTTGGTGAGGATTGAAAGAATTACGTTGACTTGCGACCGATAATATAGATATCTTCATGAAGGATTGAAGATCATTGATTTGTGAAGATGGTAGCATCGTTTGGAGAGGTTTGTAATATAAAGAAAAATTCTAGGCGATGGATTGTACCATTTGACCAAGCTTTCACCCACCATGCCCCCCCCCCCCATTAACAAGACATTCAACCAAGCTAAGCATGCTCTCCTGAGCTTGCTTTTTGCATTCCATATGTCATGTGATCATTATTATCCATTTGGGGTGGTTGGGTGGGTTCTAGTTTCTTAATTGGTCTATGTGGTGCACTGGAGCGAAGAGTAAGAACTTGTTTCATCCTCACTGATGTACTAGAACTTATTTCATTCTCTGACTTTCTTTGGTTTGTTAGTTTTTCAATATGTTTACCCATATGGCGAGATCGAATTTTCTTTTGAGTTTTTGTATCATGTGTCACACATATGGGTGTCGAGGTTTGTGTGGTGGTCTTTGAGATGGATGCTTCTGCATCATGTATAGCTTTTGGCTCTTTTGTGTTTATGTCCCCTTTTGGGTTTATGTCCTCTAAAGGCTCCTTTTCCTTGTCTTTTAATTCAACCTTGGTTTCAACAGTTTGTTATCCTTTGTTTTTTTTGGTTGTAGAAGGTTTTGCTCTTTCTTTTGGGTTCTATTTTGAAACATGTTCTTCTATCCATGTTGAGGTATTATCTTTTGCATTCCTTTTTTTGACAGTTTCTCGTGCTTTGGCTTGTAAGCATGTAAGCACATTCAAGAGTACAGTGTTTCTCGTGCTTTGGCTTGTAAGCATGTAAGCACATTCAAGAGTACAGTGTTTCTCGTGCTTTGGCTTGTAAGCACATTCAAGAGTACAGTGTGGTCAGTTTTCCATTTTGTACACTTAAGATGTTAAGAGTTGTATTTTGTGAGACAAGTTACATTGATGCAACTCATCTTGGGAAATCTTGGAACATGTAATCAATGCCACATCATTCACACATTGGTCGCAAGGTGTCAGTGAACATGGGCATGGAAGTATTCCATGCCCATTGGTCACAAGGTGTCAGTGAACATGGGCATGGAAGTATTCCAAACTGTGCAGTCTGCCACCTTTGAAATCCACGACAATAGAAACACTGAAGTATTCGATTAACTGCTTTTCTTTGGACTGTTTCTGTTCGGTGCACGGGAGATGGAGGTTTTGAGTCCATTGTGGATGAAGCGAGACACATTTTAGTATCATGGTCAAAGGTTTTACAATATATGCAGTATAGAAGAACAGGAGCCTTGTATACACAATGAGGATTGGGATGGTCGTAGTGATTTCACTCAACACAAGGCATCTCGTTCCTCACTTTTAGAGACATTAAGGATGTCTGGGTTTGAAGGTTTTTATCCTCTCTTAGAGATGTTAGTTGTAAGGTTTCAAGCAAGGCTATATAAAATTCTGGGAATGTCAATTTCGAGATCGATCTTTCTTTTGCCATTGCTGCACTTGGTTTAGATAAGGAACACCTCGTAGCATGATCATCTTCTAACATGTTGTCATCTAAACGTATTGCTTCTTTGTAACATTGATCGAAAGTTTTCGGATTGGATACAATGATCACGTTGTGAATCCAAGAGTTTTATCCTAAGGATAAAATCTCTAATGGATTCATTTGGTTGGCGCTCAATTGAATAGAGTTCTACTACTGCACTCTTCCACCGATCACCTTGTCTAAAAAAGCCATATATAAAGGCTGATTTCAAGGTTTTAAAGTTGGTCTTGATTGCCGGCATCAATGCAATGAACCATCGACTAGCTTTTCCCTCTAAGCATAAGTTCAATGCATGTACCTTAGTGAGGCAGTTAGGATTTCCAAAGGTTTCACATCTCTGTTCAAACATTTGAATGAATTGAATAGGGTCTGTTGTTCCGTCGTATTTGCCCATAATTTTGAAAATTGGAACGGTCGTATTTCTATATGAGTCACTTAGGCCGTATGTGAGTGCTCTTGTTAGAAGAGACTCAATGAGTCTTTGGGCCACCCCCCTTCCTAGACTAGTCAGTATGTCCAAGGTGTGGACATCCACGAAAGGGTTGGTACTTATAGGATTTACGAGAATGTTAGGCAAGGGACCAAAGCCTGGTGGGATCGAAGTGATAGGGGGTGTAAAACCCGATCACACGCTTGTTATAGGCATGGCCAATGGCATTGGGAGGTGAATTTGTGGCATAGATCTCAATGGCTCGAAGATGTCAGCCATTGGGTTCAGTCCTTGTGTGATCCCAGTAATCCCTCTATCGTGGCCATGTCAGAGTGCCTAAATGCTTATTAATGAGTAATCAAAGTTTTCTTTTTTTGCTTTTTATACATACAACCCGTTACAGCCTCAAGAGGCTTGGCGTACTCTTCGTTGGATCAAACGGGTGTCCATTTGCCCTAATTTGCTTAGGCGCTATACGCACGTGAACGATATTTTTCTGAAAAAAGCGTATGCTAAGAACTTCCCAAATGGAAGAGGAGGTCCTAAAACCTATTTTCCATCACTGTCTCAAGATGAAAAAAAATCAAGAATTGTTTCCTTGTTTCGCACACGTTTTTTAGAGTGTTCCAAAAAGAATTTTGAAAAACTCTGTATGAGGGAGTTGTAGTATTTTTGAAGTACTACAACTTTGTTTCCCTGAGTCGTCCGTGATTTTGTCGTTTAGACCCTCAGAAAGTAGCCCGAATATGGCTCATCGTCGTTTTCGCGCTGTTTTTTGCGATTTTTTGTGGTTTTTGGGCTGTTTTTACGATTTTTCATGGTTTTTGGGTTGTTTTTTGCCTCAATTTTCGGGTCAAATTTTGAGGCTGTTGATCAGAGGCCAAAATGATCAATTTTGGCCTAGTCTAAAGTTGAAAAGCTGGATGTCAGCTTTCTGATAAGCCCTAGAGCATCTTCATCGGATATACGGTTTAGGAGATACGGGCCTCCAAACAGGGGTGGTTTCTAGAGTTTTTTATACCAATGAACCCCTTTTCACGTCGACGGACTTCATGAGTTTTATAAATACGTGAAACCTTAGGCTTTTACGTCGTGAAATGTTGTGTTTCATGTTGTGTGAAACCACTCCACGGAATATTAAATTTTATTTTTTTATTTTTTTCGCGTGAAACCTTAGGCTTTCACGCCGTGAAACCGAACTCCACGGAATATTAAATTCAAATTTTTTTTGCATGAAACCTTAGGCTTTCACACCGTGAAACGTTGAGTCTTTCATGCCATGAAACCGGACTCCACGGAATATTAAATTCGATTTTTTTTCTGCGTGAAACCTTAGGCTTTCACGCCATGAAACCGGACTTCACGAAATATTAAATTCGATTTTTTTTACACGTGAAACGTTAGGTTTTCACGCCGTGAAACGTTGAGTGTTTCATGCCATGAAACCGGACTTCACGAAATATTAAAATCGATTTTTTTTTCCACGTGAAACCTTAGGTTTTCATGCCATGAAATCGGACTTCACGAAATATTAAATTTGATTTTTTTTACGCCTGAACTTTCATGGCGTGGTTTTTCACAGCCGAGCTTTCCACGGCCTGCACTTTCACAACCGAACCTTTTCATGGCCTGCACTTTCACAGCCAGACCTTTTCACAACCTGCACTTTCACGGCCGGACTTTCTTTCATGGTCGAAATTTTTTTCACAAACTGAAATTTTTTTACCGTTTTTTTTTATCTAGTGGGAAATACGAATTTCCCTTTTTGGGGGGGAATATTTTTGAATTTAAAATGAAAGGGGTATATGGGCATTTTCTCAAAAAAGTAAGTGGGAATCAAAAAAGTCCACATTTTAATGACACCCCTTACACCCTTCATAAAAATGACTCCCAAAATAGATAATTTTGACAACTCATGAGCATCTACTCATTGAATGCTCATTAGCCTTAATGAGTTATGTTAAAAAATGATTAAGAACTAATCTAAGATTAATATTTTCACTAATCTTTCTCTCTTTTACACTAATCAAAAACTCTAATTAACCATTAATCTCTAATTAATTCACACAATTGAGCACATCATTGGATAGAGCAAGGGAATGCTAATCTTTGTGCATTAACAATGGTGTAAAATAATCTAAAATAAGAGATTAATTAGACTCTTAATTATAGATAAGGCAAAATTAAGCAAAGAGAGTCAAATTTCTCCAATAATCGATGAAAAATTTGATGTGATTAGGTGTTTTGATGCATCTAGATGCTCTCAAAACACTCAAAAATTCTAATTTTGACTAGTCATATGATCAATTTAGACCCCAATTAACATATTTTCTAAATTTTTGGCCTCTTGAACAAGATTAATCACCCTTAATGATAAAAATCAGTCCATTAAGAGAAATTAGTTAAATTCAAGGATTTTTTGATGGTTTTAAGATTTTTTTGAAAGATTAAGCTACTTCTAATGCTTGCTAACACTTTAGTCGAAACAATTTCAACAAAAAACACACAATTAAACTAAAATTAATGATCTTAGTTCTATGTTTAAACTAAAGAGAGCTAACATTCACTAAGAATTGCATTGTTTAATGCAGGATGCAAACTAAGCCTAATATAAACTATGTGCAAGCCCTAAGAACATGAAAAACCACAAAAATAACAAATTAATCTAAAAAATTAGACAAAAAGCATTCTTTTCAAAAATAAAAAAGAGAGCTATTCTACACCAAATCTCACACAAATAATCAAATCCACATCTTTTTCATGGAAAACCATTAATCAAGATAATTGGCAATGGATTTTGCGTAGATTAGAGGCAAAACGATGGAAAAAGCCAAGGGATAGCTCCCCGACAGCGGTACCAAAAATGTTATGGCCCATCCTAACCCTCCTTGAAACACATCCAAAAAGAGATTACCTGGTGAACCGCAACTGTCGTGAGGATCTTTCCAATGGCCGAGCTCATAACCCTTGAGGTCTCCAAGCTCTACGACTCCTTGAGAAGCAATCCATCGCATCTCCCGCGAGCGTTGCACACCATCGCGTTGCACTACGGGTCCTCGTCCCTCCTCTCACCTCACTCTCACACACACTCACTAGCATGCATTAGGGAGAGAGATTAGCAAAAGGATTAGCAAGAGCAAGACTCAATTTCACAACGGTAGGGTTTCTTGTATTATGAGAGAAATTCACTTATATACATGGCCATAAGTGTTCACACTCACTTAAAGTATGGCCCACCGGGCACTTTAGGCTCATAAGAGGCCTAATACTATTACAATGACTACTCTCATAATATATCCACGAATTACATCACTTCGGACTTCATCCTAACTTGATACCACACTGTCTTTGAAGCGGGAATTGCCAAAAATACTCTGTCACACCATTACGGGCGCCCGTCCAAGTTGTAGCTTTGGACACTATTGCTTCATATCATGAATGTATGACCCTTTGGTGTATCTACTGTGACTCCTTGATGTAGGATAATGGCGGTAGCTCTTGTTAATCCTAGAATTGGATTAACAATATATATATATATATATATAGTAACACTTGATGTTTTGTGTGGTTTGCACTATGCCCTAGTGGCCTCTCCCTCTTGTTTCAGATCTACCCATGCCTTTATTTGCACTAGTTGTGGCCTCCTCACTTGTTTCTCTTCACAATGCTATTGCCTACATGTTGATGTCTCCTCTCGCCCTTCAAGGCCAGGTGCCACTTCTCTGACCCATGTCCCTTATCTTTGTATTTTAGAGGACGGTGTTAGTGTATGATGACACGTTGTTACTATGTAGCATCACATGGATACTTTTACTTATGTAGCTTGTTTTGCATAGTTCTTTTCTATGGTTCAATATTTAACATGGATACATTGTACTACTTTTTGGTCTCATAAACCCTCTCTCTCTCTCTCTCTCTCTCTCTCTCTCTCTCTCTCTCTCTCTCTCTCTCTCTCTCTCTCTCTCTCTCTCTCTCTCACACACACACACACACACACACATTTGGGCCATATCATTGAGGACTATAATTAAGGCAGCCAAGTCACGGAGAGGGTGGGTTTATTACTCTTGTGTTGACTTTAGCAAACCTTTGGATAGGTTGGTCATGTCAGTCAACCCACGACTTTGTGCAAAATGGCCAACCGACCATATCATCCGCCGATTGGGACCATATTAGACTATAACTGTATCGTAGGAATCTCACGTAACTCCCACAAGAATCTACGACCATCTGGACTCTTAAAAGGGCCTATAACTTAAGAACAATGCATCCTTTGATGTCCAACACACTCATTAATGCAGTCACATAGCCCGCACAAATAAGGATTTGGCCACCATCCACAATGTCTAAACTGGGAGTTGCCGGGTGCTTAGGTGCTCACCATAATGGCTATCCCTCATGTAGGGGCCCTTATAAAATAGAGCACAACTGTCCTCATATAGTAACAACATGAGGGTTGATCATTAAGCAAATACTTTTCTAAAAAACCCCCCCTCAATGTCGGACTACCTCGTTGGTCCAATGTAAGGTTGATGAAAATGGAGCTTCACCAAATCTCTCCCAAGATCTTTTGTGAAAATGTTTGCACAATTCTCCATCATTAGTAGGCAATAGACAAGCTCCACCTCTCCATCCATGATAAGCTCATGCACATAATGATATTGTATCTCAATGTGTTTCATGCAATCATGAAACATTGGGTTCTTGGTAATCACCATGCAACTCATTGGGAGGGGATTTCGCACTTTCGCTAGTCAAATCATCCATGGTTGTAGCCAGTTTCTTAGTTGTCTTTCCCACCTTCTTGCTCTTGGAACCGTGCCTTGTGATCTTCCTCCTCCTCCTCTGATTCCTCACTTGCTGAAAAGTTATCAGAATCATCGTCCTTGTTCGAAGATTTGTAAGTAGAACTTTTGGACTTCTTTTAACTCTTGCTTTTGCCCTTACTTTTGACAAATCCTACCAGCACACGCTTGGTCCTCAGAGCTGATTCTACTAGCTTCTCCAAAGTCATGGTGGCAAGATCTGCACCGGCTACTGTCCATTTGAATTGTTTGCTGAGGCCCTTCATGAAGTAGGAGTTCTACTTATGTACAGCATTGGGCAACTCATGGTACGAAGTTTGAGCAGATGGACCCCATCTTTTCTACAGAGTCTTTACATCTTGCGATGCCGACCTTTTTAGAGGATGCTTTTGTACAGCATTTGGCTACTCTTGGTACAGAGTTGGAGCATATTGACTCTATTTCTTTTGAGGGTTCCAGTGAGGAGCAATTTGCTTCTCCTAGGATTGATTATCTACAGGATTTGATCTTGGTTGGTTATGAGGTTTCTCATACCTTCTCCAGGGTGATTACATGACAATAGACTTTGGGGAATGAACCATTATTTGGAGCAGCACGTCGCAGCCTACATGAAAATATATTTTTTACTATCATAATCTCCTTCCCATTTTGAGTGACAAGATTTAGTTAAGGAATTTCTCGATGCATAAGTGATACCATATCCAATTGTATCTTTGATGTGCTTTAACACACCCGCATCCTTGCCTCCCCATGGTTCTCTCGCAGTGTGGGCGGGGATTTGAGAATCGACTAAGGACACCAATTGCATAGCTATGTAAAGGTGTGTATTCCACAAAAAGTTCAAGCTCCCAAACCAACTTTCAGTACTCTTTTGTATCCACAAGTGGAGAAACACCTTCCATAGAAAGCTTTACCGATGGGTGTAACCAATGGCAGCCATGCCAAATGCCTTCAAAAAAATTTATGCATACTTTTGCTAAGAAATAAAGGTTCCATCTTACTCTTACTAGACCTTAATTCCCAAATAGGAATGCATAATCCCAAGGTCTATCATTTCAGACTCTGAACTCAAACGTCTCCTATGTCTGTTGGATCTTCTCTTCATGGTTTCCCACCATAATAAGGTCATCCACATATAAGACAATGATCATGTACCTACCTTGCACAGAGAAAATATATAAATTTGCATCACACGCACTTTTAAAAAGACCAATACTTACAAAGAAAGCATCTATCTTGATGGTACTATGCTCGAGGCACCTTTCTACATGTATAATGCCTTCCAAAGTCTGCACACTTTTTTTTAAAACTAGGTATCTCAAACCTGAATGGTTGCACCACATAAACCTCCTCCTTGAGACGGCCATTCAAAAATGCTAACTTCACATCCATTTGTCATACCAACCATTTACAATGAGTTGTAGTCAAGGCTAATACTATACATATAGTGGTCAATCTAGATGTGGGGTGAAGGTCTACTGAAAGTCGCAAACCCTTCAACCTGTGCAAAACCCTTCACCCAAAACGAGCCTTACCTTGTACTTATCCAATTTACTACTATCAGAGTTGTACTCAGCCTCATAAACCTGCTTGCTGTAAAAAATCTTCCATTTTGTAGGATGATCTACAAGATCCCGATTTTGGTTTCTTAGAACTGACTCATACTCTGATTGTATGGCCCCCCTCTGATGCTTCTTGCTATGTACTTTCATTATCTCAATCATCAAGGCCATATTGACAATGTGAGTGGATGCCCTCTTCTTCTCCTCTATTGTCTTAAATCTGCGAACAACTAGCTGGTTTTGGATGCCCTCTTCTTCTCCGCTATTGTCTTAAATTTGCGAACAACTACTGTTTCTTCTATAATTTTCCAACGGAGGTTTCCAATCCAAGAGCTGGTTTACCCATTTATGATATGGCACCTTCTATGGTGTTGTAATGGCTCTTCTCAATCGTCTGATGAATCTACCTCTTGTAGAGTTGGTACTATCACTTATGGTTATATCTATTGGGCTACTTCTTTATTGAAGGATAGTGTGGGCGGTTCCTTCTCCTCCACTTGATGAGGTTGTTCCTTCTCAATCGTCTGATGAATCTACCTCTTGTAGAGTTGGTACTATCACTTATGGTTATATCTATTGGGCTACTTCTTTATTGAAGGATAGTGTGGGCGGTTCCTTCTCCTCCACTTGATGAGGTTGTTCATCAAACACCACATCGGTATAGTTGGTAACCCTTAGATTCCATACTATACCCCAAGAAGATACACTTCCTTCTCTGGGAATCCCACTTGGTTCCAGATGAGTGTAGAACATACACAAAATAGTCACACTCAAATGTCTTTAAATATGCAACTAAGTTTCTACTACAATAAACTTCTTGAGGTGTCATGCCCTTCATTGCCTTTGTGATACTTCTGTTGAGGATATGCATTGCAATGTTAACTGCCTTGGCCTAAAAAGAATTATGCAATCCTTTTCCTTTGAGCATACTTTGCACCATCTCCACAACTATGCAATTCTTGGGCTTTTCTGTAACTCCATTTTGTTATGGATTATAAGTAACTGTCAAAACTCTATTGCTTCCATGCTCCTTGTAGTAGCTCCTTGTAGTAGGCATTGAATTCACTTTATGTGAATTATAAGTAACTGTCAAAACTCTATTGCTTCCATGCTCCTTGTAGTAGCTCCTTGTAGTAGGCATTGAATTCACATTATAAGTAACTGTCAAAACTCTATTGCTTCCATGCTCCTTGTAGTAGGCATTGAATTCACTTTATGTGAATTATCCTCCTTGATATATTTAAAACTTCTTTAGCCTCTTTCCTCTTCATTCTTTACCAAGCTATGCCATATTTTGAATTTTCCAAAAGCTTCAGCCTTATCCTGAAGAAAGTACACCCACATCTTCCTACTACTAAAGTTATCAATTAAGTAGGAAGAATCACCCAATGTAGTGGTTAGAATTTACCATAAAGATCTACATGTACAAGCTCTAGAGAGGGGCCTTTACATGATTCTTACTTCCTTGTCGAAATGTATGCCAATGCTACTTGCCCATCACACAAGCTTCACATACATCTATTATCTATGAAAATGCTAGTAGATGTGCCACAATCCCATTCCTTTACATCCCATCGCTGGTAGCTAAGATTTGGGCACTAAAATCTTAGCTTGCTTGTTTTGATATATCGGCTTGGGCTATAAAAGCCAATAGCTCATACAACATCTCATATAATTTGTTGCACAACGGATTCCTCTCCCAATGACATTTTTGCTGACATCTGTGATGATTGCATTCACCTTATCGAAGAGAACCTTCGTGTCATAGTCAGCACTAACAATAGATTTCTCTTTTTATCTGGCACATAAAGGACACCAGACAACTTCATAGTATCACCATTGCTAGAAACAAAAGAAATGGTACTCCACCATTGATGACCCATGAACCATCGGATTATAAGGAATGGTTTGCCTTTGCCTAGATTTATTGTATTGCCCACAAATAACTCCAATTTCCCTTTAGCACTATTCATGGACTCCTTCTTCAAAGGTTTTAAAGTGCCATTCTTTTCATTTGCTTCCTTTAGTCTACATGATTTGACCACATGACTGGGCTTGTCACAGTAGAAACACTTTGCCTTTGATTTCTTCTTCTTCTCAGAGAAGCATTAGGGATCCCTTTTCCCTACCTTTCTTTGCATTTGTGGAGATTACAATGTCACTACCATCTCTAGCTTTAAAACACATCTCCTCCTCCATGAACCTTGCACCAAACGCGTCCATGAACCTTGCATGAAACTCCTCAAAAGAGCATGCCACACGTGTGCATGAGGTCACCAAATTATCATACTTTTGGGGGTAACACTATGATGCACGTGCATGCTAGTTCTTGACTGGCACGCGGGTGCATGAAGTAACCAAACTATCATACTTTTGGAGGTAACACTATGATGCACTTAATTCTAACTAGTCTGTGATCCTCACCATTGGTCGTCTAATCTTGCAGATTCTTCAAGAATTGCTCGGTTGCTTCTCCTTCAAAATGCCTTTCTATTGTAAGTTGATTCTCAAGGTTTTGAATCCTTATCTTATTCCTTATCTCATATTATTATTAAGAACTTACCATGCTTCGAAAGTTGTGGTCATATGTTGAATCAAGGTCATCATCAAATCAATGACACTGGGTGAGAATGGCACATATAGCATATATCTACATTCCTTTGCCTTTAGACCAAAGTGAGAGCAAGATCTAGCGATGTGGTCTGTAGTCTACTCGATCCAGAGTATGCCCCCCAATTTGTATCAACCCTTGGTGCAGTTTCCCACAACTCATATTAAATCAAGAGTAGATTTAATCTTGAACTTCTTGAGAGTGTGATTTGTCCCATCCAACTTTCCTTCACCAAATGGTGGAGGACAGGCATGAGTGGTTGTGTTATTTGTAGGTTGGGCCATCTCTTCACATATGCCCTCAATTAGGAAACTGCCAAAACAAGCGTTAAGCTCTGATGCTATATATATTAAGAGTACACAATAGTGGAAGCAAGATCTTCACAAATCAAAGCACTGATTTGTAGAAAAAAGTAGAGAGTAAACAATATTACTGCTTCAAAACTTTGATTACAAGCAATAATATTACTGCTTATAAAATTTGATTACACAAGGTAATGGGGACAAAGGATGTCTTGCTTATAAGAGTGCCGGAATACAATGAACTCAATGATAAACAAAGGCTACCAAACTAGTCTATATATAGTACAGCATGTACGTGGGTGAGTCACATCGATCAACCTATGACTTGGTCCAAAATGACCAAGTGACCATATATAGTATGGCATGGATGTGGGTAAATCACATTGACCAACCTATGAACTAGGACCATATTACACTATACAACTAGCTCTTATAGGGAACTTCACGTAACTCTGACGGCCATCTGAGACCGTCTAAACCCTTAAATGGGCATCATAACTTGAGAATAGTGTGTCTTCGGTTTGTTGTGTCTAGCACTCATTAATACAGTCATATAGCCCACACAAGCATGCATCCTATTTGGTATAGTGTCTTCGGTTTGTTGTGTCTAACACTCACTAATACAGTCATATAGCCCACACAAGCATGCACCCTACTTGGTATAGTGCCAAGTCTACATAAGCCGTCTCCTAACCATTTGGCCACATTTGGTCACCCCATCCAGTGTCTAAACTAGGAACCATCTGATGCCTAGGTGCTCACCATAATGGCTTATATAGACTTGGTAGAGTGCTAAGTCTACATAAACCATCTCCTAACCATGTGGCCATATTTGGCAGCCATCCAGGGTCAGGTGCCCATGTGCACACCATAATGACTACTCCTCATATAGGGGGCCTTATAAAATAGAGCACATCAGTCACCCGTTTACAACATGAGGGTGAAGCAATGAGCAAATGTTTTTTCCATAAAACCATACCAATTCTAGTCTAATTTTAGCAAAAATTACATCAAAATTAGAGACGACAATAATTCTCACAAATTGGCCAATCAAGTGAAATTAGAGATAGTTATCCTCATAAATTAGAGACAATAATCCTTATAAATTAGCCAATTCAGAGTGAAATTGATAGTTATCCTCACAAATTAGAGATAGTAATTCTTATAAATCAACCAATTGAGAGTGAAATTAGAGATAGTTATCGTCACAAATTAGAGACAATAATCCTTATAAATCAGCCAATTGAGATAGTAATCCTTATAAATCAGCCAATTGAGATAGTAATCCTTATAAATCAGCCAATTGAGATAGTAATCCTTATAAATCAGCCAATTGAGATAGTAATCCTTATAAATCAGCTAACTGATATAGTTATCCTCACAAATTAGAGACAGTAATCCTTATAAATTAGCCAGTTGAGAGTGAAATTATAAATTTGATATTAATTAGGACTAGTTTATTTATTAATTGAGCGAGACATGCACGCCAATTTCTTTGTTCTTAACTAGTTTGGCTCAATTTGATTGATTATTATTTTTTGACTAATTTTAGGCTAATTACACTTAATTAGACTTTATTGTGTTTAATTAGCCTAATTTGATTGAATCAAGTCCAATTATGTAAGCAAATCAGTCTAATTACTTGTTTTGCTAAGTTGTAATTGCTTCGACTTTAAGACAATTGTAGTACCTTTTAAAGAGAATTGGCTAATAAGAGATTACTTTAGATTAATGAGACTAATTCTATAGTGTGGGGGGGCAAGAAAATCAAAACATTCAAAATACACCCCCCTCTGTCTTTTCCATAACCTCCCACACACCCACTTCTCTTGTTTATAATTGACCATTACTACCTATTCTTTTTCCTTTTCATTTTTTTGAGAATAACTCCCTTCTTGTTTATTTTTCTTAGTTTGAAAAAAAAATCTTCCTTCTTGGCCTATTTTTATAGAAAAACATATTATTTTTTGTGTACACACACCAAGGTTTCTTTGTTTATATTTGATTTGGATAAAAGAGACCCCTTAAAACTTTTTAAAAAAAAACACAATGTAAAGAAACAAAGAAAACAAAAAAAAAATCCCACCCCAAAAGTAAAAATAAAATCAAAGCACTCAAATAAAAAAACAAAAAACTAACACTCCCCCCCCCAATGAATATGTGTCCCCTACTAACCCTACCCCTACTAGTCCCCATGCTCCCCTACCTAACTTCAAGCTAACCCAACCTCCTAACCCTATACGCCCCTCTAACATCCCCCTAACTACCCTCTAACCCCCAACTCAACCATACGAAGTGTAACCCCTCCCTACCATGCTAGTCTCCACCTTTCTATGTACTAGCCACCCATTGCCCTAGTGAACACCCTCATTGGCCTCTACTTTCATGCTACCCTAGCCTCCAATGTCACATGCTTGACATCCTACATCCCCTATTGCTATATACCAGCTTGCAAGTACCTACCTCCTATGATGTGACATGAGTAAACACTAGAATTAGTGGATCACATGGATCTAAACTCACCTCTTTTAACTAATGAATGTGGTTAAATCCATGATATTGGAAAATAATTGACTCGAGCAAAATAACTAATGAATGTGGTTAAATCCATGATATTGGAAAATAATTGACTCGAGCAAAAGATCACTCATTTATGATATGAAAAATCTAGTTTATGATATCAACCTCGCTCCCGACTAACGGCTATGTTTCCCCTACAAAGAAAAGCCTAACACTCCCCCCCAATGACTATGTTTCCCTTACTAACCCTACCCCCTACTAGTGGTCCCCATGTTGCCTACCTAACTCTAGGCTACCCCCTAACCCACTAACCCTATGCCCCCATTAACTACCCCCTCTAACCCAACCCACTAACCCCCAAATCTACCATGTGAAGTGTGAGCAACCCTCCTTACCGTGCTAGTCTCGTCCTTTCCATGTACTTGTCTCACCAATTTCCCTAGTGAACACTCTCATTGGCCTCTACTTTCATGCTACCTTAGCCCCCCATGTCACGTGCTTGACACCCTCATTGGCCTCTAATTTCATTTTACCCTAGCATCCCATGTTGCGTGCTTGATATCCTACATCTCTTATTGCTATATACCAGCTCCCAAGTATCACCACTTGATACCTTGCATCCTGAATTGTTACATACTAGCTCCCACCCCTGACACACTACATCCCCTATCATAGTATACCATCGGCCACCCTACCCTCCTACCATGTAACATGAGCAGACACTAGAGTTGGTGGATCACATGGATCTAAACTCACCTCTTTATATATATTGAATGTGGTTGAATCCATGATACCGAAAAATAATAGACTCGACCAAAAATTCACTCAGTTATGATATGAAGAATTTAGTTTATGCCACTAGAGAATATAACACCAGTTGAGTTCCCCACTAGAGATATTACTCTACCTTTGATGTGGAAGTATATTTAAATGCCAAAGGATCCCTAGCTTCCCTTAATTGAACACTTCAATCACCTTCACAGCAGTCAACAACTAATGGTGGCCGACCACATCAACTCCATAAGCAGACATCCCATGTGGCACACATAACCACATGTTGTATATAGGGATGATACATGCAACACAACAGATACCTAACTTCCCTTAATTGAAAACTTTAATTGCCTTCATAGTCAAAGACCAATGGTTGGCCACACCACGACTCCATCAGCAGTAGAGACATCCTATGTGGCATGCACAACCATGTGTTGTATATAGGCACGATACAGGAAACACATGCCTTCAACCAACCATAGGCTTACTAGTCCAAAAGAATAGGTGGCACATGCCTTAAGAGGTCATCTTCTACATAGCAGGGACACCAATCCAACCACCAAAAGTAGCACCAACACCAAAATACATAGTAATACCCACAAATTCCAACATAGTGCAACATAGCACATACACCCATCCAACCACTAGAAGTAGCATCAGCACTAAAATACACAATAATACCCACATATTCCACCAACTCTGATACCATGTTGAATGACTTGAGGATGGGCCGCATACCAGAGTCCCAAACTTGACTGCCTAGCCATGCATCCCGGTGGAGGTTCCCAAAAACATACACATGGATGACTTTAAACTGCTTTTCTTCTTCATATACCTTCACATGCCTCTTTAACATTGGAATGTTGGATTATGCCTTCCCCTTTAGCTTTCCCCATGTTATATGCACATTATGTGTGCATATACTAGGAGGCTAACCCACATTAGGCTTGTGAGCATGGGAGCATGGGAACAAGCTCTAGTGGAGCATGGGTTAGGACAAACCTTAAGGGTTAAGGTTAGGGTCAGGCATCCAAGGGTCACACATGGGAAATGGAGAGTCACGAGTCACTTGAGGGCCCTCCTATATAATAGGGGCATGGGGCACACTCAAGGGGGGCTTGGAGGCTTGGAGTCTTAGGTTATGGTCTCTTGTGTAGAGGATCATATCTACTCACCTACCATTTCACACTATAGCTACATGTTAATGGATTGGAGTTATACCTCTTGATGGTATGGGACATCAAGGTAAAGGTATGATGTATTTCATTATATTTCATGTGTGCATCCCTTAGGCTCAGGGGTGGTCGGGGTGGATGAGTTTATGCCTGATTTATGCATGTTTATGCATAATAATAATCTAGAGAGATCTTAGGGTTTTAAGAGTGGTATCAGAGCAATCTCTAGTTAATTGTTGTTGATTTTTCTTTCTTATTGTAATTTTTGGCATTTTTTTGAAGTAAATTTTAATATTTACTAATAAAAATATTATTTTATTGATTTGTGTTGATGATTTGCACGTGGATTGTCGATATGGTTATTGGAACGCGTGTTACTACTATTCAATGGACGAATCGACGTTGCGAGGGAATTTCGTGAGTTTAATGCTATTTTTTCCTATTTTTGTGGTTTAAAATAAGCATTAATGGAAACTTTTACAAAAATACCACATATTTTATTGTGGATATTTTTGGTAGATTAGATTCCCTAAATTTTAAGAATTTTTCCCTAATTTTTTAGAAATTTTTTGAGCATTTTTATGATTAAAATTTATTTTTTTTCCATTTTTGCGGGTTTTTCCAAGGGTATGCGATCAAATTTCTGTCGATTTTCTACTGAAATGCAATAGGGGGCAGCATATTGATGCATGGAATGCTCTCTCGTGTGCGTGTGGGACCCTCTTCGCCTCTCAATTCTGATTTTTCGTTCTGTTTTCCTCTCCTACGGGGTGAACTTCTCTTAATAGTAGGGATTAATTTTTAATCATAATTAACTTTTAATTAATCATGTATTAACCTCTCTGATTAACAGAGAAGAGAGAAGAGAAGGAGGAGGGTTGGAGAGTGGAATTCATTTGTTGAGAAGAGAAGGAGGGTTGGAGAGAAGAGAATCTTCTTCTCTCTCCCACAGTTTTTAGCGCACGCCAGGGAGGGGGGGCACAGCCGCCGCTGCCGGGCAAAAATCGTGCCCCCCCTAAAATTGTTTATATAAGCTATTAAGCTTATTAAGTTTTTTTAAATTTTTCATTTTTTAAAAAAATGAGTTTTTAAATTCCAATTTAAAAAAAGCTTTTGAGATCTATTCAAAAAAGCTTGGAGGAAAAGCCTAAAAAAAGGGAGAAATTTTGAAATCTGAGAAAAGAAAATTCTCTGAAGTTTTATTGGACTCATTAGGTTTTGCCTAGATCACTTGTGTCTACGGGTTTTTTAATGAGTGTTACACACATGTGTTTCACTTGCTTACTTTGGAGTTTTGCTTGAATAACATCACGTTCATATACGCTAGAAGATTGATGAGTTGGCCACTAATTTTAAAATGCTTCTTTTGGCATGATTAATGCATGCATTGATTTTTATGATCAACTATGGTTTTCATGAATTTGAGGAGCTTCTATGCTTTTATCCATATTTTTATAAGGATCTTTTGATCTTTTGGATAATTTCATGTGCTTTGAAGGTAGCATTTGCCTTCGTTTTTTGCACGTAATTTTGGACTATGTTCCTTGTACTCTTGTACATATTCCAACTCGGATACCTTGTTGCTTATGTATCTAGGTGAGTTGTTTTTCTACCCTAATTTTATTATGTTTTGGGTAGTTATCATTAGAAAGGCGCCAATAATTCAAAATTATTTTCTAATGATGTACTCGAAAAGAGTTATTCCTTGATGTAGTCTCAGGTATATAGAGACAGGTTTTAGTATGTGAAAGTCTGGGATAAGGCCATTTTATTCCTTTTATACAAGATTTCATTCATATTTCCTAGACGGCATACTAGGGAGTTTCAAATTGGTAAGGTATGTATGGGTGGTATCATGGTGGTATGGGATGCTAGTGATCCCTCACATATATTATCTTATGGGATAATTTGGGCTCAAGATTGTTGCTTTGCTTACATCACTTAGCATGTTAACCTCAACATTCAAAGACAATCTCATTTTCTGAATTCACTAGAAGTTATAGTATGGGCATTCTCTAGATAAACTTCTTTTATCTATAGCCTACATGTATTGATGAGTGTAATCTCATCGGCATTCACTTGTTGAAATCTCTTTCTTTAGAGTTCAACGAGTTTATCTTGTTGTGTTTGGATTAAGGAAATTTGGATTTTTCCTTTGTTGGCATTTCTTTCTCTACTTTCGTACTTTAGGTGATTTATACAATCAACCTGATGGTTTACGGATGGACATATGTGCCTCATCGAGACGTTGATGACTCTCTATATTGATATGGGTAACTCGGGACACCGATAATTCCATGTGCATATGTGGATACGTCAAGGCGACGATGAATCCCTGGTTCCTGCTGTTATAATGCCATGTTTTCCTACTTTATTCCGAATGGTTTACAACAACGAGAAAACTACTTTGAGTATGAATTTCTCTAATCATCCGCAGTCTGATGGGCAAACAGAGCGTATGACTCAGATTATAGAGGATATGCTTCGTGCATATGTCTTTGGAAAATCATCATATTGAGAAAAATATCTTCCAATGATGAAATTTGCCTATAACAGTTTTAAATATACGGCTATTGGTTTTAGTCCGTGCATACTTATGTATGGGTATCAACCCAGGGCACCTATTGATGTCGGTCTTAAGGACATCGAGCTTGATGCATCAAGGGATTTCTTGCGTGATATGCTGACCAAAGCTCGGGATTCTATCAGGAGTGCTCAGGATAGGGCACGGTTCTATGCTGATAGAAGATTCTCAACTTGGTCTTTTGAACCAGGAGCATTAGTTTATTTAAAAGTTCCTAAAGATTTTCAGACTTTGTCAAAAGGAAAATGCTCAAATTTATCTCCTAGATATTGTGGTCTATTTCGATTTATACATCGGATTGGCACGGTTTTTGCGTATGAACTAAAACTACCTCGAATTGTTAGAGTTCATCTAGTCTTTCATATCAAAAGGGAAACTGGGAGATGAGGATAACAGAGTTACTCCTTAAGAACTCGTTGAAGTCGAAGAATTATCCTATGTTCCACATGAACCTAATAAGGTACTTGAATTCAGGGAAAAGAAACTTTGTAGTTGACTAATCCCTGAGGTTAAAATTAGGTGGAAAGATAAGGAAATAGAGGATTCAACTTGGGAGTCGATTGAGATTGTTTAGCGCAGTTCTCCTTCTTTTCATTGCAAGAGTGCAATGTTTTGAGAGAGGGGAAGTATGTTATATGCACATTATGTGTGCATATATTAGGAGGCTAACCCACATTAGGCTTTTGAGCATGGGAGCATGGGAACAAGCTCTAGTGGAGCATGGGTTAGGACTAACCTTAAGGGTTAAGGTTAGGGTCAGGCATCCAAGGGTCACACATGGGAAATGGAGAGTCAAGAGTCACTTGAGGGCCCTCCTATATATAATAGGGGCATGGGGCACACTCAAGGGGGGCTTAGAGGCTTAGGCTATGGTCTCTTGTGTAGAGGATCGTATCTACTCACCTACCATTTCACACTATAGCTACATGCTATTGGATTGGAGTTATACCTCTTGATGGTATGGGACATCAAGGTAAAGGTGTGATGTATTTCATTATATTTCATGTGTGCATCCCTTGGGCTCGGGGGTGGTCGGGTGGATGAGTTTATGCCTGATTTATGCATGTTTATGCATAACAATTATCTAGAGAGATCTTAGGGTTTTAACACCCCATGTGTCACATCAAGGAGGGTTTGAGTATCCCTTTCAAAACTACACCATGTCAAATAAATCATGGTAAGGCTTAGGAGTCAAAGTCAACAAGGTTAAGGACTCAAGGCAAGGCTCAAGAGTCAAGGATACTAACAATGACAAAAAGGCAGGGTCACACATGGAGAGGAAATTTTCACCTTAAGTGATGGTCAGTGGTCAAGGCAATAAACACACATAGTGAGACAAGCATTGATTATTAAGTTGTGAAGGAAATGTCAGTGACCATCAAAATGACTAAGGATCAACGGTGAAAAACATCATCCCATTCCTCATGCCAATGGACATAATTTTTTCATGTGTTCTATCCACATATGAGCACATTATTATACCTCCTCTTGCACACTTACGCCTTCCCCCTTGGAGAGAGAGAGAGAGAGAGAGAGAGAGAGAGTAAATTTGTTGGAGACGAGAGAGAACACACTTCTTGCACACATTAAGGAGACTTTCATGAAGAGATTTGGTAGTTTAGAATATTGTGGATATGATGGGTCTTGGTAAAAATAATGGTATGAATGCAAAGGAGCATAGAGGAAATATGTGTGGGTGTCTGTTTTAGTGGGGGTGGATAAATAAAATAAATGGGCTAAGAGGCTAGGGGACACTGTAGGGTGGTGGTGGGGGGTTAGTGCTCAAGGGGATTGGGTGGTTAGTAGGTGAGAGTTATGGGGATCTAGGGGCTAGTGGGAGGTGGATATGGGGTAAGGTGGGGGTGGGGGTGGGGGATAAGGGGATATCATGAGAAGAGGTGGAGAAAAGGGAACTATAATTTGATTTTTTCCTTAATATTTTCTCTCCTCCCAAACCCCCTAATCCATGTTGCAAGCATGTCTGCATGCATGAAAGCTCTCCCATGCTAATGCTACAGACCCTTCCCTTAACATCACTTTCTGCATGCATAACAACTCTCCCACACTAGTGCTACATACCCTTCCCTTAAAACACACATGTAGAGGCCAACTCTCTCTCTCTCTCTCTCTCTCTCTCTCTCTCTCTCTCTCTCTCTCTCTCTCTCTTTGTATACACACAATAGATTGTAAATGTAGTGAAAGCTATGGTGGAAGTGAAGAGATCTCTCTCTATTGCTCTTTGGTAAGCTATAATTATTATAACAGTACCTCTTTTTTTATCCTATCTGATGGTCCACAAAGTGACAAAGGGAATAATTCTTCTCTTTTAACAACACATACGAAGAGCTGTGAAGGGAAGAATCAGGAAAAAAAACCACCTCTTGCTCTCTCTCAAAAACACAGCCATTTTTCCTCTCTCTCTCTCTCTCTCTCTCTCTCTCTCTCTCTCTCTCTCTCTCTCTCTCTCTCTCTCTCTCTCAAAAAAAAATCATCTAAGGGTAGAGACTGGCATATACAAGGGGATGAAGCCAGAAGACCGCATTTGTCAGCTATGTGACCAAGAAGTGGAGTCAGAGGAGCAATACATATGCCGATGTACTATGTACTACTATGAGATACGAGGGAGATACTGGTGTCTCTTTCGAGAGGGTTTCGGACGATTACGACATGTGATGGAGTTTGAGGATCAGAGATGTTTGGGGCTTTTCTTATTGGAGAGCTCAGACGCCATATCGAGAGGCACTCCTACGAGCCAGGTCAGTACACTAGGATCCACCCCGCCCCAACGAGCCATGATAGATTTTTTCAGGGCTAGGACCACCCTGGCAGATACGACCAGGACCTCGACTACCCCCTCGGTGAGCCAGATGTCCTTCAGGAGAGGAGTCACCCTTGACAGAGCCATAGCACTTTGTCGAGCGAGACACCCACACTTACCAGGACCCCGTCCCGGCCGCTTCATCATTGGTGGATTAGAGCCATCATCACCCGCCCATAGGAGATGACTGCCCTGCCACTTTAGTTTCTCTATCTTACAGCACCCCATGAGAGAGATACTGTGATGAGCAGATTACACCAATCTTATGCTAGTTGTAGATATTATACACTTTTGTTGTACCTCAATAGGAGTATTTTCCTTTCATAGTTGTTTAGGACTATTTTAGGACTTTTTTAGTCCTTTTTGTCTTCCTTTTGATGAGACACCATCAGCTGTGTACTATGTTTTGGTCTCATAGGCCACTTTGGCCTTTCGCAGACGTTAATCTCTCTCTCTCTCTCTCTCTCTCTCTCTCTCTCTCTCTCTCTCTCTCTCTCTCTCTCTCTCTCTCTCTCTCTCTCTCTCTCTTATTTAAGCATAGAAAAGAAACCATGACAAAATGCATAAGAGTTGGACCCTCTGATCTCTTAGAGGAGACTACGTAATGTTCTTGTTAGGTCCCATAGGTCATGTCTCACTAGCCTCTCAAGGATGCTAAGTGGTATAGGGGATTGCAAAATTACACCACAAAAAGGTTGTGCATACAAGGTGCTGAAAATTAAAAAATGATATGCATGTTGCATCATCATCTCTCTCTCTCTCTCTCTCTCTCTCTCTCTCTCTCTCTCTCAAATTTGTGGCCATTTTTCTTTTCTCCTCCTAGCTCACAAAGTGAATGAGAGGGAGTAGCTTTGACCATATGTGCAAGGCACAATTAAGTAGTTGTTATTCTTTAAATCATGCTCCAATCTCTTTGATGAGTAAAATGTTGATTCGAGATTTTAAAATGTTAATTCTATATTTTGCATGCTACCTCCAAACAATGCTTGTCCTAGCAACGAAACCAAAATTTTATTAAGTCCCTAGCCCACGAGGTCACAGAATGTAGAAATACAAAATACAAAATACGAAGCTTTTCGAAACCAAAAATTTATTAAGTCCCTAGCCACAAGGTCACAAAATACATAGATTTTCAGATCCATAATAAGCGTAAGTGTGAGGGTGACACATACTAGAAACTATCAGCATCTTAGCAATCAAAGGAGAGAAAGTATAAATGCCATAAACTTAGTTAAACATTTAACTAAACCTAAATATTTAACTGGCAGCGGTTAAAGGGAAGGAAAGGATACATGCCCTGATTCTAAACACTTAACCAACCTAATCTAACACCTAGATGTACAAAATGTGAACTCAACCTTAAGCACCTCCATGTGCTAATCTTTCATACCTACCTCGACCTCCTTAAGCTCTTTGTGTGTATTGCTGAAAGAGGAAATATTCCCCATGCCACTTTAGTGGGACCATCAGAGAGGAAGTGGCTTATCAACCCCCCCCCCATTTGTTTAATGCCAACACAATATCTATCTCTATATCAACATCCTTTCTAGTTCCATCATAACACCGCCGTATGCCATGCCATAACACCAACTCGTGAGTTGGAAGACCAAAATTCAATCAAGTGCACTAGCAAAGCCAACAAGTGAAGGTCCTTCCTCCTCTCCTTCCTCTTCCTCGTCCTCGTCCTCATCATGCAAGGCCTCCTTAGGTGTAGAATGCTTTCTCATTCCTTCTCTTCCACTCATTCTCCCAATTCTCCTCTGGACATTCATCTCTTCCCTCAACTAGTCCCCCACAGATTCTTCCTCATGATGAGTAAATACATGGTCTTTGTTTACCATGTATGGAATTGCTCCCCGTTAAATTTAGCAATTTCTTGTGCAGTGCTCATGATGATGTGAAGGGGGTCTTAATTAGATGAATCCTAGGCTATGGCTCTGATACCAAGTTGAAATGCAAGCAAGAGTGGGCTATGGTGGATCAAATGCAAAGATCAACATGATTAGAAGGTGATTAGTGCATAATTAATCTAATGGCTTAATGTAGGCATGGATACTCAAAAACCAACAATTTCTCATTAGACCAATGCCTCAATTTATAGGTTTTACATCCACAAGATGCCAAGCATCTAATCCCGCTGATTTCTCCTTGATTTGTGCCACCTCCCCTACATTTGGGGGCACTTTTTCCTAGAATCTTTCCACACCCCTATATTCACTCATGCTACCCTTGATTAATACGAGATTAGTGCACAATTAATCTAATGGCTTAATGTAGGCATGGATACTCAAAAACCAGCAATTTCTCATTAGGCCAATGCCTCAATTTATAGGTTTTACATCCACAAGATGCCAAGCATCTAATCCCGCTGATTTCTCCTTGATTTGTGCCACCTCCCCTACATTTGGGGGCACCTTTTCCTAGAATCTTTCCATACCCCTATATTCACTCATGCTACCCTTGATTCTCTCATCAGTAGATTCTTCTCACCTTTTCAGTGCTACCCACTTAATTACATACTCCCTTTTACAGTCTCTTGCTAAGGGCTTGTTCCCACACACACCCATTCACTTGCATATTTCAACAATCATGGATGGCCAAAGCCATGGGCAAAACCAATGGTGGTGGCATCGAAGCTTTCATCATGGATAAGCAAGGGGTTGGGCAAGAGAATTTTTTACCCTTGCTACCACCACTAAGTTCACAAGGTAAACGTAGCACCATCTATCAATTATTGTTTAGATATATATACTTGGGAATGATGAAAAAAACATGAATTTTAAAAACAAAAATAAAACATAAACGCATGTATAACCCCATCTCCACACACATAAAACTCTCGCATATGCACACACAACAACAAAAAACAAAAACAAAAACCCCAACCCCCTCTCTCTCTATGCACATACACAACAACCACACATAGAAAATGCACACACTCACACATGCACTCTCTCTATCTACCCTTATATATACACACATAAACACTCACACATAACTTCATTAAAACACACACGCCCTCCCCCCAAAACTAGATAGTAATGAAATTTTTTCTCAATTCTAGGTCCCATTATTGTCATCCCATCTAGGTCCCATTACCATTATGCATCCCATCTTTTAAACTATGTTGCTTGATTTAGTGGTCTTTTGTAGCTTGGAGTCCACCTTTCATGTAAACCCTTATAGTCTTATCATTGGGCACATGATTTTTTTTTGGTGATTAACCATACACTCCTTCCAAGCCACAATTTCTAATTTCATGCTTCCAATTTTTAACAAAGAATGGAGTCAGGGGTCGTGGTGTGTCTCTCCTTATGACATATTTCAAATCTTCAATATGTTATTCTTAGGTTCTGGATGATCCCCAAACCTCCAACCCATACAAGAGGATTTGCATGATCCACAACACCAAATAAACAAGATTTAGCATGCTACTTATGAACATGTCTATGATTTCATTTGTTCTCTCAAAGGCATAACACTAAGTCAAGCCTACCTTAGAAATAGCAACTTTGAATAAAATAATAAGGGAAAAGAGAGAACATAACAAGGATAGAAGGAATGTCCTTTGTCTTAGACATAGGAACAAAAATATAAAATCTTTAAATAGCACTAGAATTCTTTCATGTTATGCAACTTGAAAATATAAAATCTTTAAACAACGTGAGCAATTGACATCGGTCTCTCACTACTCATACTACAAAGAGTAACTTCAAGCTTGTTAAAGGCATGCTGCCAAAATGGCTCGATAAAGTTTGAATCCTTATCAAATATAATGGACTCTAGTAGTCCATGTAGCCTAAAAATATGTTGCAAAAATAACTCAACGACCTGAGGTGCATGCATATTCTCAACTATGGAAATGAAGCATGCCATTTTAGACAAACGGTCAACTACTACTGATATGGCATCCTTCCCTGATTGGCTACGAAGACCAACTATAAAATCCATGGATATACTTTGCCATTACCTTTCCAGAACTTACAAGGGGAAAGTAATCTAGGTGATCGAACACTTTCTAGTTTAACTACCTAACACTTAAAACAATAACATATTTGTGGGGACGTCTCTTTGGAGATTTAGCCACCAAAATGTTCTCTTAATTAACTATACAATCTTATCTGTCCCGAGATGTCCTACTGAGAACTGTCATGTATTGGCCATTTCTATTGGGCTGGGGAGAGTTTCTTACTCTGAAAAGCTATAGGTCTACCTTCTTGGTTAAAACTAGTCCCTATCACAATGCTACTAGCACCGTTCTCTAAGCCAAAATGTTTCTCATTGATCAACTAGCTTGAGAATCGAAGCTATTGAAATAGCTTGCTTCAACTCTTGAAAGCTATTTTGTTACATAGCAGTCCACTCCTAAGGGGTTTTCTCTTACAGTACATCAATCATAGGTGTGGTAAGTAAGGAGTAAGCCTCTATGAATTGCCTATAAAAACCAGCAAAGTATTAGAGAAGATCACAAAGTAGTGACATGCTCTAGCACTGGCCATGCTAAAAGTACCGCGACTTTCTTAAGATCCATAGTCACTCCATTAGGTGAAACAATATGAACCAAGTATTCTATTTGAACCAAAAATAAAATTGTTTTATTTGCATTAGCATATAAAGAGTTTTTCGTTAAAGCTTGAAAAACTATATAAAGATGATATTCATGTTCTAAAATAGACTTATTGTATACTAGAATATCACCTATAAAATCCACTACAAATCGACACATGAATGGCCTAAGAATGTCATTCATGAGCATCATAAAAGTAGCAGGAGAATTGTTTAGCCAAAACGGTATCACCAAATACTTATAATGACCAAACCTTGTCCTAAAACTTGTCTTATATACATCATCATCATCTCTTACCCTTGATGGTACCACTTTTTAAATCTATCTTACTAAATATTACAACACCATGCAAGGCATCTAAGAGATCATCGATTATTGGCATTGGGTACCTATGTTTAATTGTAAGCTTATTTAATTCCCTGTAATAATCGACACACATACAAAAAGTACCATCCTTTTTCTTAACAAGTAAAATCAAGGAGGCGAATGGTGAGAATCTAGGGCATATCAAGACCTTTTGAAGATATTCATCTATCAACTTCTTTACCTCGTTCTCTGCTTTCAAATTCATGTGATAGGGAGGTCTATTCACAGAGTTTCCTCCCATAATCAACCCAATTGTGTGCTCCACATTCTTGCATGGAGGCAAGCCATGAGGAAGTTCAGATTTAAAAACATCTTGAAAGTCTGAACTCGTTTGGCTAAATTATAAGCAACAAAGTTGGACTCCCCTATGGCTATCTTGTCCACCTTGGGTTCTACTTATGGACTTATATTCTAGTTTGAGCGGCTTTGTTACATTGACCAATGATCGATTGAGAAGATCTGGTTCATCCCCTTGATGAAAACATTCTTCCCTTGGTCCAAAAACTGATATCAAAGCATGCCATTGTTTACCTAGCATGATATCAAAGCGTGCCATTGTTTACCTAGCATGATATCAAAGCGTGCTAGTTAAGTAATCTCAAAGTCTAACTTGTCAACATAGCTTTGGATCTATAGTTTGAGACCAGCTGCCTATTCCATACCGCTATGCCCTTGCCACTTACAGTATCCGAATATGCATTGGGCTCTTACCCCTTGATTATGGTTTTGATGTCTCCGAAGATGCATTGGGCTCTTGCCCTATTCATAGCTCTTTCTCTCTCTTTTTTGGATTTTGAATTTTGTTAACTTTTTAAGGCACTAATACAAAAAGCTTTACATCACACATAGTAAGGAAGTGAAGCATTGGAAGACATCAAACCCTTGCATATATCAGATGTAAGCATAAGGTTCTAATGTTAACTAGCACGCTTTGATATCATGCTAGGTAAACAATGGCATGCTTTGATATCAGTTTTTGGACCAAGGGAAGAATGTTTTCATCAAGGGGGTGAACCAGATCTTCTCAATTGATCATTGGTCAATGTAACAAAGCTGTTCAAACTAGAATATAAGTCCATAAGTAGAACCCAAGGTGGACAAGATAGCCATAGGGGAGTCCAACTTTGTTGCTTATGATTTAGCCAAACGAGTTCAGACTTTCAAGATGTTTTTAAATCTGAACTTCCTCTTGGCTTGCCTCCATGCAAGAATGTGGAGCACACAAAAGGTGTATTTCAAGGAGTTTTCAATGCATAGCCTCGAATTTCTTCAAGATTTTTGAGCAAAATAAAAAAATTAAAGAGTATCACTAGGCATAACACATGCCTAGTTATACTCTGTGTATAACCAGGCATAACACACGTGTATTTACATCCCATACATCATAGATGCATTCTCTGGACATTATTTGCACCATTATTTACACCAATTTAAGATTTCAAAGTAACGCATAGAAACTATAGAAAAAGGTAAGAGGTTGCTTATCTTACATCGACGAATGAAGGACTATGAAGAGAGCGATTTATCCCACATGCCCTTGTTAGAGACTATAGCCAAGGGAAAAAAGAACAAATTGAGACCAACATGGTTTCTCTCCTCTTCCTGCAATAAAATTGAGTGGGCAGCGTGGCGGGCATGCGCAGCCTTACTGTTGTGTGACCTGCGCACATGTAACAGGCGTGTGTCGTGCATTCTATGTTGTGGACAAATGTGGGCTTGTGCTGGGTGATGTCTTGCGTGTGATGTCATCGTTGTTATCAGCGCGGATACCAAATGCTTACAACCCTTTTCCAAGGGGTGCCGATCTCATAATCTTGCGAAGTGAAGACCCCCAAAATGAAACATTCCTTGGTAAGGTTTCTTTCTTCCACCTAACCTTTATCCCTAAGAGGACCTTATTTTTTTTGTCCAAGCCCAAGCCGCAATTCATGCAATGACTTGATTCACTTGACACTGGTCCTCCTTGTTGGGATCCCTCGAGCATGAATGTGAGTCCCTATCCACTTGTTGTAACTCCGCACCCCTCTTTGACGTCTAACCTCGTGTGTTGATACCTACCTAATTACATAAATAGAAAGGGTTGTGAATTAATTGGTGCTTTGGGCTCTAACTTGATGTGCTCAATCAGTGGTTTCTCACTTCCATCCAAACTTGCAAAAAAGAGCAAACATATGACATCTCCTTTGTCTACTAGTGTACCTAATAAAGGTCATAATAAAGAAGATATCCCAGGATCTTATGTTATGGTTCATTAGAGCTGGATAGAGGACCTAATTTTAAAAAACTCTAGACAGAGGGCTATCTAAATTAGCAACTAAGGCCTTTTCCACTTCTTTTGCTTACTTAGGTATACCCTTTTATAAAAGCCAATTAGCCATCTATGCCCTCTTCTTGAAAGGCGATATAGTGTTTCTTCATGTTCAACTAAAAAGAAGGTGATATGGTGTTTCTTTGTGTTTAACTCGAGGAAGGTGATATAGTGTTTCTTTGTGTCCAACTAAAAAGAAGTCCTATACCTTTGGGAAAATATGAGAAGTTATCTATATAGTCACCAAGAGGGTTGGAGATCAAGCTAGTGAATTTTTACTTCCTCCATATTTAACATTCCATGTGAGTTTACTCAAGAATTATGTTCTAGATCCTAGCCATGTACTCAACGATGAACGGATATCTCTTCCAGCTCAAAGTCAGATAGAGCTTGAACCCAAGCTTATTCTGGATGTTCAAGAAAAACATCTTAAGAACATGATTGTATAAAAATATGTTGTTAAATGGAAATTTTACCTAATCGTCAAGTTTTTCTTACTAGGAGTGTTGTTGAGCCTTCAAGAAATCTCTTTGATTTTTTCATAGTAGGAGTGTTATTAATCCTTTTGGACAACTCTTAGATTTTTTCAATGAACACTCTCAGACATATGAGATCTGTTGGGTTATGAGAAACCCTAATGATCAACAAAAAACATAGAAAATAGTTAGGACATAAAGTAGGGAGCAAGTGAGAGCTCAAAAGTGTGGATATACTAGAATGAAGTGATAAGACGTGTACAACCAGAAGTACCCTAATAAGTACGATTAGCAATTCTCTTCCAAATGAGAGTATGCCTAAAGCTTTACAAAAATATTCAAGCTTTTCTCGAGGTAATGCCTTCATAAATAGATCTGTAATGTTGTCATATTTAGGGCAATAGATCAAGCTGATATCCCCTGCATGTACCTCTCTGTGTAAGGTCCCTCTTATAGGCATTTGAAGAACTTGTAAATATTTACTTTTGTTCAGTGATATTCTAGAGAGAAAGTTTATGATATACTTAAATCCTAAACTTGACTCAATGAAGACATTGAATAAGTAAAGAAATTATTTTTTGTGAAATTTACTCTTGAACAAAATATACCTAGGGCCTATGTATGTGTGTGTGTAACTGCCATGTAGATCATTTAGAGTAACCGCTCTAGTCTTTAGGCAATTAGCATGACTTATCTAGTCTTTCAGTACTCTGTCCGGATCGTACTACTTATCTAGCGATTAACACTACTTATCTCGTAGGTAAAAATCTCTTCTAATGATTTGCAAATAGTGGCTAGTCCAAATCATTCATCTTATCTATTATCTAGTAGGTAAACTGGTTATTTATTATCTAGTAGGTAAACTGGTTATTTATTATCTAGTAGGTAAAGTCAGATGGCCGAGTTTAATGAAACCGGTGGGGGTAGATAATTGCTAGCAGTGTTGGCGAATTGACATGGCTGCAGTCGTTCAACCTGGTGAAAGTATAGGGGTTAACTGAATAACTTCTCATGAAAACCCCAACATAAATTAATCAAATTAATGAGAATATTGAATTGTGTGTGTGCGTGTGTGTGTGTGTGTGTGTGATTCAAGGCCAAAATGTGCAAAATGTGCACATATGCACATTAGGTGCACATAAGTATATGCTAGTTGTACCCAGATTCACGAAACCCTGTAAGATGTGTAAAAAAATAATAAAATTAGTTAATTTGATGAATAATTAAGGTGCAAAATGTGCACTTTGGGTTTTGTCATAAAAAAGGCCCATGTGAACTATCATGTATATGCGTGTCAACACATGTATATACATGTAAACATGAGCTAGGAAAAACTAATGGACTAATATAGCATGGAAAGTAATAAAAGAGTTAGGATCCCTTGTAAATGATTGACCATAAGCTCTAGAATTTAATACATACTCAACCTAAGGTTTAGATTTTTGGTAAATTTTAGGTTTAGTCTAAGTTAAGAGTTGGTTGGACAAGAATCTTAAGAGTTAGTGAAGAGGGCGAGACTTCTAGTGAAGAGCTCCTTTGGCTATTGCCTTTTGGAAGAAGAGCAATATGATAAGACCTTGAGCCACTTTTTCTAAGGTTTATTCAAAGGTTTAGGCAAAGAGGATTTGGAGCCAATGCCACTAGGATGTGCCAAGTCATATCTATTGATGGGTGTAAGGAATAATCCCATGCCCTCATGAATTGGTGATATATTCACAATAATTAAAGGATGTCAAAAGTAGCTTATTTGTTATGAGAAAGCACAAGAAGGTATTTCTCTTATGAGAGTAAAGGAAGTATGAGAGCAGATTTCATGACAAGAGCATGGTTTAAATTTCCACTTCCACTTTTGTATCCATTTCCGCGTCCTCTTTTGTATCCATTTCCAATTCCACTTCCTCCTCCAAGAGCATGGGAAAAAAATTCACTTTGACTTCCATTTCCAAGAACATGGGTAAAATTTCCCTTCCACTTCCATTTCCAAGAGCATGGGTGGAATTTCAATTCCACTTTGATCCGCTTCCAGTTCCACCTTTTCCACTTCTGCCTTCCACCTCCACTTCCACTTCTACTTCCAAGAGCATGTGTAAAATTTCACTTACGCTTCCACTTCTCTTAAGGATAAAGATCATCAACAAGAGATAGAGTTTGGTCACAAAAATAAGTTTGAAGACAAGCTTAAAGAACCTCAAGATGAATGGAGAAGGCTCAAGGAAGAGCTTGTAATTGACCAAACAAAAAAGAAGAAGCTCAAGAGAGAATGACCTAATGGTGGTAACCAAAGTAGCCCAAGATGTATAGAGCCGAGAACTATGCCGAAGAACTAGAGGCCCTCAAGAAAGAAGCAAAAAAGGCCAATGCCATTTCAACTCAACTATGAAAAAAAATTTATTGAACAAAATGGTAAAATGATAAAGACGATGAAAGAACCCACCGCCAATGCTTGAAGAAACTTTATAATAAATTAGCAGAGCAAGGAAGCATCCTACAAGGCCTTTTTCAATGAGAAGGATTGAATGGTAGAAGCTACCCATAAGGAACTTAAAGAATTAAAGAAAATAAAGGTAAAGCCCCAAAAGGTCAAGTAGCAAGAGCAATAGAAGTTAGACAATAATGACTGTGATAGCCAACTTAGACTCATTGGCTATTACACCTCGCATATAGTGGAAATCCTTGACCTCTTACATAAATACATTTCCCTCTATCTTCTCTAGTTTGACATCTTCCCTAACTAGCCCCATTGATGTATCCATATTCCTATCTAACCCCATTCATGTAGCCATCATCATCACTTGCTTAAATACCACCGCCCTTAGCTCTATCTTCTTATATGACCAAGACCTCCCTCTTATTGAGTACTCTCTCTTACATTTCCTCACAAACCATGCCCTAGAGCTTAGCTCCCCATTGCACAACCCTATATTGATAACCTCCTCCTTTATGTATATTGATGGAGTATTTCCATATTCCCATTTCCATCTTTATAATAGCCCAAACATTCAGCTCCCCAATGTTAAAATCCTAAAGCTTTTTCACATAGTGTGTATACACACTTGCAAGAGCACCAACAATGCCACCATCAAATGATGGCAGTGTAAACGTTCCTTGTATCCTCTGATGAAGATCATTGACAAAGATGAAGCGGGAGACAAAGATGAAGAAGATCAAGCTAGAAGATGCAGTTGAAGACCCCAAAGACCATCCCTTTTCCTCAACAGCATAACAATTGATGAAGGTCTCGTCCCTTTAGACACCAAAGGTGATACCACCCCATCTCTCAACCCCCTAACCCCCCAACCTTTGATTTTTATAAAATTCCCAGACCATGACCCTCTTATGGTCTCAATTCCCTCTTAACCTCTATCTTTTCTTGCACCCCCATCGACCCATGGGATGCAGTGGCCTTTGAGTTTAAGTTCTTAGGCCTATTTTTAAGTCTAAGCCATCAAGTGTAAAAGCTAGCTTCTTATATATACGCAATTCTGACATCAAGCAAGAGAATAAGTCATTCAACTTACCAATGCATGGTGTGTGACATCTCTTCTTCTTCTCCCTACTCTCTTGTTGCATGCTTTGTGTGGTGATTCATGGTTAGAATAATGGATGCTTGCATGTGGATACTTTCATGATTGGGATAGTTTGGGCTTCCTCCTTGCATGCACATCTTCCTTCCACCTCTTTCTTGATTGATTCTAACATCAGGCTTATTGCTGTACAAATCTTTGAGCCTCAATGTTATGATTGGGCTTTGACTCTTGCTCAAAATCAAGAGATTATGGTGAACAAAGATGCCTATTAGGTATTAGGGTTAATCACAAGGGTTAACTAGAGTGATTAAGAGAAAGCATGAGATAAACTTAAAGGGGAACCAGTATCGATGGTGGTAAGACTTAACAAGTATAATTGTAGAGACACCAACAACATCACCTTGATTATTCCAAATATGTATATGTCTTGTTAACAACCCTAAACATCATCAATAAACATGGATCACATTATATTTCATGTCACAGACAAGATTTACATTATGCACACATTGGGGTGTAATCAACAAGAAATCCTATTACACCATGCCTTAGAAGAAGATAGAAAGTGGATGGCCAAGCACTTATAGAAAGAAGCCAGGGAAGGACAACATCCTTGGTATCAATGTCACTACTTGTACTCTTGTAGATCATCTTCTAAGCATCAATTTTGTTGATTTCGCAGGGGACCTAACACCTCCTATTATATGTTCTTTTCCAACCAACTAGTGCAAATAAATTGGTATGAGAAACCGAAAGGCCTGATAAAGGATATAGTTTAATCTATCACATGCTCGTTCCTACCACCTATTGAACCTACTTTGTTTGTTGAAAAAAGAAGAAGATGCTCAAACAAGAAAAGCACACAATATTCAAAATGGTAGGTAGCAGAGATGCAAGTGAGATTGATAATACATCAAGTTTGGTTCTATTTTAAGTTTTTTTCTAAAACCTTTGCTCTTAGTTGAAACATAGATAACACTTAAAAAAACTCTTGAGGAAAAATATGTTATGGTGAATGGTACCACATTGATCAAGTTCATGAAGAAAACTTAAAAGTTAAGGCTACCCATAATGTTTTTAATCGTTTTAATCGTGACTCTTGAGGTCAAACAAAAGCACTTTGCAAGTGTCTTTGGCAAGGCTAAGGCACTCCCATTGGACAAATAGCATAATGTAAAACAATTATAGGTGGGTAACATTCACTAGTGGTTTATTTTACACAACTTTTAATGTAGCAAATGTGGTATTTGTTTCTTAATTGAAGACAGAAATGAACTAGAGGTTATACCACCACTACCACTATGGTTGAGTAGTGGATAGACTAGAACACTGAGGAGACAATGTGTATACCAAGTTGCAAGCCATAGATTTTTGGGACCTTGAAGTGTTCTTGGTGGTTAGATTTTTTCACGTGATAAATACCTAGTAGAGGAGAAGGAGGAGTTTATAGAGCATGAAAAAAGAAAAGGGAGGCTAATAAGGCAAGAAAGGTATTTTAAATACTTTCATGCATCTTCACTTCACACCTACATTTATATTTAAACTTCCATAATTTACTTAGGGTAAGAAGCTCCAAAGTCAAAATCCATCCCATTCACCTTTTGTGTGATGGCAAAAGATAACATGGAAGCCCTTGAAGGAGAGGAGCTTGAAAATATCAATGTTGGCAGCATACGACATATTTGACGATATGCTACATTGTGATGGAGCACCCACATTAAGCATCAATGGATTTGACAATATGTTGCATTGTGATGGAGCATCCACGTCAAGAGTCAATGGGCCCCCTAACCTACCCCACTTCAAATCAACCAATTATATAAGGATTCTAATGTGTCATAGTGTAAACTAATAGTGATATTTTAAATAATTTACAGGCTCAGAAGAAGCACAACTTGAAGAAAGTCAAGCTCCTCATCGTAAGCAATAGGAGAAACTCATGCTACACACCCAAGAAAAGAGAAAAAATCTAAGAGTCCACTGAAGAAACAAGAAGAAACTTGGACTCCACCCAAGAAGCAAGAAAAAACTTACCCTTCACCGAATTAACAAGCAGCAGGATCTCATGCTCCACTTGAGCAACAAGTAGAAACTCGGGCTTCGCCGTTTGAAAGTTAGGCTCCACCAGAGCAAGGCATGCAAAAGCACTAAGTCGAGTTCATAAGAAAAGGTAAGAGCAAGAATTTAACCACTAGATTATGTAGTGAATTTTGTGCCCTAGCTTATTTCATTTTTTATGTGTGTAATAGTTATAGATGCTTTTTGGAAGAAGATGCTAAAGTATCTAATAGTTGTGGAAGATGTGGTGTTGGACCTCTTTGTACGACTAGAGACCTCGTGAGAGTTGCAAGAGATATAATGAGAGACATTGTCTATGTACAACCAGATGAGCATATTGTTAACGAGGTTTTAGTGCCATTGAGTAAACTATGATGGATATAATGATGGACAGATGAAACTTTTTTATGATTGAGCAAATGATATAATGATGGACATATGAAGCTTTTTTTATGTTTGTGCTTTCTCCTTCTCGAGTTAATACACTACAAAAAAATTCTTCTTGTAATTATGTGATGGGCATATGCAACTCTCTTTTATGTTTAACCTCTCTTTTTCTCTCTCTCTCAATGGTTATTAATATACTCTTTGTGATGGACATATGGAAGTTTGTTTTGTGTTTCCATGGATTGATATTGATTGATGGTAAATGAATAGAGAGGGAGAGATAGAAGAGAGAGAGTGAGAGAGGGATAGAGAGGATGAGAGCAAGGTGAATAGAGAGAGAGAGAGAGGGGGGGGGAGCATTGGACAAGTAACTTGATGTAAAGCAAGCAGTAAAGTGTTGCATTTAAATGGGGTAACAATCACTAATGGTTTATTTTACAGAACTTTCA
Source organism: Cibotium barometz (assembly GCF_041138505.1). Lineage (NCBI taxonomy): Eukaryota > Viridiplantae > Streptophyta > Polypodiopsida > Cyatheales > Cibotiaceae > Cibotium > Cibotium barometz. Next base: position 38,684,497 of record NC_141075.1, on the reverse strand, counting down.
ATGTACCGAAGGTGGTATTTGTTTTCTGAATAGGTGGTTGTTTTCGTGCATGGAGAGAGCACACACCACAAAGCAGCCGATGCTCTAAGGTGTCTAAGGTGTGGTAGTGATATTTAAATCATTTACAGGCTCAGAAGAAGTAGCAACTTAAAGAAAGCCATGCTCCCCCTAAGCAATAGGTGGAAACTCATGCTCCCCCTAAGCAATAGGTGGAAACTCATGCTACACCTGAGCAACAAGAAAAATCTAAGGGTCCACTAAAGAAACAAGGAGAAGCTTGGACTCCACCCAAGAAGCAAGCAAAAACTCACCCTCCGCCCAATTAACAAGGAGGATCTCATGCTCCACCTAAGCAACAAGTAGAAACTCAGGCTCTACCATCTGAAATTCAAGAGTCAAGCTCATAACAAAAAGGAAGAGCAAGAATTTAACCACTAGATTAAGTAGTGAATTTTGTTCCCGAGCTTATTCCAATTTCTATGTGTGTAATAGACATTTGCAATTTGGGCAAGATTGAGGTTATGGTCAATGATCCTTCAAAATTTGGCTTAATGTTAAGGGGAGGGGATACACCCTAAGCTTTGTTTACTTACACAATGTTTTAGAGAGGTTAACTCCTCTAGGTCATATATTTGGTCTAAAAAACAAAATTGTACGTGTTGTTTTCTCTCTAATGGTTTGTAAAGTCCTACCAATAGGATGGGTGCCTAGGGTTGGTGAAATTGTGCCACTGTGTGCGAATAATTACAATTGCAAGCAAAGAGAGCAAAATATTTGGGAGACTGCTAACAAGTCAGTTTATAAAACAATGGTTGTGTCCTCATTATAAGCAACTTGTTCTCTACCACTTATGCTGTCGGGAGTAGCCATTTATATGGATAGGAGCTTGTTATGATATTCACACATTGAGGTAAAAAAATAGATAATGGCATAATCCATGGAACCATGTGAGTATATTTTCAACTATGTATTCGTGAATCCCAAAAGCAGCATGCAATAATATTTTGATTTAAATGGTGTTATTGTTTTTGCATTTTGTAGGCATGCAATCTAGAACTATCCTTATTTATGGGGGCATCATCGATATCATCTTACACATCCTAATCTAGACTACTAGAAGGATGAAGGCCAAGTAGGGGAGTGGGTATTAGATAGTCGTGGACATGCATATAGAGGTGGGTGTTTCTTTCCTATTTAATATGAATAATTTTACTTTGGAATCATGGTTGATAGCTTAATAACTTTGCCATATTGACTAGCAGGTGGATTACAAGGTGGGAGAGCTTTTTGGAAGAAGGTGTTGGGGGGAGTACTATGGTGCTGGACCTCTTTGTTGGGACTAGAGAGCTCATGAAAGTTGTGAGGGATCTAAAGAGAGATAGTCTGTATAGAACCAGATGAGCATAACATTAACAAGGTTTTAGTGCCATTGAGTAAATTATAATGGATATAGTAATGGACATATGAATCTTTTTTGTGTTTGTACTTTCTCCTTCTCAGTGACATTCAATACATCACAAAAATTTGTTTCTTGCAATCACACTCATATGATGGGCTCTCTTTTTTCTTTAACCTCTCTTATTCTCTCTCTCTTTCTCAATGGTTAAAAATATCCTCTTTGTGATGGACATATGGAAGTCTATTTTGTGTTTGCATGGACCGGATATTGAGTAAAGGGCATGTAAATGAATAGAGAGAAAGAGATATAAGAAAGAGAGAGAGGACATTGGGAGAGGTAGGTGGAGATAGACTAAGAGATTAGAGGGGGAGAAAGAGAGTGAGAGAGATGACAATCAAACAGGTAGATGAAGATATAGAGAATATGAGAGAGAGAGAGAGAGAGAGAGTTACTAAAGACCTAATGGGCCTATGAGCCCAAAGTGATACAATAATGTCCATGGCATATCTCATCATGGAATGGAAAATAAAATAGAACGAATCAAGACTATCTTACTTAGGAGATACAAAATTATTTGTAGAAATCTCTTCATGGAATACCAGGAGCATGAAACATGAAACATAGAGAGAGAGGGACAGATAGGAGGAGGAAGGGGTAAATAGAGAGAGAGAGCAGATGCATCGTCTTTTTGTTTTCAATTTCGAAGCTCCGTTTGTTGAACAGAGATACTGAGATAGGGAATGTCTAACGCGGACTCTAGGGCCGAGATTGCTCTCGGCACGCCAAGTACAAGGACTTCCTACATCTATGCGGACAACTTCTCCTTCGACCTTATAGAAGGCGACCTCCTAGTCGTCTTTGTCTAGTAAAATATGGTGAGATCGCAAATCTCAACCTCATCCGTGATAAAGCTATAGGAAAGTCACAAGGTTTTGCCTTTCTTGCCTATGAAGACCGACATAACACAATCCTCGCAATGTTGGAAATGAGTCAAGGAACCATAGATATGAATTTTGTAGAGGCACGTGTCTCAATAGAAGAGGCACCTGTCTCAACAAACTAAGGCCCTCATAGAGGAGGTCACACTTGTGAATGGTAATACTAGGATTAACGGTACATGGTGGGATGTAGTGAATGGTTCCCAACATGTTTGAGTGGTGGCTCCACCTCTCCTTTCTCATTTAATGATCTCATGGAAGGGGGTGTTAGCACCACACTCTAAATGGAAGCCTCCCGATCTATAATTTCACCCATGACAAAAGATAATACAATCCTTTACATACTATAATACGGTTAGCCTATTCCACTCTTTGAACATCGCAAGTAGCGAAGACTAAAGCATTCCTAGAACAATATATCTCTTAAAGACATATAAATTCGACCATTCCAAATAAGTTATTTACTTCCTCAACTGGGCTTAAAGAATTTCCCAATAGTGAATTAAACCAAGAAGCTATGTGTTATAGGAAAGTCCATAGCCACTTGTTTTCTAGTTGATAAATAACAATTAACCTAAATATAAATCATGAATAATCATGGTATATTTAGCTATAAATTAATATCTATAAATTAACCATATTTGATTAGCTATAAATCAGCCTCTGTAAATTGATCATATTTATTAATCAAATTGAGGGTTTTGTCCAATCATTGCAAATAAGTTCATTATTTTAAGATTGCCTTTAACTTGACCATTTAATAATCATACTTGAACATAGATTAATTAAGGTGAATAATAAAGTCTTTATTTAGCATCAATTAAACTTAGTTCTATAAAATATTATATACTCAATTTCAATTTCACCAATTAATGGTTTTTACTCTAAGTAAATTATGTAGCAATAGAGAGTAGTTGAGACTTAAATAAGGTTGAATTAGAAATTGTTAAAATTTAAAAAAGCATCAAAATAGATAAAAACTAACCATTGCACCAAGCAAGATGTTGATGAAAATCCTTAAGCTGCATAAGTGTTCCTGCTCTAAAGGCAAGACTAAAAAAGTGCATGCCCAACCACCAATGGGTGTGTATCCTAGCGGTGTGTAGGCTTGTAACTTGGTAGGGGAGGTTTTGTTGGAATATGTAGTGCCCCCGTTACCAATGTAGAAGCATCATGTGAAAGGGTGCTATGATGGAGGAGATAAGGATGATGGTTATGTGGAAGATAAGGATAATAGTTATGTGGAAGATGAGGATGATGATGTGGCATATGGATGAGCCACTCAAAATGTAACCCAAGGTCTATATTATAAGAATATGCCTGTTTGTTGATGAATACACTCTCCTAGTACTCTCTTATTTTATCATCTTCTTAATCACTCTACTAAGTTAATTGCTTTCACTAATCATGGCTTATATTAAGTATGAGCTGCCATGGATCCTTCTTGCACACACACATCCCATGATCCATGTATGTTTACATGGTATCAGAGCAAAAGCCTAGAATTTCACCTCACATTGCACTCCTGCCATATTAGCCTTCTATCATCACTGAGTTTAGTTGAGGCCTACTAATCTTATCCACAAAGTTTATTTCTCCTCCAAAACCACAAGTCTGTGTTTTAATCGCCATTTCCTGCATAGTAGATCATTGGCTACAAGATTTGGTGAGCTTATTTCCAATACCAAGGTGCACTCGTGGCTCAAAGAAATTAGGGATTTGTGCCCTACAGATTGCAGCATTGTGTTTTCCCTTGATCTACACCTATTTTAGGGATACGGTTGTAAATCAAGCTTAAAACAATTATACTCAAATTCCTTACGGCCTCTCCTCAAAGTAGACAAGGCTTGGTTAAGAGTTATTTTTGGTTTGGAGCCCTGCTGTGTGCGCATTTAGCTTAACAATCCTACGGACACAAATTTTGTTACTCCTTTTGCTAATGATGTGTCTTTGTGTCATGGGTTTTTAGCCAAGACTTGGATTAAAGGACCCCCATGTAGTGCCCTTTGGACCCCTAAGAGGGCTTGCTATTTACTACCTGCACCAAGCCTCTCATATTCAAAATTTTGAAGGTTCAAGTGGTTTAATGGAGGAAGGAACTATGCCCATGGAGTTTCATGCTGCATATGATGCTCACGAGGTTCAAAGTCTTCAATGCCATGCTGTTGTACTCGTTTTCAATGTTAATGAAGTCTATGGATGCTGCCTCAACAATGGTGATGCCATGAAGACCAATGAAGATGGAGGCTATAATGATGATGAAGACCCAATGTTCTACTCCAACATGATGATGCCCATGCTTATGGGATGCTTATTTTATGGATGTTATGCCTTTTATGCTATGTTCAATGGATGCTTTCCAATGAAGCCATGGATGAAGAGGTTATACAATGCTCATATAGTTCAATGATGATGGTTCCCTATGTTATGGTGAAGAAATGTATGCAATGCTCCAATGTATGTTTCAACAAAAGCCTTTGTCAAGAAGGCCATGTCTATGCCTATGGATGTCAACAATGTTTATGTCAATGTATGATCAACCATGGGCTTAGGTAACCCTGGCAAAGATGTAGCCTATATGTATGCCATATCATGTAGATATGTGAGGTCTATGTATGCACAATGAAACATGGGTTTGTGATATCCATGTTATGTTTCCCATGATGATGAAATACCACCTATGAGCATCGATGATGTAGCTCATACGAAATGATGACCATGTATGAATGTATGTGTATGCTTTCGCACTTATCCTGATATGTATGGCCAACTTGGCACCAAGGGGGGTGTTGGAATATGTGGTGCCCTCGTGTACCAATATAGAAGCACCATGTGAATGGGTGCTTTGATGGAGGAGATAAGGATAATGGTTATGTGGAAGATGAGGATGATGATGTGGCATATGGATGAGTTACTCATGATGTAACCCAAGGCCTATATTATGAGCATGATGATAATGAAGAATTTTCTTGTTGTTGATGAATACACTTGCTGCCTGGTACTCTCTTGTTATCATCTTCTTAATCACTTCACTAATCATGGCAAGTTCAAATGTCCATAGACCCCCATTGGTATTATGGCCACTTTTTTACTATCACAAGTTGTAACATCCTTGGAAGCCAAGGGTAGGTACCAAATCTTAACTACAAAGAGATTGAAAAAAAGGACATGCCCACACGATGGATTTTTGTAGAGTCTATTATGAGCCTTAACAAGCCTAGTAACCATGAGTAATAGAAATTTCCAGTAAATCAAGCATCTCCAAGAAAATGACTATTAAGAGATAGTGTGGTCAACGATAATTATGTGTAACACATTATCTTATATGTGGATGGGGCTAGCATTATAACCATAAAGAGGAGGTGTAAGCAGTTTGGTGCTTAGGCCTGATGTCCTTTGGCTATATTTGTGCAAGATTCTTGGTGTGAAACTATCCTATGTATGCAAAGACACTTCACAATGGTAACACACATCTCCTTTATGTCTTAGGAAAGCTATGGGTTTGCACATAGTTCTACTTATGTGACTCTTCAATAGTTGTAGGTCTTGTGCTCCTCATAATAACACTTTAACATGATGATTGTAACAAAGATTTCCTATGCCTTTGTTAAGTTAGAATCATTGCACGGTCAATGGAAAATGAAATTACACCAATTTTGGCACAATTTTATTTTCTTTGGAAAACTTAGCTTTGTAGGTTGGTATCACCTCAAGAAGTTAGCATGAAGATATGGAGTCAAATGAAGATACTAAATTCCATGAGGCTCCGTAGCCTAGTTAATAGGGACATGATTCATGTTCTCTTCTTAGTATCACAAAAGTGTAACTTTATACCCTACCCATAAAATAGGGCTTTTTAATAAGTAACCTTGTGTGGACTTCAAATTCCTAACTAAAAAAGCTTGCTTTATAATCCCATGAAGCTAAAGGGGATGAAGGGTGAGACTGCTTGCTTGATTAATCTCAAAAAATGCTCAAATATAAACATTTCAAAGTTGATAACTCCTTGGGAGTTTGGCCATTTTCAACCACATTCAATATTTCATTCTAAAAGGTAAGCTGAGAAAGAAAATGCCACCAATGTAACTAATGAGTTGGAAAATCTTGTTAGAGCTAGTATGGACAAGCACATAATTAAGAGACTAGCAAATCTCAAACTAAGCACCAATCAAAAAGCTAACAGTTATACCACTTGCAAGAATGTGCACCATTGAAAGAAGCTTTTCAACACATGTGAAAGTTTTCCAAGTTTGCTTGATGAAGTTAAGAACTCTCATAGGCACTTGGATATACAAGTTTGCTTGATGAAGTTTGCAAGTTTTGCAAGTTTTCTTGATGAATTTAACAACTCTCATAGGCACTTAGATATGCATGCTTTTACAAAATTTCTCTAAGGCCACTTTTTTATAAAACATATTGAAGGGGCTCATTCAAATTTAGAAGATGGAGTAACTTGAAGTTGTTAAAACACGATAGCTCGACTAGAGTTGAAGTAAACACTAGATTTCACTTCATGTCATTTGTTGAAGGGTTGGCTTCTTGTATATAATAATAGGGTAACAAGTTATATTGTGTATAGTATAATTAGGAAAACAAAGAGAAACCATGTAGTATTACATGGCTTCTCTTTATATTTTTCCTATTGGATGTTGAAGTGTAGATTACCATGTGTATGATTATGTGATAGGCAAGATTGGGTTAGGAATAGCAACGTGGTATGCAAATGGGTCACATAAAGGAATTGACATTTTGTATGAAGGAAGAACCACAGGGTAAAAGTGTATTGATGATTTAATGATTTAATTTGTAGAGGTGGAGGGTAATTTTTACATTTACGGGATATTAAATACCATAGGTTAGGGAAGGTCTTTGTTTTCTAAAATATGTAAGGTGGGGGTAGGTTTAACAAATCAATGGCATTTGCACAAAATACGTTAATATGTATTTGAACATGAACTTTAGGTGGTAGGTGTTCTAGAAAGCTCCACTTAGAGCAATAAGAGTATTTCTTAAAAATAAACAAAATCTTATCCATACAAGAGAGTAAAGATCAAAATCTAAATACATATATATTGTTGTCTAAATTTATCATTAGTACAATGTAACAACTTATTATGTTTGTTTTTTTCTCCATCTTCAAGGATTAAAAGTAACTTAATGATGTTTCATTGAATAAAGCAACACTTCAAAGTAAGATTTTGTTCTTTTTTTAAAGGGAATTCTATTCCTTTTGGGAGCTACATTGCCTTCCTACCATTCTTATCCTTATAGGACAATGCCATTGATTAGAGCAAAAATTATAACTTATGGAGAAAATATGGATCTTGATCCAATGTCATGAAAGAAATTATGGATCTTGATCCATAATTTCTACCATTCTTATCCTTATAGGACAATGCCATAGATTAGAGCAAAAATTATAACTTATGGAGAAAATATGGATCTTGATCCAATGTCATGAAAGAAATGATTTAAAGATTAGGAAAATGCAAGATTAGAGATGATTGTAGCTTGATCTATGTGATTACAATTTCGGAGGTGGATGTAAGCATGTCGTTTTCTGCTTTAGAAAACTATGAAAAGTGGATGTAGATTGAGTGCTTGAGATGATAGTCTTGATAGGTAATATATTTCCATATCAAGCACACAAGATTTAAGAAATAAAGTGGAACTCTCTAAAAGGATGCTTTGTGATTTTGCTTAGCTAATCCATCCTTTCTTAAACCTACTTACACACTTTATGCTAAGCAACTTGTAATATGGTTAATATTCATCCCTTGGTAAAACTATGCTCTTAATGGTAGAAGGTGGTTGCTTCTTCATATCCTGTTTTGTTGTGTATTAGAAAGGGCTCATCCAAGTTAATAGGCAAGATAAGCATTTAGGATTCCTTGCAAATCTATCACATTATGAAATAACAAGTAAGGTAATGTGGTACATATATAGTGAGGTAGTATGGAATATTGATAATAGCCGTTTAAAGCACACCACATGCTTCTTTCCTTTATATACATTTAAAGGGTAGGTGACCCTGTTAAGCATTAAAAATTTCACTTTTCCATGAAGCCTTGAATGCTAAGTCTTGAGTCAGAAGTTTCTACATGCAACTAGATTGAACGTGGCCTTTCATCATTAAGAGCTTTGTGGACAAAAGGTCCCCCTAGGATGACAAGGTTCCTAACCTGCACATGCACCTAAATGGTGTGGTCTACCTAATGTGGCATAACATGACACACCAATTACCTTTCATGTTGAAGGTCAATGGATATCATGGGCTCCACGATGCAAATGATGTTGTTCTTCACACCCATTTTATTAATCTACAGTGACATTTAGTTCTCATGATCATATGCTTGTATCACATGCCTCACATATGAAGAATAAACTTTTTATAGTTTCATAATGAATTACACTTCTAAGAAGTAGTACACTTGAAAAACATATCATAGTCTTTCCAAAGTCAAGCACTTCATTTGAAGATTAAATATAGACCCCCTTTGAGCCTTGGTGGTTTACACTCTGGTCATTTATATTCATTACAATTGATAGAAAGCTCATATAGTATCTAATCATCATGATTTTAAATTCTTTATCTTACCGTTTTTTGGGGGAGGGGGGGTTGTTTAACTCATGGGCAATGAAGTGGACAAGTGGGATAACAAGTAGGCATATAGACATTGTTGTGGACCAAAGGTGGTTAGCTTTAAATATTGGTCATAAAGATTGTATTGATGGCTATTGAATGATATATTTTGGATTCCTTAACATACAAATTCGAGATTATAACTTTAAACAACCAAATCTTCATAGGCATGGTAGTATGTAAACCTCTACTAGACTTAATTCTTTACACGTTTAGCATCGACTTGACATGTGAACTATTATGTGTAAACCTTAGGACATATGAGATAGTATGTACATCCCCTCCCAAACCTTAGGACATATGAGATAGTTTAGCATCGACTTGACATGTGAACTATTATGTGTAAACCTTAGCACATATGAGATAGTATGTACATCCCCTCCCAAACCTTAGGACATATGAGATAGTAGTATCTGTAAACCTTAGCACATATGAGATAGTATGTACATCCCCTCCTAAAGATAAAATCACAAGTGCAAGCAATTACATCATGTGCAAGCGTACCTTTGAATTTGGAGGCTAACATATGACAATGTCGTGTGTGAAAATCCTCTTCGCTAGGGTATGAAGTAATGTTATGAAAAAAGCTTTCCATGTACTTGATTTTGATAAAATATAAATTATTCTTTAAACATGGATATATATAAGGTTATAAAAAAATGACCATCTTTTCGTTTTCAATATAAAGGCTTCACACCTCCTTGTAAAAGGTTTCATTTGGGGTGCTTCTAGGTGCCTGGAGGAAAAAGTTATAGTTGGGGTACTTATAAGCTTTTCCCATGGGCTATGTAAACCACGCCTTTTTGTCATAAATGCTTTTCCCAAATATTGGCCTTACGTGCCAAAATCGGCAAAGTTAAAAAACACTCTCGAAAGTTCACCGTCTAAGTAATGAACAAACCTGATCAAATCTTGGCCCGTGGGATGCAAACTCTTTCAATCATTAGAACACCCTATAATTTCTCATGCGTGGTAAATTGTGTCGTGTGGGGAAAGGCTTGGCCCATGGGATGCAAACTCTCCCAAATCTTGGCCCGTGGGATGCAAACTCTTTCAATCATTAGAACACCCAAATCTTGGCCCATGGGATGCAAACTCTTTCAATCATTAGAACACCCTACAATTTCTCATGCGTGGTAAATTGTGTCGTGGGGAAAGGCTCTTAAACATTTGCTTAAGTGATTGTAGAAAGAGTGTGTGAATGGATTTGTGTTCATTTGTCACATATTTTGACACCACAAAAACTCTCTCGTGCTCTTAAACAATCACCAATCACCCATAACATAGGACAACATGAGATTGTATGTGTAAAACCTTGTAGTGGCCACATCAACATGCATAGGAGACCCTACCCATTTAACTCGTGTGAAGCTTAATGTATTAAAGATGACTCTTGGACACACGTTTGGTCTCTCATGTGAAAAGAGTACACACATGCGACCCAAAGAAGAAGGAGAGTTATCCTTCTCACTATGCAGAGGTGGGCTCCCACATGTATTTTATGTGTGTGGGCATTTATCATGACCAGCAGCATCTCTTGCATTTATTTGGACAGGAATGGTTGCTTAAAGCACCCAACTCACACATGTGGGCAGGTTGATCATTTAATTCGTCAAAGGATCTCATCATGTGGGCAAGCTGATTGCTGCTGCATTTCTTATATTTTGGGCAAATGTGAGGTTTAGTGGGCACTTTTTTGGTTCTTGGAGAAGAGCCATGGCTTTGGGCTGGCTGGACTGGGCCTCTGCCTGCTTCCACGTTACCTCAGAGACCCTCCTGCAGCGCATCTACACGTGCCACCTGCCCCAGCGCCTGCCCTTGCCTGTGCTCACCGACTTCACCTGCATCATCACCGGTGCCACCAGCGGAATCGGCCTTGAAACTGCAAAGTTAGTATGAGCCCATCAAATAAAAACTTACAGAGGTCGCTAGATTCTTCGAATACTCAGTTGTGGTATTGAAACAGATTAGTCTCCTTGCATTTTAATCGTCTGTTTTAAAAATCTACCATGTAAATCTACTAAAAACAAGAGAGATTCTTTATTTATCCAGCTGTGGTTGTTTTAATTTCCCTGCTTTATTGTTTTTGATTTCCCTGCATTTCGTTAAAATTTACTGTTTCTTAAAATATTTCTATCGTTTTTGTGAAAAACAAGTGTACCGTTGAATCGAAAATCAAATCTGCTGTCTTTTTTCTGGAAATTTAATGGCTAAAAATAACAACTATAAACCACTGATGTATCAAGCAGAGATTCTTTATTTTTCTGAAAAGACTTGTCAAGCAGAGTTGTAAATTAGACAAGGTTTACCGTATCATTTTTCTTGCATATTAATGTTGTTTTGAAAAACATCATAATTTTTTTCCTAATAAAAAATACATAGTTGTCTTGAAGATTTTTAAATTTATTCAAAATCAGGTACATTCATCATTATAAAAAAATTCTCATTATTTCATTGTAAGTTTAGGTTGGCCTTGAAACTGCCAAGTAAGAAAGAATCTGAATACATCACTGCTATATGTGCATATTATTTTTTGGGCATCAAAGAAGATGACAAGGTTTTTTTTGGCTAGAAAACTATAGCTAGATTTGTCTGCTTGAGTGTTTCTCATGGGTTCTTGTTTGCTTGTGTTAGACAACTGGCTGAAGCTGGTGCTCATGTTGTGCTAGCATGCCGCAATACTACGGTGGCACAAGCGCTGGTACATGAATGGCAAAAGGAGCGTCACCATTTTTCTGGTCCACTTGATGTGGAGGTCAGTGTTATGTTTTTTAGGTTTGTTTTGTAAGGTGTTGATAACTTGTACGACATAAGTGATCACACATCGTTGATCTAAACGTCTGTTAAAGTTGTCTTTTTCTTAAAGATTCAATATCTACCTGTTTATAGATTGATGGAACTTGGCCTCTAGCAAAGCATTGTTTTATAGCCGAAATTGCACATCTAAAAATAAATTTTTTATTTGCACTGGCAAACTTTAACCCTTAGAAAACTAATGGGATTCTTTTTTCCATTACTTGGCCTATGCCTTGAGCTGACTTGTATTCTTAAGGGGTTTTGAGGGGACTCGCCATCGCGAGCTTATGCATGAGCTAGGAAGAGCAATGTGGGATTGCGAAGCTATTATCAAGTCAAAATGGAGTTGGTAGATGCTAGTGGGGTAGAGGGGGTTTTCACGCAGTCCAGAATCTAATAGGTTTCAACTGGACCTGAATCTGCAATCATCTCTTTCCACATGCCACTTTAGCACAAATGAGGAGCTTGAAGCAAGGTTCAATACCAAGGGTGGACCTTCCTGACGAATCTTTGGAGACGAACCGTAGCCAATGCATTGTTTGGGATGGATGGATTAAGTTTTGGGAATTCTTGTGTGGGCATGTGTGTTCGCAAGTGGCACATGGCATCTTAATAGGTCTAGCTGCATAATGGATGCAAGCTGCACAGGAGGTGACTTGGTTTACTTGAAGATTCAGAGGCATAGGTTGTAACAAAGGGGCATCCAAAGAAGGGACTTGTGATGACTATCCAAGATTGCAATAATGCTACTTTTTCTCTGAAGCTACCGAGCTATTCATAAAGGCATGTTGGACTGAATAGATAGTAGCAACTTTGTAAGTGGCCAGAAGTGGTCTCCTTGATGAGTATGCATTGGAGTCAGGGCCTTCAAGAGCCGTGGGCTGATTAGGAATCATGAAGCACAAGTATGGGAGCTGTAGGCTTCTTTGAAATTCAAAGAAACATTGAGTCCTTGTGGTTTTTTGTGCTTATTGAATTGATCTGTGATAGTCTGCTTTAAGGAGTAGTCAGTTAATTTATGACAAAGTGCATTGCAATGCTGTCCCGTGGCTGAGAGGGAATGGGCAATTGCTGGAAAAAATGAGTGTCTAAATTTTTGGCTCATGAGACACTATGGACATACTTACCAAGGTTCCCTAATGGGTCAGCTACTATAAAGCACAAAATTGAGAATAGAGAGATGAGGAAGAGAGAAAGAGGAATGACTTGATTCTCTATCCGCACACCCCCCCCCCTCCCCCCTTCTTCCTCCTCCTTGTAGATCCTTATGTGGTCACAATTTGGTACCTGCCTAGAGGCGGCTTGGTCTTCTCGCCCAAAAGGCATTACATCTTCTCGCCCAAAAGGCATTACAACTTGTGGCTGCTTTGACGACCATAATACCAACAGGGCTTGTAGGGATTTTGTCATGTGTACCATTCTGCAGCTTCTAGGACAGGGCTTTTCTGATGGGCCAAGTGCATGTTGTGAGCCCTAGTGCAAGGGACAAGTTGCCAGGCGCTGTCTAGGTCTAGGGTCAGTGTCCGTCATGCTTGTGGCACGAGTCTGTGTAACCCTCTTTGCAAGTTGTATAATGTTGTACTCGCCAACCGGGTACTTATTAGACTATTTGGTTAGGTGAGCGGGAGCCCAAGTGTGTGTTGGGGGGCCATGGGCTAGCCCATGGACACCCTTGGTGTGGGCTGATGGAGGGCGCCTATGTAAAGAGACTTTAAGGACACATCTTTTGAGAGCAATCTTAGGGCCAACCCGAACTCTTGATGCTCTATATAAGAGCAGCCAGCCAAGGGCATAAATTATCTTGCAACTTGTGGGCTCAAGGGTCAGCCCTCGCATGAAGAGGTGATTGGCCCTTGAATAGCTTGCATAAGGGGAACATAGAGATATCTTCATCATCTGAAGGAGAACATAGAAGGCTGTCCAGCCAGCCTGTAGCCCTAAAACGCAGCTCATCAAGAAGGCCATCTCTGGAGCAAAACACACAGCACATAAGCGGCCTACAGCAGCAAGAAAACACCGCATGATACCCCTAAGGTGCTCCGAATGAGCCCCAAAACAGAGGTTCCATTTAGCCCAAAAAAGTCCTCAAGGTGTCTCTGTTCATTGTTTAGTGGACAGCCAATAAGTCAATCTTCTACTTCATTTACATCTTGTAATACATAAGCAAGGTGTCTGTTTAGCCCAAAACAGTCCCCAAGGTATCTCTGTTTAGTGGACAGCCAGTAAGTCAATCTCGTACTTTATTTACATCATGCAATACATAAGCAAATACACCTGGCATACAGGTGAGGGCCCTTAAGAGGGTGGTTGGGACCCAATCGGGTGTGCTGTGTGCTACCTCCATCTCTCTATCTCTCCTTTATCATTTTTGCAAATTTCAGCAAGCACTTTAAACAATCTCTTTTCTTTTCCATTGAAAGAATACGTCCACATAAGTGGCATCACACTGGTATCAGAGCTTTGACTCTGGTCAAAGAGTGTGCCAAAAGTTATCTTCCTTGTGTGATTGGTTTTCAGGCTCCGAGGGCACATCCAAGTACCGGGGTCCGGTACCCATCTCTTATAGGTGGTTGGTTTACTAGCCTACGAGGAAAGCCCCTGAAAAAGCCTTCCACACCCTTGGTGGATGGTTTAGCGCCTGGTCTTGAACAGGAGCACTCCCCCACCATGAGTAACCTGGAAGACTCAGCCTCACCACGGGAGCAGCTCACTACTCCCCTTGATTCATCTTCTCCCACGGACCGTCGTCCTTCTCCCATTGTCTCTTCATCTGGACCCGAGGCTTCCATGACTTCTGTTTTTCCCTTTATACAGCAGTAGATGCAGCAGCAACAACTGCAAATGTAGTAGCAGATACAGTAGCAGCAGGACATTTAGAAGTTACTTCTTGCCATCCTCTAGCTTTCTGCCTAGGTATCCCTGCTACATCGAGATCCGGAGGCCGATAATCAGCAAAAAGCCATGGAGTTGGATGTAACATGTAGAAGCTTACAAACAGGATTATATTTTAGATAATGAATATTCAGCACCTTGGTTCCTGACGATTGCACAATGTAGCGGAAGTAGAGTGCGAGAGAGAGAGAGAGAGAGAGAGAGAGAGAGAGAGAGAGAGAGGAGAAACCACAATAAAGACACGGTAACCCGATTGGGTCCTAAATACCCTTTGCAGGCCCCCACCAAGGATGGTGTATTTGCTTTATTGTGTGATAAGAAAAAGACTGACTTCTGGAGATCTTCCCCTGGCTGTAAACCTTCAGCCTGAAGATGACCTGGCTCTTGACTTCAAGTTCACCTTTGCGTTATGCTCCCTTTGGCTGTTCTGGCCCTTGGAACACTTCAGCACTTTGTGAATTATGAGATGAATAAAGCCTTTGGTAAGCCATGCTTTTATACTAATCTATGTCACTGGTCGGTGGGTTCTAGAAGGGATCGGTCTGAAGGAATAATTCCCATGACCTGTTTTGGACAGCATAAAATATGTACCCTTTTCCTATTATGCTGGCCGCCTTGCTCTTGCCGTTGCACATGGCCTGGCCGCCCGGCGCCTACTGTATGGCTGCATGGGTGCTGGCCGCCTACTGTGTTGGCCCTTTATGGGCTAGCTGACTGGCTGCCCAGGCCTGGTAGGGCTGGTCGACTGGCTGTGATTTATTTCCCTCTCTTAAGGAGACACAATCACATGTGCAAACAACAACTCATATCCAATGAAAGAAGTTGGTAAGGTTTTCCTAGTCCCAAGAAAGGTGCATAGTTATAATAGAAAGGATGCAACAAGGTAGCAAATGGCGTGGTCTGCAATAGGCGAAGCCAGAGGAAGCATTCCCTGAGGGTATGTACTCAGAACCAGCACATCATTAAGCTCTCAGATCAGTTCTAAAGGCCTAGCAACATGCATGATTAGTTACGGTAGGTGACCCACCTTTATGTTAAGGGTAAGGGAAAAGCAGGCATGGGGACAGCAGTGGAATAGATGCTCAATTCTTCAGCAAGACTTGGAAGTGGAGATTAGGAGTGAAGGTGATCAAACAAAAATATCAGACAAAGTAAAGTCAGTTAAAGTAGTAGGGCAAATTTGAAGTCAGTAGCAGTCCAGGGAGGAAGGATGATAGAGTGTCCACCTCGTCATCAAGTTCAGTAGAAGGGAATGTCATGTGCACGCATGTGTCATGGCTAATTCTCTGCATGAACATCTTTAATCCTTGATTAATCATCAATTAATTCAGCATTAAGGTCAGTAGTGGTAGCATAAGTACCATCATCCTCAGTAGCATCAGAAGCATCATCATCCTCAGCAAAAGCCTTAGCTTCATCAGCAGGATCATCACCATCACCATCACCGTCATGGGACTAGATGACCTGTTGACAACCAATAGCGCCAGCAGAGTCATCCCCTACTTGCTGGCTTCCTATTTGGTGTCCTATTTTAGCCTCTAGGGCTGACCATGTTAGTTAGAGGGGCTGGTCACCCCTCACTCATATTTTACCCGTATTTATTCCCCATTTTATGGTCTTGGGATTTTCCTCAGTCGTGGAGGTATTTATCACTAGTCGGCTGTCTTCATGTAGAGGTATATATAGCCGGCTTGCCTCCCTCATATTTTACTGTTTGCCTAGCTTGTCTAGCTGCAGTCCCTCACTTATGAGGTTCTCCCCTCTTGCTCGGGACATGTATTCCTTTTGGTGATGATATTGAGAGCAGGTTCTCACCTGTGTTTCCTCTCCATCTCCCTCTCTCACTCTCTCTCCTGTGTTTCCACTTTCCCTTCTTCCGCTGCACATTCTATCATGGTATCAGAGCGCCGGTGATTTTCAGCGTTGGATGCTCCCTCCTCTACCTCTTCATATCTGCGTTTTTTTCGCCCCTGGATAGACCTGCGTTTTTACGTTTTCAGCAAGGGCAACAGCACATAGGTTTGCTGCGTTTTTCTTCAGGTGGCTGTCTACAGCAGTTCTCAGCATTCATACCCCCCCGCCCCCCCCCCCTTTAGTGCTGGTCGCCTGTTTTGTAAAGGCCAACAGGAGCATGTTTGCTGTTTTTTTCTTCTACTGGTTTCTGATGCTGATTTGCTGATCCGAGGCTTGGGTGTACCTATTTCTTCAGTAGGAGCATGTTTGCTGTTTTTTTCTTCTACAGGTTTCTGATGCTGATTTGCTGATCTGAGGCTTGGGTGTACCTATTTCTTCAGCGTTTCCATATTCAGCCCCTTATACCTCTGCGTTTTCAGATTTGCAGCCATGGTTGCTGCGTTTTTTTTGAACCGATCTTGCTGGTAGCTCTACCTTCAACTGGGCTTCATCTGTTGGACCTGAAGGTACCTTCTCTTCAGCGTTTTTCCTCATAGGAGGTGTGGACACTGGTTGGCCTGAATTTTCAGGTTTGTAGCCCTTTTTTGGCTGCGTTTTCTTCTCCAGTGGACACAGATCACTTGCAGCTTGATTGGATTGTGGCTTTGGAGGCAGTTTGGTACTTGAGGAGGATTTTGAATTTCTGATTTCAGTCAGCGTTTTGCTGATTTTGAAGCATCTATACTTGTGTTTTGTTCTTGGCCTACACAGTTTCCCGGTTTCTACATGTTCCTTGCCTTCTGTTGGCGGTGGAGTGCTATTTTTGCTGGATAGCAGTGTTTTGGCTGCGTTTTGCTTCCCACAAGAGTTTTCTACAGAGGGGGTCCTTCTCTATCTACTTCACTTGAGGATCAGTTTCGGGAGCTCTGTTGTATCTGTGGAGACATTCTTCTTTGACAGGAGTTTATGGAGGAGAGCAGTGATCTTTTCAGAGAGCAGTGATCTTTTCAGAGATCCTGAGCAGAGTTTATTTTGTCCGAGCTTGTGTTCTTTACAGTATTTGCAGAACAAGGAGGGTGTTTTGCCCTTTTGCGGTGTGATCCTTTCACATGGATCTTTTATCTGTTGCTGATTCTTGTGATCTGGTTCTACTTCTGGAACAGTCTTCTGCTATTCGTGATGCTTTTGAGGACTTTATTGCCACTGCAGTTTATATTCCTGCTTCCCTTCCTCATTGTGAGGAGTCTACCTCTGCCTCTCTTTGTGATGCTTTTGAGGATGTCCCTCCCCCTGTGAGTTCTGATGGCTTGTTTTGGAGGATGGTTTTTTGGACACGGTGGGATGCTTTGGATCTGTGGTTGGTAATCGTGTCTGTGGCACAGTGGTACTTCCAGAGTTTTTTGGATTTGGATCAGAATCAGGTTGGGCTTGTACCAGTCCGACGATATCATTTTTCAGAGGGGGATGTGGAGTCCTTTCATCTTGCGATGCCCACCTCAGTGGCGTGTACTTATGTACAGCATTGGCAACTCATGTTCTAGAGTTTGAGCAGATGGACCCTATCTTTTCTACATCTTGCGATGCCAACCTTTTCAGAGGATGCTTTTGTACAACGTTTGGCTACTCTTGGTACAGAGTTGGAGCAAATTGACTCTTTCCTTTGAGGGTTTCAGTGAGGAGCAATTTGCTTCTCCCAGGATTGATTATATACAGGATTTGATCTTGGTTTGTTATGAGGTTTTTCATACCTTCTCCAGGTTGGATACACGACATTCGACTTCGGGGAGTGTTCTTACACTTGGGTTTGGAACCATTATTTGGAGCAGCACGCCGCAGCCTATATGGTTGTTTTCTTCCAGAGGAGCAGTGTACCTGGCAGCTTGTTTAGTTGCTTTTGTAGCTGAGTTGCTGAGGAGATTGCTTGTGGAGCTTTCTTGGTACGTGTTTCTGCAGTCTTTCAACTTTGATCGAGGACGGCATCTTTGGCTTCTTGGATTTTGCTCAGCATTCGGTGCTGAGAGGGGTGTTAGACATCATCCCCTACTTGCTGGCTTCCTATTTGGTGTCCTATTTTAGCCTCTAGGGCTGACCATGTTAGTCAGAGGGGTTGGTCACCCCTCACTCATATTTTACCCATATTTATTTCCCATTTTATGGTCTTGGGATTTTCCTCAGTCATGGAGGTATTTATCACTAGTCGGCTGCCTTCATGTAGAGGTATATATAGCCGGCATGCCTCCCTCATATTTTACTACTTGCATTGCTTGCCTAGCTTGTCTAGTTGCAGTCCCTCACTTACGAGGTTCTCCCCTCTTGCTCGGGACATGTATTTCTTTTGGTGATGATATTGAGAGAAGGTTCTCACCTGTGTTTTCTCTCCATCTCTCTCTCTCACTCTCTCTCCTGTGTTTTCACTTTCCCTTCTTCTGTTGCACATTCTATCATCTAGACAAGAGGCAGTAGCAGCCATAATAGACATGGCAACATGGTGGACAATATTTAAGGCTAAGCACATAATTAAATGAGATTTAATCCTTGCTTCATGTCCACAACAGGTTGACAGGCAGTGGGCACTGGTAGTTGGCCGACTTCATCCCTCACATATATATAAGCAAAAAAGCATAATTCAGTCGTCATCAAGTTTATTTAGCATTCATTAAGTCTAGTGTCACTAGCCTGGATATTTCCCAGTATGTAAGGGGTCTGGTGGACTCCAGGATGTCTAAATATTTGAAAAGTACAAGCTTTGGGAATGGGAGATTATCCTAGAATACAAAGGACCACACTTCTAAAATTTAGGAGAGTTGCTATTTTTGGCCCGACTCCGATGGAAATTCTGTTCGCGTCATTACATTTGGAATTGAGCAGATACCAAGAGTTGGCAAAGTGTCTATGACAGAATGTCTACCAGTTGGGATATTTTTAGAGATAAAGTTTATGGAAAGACCCATCTCGTAGATTGGGACATGTGGCAAGAAAGTGGACCAAAGTGAGACAAGTGGCCTAACACTTGTTAGAAAGTGGATCAAAGTGAGACAAGTGGCCTCACACTTGTCACTTCAGCTATTGTGTGGCTCTCCACTTGTCATTGTAGCCTTCTCTTGCCATTTTAGCTCATGGGAGGTCCAAATCTATAAACTGGAGCCCTCTCTCTTCATTAAGAGAGGCTCTCTTGCTGCACACTAGCCTCTACCACTGTTACAGGCTGCCCTAATGATGGCTACTCTCTTTCTCTCTCTTGAAGGCTGCCCATGAAGAATACCGGCTGTTGGGGACTGTTTTGGAGGCTTCCATCGCGAAGAAATACTGAAGACAAGGGTATTTAATCATTTATTATGATTTCTAGCCATTGTACTTGTTGTACTAGCCCTTGTACCGGCGGTACCAGCTTCTGTACTTGCTGTACCACTCATTGTATCGGCTGTACCAGCTTCTGTACTTGTTGTACCAGCCTCTATGCGGTGTCACACGTGCAAGCTCCATTTTCAGCATTTGTGGATGTTTTGTCCAGCTTTATGTTCTATGCAAAGTGATGATGGATATGTGTTAGGGTTGTGGCCATGTTTAAATGTTTTAATATGCATTGATGGTATCAACAAGTGTGTCAAAGGCCCTAGTCCCCTGGGCACTGTCGTCGCGAGCTACATCTAGCATTAGTAGAAGTCATGTAGAAGGGACTAGGGGTCACCCCAATGGGCTGACCAAGGCCTAAAGCATGTACAAGCATTTATGCAACTTCTTTGTACCATATTAAATACAAGAAAACCTTGACACCAATCTCTCTCTTCTTTTGTCTCTTTTGTCTTAATTATGTTTAAATCAGTATCTTGTTCTTAATCAAGCTTAGGGTTGTAGATTAGTATAGCAAAGGCTTCCGTACATGCAACACGTTAGCCCTACAAGGAATAAGCATAACAAATTTGCTAAAACGATCAATAATCGTCAAACACTGCGTATTACGCTTATCTGGATTGGGAGGCAAGTTCGTCACAAAATCCATCGAGATATCTTGAAAGAGTCCTTCGTGAATAGGTAAAGGCTGTAACAATCCTATCTTCTTCCCACAAGGAGCTTTCACTTTTTGACACTCCAAACATTGTTGCATATGAGTGAACACGTTGCGCCTCATTCTTGGCCAATAAAACTACCTCTCTAACTTCTCTAAAGTCAAGTTCATGCCCCCTATGACCACCAATAACGGCATCATGGGCATCATGGAGAACAATTGCCTAGAATTGTTTCAACATACAAACATGACCTTTGTAGAAAAGCCAACCATCGCATATCAAGAAATGGCATGGTCCTTTGGTGTCCAATGCTTGTTTTCACCGTGTACCAAATTCCATGGAATCCGTGTACTTGTGCTTCATTTCATCTAGTTTGTATCAACAACTTCCGTCCGTGTGGATTGGATGTGGGACATGGTTCCTTTCCTGCTCAAGGCGTTGGCCACTGAGTTGGCCTTGCCTGGAAGATACTCGATCATTCTACCAAATTGTTAGAAAATCTAGTTCCAGTGGTGTTGATGGTCACTCCAATTTGCGCTTGCCATCGTCTTAAGTTGGAACCGGCCTTCAGAAATCTGATGGGCGGTGAAACAAACACTCGCACATAAAACACTTCAACACCATTGAAGACCTAGAAAAGGAAAACAAACAAGTGGAGCTAGAGTGCTCCTGCAAACCGCACACGGACACCGATTGGCCCCAAAACGCAGTGGCGCCCCTTGCGGTATTTCTTTAATTGATTATAAGAGCTTTGATTACAATAAGGCTTGGAACTCAGTCGTCACAGTAGAACTCTTGAAGCTTGCAAAGATCCTGCATCATGGTTTCATATCCACTCGGCATCCACAAACAAGTCCAGCCATTGTTAACCTCAAAAGGCTCTCACACATTGAGTCCTGCATACAGAAGTCTTCTCCCATGATCAGGACTGCCACAACCATCCATAGCCTCTCACCCTATGAACAGCATCACACCCTGACACATCCAGTGCTTCTACATCACAACACAGACTCCCAAACTGTCTCTCAAAAGAGAACTCGTATCACAGCACAACATACCATACAGTCGACACACCTGTCTACCTTCCAAGGGTACTACTTCTATGTTATATGGATGTGGCACACATGCAAGGGTTGACTTGCATTTTGTGGATACCACACTTTTGGCTCTCCCTTTCTCTCTCTCATTTCTGTGTGTGAGCTTCTCTACCCTGCACCTAACCCTAATGTGCAGGTTTGTGTGTGTGAGTGTGTGAGTCCAACACCCAACATATCCATCTCTGTCATGGATTCCTTGTCCCCTGCCCAATCAGTAGCAAGGCTGTACCAAACATGTGTCCATTCCTGTACCTTCTGCCTGCATGTGATCTATCTCCTAAAAAACATGTTTCCTTGAGAAACCTACGACCTGTTTCCACATGAAACCCTTAGGCCTGTTTCCCTTTGAAACTTCTGTCCTGTTTCCATACAGAACCATTCATGGCACCATTCAACAACAGTGCTAACAACGGCGTACATCTAGTTACCTATTTCCCCATGAAACATCTGGAAACATAGAGATGCCCATAACTGTAGGTCCCTTTGTTCCTTTCTAGCAGGAAGAAAACAATCTGCTCCATGAGCATGCAACCATGCAAGCTTGCTTCACTCCCATGCCAAGAAACACATTCAAGTGACCTGTACTTGCAGTCAGAAACCCAAGTACAAAGTGTACTTGCAGCCTAGCAAAACAGCTCATAAACAGTCTCAAAACATTCCCAGCTGTGCGCCTCCTTCCAAGAGAGATTAAGATAGCGCATGCTGCCACTTCAGCCCACCAGCCTTCCCCTGAGAAAAAGCGCACACATGCAGCTGGAGCCGGCCAGTTGCAAATAGGTAAAGAACCTGCTGTTCAGTCCCTATGTACCCCTGCAAAACTGCCCGACAGCCTGCTATTCAACCCTACTCCTCTGTTCAGCCCACGTGCAGTCCAGCCACGTGCAATCCAGGCTGACAGTCGCCCGAGAGAGAGAAAAATTCACTCGGGCCTGTTTGAACTGCAACGCAGCCTTTTTCCAGAGAGAGAGAGAAAACATACACTCTCCTCTGCTGCAGCCCTGTGCACCTGCAGTCCAGCCCACCTCCTGTCCTGCAGCCCAATAGTCGCCAGACAGAGAGAGAGCACATGTTGTTGCCAATCCAGCCCGCCTCCTGTCCTCCTGCAGACCTGCGCAGCTTTTCACCAAAGAGAGAGAGGAGAGACCCACGCACTGTTCAGCCCCTGCCCACCAGCCTTCTCATGGGTGAAAGCTCCTCTACGTGTAGCTGCAACCGACCATCACAAGAGAAAAATCCCCACGTGTTGTTCAGCCCCTGCCCTACTGCCTTCTCAAAAAGCACATGCGACTGAAGCTGCAGCTCGACTCCCTCTAAAAGAAGTATATGCCCCCATAATAGCATAAAGGCCACGATTATCCCCTAAAAGGGGTTCTTTTATTTTTAAAGGCTTTTAAACCTTTGTCCCCTCTAACCCTTTGTCCCCATGGGTTATGAGAAAAGACTTTACTTACTTGGCCCCCTTCACACTTGGGGTTGGTCACACATGGATTTACTTTTTGACTCCAATCTGATGCCATTCACATTGTCCACCATGTCCCCGTGCACACCTGCATACTGTCCAAAGAAAAACACAGGGTCGTGACATACCCCCCTCTTGAAAAATAGCAAGCGTCCTCGATTGCACTCAATGGCACAGTAAGGCATCTTATGAGCAAAGACTCCCCATATGACAAAGGCAATGTCCCTCAAGTGCATTTGGGTGATTCATACAGCACAATAGGCCACACTGTCACATCAAAGTGACAAACAACTCTTGCTCAAGAAACCACTCTTGCTTGTTCCTTCAGAACCTGCAGCAAAAGTCTAAAATCAAGTGGAAACACGTTACTGTGTTAGCCAAAAACAAAACCATGCATCATTCTACATATGACACACATATGCATGATACATATATGCATTCGCAAACATTATGCTCCTCAAAATGCTCTACCTACTCTAAAGTAACAGTCTAAGGGCTGCTCGCAAGCCTTACGCCCATGGGCATCCCGCAGGACCCACGACTGATGGTACAACATGAGCATATGAAAGCACTCAATGCATCCAATCACTGCATCCACTAAGTACTTCCCACATATGTCTCATGGCCATCCCGCAAGAGTCACACCAGTGGTGCATCCATGAACATAATAAAGCACTTGATGTATCATACCAATATACATGCAGCACACGACACAATCCAGAGTATTACCCAATGTATTCTCAATGGTACCAATATCCAATGGCACCAGAATACAATAATACCACAAAAAGTGTATGCATACATGCACAAATAGAGTTCAATCCATACATGAACCAAACCAACTCTAGGACTGCTCGCAAGACTTATGCCCTCCATAGAGTCATCCATAGTTGCAGTTATAGTTCAAGGTGCGCGTGACTATGAACCATACTCAACCATCATCTCCTCTAAAAGAAGTATATGCCCCCATAATAGCATAAAGGCCACGATTATCCCCTAAAAGGGGTTCTTTTATTTTAAAAGGCTTTTAAACATTTGTCCCCTCTAACCCTTTGTCCCCATGGGTTATGAGAAAAGACTTTACTCACTTGGCCCCCTTCACACTTGGGGTTGGTCACACATGGATTTACTTTTTGACTCCAATCTGATGCCATTCACATTGTCCACTATGTCCCCGTGCACACCTGCATACTGTCCAAAGAAAAACACAGGGTCGTGACATAAGCCAACACAAAGCCTGGTGATCTGTGCGAACCTCAAAGTCGCGCCCTTAAAGAAAATGTTTCCATTGTTTCAGGGCCTATATCACCGCAAGGAGTTCTCGGTCATAAACCGAGTAGTTCTTCTCTGCAGGGATCAGCTTATGGGACATGTAAGCTATTGGATGCCCATTCTGTTGCAAGACCGCTTCGGTAGCGATGTTACTCACATCGATGATCACTTGAAATGGGTAATCCCAGGAGGCTAATGCTAAACAAGGACCCTAAGAAAATGCAACCTTGAGGTCCTTGAAAGCTTGTAAAGAGGGGTCATCTTAATCTTTTGGCTCCGAGTCTTGATCAGTTAAGTCAAAGCTGTCGAGATGTGGGAAACATGTCGATGTGGATGGAATATGGCTGGCAAATACCCACCAACTACCTAACGTCATATACTATTTTCGAAATCTCCCAATTAAGGATTGTTGCCACCTTTGTAGGGTCTAATTGGATGCCTTTGGCAGCACTGATTATATATATATATATATATATATATATATATATATATATATATATATATATATATATATATATATATATATATATATATATATATATATATATGAGGTAGTGAACCTCGTATAAATAAAATTCCAATTTCTTTTCATTGACATAAAGCTCGTTGCTTTCCAAAAATTTCATCACTTTTGTGACATCAATCTCGTGTTACTCTTCTGTAACTGAGAAAATGAGTATGTTGTCCAAAAAGATAAAGACACACTTTCCTATCAGGTCCCATCATCGTGTAGTTAAACGTAGCTGGGACGTTGGTTAATTAAAAGACATGACCACGAACTCATAGTGGGCCCGCTCAATTCAAAATGCGGTTTTGGGGATGTTCCCGTCCACAATTGTCACCTAATGGTAGCCAGTTTTGAGGTCAGTTTTTGAAAACACCTTTGCTCCATTCAGCCTCTCTAAGATATAATCAATGCGAGGCACATGGAACTTGCTCTTCATCGTCAGCTTGTTGAGCACTCGATAATCTACGCAAAGCCGAGAGGATCGGGGCTGCGAGTGGAGACACGCTGGATCGTAGTTGACGGTCCCAAGTCCGTCTCCATGGCCTTGCTCAGGTGGTATGGAAACTTACTGCAAAACTTGGGAGGAGCTCAATTTTATGGTCCTCCGGTTTGGATGGGGAAAGTTTGGGAGGCATGTTGTCCTGAAGAAAGGTCTTCTAGAACTGGTCATGTAGGGCCTTGTACTTCTCCGAAGCACTTGTCACTGTATTGGTGGTCTGAATGTAGAGATCATTGCACACCGTGCGCCGGTTTGAATCTCTCGTTTAGCCTGGAGATGTCCAATGACCGGAAAGTTAGATTTACACTTAATGATCACAGGAGCCTTTGACACATTTCGGATAATCCGGAACGTGTGTTGGTCCCCATCAATATCTGGGGTGAACTTATGAACCCAATGGATCCATAAGATTATGTTTGCACCTACAAGAGGGGCAACCATGAAAGTCCGCTCAAATTCTGTGCCTTGGATGACTAATTTAGTCTGGCAAGCTGCAAACTGGATGCTTGTTGTTATGCTTGTGCTAAATCCCTCCACCTTCTTATCTACCAAGGTCAATGAAAAACGGGCTCATCGATGACCTGTTCCTTGACCACGTCCTCAGTAGTGCCGCTGTCAAACAAGACATTGACTCTTTGGCCACCTATGTAGCCAAAAGTCTTGAGCAATTTGTTACGCTCATACCCCGGGTCATGGTTGCATCTCCAAGCTCTTGACTGACAATGGCGCTAATAACCGAAGATGTGGGAGTTGGAGGACTAGTGACAACCTTGGGGGTCGGTGTGGGAGGCTGGCTCACCATGGCAGCTGTTGAGGCCCGGGTGGTAGTCTGAGGAGGGATCTTCTTAGGGCAAACTTTAGAAGTGTGTCCTTTTGTATGACAAAAGAAACATCGCCCCTCCTTTTTGTATTGTTCTTGCTCTTCACGAGTGATCTTACCACATGCATTATGCAATGGATACATCTCCCGTTCTTGGAATCTGTAGATAGTAGGTCTCCCTGAGCATGGAACTAGATCAATGGGAGGTCTTCCCAAGCATGGAACTAGCTCAGTGGAAAGCCTAAACTGGTTCCCTGAGTCCTGACAATGGTTCCATGTCTTTGCCACACTACGGGTGACACGTGGCCTGGCCTCTTGTAGGTGATGAAGTCCTGGCCTAAGTATGGGCGACACGAAATTCCGTGGCCTCCTATACTTTGGCATGAAATAGGGGAAGACCACTTGGGTGGACAAATGGTCACAGCTCGTGCCTTGGAAGCTCTCCCTTCCTTGGGTCAACGCTCTCAGTCTTGGATTGCTTTCACAACCCTAGGTGATTCTACCTTGGCCCTAGCTGAGGTTCCCATGAACATTTCCATCGCTTCTAAGAGCTTATAAAATTCTTTTTGAAGCTTTGCTTGCGATGCTTCTACTTGAAGTTGTCCTTCTTGAAGCCTTGCAAACGAGCCATGCTTCTTCTTCATGTCGAATCTTCTCCAATAAAGCCTTTCTTCCTTGCCGATGCCTTTCTTTCATGTTTTCAAGGCTTTTTCATCGTGGATCGAAGTGAGAGAGTGTCCAAAAGAAGCCTTTTCTTACCTAGGTTAGACCTAGGCTAAGTCTTTTGCACTGCCTACCCTCTTGCTACATGCAAAATTGGCTGAAACCCATAAACGAAAACCCTAATTTGGTTTTTTCACTTTCCACACTGAATTTAGCAAAGGTCAACAAAACCTGTCATAGAACAAGGTTTTGATGTAAATTCCAAGGACTCATACATACAAGCCAAAGGTAAAGATTGCAGATTATGTGGAAAAAGCAATCACTTGGAAAAGGATTTTTTTAGCCTAAATCCTTGTGGCATGTTACATGCGGAAGCTCTGAGAGTCTTCTGTCAGCCCTAAACACCATCTAGGACATGCTGATGCAAAAATGCAGACAGAAGGGAGAGAGAGAGAGAGAGAGAGAGAGAGCTGGAAATTCAGTATTTCATATGGTACAAAAAGGTACATAATCCCTTGCAGCCATGGGCTGCCTTCTGGAAAAGGTAAACAAACCCTAACCCTAGTCTATGTCTAGACGAGGAGTTGAATGAATAAAACAATGAGCAATTATGCCTATTTATAGGCCTGAAAGTGACCATGTGAACTGGCCGACTGTTGGTCGGCCAGCTCTTGGACATAAAATAAACATACGCTGCAGCCAACGGGATTCCTCTTCTTCTGTATACTGGCCGACAGCCCCCACGTTCTCTACTGGTCAACTCTCCTTGCCAAAACGCCATACCATGCTCCAAATCTGGGCTTCTAGTGAGTCTTTATCATGCTGCCTCTGTTAGATTATAACATCTCCAGAGGGCTACATCACCTTTTTCATGCTTGTATTGGCCATTTATGAGGCCCTACATTAAGTAGAGATTATTCAATATTTTTCTACCATTTTTGGGGTATTTTTTGGCATTTTATGTAGCATTTTTTGCTACAGCCATGTTGTTGGCCTGCAATAGATGGCCGACCAACATCTTGAGGTAGTATGTAAGGGCTGGCTCCCTTTCCCTCCATTTATCTCATTTTTCAGCATTCAGTTGAGGTCATTAGCAGCTGCTACTGCTTCTCACCATTGTAGAGCACCTACAGGCTTCCTTCCTACTCAGATTTCAGCAATAAACATCAGTTTCCAGCATTTACAGGTCTTTTCCTACATATGTGTTTTATATTTGCTTCACTTTCTTTCATGGTATCAGAGAAAAACGCTGACCTGTGAGCAGAAGAAAGCTGCGTTTTTTGTTTTGGAGCAGAGGCTTCGACAGTTTGCTGCGTTTTCTGCAGATTTCAGTGTAGAAGGTGCTGCGTTTTCTTCCGGGAGCAGAGGCTTCCTCAAGAGTGCTGTGTTTTCTTCATGTGACACTTGGGACTGTTGTATTTCTGAATTTTCAGCAAAGATTGCTGATTTTTCTGATTGTTGAAGCCCTCTTCTAGGTGCTGAGGATAGGGAACTACATCTTGGAGAGATCCTCTTCCTCTCCTTTCAGTCTCCCACCCTCCCTCCCTTTCTTCTTGCTGTGCACAACCTAAGAGGAGGACTTGATGATTTTTTTTCAGCCCCTTTCTTCAGAGAAGGTTTCTTGTTAGAGGACATGGCTTCACGAGATTTCTTCAGAGAAGGTTTCTTGTCAGAGGACA
This sequence comes from Cibotium barometz, assembly GCF_041138505.1. Taxonomy (NCBI): domain Eukaryota; kingdom Viridiplantae; phylum Streptophyta; class Polypodiopsida; order Cyatheales; family Cibotiaceae; genus Cibotium; species Cibotium barometz. The sequence continues at coordinate 38,655,932 of NC_141075.1, read as the reverse complement.
TGGCTTCATGAGATTTCTCTACAGCTGCTCCTTCTCGTGTTGATACTCCAACACCATCACAGGCTGGATCCATAGGTGTTTCCTATTCCCAATCTTTCCTCCACAGGTGTTTCCTATTCCCAATCTTTGCTCTCTGAGTTTCTCTCATCCAGGTCTTGCTTCCACTCCTACCACATACCATCCTACAATCCTCTCCAAGTGACTCCATGAAGCTTTCCGCAACCAACTATCATACTTGGTCTTTCTACACTCAGTTGTTGCTGGAAGGAGCCAGTGTGTGGATGGCTATCTCCACACCTCACTTGGTGGGCCCTTCTTTGAGAAGCATATTGGATGCTCGAGCTCGTCTTATCATCATCCATTGCATGACTCCATCCATACAGGCACAATTTGTCTCCTCTCGGAGTAATGCTCATCAAATGTGGACAGAGATCCAGAGGAGGTATGGGAGAGTTTCGACAGTGAAGATTGCCAAATTGGAGTCAGATGTGGAGAAGCTTGCCATCACTGAGTCAGATAACCCGATTGAGAAGATTGGAGAGTTTTCTGGTATCAAGCGGCAACTTGAGGAGTACAGGAGCACCATCAACAATCCCATCCATTAACTTCTTGGTAAGTTGCCTGCTTCCTTTGATTCTTTCAGGGATAATATTTATTTTCGTGATCCTCTCCTCTCTTTTGAGGAAGTCATGAGGTATCTCCACGACAAGTGCATGCTTCGTGGAAAAGGCATGTCAGAGTCTGCTTTTGTTGCCTCTGACAAGGGCAAAGGCAAAGGCGGAAAAGGGAACTCCAATAACAACAGCAGCAACAACAACAAAAACAAAGGCAAAGGCAAGGGTAAATAGGATTCTAAGGAATCCAAGGACAAAAGCAATGAATGTGATTATTGTGGCAGGACAAGTCATACTGAGGCTTGTTGCTTTGCTCATCATGATGATTCTCGAGCAGCAAAAGCCAAGTATAAAGCCCAGGATGCTTCTAAAGCATCTGACAAGGACAACACCAAAGATAAAGGCAAAGTTTCAGAGGAGGGATCTGCCAAAGTTGCATACATGGCAGTCACAAATTCATCCACTTCTTCAAAGGATTCATTCCTCGTGATGGTTTTAGGACTATGCTTCACAAAGTTTATGTGATACTTTTCTCCTTTAGCTTCTTCATTGCGTGACTTGACAAAGAAGAAGGTTGTCTTTTAGCAGAAGGCTTTTTATAATTTGAAGAAGACACTCATGTCTAGCCTTGTGTTGATCATTGTGGACCTTCAAAGGGCTTTCGTGGTTGAGTGTGGTGCTTGCGGTGATTGCATTCGAGCTGTCTCGAATCATGACAAGTCTATGAAATTAGGACAACCATGTGGTTGCCTAAGGGAGCTGTCGGTTCTAATCTTGTCATGTGCATGCCCAAGTAGATTTGCACATGGACATGCTTTTCCCTTGTAGCCACTTTTTAGGCAAGGTAAGAGATGAGTTTGAAAGAGTGATTGAACAAGAGGAGGTGCTGCTTTTCAATTTGAAGGATCACCAAACACAAAGCTTAGAGCTGGTGGCAATATTATCAGTAGATGTCCAGCTGAGTATAGTCTCCAAGTTTACCACAGTGTTGAATGATGTGGTCATTAAATATGACGTTTGAGTTATTAGAAGCACAAGATAATGTATTTGGAAATCAACACAACTGCTGGAGTATACAAAAGCTATTGTGTCTGAAGAAGATAGTAGTTTAGTCAATTCACGTTACCTCAATATACATTTTTGGATTCACACTTTGGTAGGCAGTTAATGGTTGCGCGTTGTGGGTGCCTTATCTCACAATTACAGCCTCTTTTGTCCCTTAAAAGATTAGGCCCCACAATGGGGGCTGATTCCTATGCTAAACCCCGAGCCTAACTAGTAGCCTAGCATGACACATGCATCTAATTAAAAGCGCATGTGACAATTATGTGTTCGTTTTGGATTCAAGTAAGCTTTCTTTCGAGTGTGGCATGCCTCTATTCTCAATTGTGTGACTTATGATAAAGAGCTAAATGTTAAGTGGAGTCCCTCAAGCACTGAGACTGAAGTTGACAAGAATGATTTGAGTCTATAAAAGTAAGGACCTTGTCTGATGCAGTCCAGCCAAGCATACCTGTGCTTTTAAATGAATTACAATGCTTCTTGTAAGATGGTTTCTAAGATGGACAATGTTTTGGTTTTTATATACTTCAGAGATTCTTGGTATATTTAACTGATTCATCCCTTAGCATCAAGGATATATTTTGTTTTCTTGGACCTTTGATGTAGGAGCACGATGATGCTTTTGGATTTTTTTCCTTTTTTCTTTTTGAAACAAACTTAATGGCGTTTTGATGGTAAAGTCGGAAATTTTTCTTTTGCATACACTTAAGGTGATGGAGCTGAATCTCCTTTCATTGTCATCAGTAAGGTCGTTTGCAGCTGCTTGGGAGGCCCGGCAAGGTCCCCTTCATGTCCTAGTAAACAATGCTGGCATATTCTCCATGTCGGGTAATGGATAATGCTTTTTTTTGGTTTTTTTCAATGCCGTGGAATTGTTCTCTGCTTTGTGATGTGAATACGGTTTTTCATCAGTATGCTTGTGGGGTCTTTTCAGCTCCCCAGAAGTTTTCACAAGATGGACACGAGGAACATATGCAAGTTAATCATTTGGCACCTGCTCTTCTAACAATGTTACTTCTGCCATCGTTGTTTCGAGGTGCTCCTTCACGGGTTGTGAATGTGAACTCAGATGTAAGCGAGAAAAGGTTTTCCTTTTCCTTATGATTTTCGTTGGTAAAATCTCTGGTGTTGTTTTGATTAGATGATGCATTTGGTTTTGTGGCAAGTGAATGAGGCACTAACAAGATGTTTGGAATTGCCATTTATTTTATTTCCTTTATATGTGGAAGTATGTTATTGGTTGTGACATACAATTTTTTGAGTTGCAACCTGTGGATACCACCATCTTTTTGCAGCAGTTTGACATGATTGGATTATAACAAACAATTCAAATTGGCCAAAGTTTGCTTTTAAGGATTGTATCCATTGTAGCGTGTTTCATTCTTACAAGAGTTTAGACGCAGGGAAAATGACTAAGTGATAGATGTAATCATACATCCCACAATATGGCAATGAGTACTTCTTTGTTTTTAGTTAAGAGCTCATGCATGGCCTTTAACACACAAGAGGTGAAGACAGGGGAACACACTATATTCCGTTGTCCTTGAAAGAGGTTGCTACTGAGAGGAATTCAGCCCTCTATGTGCAGTCATTGAGAATGGGCACCAGAGATGTGTGTCTCTCTCTAGTTGCATGAGATTTGTAGGCATCGAGAGGAACCTTGCAAGAGCAAGTGAAAAGATACCATTTAGTCACTCCTTACCTCTAGCTTTTGAAGAATTACTGAGTGCAGAGTGTGGAAGACGTATGAAATCAGCCCACAAGACTGCCCAGTTAGAGCTTGGATTGAGGTCCACACATTTGAATATTTTGCTGCATCTTGCAGACCCAAGATCTGTTGAGCCACATCTACTACCTAGAGGATATCATACAGAGAGCACTCAAAAGGGCACCACATGGAGCCTAAAAGAGACAGTGAGCTGCATCCTGATGTCCATGTACTTGTGTCAGGATATGTTGGAGACCCACAACACCCCACAGATCTAGGATTTTTTAAGAGGAGACCTCAAGAGTTAGAGATAGTTAATAGGGCACCACATGGAGCCCAAAAGAGACGGTGAGTTGCATCTTGACGTCCATGGACTTGTGTTGGGACATGTTGGATATCCACAACATCACAGGGATTTAGGATTCATTTAGACGAGACCTCAGGAGTGAGAGAGTCCAGAGGGGCATTCACATGGAGGGCTCACTATCTTTTCCGTCAAAGGCTAAGGTTCTCAGCTACTGGACTTAGGCTTAGGACACCTTGGACTTCCACAACAATCCCATAGATCGAGGATTCATCTGGAGGAGGCCTCAAGAGACAGAGGGGCATTGTGAACACATGGAGGGCTCATCATCTTGTCTGCTTAAAGGTGAGGTTCTCAGCTACCTTTCGAAACTCATGGCTTTGACATGGAGTGAGTGTACAACCTCAGCATAGGCACACAATCCCACTCAATTTATGACTGGCGCACCCCCAATGCCCAGTACGAGGGTTAGCTTGAAGTGTGGGAGTAAAGTTGAGACAACCGCATTGAAGCTACTCCTCTACTTCCTCAGCTTGTTAAACCCATCCCTTATACAGTCTGTAGAGTTTTTTTTTTCAGAAAAGAGACTTCTATTAAGTAATATAAATTCATACAAAGGGAGTTCTCAAACCAAAAGATCTGGAGAGCTCAACCAATCGGGGGCACTATGCTGCCATAAAAGCCCCGTAGGAGTGGAGGAGAAGAAAATACCATAATTCTAATTTCATAAATCTGCTGCGTTTCTCTAGAAGATCTATGAACGATGTCACTCCATATACTGCAGATACACTGGGTGGCATAAACATGAATACCCCCGAAGGCCTCTGAGCATCTGGTCTTCCAGATATGCCATGCCATGATACTAGCAATAATCTCCCAAGTGGTGTCAATACTCAGCGGAGGTGGTCCACGGGTGTGTATCGTAACTGAGGGATATCCTGAAGCAAACCTCTCTCAGCTATGCCCCTGCGGACAAGAATAACAGGATCTGTATCAGTACCCTCAAAACATAGTCACAGGAGATGGCCGTTCAGCCCCTAGAAACGTGTTTCTCTGTTTCAGGACCCCATCCGTTGCCATAGGCGTTTCTCATTTCCCGAGTGCTGTTGTCACAGGAAACGGCCGTTTCCACCCCTAAAAACTCGTTTCCCCGTTTCCATTCCTCAAACGTTTCCGTTCCTGTTTCTCGTTTCTGGTGACTATTCCTCAAAAAGCAGCTGTGGGCCAGACTGAGTCAACTATGCAATATCTCCCCAAGTAATATAGATAGGATCACTCCTCAATCTGCCCAAGAGCTGGGTTATAGATACCCAAATCCTCTGTGCTCTTTTGCACTCCCATAAGCAATGATGCAGTGTCTCGGATGGAACTGGGAATTTAGGACGAGAGGGATCCACGCCAAAAATATATGCCCATTGGTTGGTGGGCAACCGACTGTGTAGAAACAGCCAGAAGTAGTAGGAAATCTGGCTCCTCCTGTACGAGTGCTAGAGTCTCTGCCAGAATCTCCTCTGAATGGGGATTGTAATGTCATACGCCTCCTAGTGAGGCCTAAGAGTGGGAACACTCTGGGTTACTCCAAGCATGAGCAACTTGGCATTACACACAGTGTAGCTGAAGAAAGGTATAGCTGCAGGGATGAGACCCGAAAATCTTTCCAATGAGTGTGGTCTTGACTTCTTTATGAAAATGTGCCTGTAAGGTCCTACGCTTACTTGGGAAAAAAGGATTGTTATTGTGATTCGTGGCTGGTGGGGGTGAAAGATGATTGGCTTGGGCAGAAGCCATAAGGGCGGGCGGCCGACTTGAACATGGTAATTTTTTTTTCCATATGTTGACATAGACAAAGAAGCGGGAGACGCAGGAGGGGAAAGAAGTTTTATTCAAGACCACTGAGAAAGCTCTGGAAAATCTGAAGGGTGCACTTCAGGCCTTTCATTTGCAGGTTACAGCAGCAGCTCTCACACACAGGCGCAGCACACGACACCCATCAGCTCTGAGTGAATCCAAAAAGCTCTCAGCAGCCTGGTCACCACATAGATGCAGGTGTGGTGAATGGTGATGGTGGGGCAGATTGTGCACAGGTGAGTGCGCAGCTGGACAGATGGCGGAGGTGAGCTAGAGGGTACGTGCCACAGGCAGGATCTTTTTCTATATTGGGCATTTGACTGCTCACCAGTACACTTGATTGTGTACGCCTGTAGAATTCGAAACCAAACTCTCGAGCAGCTACCACCACCCTGCTGCTTAGATTCGCTCAGATAAAATCGATTTTGCCCCGAAACGGTCTGTGTGCCATCAAGGATGAGTCTGTAGTGGCCCCAATGGCATGTTGAACTCTGTGCCACTCACTGAAGCTTTGCCCAAACTTTGGGTGCTTAGTGGCTGAGCCCTATGCGCCCGCCCCTTCCAGCCTGTCCCAGCAGTCTATTCAGCAGCTCGGCCCAACAGTCTATTTGCTTGATCACTCGTTCCAGCCTGCTCCAGTGGGTTCAGCATTGGGCTTCAGCAGTCGCCCTCAGCTGCTCTCTCACCCCCGTTCTAACCTGTTTGAACAGGTCTCAGTTTGAGCTTGCTGGAGTGCCCCATACTGAGCAGGCTTCAACAATCGACACACTTGCAACAGCAAGCTCCTCTTCAATGGCTGCAGTGGTGGTGCTTATTATGCTCACTTCAGCTGATGATGGTGCCAAGAACTTCACTTTTTTAAGGGTGAAGTTCAAACTTTAATCTTACCAATCTCTTTCACATTCTAGGCTCTATCTTGCCATTTGCAATGGATGTGGGCATTCTTTCCACATCAAGAAAAGTGCATATCACGTGGTGAATTGAATGGCAACCTTGGTCTCATAGGCATTTTGGACTCTCTACAGATGCTCCTAAACATTTCTTTCTTTCTTTCTCTCTTTACGTCCTTGCTGCCTGAATTGTGTTTCACCTCTTTTACTGAAAAAGTCAATACGTATTCTAGCATCATGTGTTTATATTGTCATGTGTTTTCGTGTCTAGATGCAATGTTTTGGAGTCGTAGATCCAAATGATTTAAATATTACAACTGGGAGAAGAAAGTACAGTAGTGTTGCCGCATACTCTGGAAGCAAGCTCGCCCAGGTTTGAACACTTATGCATTTGACTTTGAATGGAACTGTGACTGGGAACTGCAGGCATGTCTGGGAACTAAGATTGCTTCGTGCCTTTTTTTTTGTTGTTTTTTTTTTTTTGGGGGGGGGGGGGGACTTGAAACATGTGTACCAGATTTATTTTAGCAGTGTCCTTGAGAATAAGCTGCCCAATGAGTCTGGCATTCATATAATTTGTGTCAACCCGGGGATCGTGAAAACAAATGTGGTATGACAATCACTTTCTCCTGTAGTATCGAAAGTAGTGTGTGAGGACCCTGCTTTCAAACATGTTATGGCCTGGTTGCAGACAAGGACGCTACCCAAACTTGTGCAAGCAACATATCGTCTCATAGGATTCTTCTCTCTGAGCTCTCTTGAAGGTAGGATTTCTAATTTTAATTACATTTTTTTCACAAATCAGGCATAGGCACAGGCACAAGCACACACACGATTGACAAGCTCTTCTCTTCCTGATTTTACAAATTGACTTAGGGGCAAGGAGTGTACTCTATTGTGCTACGGATCCTCAGGTGCTAGAATATGCAGACAACTTAAGAGCTGAAGGATGGCCAGTGTGTTCTTATTACTCATCCGATTGCAAGCCAAATGTAACCACTAGGCAAGCTCAGAATGTGGGTGTGGCCTTCAATGTGTGGGAGAAGACTAGGGAGGTTATTGGACTTTCGAACGAGCTTGTAGAGAAGCTACTTGGAGGTGAAGACGTCATGCCCTATATAAAGGAAGAGCTTCTTCCATCAACAAATGGTAAGTAGAGCAGGAAAATGCCAGGTACGTCATTACAGATGGGCAGTGAAAAAGTCGTGGGATGCCGCTATATTTATGTGTTTCAAAAGGTGGCTCTTTGTAGTTTTGAATGTGTCTATTGGATGTAACAACTTCCTGTCATATGGCATGTGGGCTTTTGGCTATTAACTGCTAAGCATTGGTATATTTATCTTAAAGAGTGGAAAGGCAATTGCCTTCAAATTTTGGAAGAAACAAGAGTGTTCTCATTGACATCTTTTGTCTAGATGTTATTTGTCCAACAATTCATTATCTGCATGTGCATGTTTTTGTTTTGTCTGGGGAGATGGCATTTCTTGAGGGTTGTTGACGGAGAGTCAGCCATTAATGGCAGAAAGAACACCACAAGACTACAGAGTAAAGTGGTGGTCCTGCCTGTCAGGTTCATTATCACTCTGCTTCAATAATTCTTCAAATGTATGTGGCTTTGTTTTTCTTGGTGATGCTTTTCTAGCCGCCCTAGCAGCTTAAGATGGCAGGGAAAAATCATGAAAAGAAAGGCTGTCTTTTATAAGCCACCTGTGACGGAGTCTGGGTCAAGCTAGAAGTATATGTTCTGTATGCAAGCACCGTACTTGGAGTCCTTGCATTATAATGATGTAGTAAGGATAGCAACAAGAACTTCGGTCTCTTGAGTTGAAAGCATTCTTGATGTGTCCCTTTGTTGAGCTCGGAAAAACACAGAATCAACCCTGCAATTTTGGAGGAGGAGATGCAGTTGAGTTGAGACCTCCTGGCATTCATAATGAGATATGCCTTCATGCTCACTCTCTATCTATTAACATGTCTATTACAATTTCCTACCTTTTGATTACATTGATAGTTTTTCTCTATGAGCAGTTAATGATACTGTATATGGTCAACCATCCTGTTTAAAGAGTTGCAATATCCTGTTTAACGAGTTGCTTATTGCAAGTTATCACACTTTTATAAACAAAATAATGTAGCACTAGGACAAAGCTAGTTAGAAGGGCCACTTGATTGGAACTTATGGCCCCCTTTCATAGTCACTCTATTATTTCAGAAGTCTTTTGTGACTTTCATCTAAATTATACAGTGCATGGATGAAGAAGGCACAAATCAATTATCGGTAGCACTTCTAGGCTCATGAATCTACGTCTCTTGCACTATGTTTTGTTAAATAGAAAACCCTACTAAAATTCTCTCATATGTCAATCAACACATAGAAAACTGTGTGTGTGTGTGTGTGTGTTTAAGTTCATAAGTAAGTGCATATATATATATATATATATATATATATATATATATATATATATATATATATATATATATATGTATTAGACTTCTTTTTAGTATACTCGCTTGCCCCTTCTAAGAAGGAGGATCTATAATATGAACAATAAAGATTAATTAGAGGATAGCAAACAATGAGAACCATAATCACTAATTTAGATAATTGTTACCTTGGATATCTTGCTTGTCACTAAATATAAAGGTAAATGTTCTCCTTGTCAATGACATTCTAAGTAATATCACTCACCATTAAAAGGAAAATCTTTTGAACTTCTCTTATATCTCTCAAGGCCTGACTTTTTTGGAATTAAGTGTTGCAAGATGTATTCCTATATAATGAACAAAGTTGGAGCAAGGTCAAGTATGCCAGCATGTTCCTATGATACTTTTTCTACTTCCCATGAAACCCATCCTTGTCCGAGTATGCACCAAACAATGTTGTATGAGGTCATTGGTCAAAGTGTAGGATGAGGTGTGCAAAACGAAGCACATTTGTGTTGTCTTCAAGTTGATGATGCCAAATTTAGTAGTGACTAGGAGTTGAACCTAACATTGCCTCCTTGAACTATCATTATGAATCATGGATCTCCACTTCTTTTGCATTATTACGTGCGAGTCATGGACATCCATCTCTTTAGCTTAGAAATGTCATTGGATCAACGCGAATTTTGGCGAGCTACAATTGTTCTTGTACCACTTTGGCAATGTCCTCTTATTTGCCTCTTGATGTTTGTGTAGTCTTCCGTGGTAGAAATTTCTCCCTAGGTTTCATGCCAAGGAGTCTTTTCTCAAATCAAGTAAACTAGTCATCGGATGGGGGACAATAACTTTGCTAAATGTTGCAGACATGCAATCGTAGTGATTGTGATTGCATCAAGTCTTCATGAGGAAGACTACTTTACTAGATATCATTTTTGCTACTAAGGCCATATTTATTATCAAGCACTATTCATTGGAAGGGGTACACACACATGCACTCTTTCTCTCTCTCTTGTTTTGTTTTTCTTTTCCATGATGAGACATACCATGGATATCATTGTGTCACTTTGGTCTCATAGACCCATTGGGTCTTAGGAGATGTTTAATATAACTCTCTCTCTCTCTCAATTATCCAAATAGGTGAATGTCCTCAAGTCGTCACCACATGCAAAAGCAATGTTCAAATTGAATGTTTTGCCATCAATACCACAAGCCCTTGTAGAAGCAATGATGTGTTTTAAGCATGCTAACCAACCAATAGTTTTCTCTAGTTTCTAGGCAACACTTAAAACATGTGTTCCTCAATCATCAGCTAGCGGTACTAGAAGCACCACAATCATCAACCATCAACAAATAGCAACAATCAAAAGGTCTCTCTCTCTCTCTCTCAGGTTTGGCTTTAGTCTGGAGAGGGTTGGAGTGGGGTTTATAAAAGCTGCAAAGGTGGCAAGTCAAGGTTGAGCTCCAAGTTGTAGCATGTAACGTACAAGTGTTGGCTTTGGAGAGGAGTCATGAGAATAGGTTGGTTTGTGTATAGGGTTGTGGATCCATTTCTCTGTTCAAGGCAAGAGCTTACCTTAGCCTAGTTGAAGCATGTGTTGTTACATGGGTGCACTAGCCCGTTCACTCAATTGCCACACCAAGATGCTCTTTTGCCAATGGGTGAAGGAAGTGCCCGCTACACTCGGAGCTTTTTCAACTCCCACACTAGCTATAACTAGCTAGCACTAGAAGAGGGCTAGATGAGATCATGTATACAAAATACCACCCCCAAATACTAAACAAAACACACAAAAATTGAAGGTCTTGGCTTGCCTCTTGCCAGCTTAGTGGACTTTACTTAAATGCAGATTTGGACACCTTGTGACAGCTGTTGAATCAAACACTTTTATGATACAGTCAGCTCCTAAACTCTTCTGACCCTCTTCTTGATTTTCATAGCTTCTATTCTGAATATCTTTTTGATTAAGATTGCTCCTAAACCTTTTTAGATTCTTCTCTTGATTCAGACTGATTCCTCCTCTTAACGTTTTTAGATCTTTAACCCGCTTTGCTTCTAGCAGTTCTGATTTAGTCAGCAAATACAGTTTGTACTGGTTCAATCAACTTGGGTTTAGAAAGCACCAATCTAAATTCCTTCTACTTCAACTCTCATCCTATCAACTCCATTCCTTCATTCTCTCTTCTAGCAGCATTGATTAAGCCGGTTCTCACCATGTTAGCTTGGTTCCTTTGCTTCCTCCAATCAACTATGGTTCAGGTAGCACTCACCCAATCAGCTCTATATCTTGTCACTTCTCTTTCAGTCTCTGTCAACATTGATCGGCGCACTGATCTTGACACTTCAGTCTTGGCTAGCTCACAATCTAACTGTATCTGACTCAAATGGACTCATATTTGACAACTCTTGACCTGACCAACCTCTAATTTGTCAGCTCCTATCCTGAATCTTCTTCCTTCAGTTTGTTCTGATTTCGATAGTATTGAGCCAGACTCTTCCTCCTTTAGTTAGCTATGTATATGTTAGCACTGCTTCAGTCTGCACTGATTCTGACAGCTCATGTGTTTGACTCTTCTTCCTTTAATCAACACTCATTCAGTCGGCTCAGAACCTATCTCTTCCTCCTTCACTCAGCACACTGAACGTGTCAGCATTGGACTTGTCTCTTCTTTCTTTAGTCAGCAGCACTAAACCTATCAGCACTGACTTAATTCAGCACCTATTCTGATTAGCCTAACTTTGACTAGTCCTGCTCTTCAAACAACTCTTAAGGGACTTTGCTCCTGACAATTATGACCTGGATAAGTCTTGATTCTGACACTTCATTGATTCTAACCAATCAAATCTGATTCAATCTCAACACTCCTCCTCACTCCTCCTATTTCAGTCAGCAACATCGATTCAGGTAGCACTGACTCTAACACTTCTTACTCCAAATAACTTTATTCCAGATGACTCCCTGATCTAGATACTTCTGATCTAAATTCTTTCCTACTCTGACAGGCTACAAGATTTTCTCTCTCTAGGTTTCCTTCTTAGATTGAATTGCTCTAATTTATCCTTCAACACAGACACCTCTCACAAAGAAAACTAAAAACATAGGTAATTAGGTCCACCTTGACCTAAAATCTCTTGCTTTACAAAAACTCAATGACCAACACAAACCTGACATTCTTGATAACCCAAAAGAAATATTCAGTATGAATCAGAGGGACTCTTAGAGAAGGTAAATAAACATGAGGAACTCCACACTCGTCGGCTGGTAAGCAGATTTAAACTAAACAAGGTTTAATAAATCACCTTAACAAAAATAAATTCTTCTTATTGTATTGATTACATAGATCTCGTATCTCAAATAAACCCACATAGTGAAAATAAAGAGACTCTCTCATCATACATGCTTAAATGTCTTACAAATAAAGCTTACAACATTTTTCTCTTACTCTCTAGCTTCACTTTTTTTTTTTTGTGTTTCCCCTTTTAAGCTTGTATTCTCTCTTCTCCCTTCTTCCCTCTCCCTTCTTATTTCAGCTAAAAGACCTTTTTATAGGAAAAGCAAGCTGTGCCTCTCCTACCTTCCTTTCCAAAAGAGATTGTCACAGGACGCCTTCGACCTCTCCATTCTCTTTCTTTTCTTGTTGCCTTCATTCTTCTGGATCTTCCATGTGCATCTTCATGAATAGGTTCCCTTTAAAGAAGGCACATGGCCTTTACATGCCTATTCGTTTATCTATGCTCACTTCCCCGGTTGACTCAAAGGTGTAAAGCTACATGTTTGTGCTAGCCCCTAGACATTATCTAAAAGAGAAAAAGTGTTTCCAAAAAAAGTGCAGCATGGAAATCCATCCCCCTGGAAGATGGTACATTCATGTACCATCCCCATCATCTGCATCCATAAACAAATTTGGTATTACATCAATTTGATCATCGGAATCATTTGAATCCCAGTTGATTGGCCACAATCTTTGGAAGTTTCCTTTTGTGCAAAGTACCATCTAAATCTTCCAAGTGATAATAACCTGTAGGGAACACAGAGTGAACCTTGAATGGATCTTTCCACTTCTGTTGAAACTTCACATCATGCCTATTATCCAACTTGTTATTATACATGAGCACTAATGTCCCCTCTTTAATGCCCTTGTCTCTTGAGAGCTGATCATCAAATTTCTCTTTCCTCTGTTGCTACAAGGCCTTTGCCTAACTCATGGCATCTTGCCTCTTCAACTGCAAGTCAACTAAGCTAAGCATCCTGTCTGCTATATCTTCTCTAGGTACAATACTAATCTTCTTGAGGTACCACATACTAGATACATCCAATTCCACAGGATGTAAAGCCTTTTCCCACATACTAACTGAAATGGAGTTAACCCTATAATTTGTTTGTGATTACACCTATAGGCCCAAAGTGCTCCATCCAAAGCTTTATCCTGATGCTTGGGATTACCCTTAACAAGCTTAGTGATAAGTTTACAAACAATACCATTGACTTTCTCTACTAGCCCATTACTCTGAGGGTAATATGGAGTCACATGCCTATGTCTGGTATTAAGGACTTTTAATGCTTCATCCAGCTCTTCCCCAACAAATATCGGACCATTATGAGATACAATTTCCAAAGAAGCACCAAACTTGCAACAAATATGAGTGTAAATAAACCTGTGGGAGAGCCTTGCATGTGATCCTGGTAGTGGACATAGCTTCAACCCACCTAGTCATGTAATCCACACCAAGTAAAATATACACTTTCTTGTTCTTGGTCCTAGGTAATGGTCCTATTGCGTCTATGCCCCATTTTTCAAAAGGTCCATAGGTAAGTCTCCTATCCCTTGCAACTTGACAAGCATGGCATGATCTACACCAATGCTACAGATCAACCTACATACTAGGCCAAATACACACAATCTACATAATTTTCTTCACTGTGAGATCATGAGAAAAATGGCCACCACAAATATCATCATGCGCACCCTTGAGAATTTTGGGAATTTCATCCTTGCTGGGCATCCTTATCAGAAACAGATCTAAACCCTTTTGATATAACATCTCTTGTAGCCAAACATAAGATAGAGCCTTTTTAGCCAACAATCTCTACTTCCATTTTAGAGCAATCAACCGGGTACTCTCCATATTGTAAGTACATCACAATGTCCCGAAGATATTCCAAGCCTTGATATCTAGGCTCCTGTGAGGAGAAACTTTGGATAGAACACAAACATTTCTAGCATCCTGTTCATTGATTGCTTGGCCAAAGAATCAACCTCCTGATTTTTAGTCCTTGGAATATGTATCAGTCAAACCTTTTCAAATGAGTTAAACAAGGCTTTAAGTCTTCTCACAAGCTGTTTCAAATGGTCAGACTTACATGACCAAATGCCCAACACTTGCTGAACCAATAATAATGCATCCCCTTTGACAATCAGCCTTTTAATTCCTTGTCTTTTGAATTTCTCCAAAGCTGAGATCAAAATTGTATATTCGGCATTATTATTATTGTTGACATCCTTCAGCACCATTGTCTTCTTGCACACTAATTCACCTCCTGGATCATACATGAGAAAACCCCCATCTAAGTCACCCTCTTGTCCACTCCATCAAAGAATAGAGTATAAGCATTTTTCAAAGGTTCAGGGGGTCTTCAAGATGAACTTTGCTGAGATTTTTTTTTGGATTTGATAAGTTTTTTCCTTGATGTTCTATAAGCTAACAAATCAACCAACAATCCACCTGAAAGGTATATTCATAGCTTTGTAATTCCAAGAACCATCGGCAATTTTAGCACTTGACTGCCTATGCTGATGAATCAGAGTAAATATTGGCACTATAGTGATGATGACAAAAGGCTTTGAGAGTAGATAAAACCTAAATTTCCTAATGGTAAAAATCAGAGCTAAGTACAATTGCTCAACTTGGGCATAATGCTTTTCACCTTCAGTCACATGACCCTAGTAGCAAAGTACACATGCCTTAGCATACATGAAATTTTATCCTTTTGCAAGAGAGCTACTCCAATTGTATCTAATCCTATAATTGGGTTTACTAAAAACCCTTGAGTCCAATTTGGTGGCATGATAATGGTGGGCAGTTGTGTGACAACACTTGCTTACATTCCTTAAATGTCTCCTCGGCCTCCTTATTCGAGTGAAACTCAATCATATGGCTAAGCCTTTGTAAGGGTTGTAATAATTCAGTTTTGACATATGAATGAATCTGGAAAGATACTTGGTCTTTTGTATAAAAGAAATCAGCTCCTTACCTGGTTGTTCGTGATGGTAACTCCAACAACACTTTAACTTTAGACAGATCCACACTGATCCCTTCCCCTCTAACACTTTGTGACCCAACAAAATAGCCTTCTTTTCAGCTATATGGCATTTTTCTGGATTCAGATGTCCCTTAAGTTCATCTTACCTTTTGAGTCTTTCTTGAACCTTTGAACAATGAAGCACAATTGAATTGTAAATGCAAAAATCATCACAAAAAACTCAAATACTCTTACCAAAAAGAAGCTGAAACACCATGTTTGCATATTTTTGGAAGGTTGCAACATCATTGGTAAGCCCAAAAGGCATAACTCTGTACATGTAAAGCATCCCCAAGGAGTGATAAAAGTAGTCTTTAGTTGATCCTTGGGAGCTATGCTAATTTGGAAATAACCTGAGTAACCATAACATATAGGATACCTTTTATGACCTACAACCTCATTTAGAATCTCATCTTGGAATGGCAAAGGATAATGATCCTTTTGGTAGCTGCATTCAAGGGCTTATAATCAACACAAATACTCCACTTGTCATTTTTCTTAGGGACTATTACTATTGGAGAAACCCAATCACTTTCCTCTACTTGGTATGTGAAACTAGCTTCCAATACTCTGGTCACTTCCTTCCACAAGACATCTTGTTGAATTATACCAAGTCTCCTAAGGTTCTGTGCTATTGGTTTCACATTGGGCTTCAACTCTATGTGGTGTTGGACAACTTCTACTCCCCTAATCTAAGTATATTCAGTAATGAACAAGTTTGGAAACTGAGACAACATCTCTACATATTGACCCCTTTCCTGCTGATCCAAATCTCTAGCAATCATTTTGTCTAACAAAACTGTATACTCCTTATTTCTGTCTTCTTGCCGAACATTTAAGTAGCCTTTTCCCCTGACAGCAATCCCATGACCTCCAAATCTCTTTCCTCTTCACTTCCAACATACCACTCATTCTCTGTAGATGATCCTAATTCATAATCATACATCTCCTCTGTCTCATCCTCTTCTAACTCACTAAACTAGATCTGATCTTTCAAGTCATACACAACCTTATGCTCATCTTGTTGCATGATAAGATGTCCTTTCATCCAACCCTGTATAGATCCTACCCCACACAGCCAAGGTCTTCCTAAAATGAGAGCATAGCCATACCCCTTGAGGGTCATAATATAGAAATCCACTCTCCTCTTGATACCACACACATCCACATCTACCTGACACCCAAACATTTAGCCTTGCTGTTATCTACCATCTTTGCCTTGATGTAGGGAATCTCATGAAAATTTACCCCAACTTATGCATAAGAATTTCAAACATGATGCGTATCTGTGCTCCTCCATCCACTAAAGTATTGGGTACAACCTTACCTTTAATTGTATAGTCCACAATTGGAGCCACATCTTCATTCATATTTTCTATAGCAGCATATAGGCTGTTAATGGTTCTTCATCTTCCTTTGTCCCTTGCATGTGTTTCCTATGTTTGTACTTCTTCTTCTTCTTCAAAGTCAATAGGTTCAACCTCTTCCACTTTGACCCTAGCTTCTTCTTCTTCTTCAAAGTCAATAGGTTCTTCCTCTTCCACTTGGCCTTCAACATAGGATGAAGACCTGCAAAATATTTTTTTTAAAAAAAACTCTACCACCTCTCCAGGATTGGTTAAGGTTCTAATCCACTTGCCCCATAACTTGAGAAATTCAGCTTTATATTAAGCGTATTCATCCAATTTCTTTTGTTTCAGACCAAGAATCTTCTACAATAACATAACGTCGTTGCATCTCTTCATTTGCAAAATTGAGTTTTGAAAGCTCCTTCCAAATGATCAGGATCCTGCTGCTGCTGAACCTGTCTATCCAAACTATTAAAGCATTCTTTAGCCTCTTTCCTCCTCAGTCGTCCCAAGAGCAAGGTAGTCCTCCTATCTACTGGTGTATCTTTGTGGCTTAGAATACATGAAGTGGTCACATTTTCTAAAAATGTATGAGCATCTTCCCCTTCCTCTCCAAAGAACAAAGGAATCCTCAAATAGATAGGCATATATATGTGCTCCATAATACCTGCTTCTTCACACAAGCTATACCTAATTCAGAGCCTTCCTCAGTGGGGCACTAGTCTATGAGAGCTTTTCCAACTCCCACACTAGCTATAACTAGCTAGCACTAGAAGAGGACTAGATGAGATTAGGTATACAAGGCACCACCCCCAAACATTAAAAAAACACCAAAAACTGAAGGTCTTGGCTTGCCTCTATCCAACTCAGTGGACTTTGCTTAAATGCAGCTCTGGACACCTCTTGACATCTCCTAAATCGAACACTTTTATGATACAATCAGCTCCTAAACTCTTCTGACCCTCTTCCTGATTTCGATAACTTCTATTCTGAATATCTTTTTGATTCTTCAGACTGCTCCTAAAACCTTTTAGATCCTTCTCTCAATTCAGACAGATCCCTCCTTTGATGTTTTTAGATCTTTAACACTCTTTTTCTTCTAATAGTTTTGATTTAGGCAGCAGATACACTTTGTACTGGTTTAATCAACTTGGGTTCAAATATCATCGATCTAAATGCCTTCTACTTCAACTCTAATCCTATCAGCTCCATTTCTTCATTCCCTCTTCTAGTCAGCACTAATTCAGCCAGTTCTCACCCTGTCAGCTTGGTTCCTTTCCTTCCTCTAATCAATTATGGTTCATGTAGCACTCGCCTAGTCAGCTCTATATCCTGTCACTTCACTTTTTAGTCAGCTTTATTTCTATCAACACTGATCGGCATTGTTTCTGACACTTCAATCTTGACTAGGTCATAATCTAACTATAGTTGACTCAAACCGACTTAGATATGACAACTCTTGACCTGACCTCTAATTTGTCAGCTCCTATCGTGGCTCTTCTTCCTTCAGTGTGTTCGGATTCAGATAGTACTTAAGCTTGACTCTTCCTCCTTTAGTCAGGCTCAGATAGTACTAAGCCTGACTCTTCCTCCGTTAGTTAGCTATGTATCTGTAAGCATTGCTTCAGTCTGCATTGATTCTAACAGCTCCTGGTGCGTGAATCTTCTTACTTCAGCCCAGCACTCATTCAATTAGCTTTGCACCTATTTCTTCCTCCTTCAGTCAGCATTGAACTTGTCTCTTCCTCCTTCAGTCAACACTGAACCTATCAGCACTAATTTAATTCTATTTTGATTAGCCTAACTTTGACTAGTTCTACTTTAGATAACTCTTAAGGGACTTGCTACTCTACTGGACAATTATGACTTAGATAACTCTTGATTTTAACACTTCTCCTGATTCTAACCAATCAGCTTTGATTTAGAAAGCACTCCTCCTCACTCGTCCTATTTCAGTCAGCACTAATTTAGTTAGCACCGACTTTGATACTTCTTACTTCAAACAACTTTATTCCATCACTCCCTCATATAGATACTCTTGATCTGAATGCTTTCCTACTCCGACAGGCTACAGTATTTTCTCTCTCTAGATTTCCTTCTCAGACTAAATTGATCTGATTTATCCTTCAACTGACACCTCTCACAAAGAAAATTGACACCTCTCTCTAGATTTCCTCCTCAAACTAAATTGATCTGATTTATCCTTCAACTGACACCTCTCACAAAGAAAACTTCAAAAAAAAACCACAGGCAATTAGGTCCCTGACCCAAAAGCTCTTACCTTACAGAAACTTAATGACAAACACAAACTTGACATTCTTGATAACCCATAAGCAATATTTAGTATGAATCAAAGAGACTCTTAGAGAAGGTAAATAAACATGAGGCACTCCACACTCATCGATTGGTAAGCAGATTTAAACTGAACAAGGTTCAACAAACCTTAACAAAAAGAAATTCTTCTTATTGTACTGATTACACGGATCCCATATCTCAAATAAACCCACACAGTGAAAATAAAGACTCTCTTAACCTACATGCTTAAATGTCTTACAAACAAAGCTTATAGCATTTCTCTCTTACTCTGGAGCTTCACTCTTCTGTGTTTCTCCTTTCAAGCCTATATTCCCTCATCTCTCTTCTTCCCTCTCCCTTCCTATTTTAGCTGAAAGACCTTTTTATAGGAAAAGCAAGCTGTACCTCTTACCTTCTTCCTTTCTAAAAGAGACTCACACGACACCTCTGCAACCTCCCCATTCTTGTCGCCTTCATTCTTTTGATATTCCACGTGCATCTTCATGAATAGCTTTCCTTTAAAGAAGGCACATGGCCTTTACATGCTTATTCATTTATCTATGCTCACTTCCCCGATCAACTCAAAGGTGTAAAGCTACATTTTTGTGCTAGCTCCTAGACACAATCTAAAAGAGAAAAAGGGTTTCCAAAAAAATGCATCAACGCCTAGATGAGGTAAAAAGAGAGCCTTCGTGAGATGATGGTTCTCTCTCACAAAAAGTGGAGTAAGAAGAAGAAGTTAATGTAAGAGGGAACCCTACAAACAAACCTATCTAGCATACATCCATAAAGCAAGCAAGATCCAATAGCATACTTGCAATAAGAAAGAATAGAGAAGAGAAGATCTCACAAGTATTCTATCAGAAGGGAATTCTTGTGCATTGCTTAGTTTAAAAAATGACATATATACAAACAACTAGTTTACACACTAGGCCAACCAAACTTAAAAACAACTAGTTTACACACTAGGCCAACCAAACTTTAAAAACAACTAGTTTACACACTAGGCCAACCAAACTTTAAAAATGGTACGACCTCCTATTACTAGTCTTAAGCAAGTATGTACACAAAGTCCTTAGACTTTCCCTATTCGATATTAAGCTCAAGGTAAGACCACTTCATACGTTCCAACGCCATCTTACAAAAGATAAGTGCTTATTTGAGTAGGTAAGTTGGCAAAGAGACTTACGATATAGGTTAGACAATTGAAACCATATTAACCTATAGAGTGGTTAATCTGTAGCTTTAACATACCCCCCTTCATAATGTTGATCACGTCCTTGTGTCACCAAGCCAGTGGTGAAGTTGTTGCCAACATGGAAAAGTGTGGATGATCTAGGATATGCCATAAAGTTGGTTTGTGAGGCTAGATGGTAGGATTTGGGACCGATTAGCTAGATGCATGATGTATTGGTGATAAGCTTAGGTAGCCTTGGTGGTAGGTAGCTTGTCAAGGTGGCATGAAAGGTATAGGTGATATAGAATTTTTTCTCATACAAGGCCTCCTTCTGTTTGGAAATGGTTGGGACCCTTCAAAATTAGGTAGTTGGTTGAATTGGTCTACACCCTGTGATTGTGGTGGAATAATTTCCATGACCACCATGGAATGGTTTGCATGGATAGATGGTGGTCCAGATCTTCTTGGCGTGAACATGATAGTATGTCCCAATCTCACAACATGATGCTTAGCGCTTAGGCATCTTGGTGGAAAATATAGGTCTTGCCGGTGCTAAATTTGGAGTCGAAGTAGATGTTGCATGCATTGAAGCTCCTTAGAGGTACCTGCAAGGTCAAGGGTTCTTGAGGCGATGGGTCATAACATGAGCCAAGCTTGTGCCCGCCATTTAGATATGGACTTGGGAGGTTGGTGCTGAATAAGGTTAGTTGTAGGTGTATATGTTTGTGTGTGTTGAGAGATGCGAGATGCGTGTTTGTGTATGCCGAGAGATATAAGATGCAAAAAAAATGTAATGCCCATAGTGAAACATGCAAGTGACGTGTGGGCTTTTTTCCAACTCACTACTTTCTTCAACTCTCTTTACTACTTTCTTTGATATCTTGTTTCTTGGGGAGTCAAGATCATTAGATTGTTGATGCATGGTAGTGGAGTTTCCATATAGATACACACGGAGCTGAGTGACATCGGTGCTGAGGGATTTGGCATTACCAAGAATTAGGGGTAGAGACAATGTGGATCAATGGGTGGTGGGGCTAAAGAAGAGGCCATGGAAGGTTCTTGATGTCTTGAGGAAGGTCTAGGTGATGGGTTGTACCATGGGCCAGCTGCCATGGTTTGCCCATCCAAAAATAGACTTGAACAACTGTATACGATGAGGCTTAATGTAGGTTCTTTAGATATTAGTTCCTATTGATGTGTTTACTAGATGCAGAGCCCAAGTGTGTATTATAGGTGCCATATGCATGGGCATGGGGGCAAAAGGTGTGCCCATATAGAAGCTCCTTTCAGTAAAAACTCCAACAACTCGCTTTCTTTGACACTTATTTGTCTGATTTCTTTGATTCTTACACATGGTTTGAGATAAGAAATCAAGTGTTAATGTGTAACGAGGCTGGCTGATACAACAATCAATAAGGTGGGAGTGAATGAGGTTGGGTTGTCCATTAGAATGGAAGAATTTAGGACACCCAATATTGCATGTACAATGGTAAACTCCAAGCTATGGGTGGCTTACTAGACATGGCCGAATGGATTTGGGCACTTCTTAACACTCTTTTTGAAAAGTTGGTCAACCCCCTTGCTTGAACTATGGCAGTGTGATGGAAAGAAGTGAAGCATTTACAGAGCTTACACAGCTTTGATGTGAAATTTAGGATTATTAGGCAATGTTGACCGTGTCGTGCAGCTTTGTATTAACCTCTGGGGCATCTCTACCCTTACTTGATTTTAGCATGGTTGTAGGAATTCTTTGGAGGGAGATGCGAAGCTTGGTTGATTATTAGGCTATTGTCAGCTTTAGTTGTGTTGCTGGCTCTTCTTCTTGGTTGATTATTAGGCTTTTGTCGGCTTTATTTGTGTTGATGGCTCTTCTTCTTGGTTAGGTTCTCTTCTCATGGGAGGTTTTTATGATCTCTCTCTCTCTCTCTCTCTCTCTCTCTCTCTCTCTCTCTCTCTCTCTCTCTCCCCCCTTCCCCTTCTCTCTTTCCCTCTCTCTCTCTCTCTCTCCCTCCCTCCCTCCCTCCCTCCCTCCCTCTCTCTCTCTCTCTCTCTCTCTCTCTCTCTCTCTCTCTCTCTCTCTCTCTCTCTCTCTCTCTCTCTCTCTTGCCTCTAAAACATAGTGATTTTTTTTTTGATGTGGCACCATGGGCATGCGTTGCCACGTGGCACATGTAATCCTAATTTTCTTCTTCTTGCTCTCAAAAGAAGGTGACGAAAGATAAGTGAAAACCCAACATAAGTACTAGAGTGCTATTATGTACAAGTGGTCCATAATGTGAATATGATAGGTGCATATGCATTTTTTCTAGGCCCATGTGGTGCCATGTGACGTTGGGTGCTACATGGGCAAGAGATCTGTGCACACACTTCCGTGGCACTGCCGAGTAACCCCAAGACTCTAAAAAATATCATAACTCCATAACACGTGTGCGACACATGGCAACACCAACTCACTACCTAAAACTTGAAAAACAAAGCAATCAAGTGCTCTATCAAAGCCTGTATACATAACCCTAATTTCTTTAAAAAAAAATTTTTTGGGAGGGAGAGGTGTGTGATGTGTCACCCGATACTACGTGGCACTATGGGCCTATGTTGCCACATAACACACGTAACCTGAAGTTTTTTTAACTTTTTTTAAACGTGATGTGATAAACAGTGCCACGTGGCCTGCATTACCATGTGGCACATGAAACTCTAATTTTTAATTCTTTTGTTTTGCTCTGTGTGTGTGTGTGTGTGTGGAGAGTGTGCATGTGTAGGCATGGATGTGGGTAATGTGTTTTGTGCATATAGGTGCGTGTGCAATTTTTTAAAATAAAAGATTTACTTGGACTACACCTACCTAGTCCAACTGAGTTATGGCATACTTATCTTGCCATCTCACCTACTTAATGCATGGGCAAGGTACTTCCTCTTACTTCTTGGCATCCAACGGACTCCTCCAACTTCTCTAAAGGTGATGTTAGCACTTGAGTAATAAGCTTTGCGGTTAGCATCGGCGGAGGTATGAACTTTAGTCTCCCCCTACATCTCTGGTCTAGCATTTCATGGCAAGGTTGTAGAGGATTGTGGTGTAGGTTAACTTCAAAACCCAAATGTAGGGGTTCCCTTCATAGAAGCCTTGTCTTCTAGGTCTTTTAGGGAGCTTAGTTTGGGACATAATGTAATATCAGCCTGCTAGGGTTGAGGCTACTTCTTGACTCTCTTTAACTTTGGAGATTGGGTGTAGTCCCCAAAGGGAAGTGTTTTTATCATAGAAGCCTTAGCTTTCTAACATCTTGATGGTGTGGGGATCCAACTGGGCTCGAGGTTTGGGTAAAACTTTGTTGCATGGGGCTCTCGCTTGGCAAATCTCTGATCATGAGTAGGCTTCTAAATGGTGGCTCCTCAGCTAGGTCTTTGCTTAAACATCATACTTTCCTTAGTGGCTAGCTAGGGTACTCTTGGGTACCCTCTCCTTCTTGGTGACTTCCCTGAGGAGGGGTTCTTATGATTGTTTTTAGAGGGTGGTCTTTGTCTTTTCCCGATAAGATTTTGGATCTTCATAATGGGTGAAGGGGGTGGTTGACCGCATGAGGCAAGAGCTTTGTCAAGTTTTAGGGGCTACCTAAGATAATGGTTTGCAAGGGGAGGATGAGGCTTGGGATATTTATAGGTTCAAGGTGCCCTCATCATCCACACAAAGAGAGTTAGGCATTCCATGGGGAATCTCGAGTGTTGCAGATTTTTTTTGTTAATTCACTACACAATTAGTGGTACAATGCATTCCCTCCCAAGGATGATACTCTCTTTTATTATACCTCCTGTCGAGGGGTCCACATAAAACTTGCAAGACATAGGTTAAATTCTAATATAAAATTTAGCTACAAAATGGAGTGAGAATTGTTTACCGATGTGGTAATGGTGGTTGCTGTGGATAGGGCGAGAAGTGGGTGGCCTAATGAGGTCCATGTCTCCCAAGAAAACATGTTATGGGGCTAGCTTGGATGTTAACCAAGGCGAGCCATGTAGTTAGGTGTATAGAAGGCTTTTGGATTGATGGGGGTGTGGCCACCACACATGGACTTGGTGAAATGTCCACAACTGGTTCTTTTGACTACTTTGTTGGCGGTGTTAGCACGTGAGTCAAGGGTGCCTCTTGCCGAGGGCCCACATAAAACTTGCAAGATGCAGGTTTAGTTCCAATATAAAATTCAGCTTCAAAATGAAGTGAGAATTGTTTACCAATGTGGTAATGGTTGTTGCGCATGGGGCGAGAGGTAGGTGGCCTAATGAGGTCCATGTCTCCCAAGACAACATGTTGTGGCTAGCTTGGATGTCAACCAAAGCGAGTCATGTAGCTACGTGTATGGAAGGCTTGACATCATCAAGGGTGACTCCTCTTTGATTTGGATTGATGGGGGTGAGACCACCACACATGGACTTGGTGAAATGTCCACCAACTCTTTTTCGATTACTTTGTTGGTGGTGTCAACACATGAGTCAAGGGTGAAACCACCATATCTCTCCACTCCTACTTAATATTTTAGGGTGGTGTTGGAGGCATTGATTTTGGTCTCTCCACATCTACTTGGATTTGACATTTGAGGGTGTGTTTATAGAGACCCCGGGGGGACACAATTTTCTTTGACCTTGAAACCCAAATTTGTAGAAGCCTTGAGCTTTGAGCTGCTTTGTTAGGATCCATCAAAGTGTTTCCTGCTAGGGTGGCATTAGATACTGGTGGGGCTGTTGCTTGGGCTCTTTTTGGTTTAGGGGGTTGTGGTGTAGACGACGATGAGGTTTTTGGGACCCAAAAAAAGGGGTTTCCCTCGTAGAAGCCTTGAGCTTCTAACACATTAACTGGGATCCAATACACCTTGACTAGGATCCAATGAGGCTTGGGTTGAGAGTACAATACCTTTGCTTGAATGCCCTTCTTGGTAGATTTGAGCTCATAGGTAGGCTTCAAACCAAATGGTAGTTGCCAGGTCTTTGCTTTGGTGTCAAACCTACTCTTGAGTACCCAATCCTTCTTAGTGAAACCTCCATGAGACTCCATTGAGTTTGATGCTTGGGGGGTGCTCTTTGTCACTGTTAGTGAGGTTTTGGATCTCCGCTATGGTATGAGGGTCCATTGAGTTTGATGCTTGGGGGGTGCTCTTCATCATCAGTGAGGTTTTGGATCTCCACTATGGTATGAGGGTCCATTGAGGTTGATGCTTGGGCGGGTTCTCTTCATCTCTATTAGTGAGGTCCTAAACATTGAGAGATAAATGGTATTTTTTAAGAAAGAAATCATGGCTTGTCATTTCACTTAGAAAGTGTTGGATATAATGATGTTAGAAATATCACAAGGCAAGAATCTGGGTGAAGTGACTCATGCCTGGATTGAAGCCATGGATGAATATTTTCATGTAGCCAGATATAATAACAAGAGAAAATTCTCCCTTCATCACCTAAAGATTGATAAAAGTGCTAGAATGGCATGGAAGAATTTTTGTGAATCTAACCACTTTGATCAGAATCAATTACAATGGGATAATATGACAAATTTTCTATGCCAAAGACTTTTCTCACCTAGATTTCAAGATGATAAAATGAATAAACTTCCACAAGAGGGAAGGACTATGGAGGAGGAACACCATGATTTTTTTGGGCTTCTCAAGTTTTCCCCACCTATAAATGAATTCTCTCTTGAATAGATTTATCAAAAAGTTGAATCCGCCTTTGGACGAACTTGTGAAAAATGCAAAACCATCCTCCATCTCTGAAGCCGTTTGTAAAATGGTTCAAGATTTTTCAAAGGCTTTCCCAAATGTTAATACATGGAAGAATGTGAAGGGATCTTCAACTCATAATAAGAGGCCTTTTGGAGAAGCAACCCAGACCTTAGAAAAGATGTGATCCAAATCAGTTTCAAAACCACGAAGTTGGGAAAGCTGGTGCAGGATAGAGATCTTTTCCTTAAGCATCCTAATAATGATAAAGGGACTTTTTCATGACTCCCCCATATGAGTAGTGAACGTTATCAACTATACCATGAAAATAGATGTCTCAGATGCCAGTAGCTTCTGGGACACCATGTGAAGGACTGACCGAACCAACCAAGACTAGTCCCTATAGTGTGGAGAAGTCAAGGACATTTTTCTTAGCCTTGGAGAAATCCAAGAAGAAGGACTCCTACACAATCTGTGGCCTCTAGAGCTATTGCAATTACTGATGAAGTTGAAATCGAGAGAGGATATATCCATGTCGTGGTAGAGCATCAAGAACACAATCAACAATTCTTAGTGATTCAATCTTCAACAAATTACCAGCGTAAAGACTGTAATATTTTGATTGAATTTAGTAGCACTCATTCATTCATTTTGCTTGTGTTCGTGCTTGCGTAAATTAGTTATTCATTTTGATTTATTTTTAGTAATATCATTCATTCATTTTTATAGATTAGAAAAAGCAAGGTAAACCAGTGTAAATCGAATTGGCTAGTGGGAATATTATCTTCACTTGTCATGAGACAGACACAATTCATTTTTTAATGGTGGATGGTAATTCCACTGAATCCAAGTTTAAGGTTCTACCCCTCTCGGAGTTTATGATGGCATACTTGGAATGGAG
Organism: Cibotium barometz; assembly: GCF_041138505.1. NCBI lineage: Eukaryota > Viridiplantae > Streptophyta > Polypodiopsida > Cyatheales > Cibotiaceae > Cibotium > Cibotium barometz. Next base: position 38,629,359 of record NC_141075.1, on the reverse strand, counting down.
TGGTTCAATTAGAACCAAGTAGACATCTTGCCATAAGAGCATGTCGATAAGCCCCATCAAATTAAAGAACACATGCATGCTCAAGAGGAGCCAAATCATAAGAAACCTCACAAAGTATCCATGGGGAAGAAACCACCTCCTTGTCTCTCTTATATTCCTTCCTTGCTAAGATGATGGGGCAAGGGTAGCACACATAGAGTCTTTCACCAAGAATGAGAAATTATACTCTTGAAGCTCCATCAACACTTAACCAACTTGCCTCTGATGACGTCGTATTTCTCACCAAATACGACAGTCTCATCAAAGTAGTAAAAAGCGTAAAAATCTTAGGGGAAGAAGATATGAACAAAGCTTCCTTACCACAAAGAGAAGAATAAAATTGATCTTCTCCACATATCCGTATACTTCATCTCCCTGGGTAGCATGACATGCCCAACTTAGTAGATTGGCTACATAAAACCTTGTTCACCACTTTGCAATAGAATAGCCCCCAAATCCTCTTTTCCAATAGTCAAAGACACATAGAACTCCTTATCCCAAGTAGGAGACATAAAGATATGACCCTTCAAAATATCTTGCTTTATTGTCTTAAATATTTCTTGAGTGCATTGGCATTACACTTTGAAGGGTTGAGAGATTCTTGAGCCTTATCAAGACTCTCAAAAGCTTTAAGAACCTTCTCAAGGTGCTCAAAACTAGAAGAGTTCATCCAAATGGACACGAAAAAACGTTCCAAGATATGTCTCAAACACACTACATTTATAAAGCATTGTGAAAGGTTGCCAGTGCATTCATCAATCCAAAGGGCATCACACCATAGGCAAAGAATCCTTCTAGTGTGATGAAAGTAGTCTTCAATTGGTCCTCTGTAATACAAATTTGCAAGTAGCTTGAATACCCATCACACACTGTCACGTAGGCTGTAACGTCTGTGGACCGACGGCAGACCGGATGGCCATGTCCGGGGTTCAGTGGGAGAGGACGCCCATGCGGAGTCATGGGCGGCCAGGCTAGTGTGGACGGCAGGCCACACACTATATAGCCTGGGGGATGAGGGACAATCCTCATTCTTCCTCTATGGTTGGGTGGTGAGCCAGAGGCCGTCCCCTCTCGTGGTAATGCCCGTAGTGGCGTTACGCATATCTAACACTGGTATCAGAGCGTGGTTCGAGGGGATCGTGAGAGTTCGCGCGTGAACGGGGGACTGGAGCCCACTCGATGGTTTTCATCCACAATCTTCTCACCCTTATTTCCTCAAGGGAGTGTGTGGAGGGAAGCGGCCAAGATTTTGAAGGGAAGAACTCTCTCTCTCTCTCTCTCTCTCTCTCTCTCTCTCTCTCTCTCTCTCTCTCTCTCTCTCTCTCTCTCTCTCTCTCTCTCTCTCTCTCTCTCTCTCCCCCCGTCACACACAGCAAGTCTCCACGCAGGTAAGCAAAGCAATTTTGGTTTTGTTCTTTTTTCTCAATCTCTGCGTTGAAATGGTCTGCCCGTTGAAGCTTGTGTGTGGGGGGCGTACACCAGCCCCACTCTCGTAGCTGAAATACTAGACGCCGTAGATGAAATTCTGCGTGGAGGGGCGAAGACCCCACGAAAGAAGGCTGAAACTATGTGTGGGGCGAAGCAAGCCCAGGGCGAAAAGCCCAGGACCATTAGCTTGGGGGGGCGAAGAGCCAAATAACTCTGTGTGTAGAGGTGGGGGGGCGCAGACCAGCCCCACGAAATCTTTGGAAACACACTACCGTGTGTGGGGATGGGGGGCGACACAACGTAGCTGAAACGCGTTGGAAAGTCGCGTTGTTTGCTGGCCGCTGGACTTGCCGAAATGAAAAGGTGCAACGCCGGTTGCGGCACAAGACGGCAAGAATCAGGCTGCTGTAGTAGCAGCTGCTGTAGCTTCGGGTGGCTGCAGCCCCTCCACAGCATTGGCCTAGGCGGCCAGCCAACCAGGCCAGCCAGGCCAGCCAGCCAGGCCAGCTAGGCGGCGGCGCCGGCCAGCCAACGGCGGGGTAGCCAAAGCAGCCACAACGGCCAGCCACGGCCAGCCAACCGACCAGGAGGCGGCCACCCAACGGCCAGAAAAAGAAAAGGGTTAAGAAAAAAAACCATTTATTTTTTTTTAAAAATATATATTTTCATTATTCATTTTTATGAAATTAAAAATGGAAAATTCAAGCAAACCCTCTCTCTCGGCTGGGGAGGAGGGATAATCCCCGCAAGAAATAATCCCGGCAAGGCACCTCTCGATCATTTTAATTTTTGTTATCAGTTGTTGCAGGCATTTTTCTCGTGGATCGGAGCATTCCGGAAGCGTCCTTGTAGAGGCTCGCAACGCAACACAAATCGACAGGCGACTGTAAAGGGGGGTGACTATTTTCTCTCCACCACTGCTCATTTTATTAGCGTTTTTTTTAGTGATTTCCGAGTTCTCGCATTATTTTTTTGCAAGAATTAAAGATGTCTGCTAGGCATAGTGTGTCCCCACCGCCTTCTATTTCTCTAGGTTTTTCAAGTCTCTTGTCCTCGGTCGCGGGTTTGACCCCGACCTAATTATCAGGCCGTACACGCTCGACCGTTGTTCAGTCCCGGAGTGTGCTCGTCGATCACGTGTGATCCGCCACAGCGCCCTCCTCATCTATTGACCCCGCCTTAGGACCCAGCGAGCCCACAGCGGCCGCATTAGCAGATGACCCCTTTCTGGCCGATGAGCCAGAGGACATGAACATCGACGTCGCCGAGGGGACCGAGGAGGACCTCTTGGAGTACGACGACGATGATTATGACCTATTGGACCCTACCGACGTCCTGACAGAGACGGAGCTCTCTGGTGGACTGTCTAAATATCTTAATGCCAAACTAAACAATATGGGTAAAGTCTAGGCTGATCTAGTCACGATGCTACAGAGCATCTCCACACGGTTAGATGCACTGACAGCCGCCTCGGCTAGTACTCCGACTCCTCGTGGTAGCTGAGCTCCTGCGGCACGGGTGAGCGTAGCCTCGCCAGTGGTTGCAGGAGTACAGGCCGATGCGCCTGCGGGGCCGTCCGTAGCGACAGCTTCGTCGTTATTAAAAGACTTAAAGCCGCCTAGTTTTGGTGGCAAGGAGAAGGAGAGAAACAAGGACTCGATCAATATGTTTCTAGCGAAGTGGCCAGATTTGCACGCGCTGCGACAGTAGCCTAGCCGGATACAGCCCGTAGAGGCTAGCCTCTCATTAACCGGCAAAGCGTACAAGAAGTGGATGAGTTTGACAACTCGCCCTGCCACTTGGACGGAATTTGAAACGATGTTTCGAAAAGAATTTTTGCCTGTTAATGAGGCAGAGAGAAGCTGGGAGTTATGGGACAAGTGCTCGATGGAGAACAAATCCCTAACTCAGTACATCTCAGACTACAGGGAGATAGTACTCAAGCTAAAGGGAATCGATGCATTCCAGACATTGCGAGGCTTTAAGAGAGGCCTCAAAGATGATTACCTTGAGTACGTAGAGCCCTTACAGCCTAAAGACTTAGTAGAGGCAATTCAATATGCATAGATATTCGATGACATCAAGCACCGTAGTGCACGTGGTGGTTCTAGCAGGGCCGAGGGTAGTGAAAAGAGGAGGTCAGGCCTCAAAAGAAAAGGGTTCTGCAGTGAGAAACAAGGGGATAGGACGGACCAGGAAGGACAGGGTGGTCATTGGTCTAAAAAACCGCGACCATCCAGAAAAAAAAGAGACACCGAAATCCAAAAGAAAGAGCAGTATATTAAAGCGCGAAAGGAAAATCGCTGCTTTAATTGCAATGAAGTAGGGCACACGAAAGCTGAGTGTCCAAAGCCGAAAGCCAGCACGAGTGGCAACGAGCCCAAAAAAGATGGTAAATCTTCTAGGCAGTTGCATACAGTGCAGAGACTCCCTCTTAGTTCCGCAGAGTTTAGAGAGGTGACAGTGTGTCATTGTGATGAGCATCACGCTTGTTCAATGACACCAGCGATGTGGCAGCCTACTGTAGGTCCGCATGACATGGTGCGCATGTATGGCACCATAGGTGGCCGTAGAGTCATAGTTTTTATTGATGATGGAGCTAGCCACAACTTCTTGAACTACTCGTTAGTGAAGAAGTTGGGATTGACTGAGACCCGGAGTGATCATGAGTATACCGTTGGCCTAGCCAACGGATATGATAAAACGGTATGGAATACCATAGTATTGGGGGTCCTATTATCTATGCAGGACTACGAGGCTCCGCTTGACTTTTAGGTCATGCACTTAGCCAAAGCAGACGTATATCTAGGCAGGGAGTGGCTGTATGGCTTGGGCCCTAGTCTAGCTCAGAATTACTTACATAATGAGCACGGAGGTAGAGTCATCACCTTGCAGGGTGACCGTACTGTCCCTGCCACACCACTTATTTCCTCCATGGAGCTGTGTACAGCGGTCCGCAGAGACCAGATAGCTGAGGTATATGCTTGTTACCCTCTTTTGAATTCTGTTTCCGTAGATAAAACTGTAAATGATGTTTGTGTAGACAAACAAGGAAAACAAGATAGCCTTGGACGAGACCCACTGTTTGAAAACCCTGTTTGGCATGCATGTGATTCAAACAAGAAAAAATCCAAGGTGAATGAGACATTAAAGAAAAAGTACGTAGATACTTTAATGAATTTATCAGAGGAATTTCAGGATGTTTTTCCTGATGATTTGCCAGATGGTTTACCACCATCTAGAGAAGTAGACCATGGCATCGAAGTTATGCCAGGATCAAAGCCTATAAGCAAACTTGCTTATAGATTAAGCCACTCCGAGGCATAGGAGGTGGAAAAACAATTGACGAAATATTTGAACAAAGGCTTTATTCGGCCTAGTTCAAGTCCGTGGGCATCGCCTATTCTTCTGGTAAAGAAGAAAGACGGATCTATGCGGATGTGCATAGACTATAGGGCTCTTAATCAGATAACGATTAAGAACAAGTATCCAATGCCACGCATGGATGAGTTGTTTGATCAACTCTATGGATCGAGATACTTTACAAAAATAGACCTAAGATCTGGGTATCATCAGGTTAGAATAAAAGCAGAAGATGTTGCGAAGACAGCATTTAGGACCCGTTTCGGGCATTTTGAGTTTTTGGTTATGCCATTTGGGCTAACCAATGCTCCAGCGACGTTTATGACGCTGATGGATAGTATTTTATGTCCATATCTGGGAAAATTCGTAGTAGTTTTCCTAGATGATATTCTTGTGTACAGTAAGACACAGAAAGAACACATAGAGCATTTGCATCTAGTGTTCGAGTTGTTGCGAAAGCACAAACTATTTGCAAAGAAGAGCAAATGTGAATTTTTTGAAACAGAAATTCACTACCTTGGCCATATTATATCCGCCGATGGTACGCGGATGGAGCCAGAAAAAGTAAAGGCTATTCTTAAATGGCCAGCGCCAAAGAATCTCGAGGAACTGCAGATTTTTCTTGGCATGTCGGGGTTCTACCGACAATATGTGAAGGACTACGCGAAGATCGCAGTCCCGTTGACTGACCAGTTACGGTCAAAAACTAAAAACATTAGTTGGGGGGACGCCCAACAGAAAAGCTTTGATAAGCTCAAGGTGACCGTAGCAGCTGCACCTGTTTTGACTATTGTCGATCCAAATGAGCCGTTTGTTTTGGAAACAGACGCTAGTAATGAGGCCATTGGGGCCGTACTTATGCAAAGGGGACGCCCAATTGCATTTGAGAGTAAAAAGTTAGATCGTGCGCAACGTAACTACTCGGCTTATGAGCGAGAGTTACTAGCGATAGTTCATGCACTGAAAAAGTGAAGACACTATTTATATGGTGCTACTTTTGAGGTCTGGACGGACCATGAAAGTCTGAAATGGCTTTCAAGTCAAAATGAACTGAAGGGTAGAAAATCTTGGTGGGCGGAGATTCTATAGGAGTTTGACCTTCAGATACGTTACCAGAAAGGTAAGTATAACGTGGTGGCAGATGCACTTAGTCGCATGCCACAGATTAATGAACTTAGTTTCACAGTCTTCAAGAATGATTTCTTGGAGTTACTACGTGGTTTATGTGAGCACGATCCATCTTTTACAGAGGTCTGGCGCACTGTACGCGTACGCACTTCTTCACAGACGCGACCACCTCCCTCGTTGGCACATATTGCTAGTCCGGAGAGACTGGCCGAAGGTGCAACGTGAAGGGAAGCGAGAGTTAGTCCGGAGAGACTAGCCGTGTCTTCTGGGTATAGTTTGGAGCCGGAGAGCTCTGACGTAGACCCTTCATCACCTTTGACTGCCACGGCTTCAAAGGGGAGTGATAAACTTCGTCGGGGGGAGAAATATGCTAATTACTCCATTGACGACGGGTACTTACTCTACAAGGGTGTAGAGTATGTGTACCAACTATTGGTGACTTTCGGACCCAAATTCTTAAAGAAAGTCATGATAGTCCAAGTGCGGGTCATCCTGGGATTCAGAAGACCTATGCACTAGTAAAAAGACAGTTTTATTGGCCTAGTTTGTTTAAGGACGTCCAAACTTATGTGCTGAAATGCAGTAAGTGCCAGGTCAATAAACATGAACGTCTTAAGGTTGGAGGACTACTCCATCCGCTGGAGATTCCTCAAGGGAAATGGGAAAGCATTTCCATGGATTTCATTACTGGTTTACCCAAGACGAGTCGAGGGAATGACTCGGTGTGGGTGGTAGTGGATAGGTTAACTAAAATGGCAAAGTTTATCGCCACGAAGAAAACTGTTAAAACGCCAGAGTTGGCAAAACTCTTTATTGAACATCTCTACAAGCTATATGGCCTGCCCGCAGATATAGTGTCGGATAGAGATAGAAAGTTCAACAGTCATTTTTGGAGGGAAGTCTTCAAAAAGTTGGATACTACTCTGAGTATGAGTACGGCAGATCATCCGGAGTCTGATGGTCAAACCGAAAGAGTTAACCAAATTCTAGAGGATATGTTGCGTTCTTATGTTAGTAAGAAGCAATCTAATTGGGAAGAGTACTTGCCCTTATTGGAGTTTGCCTATAACAGCTCCAAACACTCAGCGACGACTGGATTTACACCATTCATGTTAATGTATGGATTCCAGCCGAGATCTCCGACGGTTGTAGGCCTAGAAAAGGAGAAGATTCAATCTGTCAAGGATTTCCTTGAAGATATGAATGATATGCTCAGAGCCGCACGTGAGAGCATTCGTAGCGCTCAGGATCGCGCTAAAACTTATGCGGATAAAGGACGTAGAAAGGTGACCTTTGCAGAAGGTGACTTTGTATTCCTCAAGGTTCCTGCGCAGTCAGAAACCATGAAAATGGGAAAGTGTGATAAACTTTCTCCGAGATATTGTGGTCCTTTTAAAATCCTTAAGAAGATTGGGGACGTAGCATATAAACTTGAGTTACCGGAGAGTTCTCAAGTCCATCCTGTCTTCCATGTTAGTAAACTGAAGAAATCAGTTCTGAGATTTTGGTGGACTTGATAGAGCCACCAAAGATACCACATGAACCTGAAAAGATTCTAGAGTATCATGACAGACGAACCCGACATAAAGTGTACCAGGAGGTACTTGTTAAATGGACAGATAGGGATGAGGAGGTGGCAACCTGGGAACACCGCAATGCAATTTCCAAAAGGTTTCCCCAGTTTGTTTTCGAGGACGAAAACTCTTCTTAAGGGGGGGTAATGTCACGTAGGCTGTAACGCCTGTGGACCGACGGCGGCAGACCGGATGGCCATGTCCGGGGTTCAGTGGGAGAGGACGCCCATGTGGAGTCATGGGCGGCCAGGCTAGTGTGGACAGCAGGCCACACACTATATAGCCTGGGGCATGAGGGGCAATCCTCATTCTTCCTCTATGGCTGGGTGGTGAGCCAGAGGCCGTCCCCTCTCGTGGTAACGCTCGTAGTGGCATTACGGATATCTAACACACACCGTATAAATCTCATGCCTCACCACATGATCAAGAATCCCATCTTGGAAAGGAAGACGATGATGATCCCTTTCGGTGTAAGTATTAAGAGGTCAAAAATAAACACATATGCACCTCCCTTCTTGGAGACACTACCACGGGTGAAACCCATTGCAAATTCTCCACGAGAAAGTTAAAGTCCACTCTCAAAAGTCGATTAATCTCTATCTTTAATGCATCAATACCTATCTCCAATGCATCATGTTACATTTTTCCCAATCTTCAACACAACACATATGCACCACTTACCTCCCTTCTTGGAGACACTACCACCACAGGTGAAACCCATTCCGAATTCTCCAGAAGAAAGATAAAGCCCACTCTCAAAAGTCGATCAATCTCTATCTTCAGTGCATAAATATCTATCTTCAATGCATCATGTTACATTTTCCCCAATCTTCAACACAACACATATGCACCACTTACCTCCCTTCTTGGAGACACTACCACCACGGGTGAAACCCATTCCGAATTCTCCAGAAGAAAGATAAAGTCCACTCTCGAAAGTCGATCAATCTCTATCTTCAGTGCATAAGTATCTATCTTCAATGCATCATGTTACATTTTCCCCAATCTTTGAAGTCATTGTATGATCTTCGGCTTCAAATCTATCTTGTGCTCAATCATAGTCACTTGTCAAAACTCTATGTACCCCATAGCAAAGAGTTGGGAAAAATTCTCAAGCATATTAAGGTAAACCTCCTTTTCTTCCTTCATCAAAGAGGATCCAAGCATATTTGCATTATTAGTTCTCTTTTCATGTGCTGATATGGTATCCATATCCAAAGCATCAAGGTAAACTCCAAACACATCCATATAAATCTTGTTGAGTGTTGAATTCTCTTCTTGATCATAAGAAGAGTTTGTAGCTTCAATGTCATACTCTCTACTATCATAGGAGGTCTCATTCTCCTCTAACACTTGGGCTTTCCCACTTTGAACCTTGTACCTTATTCTATGGTCACCATATTGCATAACAAAATCTCCCGTCTTCCACTTTTGGATCATGATCACTTGTCCAAGGCCATCTTGAGGTAAGAGAGTAGGCCGCTTTGCCTTAGTAGGAATAACTTGAAAATATGAAGGCACTTGGATACCACATATATTAGTGTTAACCTTCTTAATCACCCCAAAAGCCCACATACAAGAATTATCAACCAACTTGATATCAAAGGGAGAAGCTTTATGGCAACAAAACCCAAGATTTTCCATGTTAGCTTGACTCACAATGTTCATGGCTTCTCCTCCATCAATCTAGGCTCTACGAATGGTTAAGCCTTGAATAATCACATTAACCACTTGAAAATAATCATGAAAATGGATCATGACATCACTAGCCTCCAAGTGAACTCCCTTGGATTGTCGCTTGGATGGCCTTGTTTTGATAGCTTGTGACCAATGTTTCCTCATGTTTGGACTAATAGCCAAAAGCTGTGGAAGAGTCATGTCTGCCTTGAGTGTTTGTAGACCATCACTTGGATGTCCTTGTGCTAATAGCTCGTGACCAATGTTTTGGACTAACAGCCAAAAGCTACGGAAGATTCATGACCACTATCAGGACCTTAAGACACTTGGAGAAGGAAACTCTAATTTCTCAACATAAAAGTTAGAGCATAACATATACTTGCACAAATTAAAAGTTAGAGCATAACATATACTTGCATAAATTAAAAGAATAAACCTTAATAAACTAAGTTAAATAAACAAGAGAGAGATAGAGTAGAGGTCACCTCGACACAAGAGTGGGTTGAATCTCCCTAAGTGCATTAAAAGATTTTTCATGCATGTTAGACCAAAGAAAAACTTTAGTCTTTTTCAATAATTCAATAAAATGATTTACTTTGTAAGCAAAGTTTTTCACAAATCTTCTATAGTAAGAACATAAACCAATAAAAGATCTCAACTCATGAATATCATTTGTGTTGAAATATACAAGTGAATAGGGTGTGTGTGCGGGAACAAGCCCTTAGCAAAAAAAAGAGGTTGTAAAAGAGAATCTGTAAATGAGTAAGAAGTTGTGAAAAGGTGAGAAGTATCTACTGGGAGAGAATAAAGGGTAGCATGAGAAGATTTAGGAGGTGTGGAGATATTCTGGGAAGATGTGGAGAGAATCAAGCAAAAGAGGTGGAGTGAATCAAGGAAAGATCAATGGGATTGGATGTAAACTCTATAAATTAAGGCATTGGCCTAATGAGAATTTGCTGGTTTTTGATTATCTATGCCTACATTAAGCTATTAGTTAATTTCTCACTAATCACATCTTAATCATCATTTAATCTCTTTGTTAATGATGTTGATTCTAGCATTTGATCCACCATAGCTCATCACATTGCTGCAAATTTAACATGGTATCAGAGCCTAGCTTAGAATCCATCAAATTTATGAGCCCATTATCTTGCTAATCACCTAGCTAATCAAGTTTTTTTAACCTCTTTTTTCAAAGAGCTTATATACTCCCAGCTGGTGGAGGGACTTGATCTCCCTCCAGGCTTAACAATAGCCTTCAAGCCTTTAGCCACACATAGCCACAAGCCCTATGCTCTAGCCCATCAATGCGAATCGCCAAACCGCCTCCCTCCTGGAGCTGCCAATTTTCATATGAGTTCGCCAGCGTCACTTTTCTGAAGAGAACTGGAGATCTACACTTACATAGAAGACATTGCTCTAATTCCTCTTGCCCTAGGGGTTTTCAAGGGTGCTCTACAAGGTGGTGAAGACAGTTTTTGATTTCATCAAGTCTACAGTGAGATCCAAGCTCTCCTTCAAATCTGCAGGTGACTTTGGTAAAATAGAGATTAAGCATTCAATGTTTGGTCAAATCTTGTGTTTCTTGGCTTAATCCTCTACTAGACTAATTGCTATTGATTACCTTGAAAGGGGTTGAGCTCATTTGAACTCTAAGGCCCCAAATCTGGACTCCCTGCATACTCTGTTTTTTGCACACAAAACATAAGATTATTTTACTAATCAGTGATTAATCAACACTAATCACTATATTTTGGTATAATTGAAGATTCAAATTAACCATTGGGTATCTGATATAGATCCCTATAGCTTCATATTACAATTCGGAGATGTTTTGATACTCCAACCATTCAGTACAGATTTGTTACCCTTGGTTTAATGTAATTTCTGGTGAATTTATGTTGAAATCTATTGTAATCATCACCTAAACACCAGATTGAGTTGTAAAAGGGTAGACACTACCCTTGAATCTTGAAATTGGATCAAGAGGTAAGACCCCCTTCACATCATGAGCACCACGACACAAGAGATAGCCAAATTTAATGTGGGGGCTAGTTGAGGGAAGAGATGAATTCCCAGAGGTGAGTGGGAAAAATGAGTGGAAGAGCAGGAATGAGAAAGCATTAGGACTTATCGCACTCAGTTTAAATGATGAAAGCATTCATCACATCACAACAGGGATACAATGGGCAAAAGATGCATGGGATGAACTCAATAAATTATTTGGCACTCAAGCAAAAAATTCAAAGATAAATTTGTTAATGCAATTCTACAAATTGGATATGAAGGAAAGTGAACCTTTAATCACACACTTAAACAAATATGAAAACATTATAGCAACATTAGAGAATGTACCTGAATTGAAGCTACACGAGATAGAAATGGCCGAACTCAACAATTGGAGAAGAAAAAGCATTCTTCACCCAAGGAGGATTCTCTCGAGGACAAGAACGAGGAAGAGGCAGAGTAGGAGGAAGGACCTTCACTTGCCACCACAACTGTGGAAAGCTAGGACACATGGCAAGAGATTGCTACAACAAAACCAGTGGAGAAGGAACGACATCGGCAAACTTCATGGCGGCTCCTAAGGAAGTGGAGTCAGATCATCTTTTCTGAGAGAGAAAGAGAGAGAGAGAGAGGAACCCCACAACCCAATGTAACCTGCCCCAACAGAGTAAAACCACCTCTGAGCCACCAATGATGTAGGCCATGTGGTAGATGTATGTGTGAGCAATTTAGTCAAGGTCACGGGCATTTGTAGTAGCCTTAGACATATAGAGAGATAGAGAGGGAGAGAGTGTCAAGGACATATAGAGAGAGGGAGAGAGTTTAGGGACTTGAGGCACTAGTCACGGACTACCAAGTAAGAGGGAAATTTGGTATAGGGTCCAGGTGTGCTAGGAGTATTCACTTGAGGGGAGGTGTTGAAATATACAAGTGAATAGGGTGTGTGCGGGAACAAGCCCTGTAGCAAGAGGCTGTAAAAGAGAATCTGTAAATGAGTAAGAAGCTGTGAAAAGGTGAGAAGTATCTACTAGGTGGGAGAGAATAAAGGGTAGCATGAGAAGATTTAGGAGGTGTGGAGATATTTTGGGAAGAGGTAGAGAGAATCAAGTAAAAGAGGTGGAGTGAATCAAGGAGAGATCAATGGGATTAGATACTTGGATGTAAACTCTATAAATTGAGGCATTGGCCTAATGAGAATTTGCTGGTTTTTGATTATCCATGCCTACATTAAGCTATGAGTTAATTGCTCACTAATCACATCTTAATCATTGTCTAATCTCTTTGTTAATGATGTTGATTCTAGCATTTGATCCACCATAGCTCATCACATAATTTAACAATTTGATCTAGGCCATGATTTAATGATCTCTATCATTTTAGGATTGACACAAATTCCTTTTGCAAACACGATATATCCAAGGTATTCAATTTCTTTTTGAAAGAATTCACTCTTGTGTGGATTGGCGTAGAGTTTATTTTCTTTCAAAATATTGAATATCATCTCTAGATTTTTCTTATGCTCATCTGTCTTTATTAAAAACTAATATGTCATCAAAGAAAACAACTACAAAATTTTGGTGCTTCAGAAATATATGGTTTATCATGCGACTAAATGTAGCTGGTGCATTATTAAGTCCAAAAGGCATTACTAAAAACTCATAATGACTTGTTTGCATGCAAAAAGCAATCTTATAAACATCTTCTTCAGCCATTCTAACCTGATGATATCTTGATGTAAGGTCAATCTTGGAAAATACTTTGGCTCCTCTCAGCTTATCTAAGAGATCATCCACACATGGAATATGATATCTATTCTTGATAGTATTCTTATTTAAAGCTTGATAGTCAATACACATTTGAAACATTCCATTCTTCTATTTGATGAGAAGAACAAGTGTTCTGTATGGTGAACTACTAGGCCTAATGAGTTTTCTATCAAGTAGGTCCTCAATTTAAGATTGGATCTCTTTTTGGTCTAGGAAATTTACTATATAAATAGCCCTACAAGGAGGAATACTACCAGGGATAATTTCTATATAAATTTACTATATAAATAGCCCTACAAGGAGGAATACTACCAGAGATAATTTCTATCCTATGGTCTTGTGGTCTAGAATTAGGTAAACTAGGAGGTAACTCATTCATAAAACAATCCAAAAATTGTGAAATGAATGGTTGGTGCGAGGTGTCCTTTGAAATGGGTTTAGAGGCAGAAACCTCATTAACCATGACTAGATAAGTCTTTTTCTTTTTCCTCATTGCTCTCTTAGCTTGGGTATGGCTAAGGAGTGCACATTCACTCAAGCTCTTCTTCTTGCATTTCCATGTTGCATGAGAAGTCTCAGTGTCTTTTGTGTTTGTCTCCACTCAAGCATGAGTTCTTTTACCCATATGAACATCTACCTTGACTTGTTTGGCATTTCTTGAAATATACATGCCCATAACATCAGCTCTCCTAGCATAGAAGATGGATTGGCCCTCTGAGAGCCTTAGATAATTGTTTGTGACATCGTACATGGCCACATTCTTAGCAATAAAAACACTCCATTTGGGCTTACCCCCCTTCTCTAGGTTGGGTATTTCTGGGACTCTCACCTTGGGGAGACAATGACCGATGTTTGCATAAGAACCATCTCCAAAGATGGTTGAGGTTGCAAAGCCAATCGCATTTGTCTCCTTCTCCTCCAGCAGTCTGAATTGTGTCTTGATGAGTGGTCGAAAATCACCCTTAAACCTTTCTTTGTAACACAATGTCCAAAGCATCAATAAGTGATTTAGCTTCACAAAGTAGCCTCAGGGCTAGGAGAAGTAGGTTACGCTGTTGCTTGTTATCCTTGTTGATCCACCACTTGCTCAAAACCAAAATATTTAACTTTTCTATGAACTTGTACCAGTGCATCCCAATCTTGAATGGTGCGGGGCAAAGAAAACCACCAATCTCAAGCATCATTCCCAAGCCCAAATCTGAAGTTTTGTATGCATTCTTAAACACTCCATATATCTTTGACACTCATACGCATTTACTTTGCAAAACACATCCATGGACAAAGGACCATTAGGGTAAAATACATCACCATCCATGCTGGAAAAAGATAGAGAAATCTCCAAAAATTGATGCTAGTGGCAATCCATGTACAAGAGAGGCCTCCACACTCACCGCACCAAAAATGTGACACATGTGATGATCCATGTAAATGCATCAATTTGAGTTTGTGGAAGCATCAAGAGAGTATTAAAAAAGTTAGTTGACACCAACAACCACGGAGAGTAGCCAATACACGGATATGGCTGACTAGCCAAGCCACATGAACTGGAGCCACTGAAGACCATGACCACCATGTTGTGAACACCACACCCCAAAATCATGTAACAGCATGACTCAAACTTGGGAGATGCACACATAAGATTTCTAAGCTCTTCCATAAAGCCAAGACACCACACATGGTTCACATGTTAGAGAAGAAGCATGCAAACCTTATAACAACTTCTTCCCTTCCAACTGTTCTCCCTGCTGCTACTCCCACCCCGCTTGGCATGGTGTTATGGTGCTTCTCGGCTATGCACAACATGTTGAAGCTCTCTCTCTCTCTCTCTCTCTCTCTCTCTCTCTCTCTCTCATGAGTATGGACACATTGAAGAAAACAAAAGATTTTTTATTTATCAATTCTTCCTTTCAACAATAATCCATGCTTTATATTTACAAGCCTTATATAGGCTTCAAAACACATATGGCTTTAAAAAGCCTTTAGTTAAAAATATCTAAAGCTTTCATAGCCTCCTAAATTCTCTTGAGAAAAATACTACTTCACAAATTATTTACAAAGAACCATGACAACATTCAATGTAGAATATCTGGGAAAAAAGATTGGCTGCCCTGATGGGAGTCTACTGACTAATGTCGTTATGATAATTTCAAACGGAAAAGAGAAAAGTCGATGTAGATGAATATGGGCACGACATGTTTTTGGTTAAACGTGCATCAAAAATCCAGGAAAAAAATTCCCATCATAGTGCTAAACAAAAGAACTAAAAAATTAGCTTGAAATTTAACTTTTTGGGATTGGATATCAAAGAAAGTGAGTCACTTCAAGCTCACTTAAACAAAATGAAAAGTATTATGCAACAACTTGCATCCATTGGAGATCCAATGGATGACAAGGATACCATAGCAGTCCTTGTTAGAAGCATGACCTTGGAAGCATTTAGCCCATTGGTGGCTACCTTGAAAATTCTACCCAACTCAAGCTTCACTGGCATTGAAATAGCCTTGATTGAAAAGTACAAAAGACTCAAAGTCAACGTGAGTGGACTTTCATCACATTATAAGGAGAAAGAAATCTTTAGCAAAGGACCAAGAGCTAGAGTAAAGTGCAACTTTTGTGGCAAAATAGGCTAGAGTAAAGCGCAACTTTTGGGGCAAAATAGGCAAATAATATATTTATTTTTTGTTGGAACAAGAACAAGAATCAAGCCACCACTCAAGCAAACATAATAATCAAAGAAGAACCAAATGAAGGGGCTTTCCAAGGAGGAGGCCAATCTCATCAGAATATCTATTCTCTAATTGATGAAAGAGGGAACTTGTTTTTAAATCCACTCATTATATTCCTACACTTGTAGATAATTTTAAGCCCTGAGAAAACATTATAGCCTATGATGCACATGCAATAGACCACTCTAGCAAATGACCAAGATAGTAGACCTAGTGTATGTATGGTGGTAGTAGTTCATCACTTGACGGGGATGATGTTGGGTAGGAGAAAGGGGAGATTGCTATGTGTGAACCTCAAACAATATATGACTTGTATTATTCATAGATTAATGTTCAAAGGCTCAAAGGAAGCCCAAATGTGAAGGTGTATGTGGAATGTCTAGCTCAAATAGAGGCCAAAAGTAGGTGCCTAGAAGAAGGTGAGAAAAGGCCCAAGTGGGTGCTCAATTCAAGGGAGGTGGTTCTCAAATCAAGGTAGGATTAGGGAATGTCTTAATCAAGAATAAGGTCACATATAGTGGCTAATGAAGATGTCTCAAGCCTATATAAAGGCCCTCTATCTAATGGAATATCATATGGTCTTTTTGCTAAATCTCTTATCTTGTCATTATGCTCTAGTTTTGTCATTAGTCTTAATTATCTTCTTGCATTATTATTATGTCCAGAGGTTGATGCTACTTCACCCTAATCCTCTCTAGGTATGAAATACAACTCCCCGTAGGTACAAATGCATCATCTGAAGAAGGGTACAACTGATTGCATAGTCAATTGGCAAAGAAGAACCGATCTCCCCCAAACAATGGTTATTGTATCATTGATAATGAACGAGGATATCCCAAATCCTAACCATAGTGGAGATCTTCAAATTGAAATGTGCACCTCCATGCACATGCATTTTCTTGTTTTTTTTCTCTCTAATTTTTTAAGGCAAGTGTTTGTAATGTGCAAATTTATGCACATGCACTTCTTTTACTTTTTATTTCTACAATCCTATTTTAATCCTTATTTGAAGCCCTTATAAGCTTAATTAAAGTTTAACTACAGACACTATTAATTTATTAAGCCATCAGTTAGACTATGATTAAGAATATGCCTAGGGTCAATTTAATTTACTATGCACCTTAGACTAAATAATATAAATTATTCCTAACCACTCTTAGGATATGAAAAAAAATTTAAATCAATCCTAAGCTATGAATTAAAACCTTTTCTTAGGCTAGAAAAATTAGCTTAAGCCTCCAGCTTATACTAGACCACCTAACACCTACCAAAACTCTAGACCTTAGGTTAATTTCCAAAGCTTATGGTCAATCATTTAGAAGGGAAAATATTCCATTTATTAAGTAATCTCTAAAGATATTTGAGAGCTTTTTTGACATTTTTCAAAATTACAAGCTTTTTTTAGTATTGTATGGAAATTAATTCTAAGTATCAATTATTCATCAACAATTAACAACAATGATTCTGACATCATCAAGATTGAAAAAAGAGAACTTCTTTCTAAAGGGTCCTCCTATCCTGTGAAAGTTATAACATCAACAAGATAAAAAATGTAGCATTTTCATCATTGAAAAAAGAGCAAATTGAATAATATTTCAACATGTTAGCATGAACAAAAAATATTTTTTCACTTTCAAGAGTTGTATAATCTAAGAGACATAGGGAGGGTTGAGGAGACAAAAGCTAAAAACCCAAACCTTGTTTGTGAAGAGAGTACATCGGGAGGGTGAGTAGTCAAAAGTCATCCAATCTAAGAGACATAGGGAGGGTGAGTAGACAAAAACCATCTCATCTAAGAGACATAGGGAGGGTTGAGTAGATAAAAACCAAAAACCCAAACCTTGTGAAGGGTACATAGGGAGGGTGAGTTGACAAAAACTAAAACTCATATAGGGAGGGAGCCATGATTTTAAAAGAATAGGCTCACATCAAAACCCCTAGGCTATCTTAGCAGGAACCATGTATCAACAATGAGTACTATGGATCAACTCGAGGTTGGCTAAGGACAAACAAAACATCCCTAGAGGAAAGTATTTGGCTGATGTGGATATATTGATTTTGATGTAGGCCTAGTACACATATATAAATGAAGTAGATGTGTTTGCATGCAAGGAAGGGTTTCTTTGTCACCTCTCTTTTTAAAAAATTAGGACATGTGCACATGGGTTCATCCTTGATGTGCACATCATAAATCATCCCAGCTTGCTTAGACCCCTCTAGAGACAAGTGGGAAATACTATGACTTAGAAACCAAGTGCATTGTAGCAGAAGATGGACCGTTGGTAAGAGGCCATCCAATGGATAAATATCTTTGTTTGGAGGGGTTGATAGGGCTAAGATGGAATGTGAGAAAGAAGAAGAGGATTAACCGGAGTTAGAAGATCCTACATAGTTGTTTGGGTGCAAGGTCAAAAGCACTGTGCTTATTTACAGAGTTTTGCAAAGTCAATCCAAAGTATATGCTACTTGTAGAATTCATGGCCTCTCAAGCACAAGAAAAAGTTGATGTGAAGAAGAATCAACTAGCTAAAAGGAAAGCTCTATTAGATGGAAAAAAGGAGAAAATGTTACATTAGGAAGGTGCCTTCAATGTCTCAGCCACTTTACAAGGGTAATAATAACAGTTTTGGACCAGGTAAATATGAAGGAAGTATTGAAACTAGAAGCACAGACTTCAGCATGCACTCTTCTCCTGTCTACTCTTTGTGTGGATGAACAAATATTAAATTTGAAGGCTGATGTGATAGAACTACAGGCAGTTTTCCTCGTTCTCTTATAAGGTCACTCACTAGTCTTTGTGCTTCTAGCTCCTTTCAAGTTCTTCTACACTGCTTTTCCTATGCTTTTTTATGTTTGAATTCTTTGTGCATGGATCAATCCATTGCTTGCATGTACTTTTGAGATTGTTAGGTGATTCAAAAGGCTAGGACTTCTATGATCGTTTGGGTGGAGGATGTTCATCTCATGAGCAACCGCAAATGAACAAAGCCAAGAACCGAGCGAGTGAAAAAAGATAGAGGTCCCAAAAGTGACATTAAAAGAAAAAAATTGACATTCTGGAACAACTCCACCTTTGTAAGGGCTTACTGATGCATGAACTCGTGCACTATAGGATCAAGTTTCAACACCTTTAAGAAAACACAGTAGAGATGTTTGCAAGGCAAGTAAGCCATGTGCATAGCCTCCCTTTTTTAGAAGTCTAGGCATGAACAACTAGGAAACTTAGATATTATGATTGAGTAGCTCAGACCTGCTGCCCTCGACCCCTCGGTGCTCACATAAAAAATGTGTATGTCATTGCAAAAGATGATCTCCTCTCTCAAAATCTCTACTGTAATTAAACATCCTTTGTCTATGTTATCACGAAAGTCTTTAGTCAGCCTGGTCCCCTAACGGAGAATCTTTCCACTCCTCTACTTTGTTTTGACAAAACTTGGAATCCTTAAATTGTGATTTTCATCCTCATCCTTGGTGCCACAACTGTTGGCTCAACCCCATCTTCTTCCAACACAAACCCTACTACAAAGAGACTTGCTACCTCCTCATCTGTAAGGTTTTTCTCTTGAGCCACAAGCCACTCGCCCAGGAGCAAAACCTCGGGGTCCAATAACATAGGTAGTGTCCATTGGAAAACAATGGGTGTTTTTACGGGAACCACTCTTTTTGTCGAAAAATTATGTTATCACCTTTAACATTTCAAACACCTCGTTGTCACTAAAATCACCAATGGCATCTTCCGACTCTTTACGAAACAAGTCAAGAACCATCTCTTGGTACAAGGCCACCTGAACTTGCTTTGGCATGGCATATTAAGGGCTAACTCTTGCACATGACATTACTTTAACTGTTTTGTTCTTCTCTTTGCAAGATCCCTTTAACTGTTTTGTTCTTCTCTTTGCAAGATCCCTATGAAAATGGATGATCATGATGTCCCAAATGGATTGCACGTCTACTGTAGTTCTCTTTGTCTCTTAGTATGCAATTATAGATAACTGCAAGAGATTGCTTAACACATTCAGCCGGTTGCCTAGAATGGGCATAAATCAGTGTTCCACTGTCATCATTTGTTGAAACATGGATCCTCCCACTTCCTGGGAGGTCACCATCCCGATTGTGTTCCTGTGCAAGCGCGCTTAACTGAGGTGTTCCACAATTTGGTCTAGCCATCCAAACCCCAAAACCTTCTTAAGGTGTTAGGTGACCTCCGGCAATCCAATTTGTAGAAACCTCAACTTACCAAGATTCAAACCCAGCTGGTTCTCTCTAGAAGTGTGGATTGCATCTCCAACACCCCCCTCAAGCCACACTTTGGTTGAGTTCTTAGCTTCCAACATCACAACTTGGACTCTGATACCATGTTGGAAACATGGAGCCTCCCACTTCCTGGGAGGTCACCCATCCCAGTTGTGTTCCTACGCAAGCACACTTAACTGAGGTTTTCCGCAAATTGGTCTAGCCATCCAGACCTTAAGGTGTTGGGTGACCTCCGGTAATCCAATTTGTAGAAACCTCAATTTGCCAAGATTCAAATCCAGTTTCACCATGTGAGCTGGTTCTCTCTAGAAGTGTGGATTGCATCTCCAACATCATTGACAGATCCCATAAATGGGAACCGCTTAGCTTTGCCCGACCACTAAGATTCATTAACCCCACTGAAGACGTGCCAAATGTGGGCAATCCAAATTATAACATCTTCAATGACTAGCACACCTACTTAGCCTCATAATACCTACAAAGCAATCACAACTACATGTGACATAGACTTCCCACACATGCCCATCATTTTTGTGCTCTATCTGAACCATTTTAGATTCATTCTTGCATGGTGGAAGCTTGAATGCAATGTAACCATCATAAGAGACCGAGGATTCTTGCACTAAACAACTCTTTTACACATTTTTGGGAGGATGGCATGGGATGCTTTGGCATTCTTTTTTTGTGGTGTGTGTCTCATAAGCTCATTTTTTATGAGGCCTTCTGTTATGTCTCATAAGCTCATTTTTTATGAGGCCTTCTGTTATGTCTCAAATGCTTAGGTCTTTTGTATGCCTCATAAGCTTATGTGTATGGTCTACATCATGGATTCTTGTGTTAGGTCTCATAAGCTTATGTGTATGCCTATGTTATGGATTCTTGCAAATAAAAATACATAAAACATGGCCCTTTTTATATATACAACAAACATAAAGCATGACAAGAAATATTTTTTAAATATAAAACACAAATCATGTCCCTTTTTTAAATATAAAGCATAAATCATGGCCATATGCAAATTTTTCTTGGCATAAGAATTTTAAAAAACAAGGGTGGTAAAGCAACCGACACTGACTCGGGCTACCGTGCCCTTGTTTTTTAAAATTTCTTATGCTAAGGAAAATCTGCATATAGCCATAATAAGAAAGCGTAATGAACATTGATTAATTAAAAAAATCAAGGCCCTTGTCTTTATTATGCGAATAAAAATTAGCTGCTTGGGAATCACGACTGCTTGGGATCTAGCATGGCTTGGAGCATCCAACTTTGCCATTACATTTAGCATGGAATATGTACTTTATTAGTAAAATCCAAAGCAGATGTCTCAATAATGTGGTTTCTTATGAATTCTTATAATGTGGTTTCTTATAATGTGGTTTCAATATTTTTTTTAAAAAAGATGCCAAGCAACCCGTGCTAACACGCGCTGCTTTGGATGCTTTTTTTAAAATCTTACTTCTTGTGGGAAGAGATTAATGTCTCAGATATGGTGCTTGAGTGAAAATGCCAAGAGTAAATCTCAAAATGATATGTGGTTTCAAAATTTAAAATGATATATGGCTTGAGGGTCAATGCCATGAATTCTCTATGATGTGTTTTCAAATTTTTTTAAAAAAGATGCCAAAGCAACCCGTGTCGTTTTGAAACGTCATAGTGGTAGGAGGTGTCACAAGTCCCAAGTCACATTGGAGGCCCAAATTCATATTGAGACTGCTTTTTGCATCATCAAGAAGGCCAAGTGTTTATACTGATATGCCATATGAAAGGCGAAATTGAGATTTAGCTAAGTCTCCCCTAGTGTATCCAGAGCCGAATTCTCCCTTTTTGGGAGGATGAAAGCCCTAAGCATGTTTTTGTTGTTAGAAATGGATTGTAAAATAAAGATTCTGAAATAAAGTGACAAAAAAGTAGATCTAAGTGAATAGATTTAGAAAGGGCTTAAGTAGCTAAGGGTTACCTTAGCTTCTTCTTTTTCCTTCAAAAATTGTCAAGCATGGCTATTAAAAAAAAACTAATTTCCTTGTTGCGCCTCCCAATACCACTTGTTGTACCGCTGTCAGATTCCCCCTCCCACTGCCGTGGAGATGCGCCCACGAGCCCCCTGCAAACCCTAATTCTCACCACAAGTCCTGTGAAGCTTGCTTTCATGGAGATGGCGCCCACGAGCCCCCTGCAAACCCTAATTCTCTTTAAGCTTTCTTCTTCTTCGGTATGAGGGAATGCATTGCAGTCCCCATTGGTCAAGTTGACATCTAGGTCGGCAACGCTTGTTGGGAGCTTTACTGCCTCAAGCACGGCATCCAACCTGATGGCCAAATTCCTAGTGACAAGACTGTGGGAGGTGGTGATGATGCTTTCAACACTTTCTTCAGCAGAACACTTCCTGGTGTAGGATTTCCCTTGATTGACAGCCTCCTATTTTGATGCACTATTGAGGTCCCAGATCTCTAGATCTTGTGTGTGTGTGTGTGTGTGTGTGTGTGTGTGTGTGTGTGTTGGGATGTGGGTGTGTGTGTGAGTATGAAAAGAAAAGAAAAGAAAAGATCTTGTGTGTGTGTGTGTAGGGATGTGGGTGTGTGGGAGTATGAAAAGATCTTGAGAGAAAGGGAAGATAGATTGAGAAACAGAGGTAGAGATTGTGTGTGAACCAGGTTTTGAGTTTAGGGCCACAATTTTTTTTGGTTGATGCTCACCTCGTAATGTTATGAACCTAAAGTCTTCTTATTGAGTCGGTTGTTGTTCTATCTTCTTCTTGAGGGGTCTTGCAAATATGAATGGGTCCATAGTTCGTATGTTTGATGGCTTATTTTGCATATTTTGGCATGAAGGAGTAACTAACAAAATTTTTAAAGCGTATTAATGTTGGTATAAAAAGGTTAGCTAGAAATTAGATTTGAACTTTGTTGGAATATCTTCGAGATGGCTAACAGTAAATGGTGGTCTCAATTGCCATAAAATTTATTTTTTGTGGCTTGCAAAGTTCGGACACCAAAATTTTCCATCCTCATTCCTTGTAATGAGGACTTGGAAAATTTGATGGTTGCAAGATTCCAACAAATGGAGGTATTAACAATTACCATCAACTCTATATTTTAAGCTTCCGCAGTTGATAGGATTTGCTCATTATTTGCCTCGCTCGTTCCCACTTGCTTGTTGTTTGGTGTATATCGTTTGGGTGTGATCACAAAGATCAAGCCTCATTGTCCCCAATTTTTGAGATAGATCTTCAAGTTGCTTCTCTCGACCTTAGGTTCCAGAAAGTACAAATACAACATGTGAAGAGAGAGCATAATCAAGTTGCAGATGAAGTAGTAAAGAAGGGGTTGGGAAAGAACTTGGATGTATATGTTATCAAGCTGCAGATGAAGTAGTAAAGGAGGGGTTGGGAAAGAACTTGGATGTATATGTTATCAACATGTGAAGAGAGAGCATAATCAAGCTGCAAATGAAGTAGTAAAGGAGGGGTTGGGAAAGAACTTGGATGTATATGTTATCACTGTTTCCCGATCCAACCTATGTTGGAAGATAAAATTTATAGAAAATTGAAGATTTTTTACACACGTCTTGTACTTATAGATTTATCCAAGAGGTAGAAATATGGTTTTATAAGGAAGGCTTTACAATACACCCTTTTGAATGATCAATTGTATATGAAAGGCAAGGACTTGATTCTGAGGAGAGTTCCAAACAGGGAGGAGATCTTTGCCATTATGGCCTCCTGCCATGAAGGGATATGTGGAGAGAATTTTACCTTGAATTTGATACTAAGAAAAGTTTTGATAGTTGGGTATGTATGGCCCAATTTGAGAAGGGATGTGTATCATTGGTGTAGGAACTGTGAACCTTGTTAGAAACAAGGCAGAAAGGTTTTGCAATATGAATTGAGAAAAAGTATTGTATCATATGGGGCTTTTGAGAAATGGGGGTTGGATGCAACTGGTCCTCCACCCACTACTGCTAGGGGCAAGACCTACATATTAACTGGAGTGCACTCTCTAACCAGATGGGCTGAAGCTAGATGTGTGAAGAATGTAACTGTTAAAGAGGTGGCCAAATTTGTATTTGAAGATATGTACTAGATTTGGCATGCCATTAGAGCTGTTGACATACCAGGGGCTTGGATTCAGAGGAGAGGTTGTACAAAAGCTCATGCAAAAGTTACATATCACACATAGAGTTTCTACTCCTTACTATCCATAATACAATGGATTGGTAGAAAGATTCAATGGAGAGTTGTGTACTATGCTGACTAAGTGTGTGGAGGGACATCCCAAGCAATGGGATTTGCATGTTTCTTCAGCACTATGGGCGTACAGAAAAGCTGTTAAATCAACTACTGAGTTTTCACCATATCATCTTGTTTTTGGGAAAGAGGCTATGATGCCCATTGAAGAGGCTACTATGGGGTTACAGGACAGCTATTAAATCGGCTACTTAATTTTCACCATATCATCTTGTTTTTGGGAAAGAGGCTATGATGCCCATTGAAGCTGAGATTCCCAGTTTATAGTTTCTTTTGAAGCATCAAGATAGTGGTTTGGATGTGTATAAAGAGAGATTGCTGGATCTACAAGAGTTTCAGGGATTTCCTGTAAGCCCTTTGTCACGTCTCTCTATGCGATTGACGGCACATTTGCTACCAATGCGGGTTGGTAAGTCTCACCCCACACCAAGCTCGGGCCTACTTGCTACCCAATTTTTTTAAGGCCCACTTTCGGTACAAAACCCTTGTCCAAGGGTACCAAAAAAAAAAAGAGAAGAGAGTCGAAGAAAGTAGAATGCCAAGTGTAGAAGAAAGCAGTGTTGGAGTCTTCACTAGAACATGCTTCTACAAGGGCCCACCTTTTGCCCCATGCCCATACATTACCTTCAATATCCACGAGCTCTAAATGTAATAGACACATGCACTTTTCTTTCACACACCCATGCACATCACCTACAAAGACACATAGGCACTGTACTTTCACAAACCAATGTTGAGCCTCATTACCGATAACCCTCTAGGCACATTTTTGGATGGGAGGACCATGGAAGGCGCAAGCTTGGCCCATGGTGTATCTCACCATCTAGACCTTTTTATAATTAGCAAGACCCTTCCATGCCTCATCTTTAACCACCCCACCCGTTCAATGCACTTCAGCACATGCTCAATTAAACGTCAAGTCCATTAGCCACTCGGCTCCCTTATAGCTCTGGGCACCAATCCCCTAACAGGGCTCTAACAAGCTACTGATCTTGAATCCCTACAGAAGGGATGCCAAGTACATTTTGAAGAAAGCAATTGTGTTGGAGAAGTATACCCACATGGGCACACATTCTATCAATCACCTGCATAGTATGGGCATCACTTTTTTTTTCACTTCTTGCATTTCAAGTTACACATAAATACACCTGCACCTAAACTTGTCAGCACTAACCCTCTAGGTATGTCTCTAGATGGGGGGGACCATGGCAGTTTGCAAGCCTGGATCATGGTACGACCCATCGCAACCCTCGACCTTGTACCTCCAACATGCTTCCATGCATATATCTACTTTGACTCCAATTCACCACCAACAAAACCTCACCCTAGCCTATGTATTCATCAAGCAAAGCCCCATTTGGGAATAATACCCTATCGTGATAAGCTATCCAAAACCTCCACCTATCCATGCCAATCATTTCCATGGGGTCTGAGCACTCATTCCATCATGTCATGCTAAGCTATCCCATACCTCCACCTACCCATGCCAATCATTTCCATGGGGTCCAAACACTCGTTCCACCAAACACAAGCTGCATAATACTACTTTTACCAAATACCTCATATTGAAGGTTCCACACCAACTCCATAACTAACAAAGGCCCATCATGAGGAACATCTACATTGCTTATCACTTTCCATGTTGCCTCAACAAGCTGCATGCCCCATCAGGGTTGCCCAAAGCTTCCCATCATTTTGCACTATATCTGGCTATCAATTGGTCATGACCTAACCACATAACCTTGGCCTACCAACTCCATGAAATATCCTAGACCATCCATACTATCCACTTGTTTTGGTAACAACTTCACCACCTGACTTGGATGACACGAGGATGCAATCACTATTAAGAAGGGGGGCATGTTAACCACTCCATTGTTTCTGGTTTTGCCCCAGTTGACCTACCGTAAGGCACTTTGCCATCTTACCTGCACAAGAATGGACACTTAACTATTGTAAAGCAGTGCTAGAATATATAAATTGGCCTTACTATACGCCTAATGTCAAATAGGGAAAGTCTATGGACTTACTCTACAGAGTTGTTTAAGACTAGTAATAGAGGCCGGACCATTTTTAAGTTTGGCCAGTCTAGTGTGAAAACTAGTCACTTGTATATAAGTCATTTTTGACAATAAATCGTTTCCATGTTTGACAATAACCAATGGAAAATCGTTTCCTTACAATATTTTTCTTGTGAGCTCTCCTTCATTTTTGACAATAAGCAATGGACAATCATTCCCTTACAATAATTTTCTTGTGAGCTCTCCTTCATTTTTGACAATAAGCAATGGGTAATCATTCCCTTGTAATAGTTTTCTTGTGAGATTTCTATCTTCCCTCTTCTTGCTTGCTTTTTTACTATTGAATCTTACTTTCTTTTGGTAGATTCATGCTAGATAGGTTTGATTGTAGGTGGTCTTGTTGAACTAGCTTCCTCTTCTCCCCTACCTTTTGTGAGAGAGAAACACTATGAAGACGAATCTCTTCATGCCTCCATCTAGGCATCGAGAGCTCTCTCTAAACCCCTTTGGCATTTTGGCATGACAATGGAATGAGGGCATGATGGATGAGCTGATGCACCCACACAAGAAGTTGCGGACTACAGCTTGAAGTAAGACCCAATGACATGTGCTTTGGGGCAAGGCTAAGAAGCTCTTGACTTGAACGAGACTTGAACATTTGGGTAGGATACAAGTGAATCTCTATGTGCATGTAAACATGCTAAACAAGAACCTCCATGATATCATCACTTCAATGTTTAAAATTTAACCTTTCCAATAAACAATTCATTAGTATCTCTAGACTTTACCCTAAACATGCCTTGAGTGCTTGGTTGCATAAACACCCATGAGTACTAACTATAATATTTAGGAATCTACTTCTCCTCATCTTTTTTGTTTGAAACTCCATGATGTAGATAGTTCTTCTTGAGTTTCTAATCTTTTGATGTCTTAATACCTTTGCTATATCCAATAGAGGATCACACAATTTTTGTAATATAAAGCTTCAAAGCTAATAAAATAATGTCAAATATCTCCCTATAGAGCAATAAGAAAACCTATATTCTACTAGATGGCTGAAAGAATAAATGTGCACTTAACCATTACAAATGCTTTAGGTGAAGAAACATTTCATACCTTTCACATTACTTGAATTTTTACCATTCAAATAGAAAATTGACAGTATTGTTGTGTTGTTTTTCTAACAATATTTGTATGTTTCTAATTGAACATGGCTCTTAAAACACTATAATATAGTTAGAAAAATAATAGGAAAACAACTCTCAAAGTCTCTCGTGTCTATAGGAGAAGAAAGACCATCATGACCTTCCAAAATTGCCACATAGGTAAAATGTAATCTCTTCTCCATGTTCTGTTGCTAAAATAACTATCATAAAGGACCTTCTCCCATACATGAAACACTAAGGCAAAAACTTAGGTTTGCTATACACCTAGGCTTTCTTGACCACATTATTTCTGACACCCCCACTTGATCAAGCATCAATATCACACACTATGTGCTTGACCAATAGACTCACATAGAATTTAAGACTCAACAGAGGAACCACCAACTCCACTAATCACTATATATGTAGATATCGATTAACTCATTAACGAGTCACACAAAAATAGGCACACATGCCTTTAAATTTGTATGTCGATAAAGAACTACCCAAGAATGCTTGCTTTGCATGACACATATAATTACATGCTACCATCGTTTCACTAATGAAGCTCCCATCAAGGACACATGTGCTACTTGCCAAAGTTTTATTTCACATGGCACAATGCTCACTAAGGTAGTTTTCTCCTCATCATAAAACAAGCACCAAAACTGCTTCTAAAGCCATTCATCACATAGCAAACCACTAAGGTTCTTTTCTCATGGCACAATGCTCACTAAGGTTGTTTTCTCATCACAAAGCATAAAAATTGCTTCCAAAGTCATTCATCACATAGCATAGGAACATTCTCCTAAAACCACTAAAGTTCTTAACCTCAATCACTATAGCGCATTTTTTAATCTTCTAATCACCAAATGACTCTCCATTCACATTTTAAACTAGCCGCATGAATTCGGTGTGCACACACACTTAAGTGTCTATAGGAATCAACCACATAAATGACACCATAGAAGACACCTATACAAAAATGATGCCTAGTTGCTCATGCTTGATGCTTCACACAGCTACACTCCTAATACCCATCATGTGATGCCACACAAAAAGAGCACAACTTAGAGTTTGGAGTAGCACACAAATCTACACTCCTTCTATAACCCATATGACTTCCACAAATCTACCCACAAAGATCACTTTCTCACAAACCACCAAAGAGAGCTCTCTCTCTTGCTTTTATAAATCATGGAAGCTCTCTTTACTCACTAAGAACTCTCTCAACACATAGGAAACACATCATAGGAAGCTCTCTTTTCTCACCAACAATTCACTCAACACATAGGAAACACATCATAGGAAACTCTCTTTACTCACCAAGAATTTTCTCAACACATAGGAACACATCACAAGATGTAAATCGCCTAACTACCCACTAAGATGAAGCATTTAGAAAGAATGCACAATGCCAATCTAGCCCATGGAACGATGCTCTAATCCCATGTTAGAAAAAACAACTCTCAAGGCCCTCATGCTCAAGAGAAAAAAGATTAGCATGATTCTGACATAGTAATCACCCACCTTCTATTATATATATATATATATATATATATATATATATATATATATATATAGAGAGAGAGAGAGAGAGAGAGAGAGAGAGAGAGAGAGGATTAGCCTCTTTACATAGAGCTTTCAAAACTACCACATAGGTAACATCCAATCTCCATGTTCTCTCGCTAAAAGAATCGCATAAAGGACTTGTTTAATCAATGGGGTAAAAAATAATGTTTGCAAATACATTTATGCTTACTTGATCACATTATTTATTTGTATATACACAAAACATTACTCAAATGAGATGTTATCATATCTTTTTGCAAAATATACAAATAGCTAATTTAGAGCAAGAAAGCAATATTTGTACCTCCCTAATATAAAATCTTACACATCAATTAAGATACTAATGACAAATAAAAAGTGGCCAATACCTTTCTCCTTACTCAAAATCTTTGATTAGTGAACCAAACAGACTGGACGCCATGATAATCTACGTGTCTTGTTGTCTAAACTTGCTAAAGTTTTATTAGAATGTTGTATAACTAGATTGTAAGCTTTGTGTGAAATTTGCCTTCAAAAAAAGTAGAGAATGAAGAGATATATGGCAATAAATTTTGATAGCTAAAAAAGGGAAAAAGGAAATGAAATTTGTAATTTAATGTGAAGATTACCTTTCTATTTAAGGTGAGGACAAAGAGGTACATTTGAGTTTTTTAAAATATGATGCACTAATATAATATAAGAGATGCTTAATTATGTATTATAAGATTCTAAAAGATCCATGTGACATGGAACTAGAATCCAAGCTCTCTAAAGACCCACTTTTAAAATAATAATAATCTTAAAGGGCCCCTTTCATCGTGTTCTTCTTTTACCTCAAATTTGTGTAACTTATTTTGATAGTGCATGATTTGAATACACACACATAGACACAGGCATGATTTGATATACACACATATATACATGCATGCACATGAGCGCGCACACTTGCACACACACATGCACATACACACATGCATGCGCGTGCGCGCGCGCGCACACACACACACACACATGCACATGCACACACACAAACACACGTGCACATATACCCACACACGTGCATATGTGCGTACACAGACACCCACACACGTGTGCATACACGCACGCACGCACGCACACACACAATTATGGTTACATAGTCTTTCTAAATCATGGATCATAAGGTTGCTCATTTTTTGTTAATAAATGTAGCTTCTATACTAATTGAGGTGATTTTTCCCTAGCATGCTCATTCACAACCTCTTATATCTTAGAATGTAATGTTTCACATTTTTATGTAACAAAATTATGTGGTAAAGCATTATTTACAGAATTGGTAATGTTAAGTGATTCACACACACCACTTTGTGTACAACATAGCCCTTTCAATATTTTTAACTCTATGCATTATTTAATTTTTGGTTTGTCTAAAATGTTATGGTCTCTAAAACATGTGCTACATTTAACTTGTTTCTTGGTTTTCAAATTTAATGCTCCAACTTTATAAGGAATAAGTCTATTCTATTTATTTTATCTTTGAGTGTCTCATTTTGGTTATGCATAAAATACTTGAAAAGTTTATGATAAATTTATTTAAATTGAAATATTTGATAGTATTAAAGTGTTTATTTTATCTTTGACCGTCTCATTTTGTTTATGCATAAAATAATTAAAAATATTATGATAAATTTCTTTAAAATCTTAATTTTTAAACCTTGACATTTTCTTGTTTAAATTGGGTTAATTGAGTTGGCTATACCATAGTTCTCTTTTCGATACACCAATCTAAAACCAACACTTAGTTCTCTTAATACACCAATCATAAAATTAAACATATGAGCCGATTTGGTCTTCTCATCACAAGTATTCTAAATGGATTTAAGAGTGGTTATTGATAGACATGGTGCCCATAACTACTTTTTCACACACAGAGTTAATGGGATGGGTGCTACCCCCTTACACACCAAAAAAGTGTTTGGAGACAAAAAGCTCACTCATTAGTCTTAATATTAGTATTAACCAATCATTATAAAAGGTACATTTTTTATGTGTAGGATTATGCCATTTTTGGGGTGGAGTTGTGCAAAGAGTGTGGCTCGACCTTTGCTTTCACCTTACCATGAGACATTCCTATATGGTAGGGCAAGGGAGAAAATTTCCTAGGCTGCTACCTATAAAAAGCCTAATACTTTCATTGAATAGTTTGGACCATATAAAACATGTCTCCCATTCTTTAAATTATTAATCAAAACATTAAGCTTATTTTGATAAGGTGATTAATTCAAGATGAATAAGTCTTTTTAACTTTTTGAGTCTCCCTTGATAAAGAACCCCGAAAACCCCCAATCTATTGAATAGTTTGCAATGTATAAAATATGTCTCCCATTCCTCAAATTATTAATTGAAACATAAAGTTTCATTTGATAAGGTTAGAAATCATGCCTTTATAACTTTTTGAGTGTCCCTCGATAAAGAATGCCCCCCCCCCCCCCCCCCCCCCCCCGCGGGCACTTTTTCCTTCTTGAAGAGGCATAAAATGAAGACAACCATCCCCTTCCAAAACCTTTTACAAATCTTTCAAAGATATCCCTAGTGCTGCTAAACATGAAAATATTGGTCCATACTTGCATGCATGTGAAATGAAGACACCCGCACTTGCAAAAGATAGCCATAGTGCACCCAAGCATGGGGATATCAGTTAGTGTCAAAACTAGGTCCTTTCAAGAATTTGCACGATATTCAAACATGTCACATATCATGGAGAGGGCCAAACAAACATGAGCTTATTGCAATGATTGCTTTTAAATTAGATATATACCCTTATCTTAATTGAAATTTCCAAAATAATCCAATAGAGCGAATAGAGATTGATGTTAAAATTATAGATCAATATACATGTTGTGCTCTTTGTCTCGAGGATACTATGTTAGTCTACTATATATTGTTATAAAGTATTCGAGCTTATTATTTAAACTTTCTAACGGTGTACTAAAGTTGGATAGATCTTATAAGCAACAATTGTTTTTATCTTGTATGTCACTCACACACACACACACACACACACACACACACACACACACACACACACACACACACACACACGCACACACACACACACACACGCATGCACACACACACACACATGCACGCACGCACACACGCACGCACACACACACACACACACACACACATGCACACACAAACTTTATTTTCTCATACTTTAGGAAGTTAATTCAAATGATGACAAATTTACATTTACTTTGTGAATTATCTCTACACCTAGCAAATACTATTTGATACCTTCAAAAATATATAATGAATGGCATTTTTGAGACAATATGTTGTCGAAACACTTTTATTATTATTAGGGATGCATTTCTTATTAAACATCATGGGGACTTGTTCATCATTGTCTCTTCTTGTGACTAAAAAAACAATACCAATTAACATAGTCAATTTTAACCTTTCTTACCAATTTACAATTTTTAAAGTTGAAGCCTTAAGAGCCCTTCATAACCCTTCACATAAGGGAATGCAAAGTTCTACCCTCTAAAAGAAAAGCAAAACATTTTTTTAATATGCACTTCTTAGATGAAAACAAACAAAAGTGGTTAAAACTCTATACTTCAAATGGAATAATGGGGCCACCCTTCAAATGTGAGATTCTGTACCAAATATTCACATCCCACATGCACGGCACATGCAAACACTTAGGGGCTAATAAGGGATTTTGTACTCTTTGTTGAAGTCCCTATATAGAATAATTAAACTTAGCATGTATGCTTGTAACCTACTTTCATGTGAACACTTAGTATGACTTGTTTGATAAGGGACTTTGTACTCTTTGTTGATGTCCCTATATGGGATATTAAACTTAGCATGCATGCTTGTAACCTACTTTCATGTGAACACTTAGTATGACTTATGTGATAAGGGACTTCGTACTCTTTGTTGATATCCCTATATGGGATAATTAAACTTAGCATGTATGCTTGTAACCTAGTTTCATGTGCATACTTAGTATGACTTATGTGATAGCAAAATGGAAAATGCAAACCAAAATTCACATGGAAGAAAAGAACCAAAGTGCATTTCTTGCTACCATCTAGACTATTGTGCTTCTTTGATATATGGAAGTTTCGAGTACTTTAGGGAACACAATAAGAACAATCAAGAGTTCCTTTATGGGAGACATCTTTTTTGTCTCAGACCTCATGCTTTTATGTTGGGAAGTTGGGGTTCATTGCGGTTGGATGTAGATTGATTGGACACATAAAGTTTTCTCCATGCCTTAAGGAACTTTATAAAGGTGAAAGATTGAGGGGCCCAAATATGATTATAACGAGGGTGGGATGGGGTGGGATGCACAACCAAGGTGCAAATTAAGTGGGGTGCAATGATGGGAAGTAATGGTTGAGGGGTATGAGGTGGCATGTCTAAAGGCAAGGAGAATGTTACACTTAAATTTAGTTTATGATAGAAGGCTAGTTGCTATAGAGAGGGACATATGTGTCTTTTAGTGTCGTAGCCAAGTTAGTGGACCATATATAAACACCAAAGAGTAGAATTGGGACTTGAACTAGGGTTCTCTTATTTAGGAGCTAATGTGTAAAATTGCAATGCTAGCATTCCCGAGAGAGAGAGAGAGAGAGAGAGAGAGAGAGAGAGAGAGAGAGATTAACATCTACAAAAGACCCTAAGGGTCTATGAGATCATGAGCGATACAATGATACCATGGGTATACTAAACCATGGAAAAAGTAACCCAAAGAAAATGAAAAACAACTATCATTAGTGTATGTACATGTGATATCAACATGACCCTGTGTATGAGTTAAACTAGCCATGATCAACTAATTGGCAATGCTCACCTCAGCCAGTATCGATCTCATGTGGCCAAGAGAATATCATGCACAATGACCTTTGTGTGACGGAAGCATGCCATGGTGTTGAAGAGCTTCCTAGATTTGTACGTCGGAGCAAGGGTCGTGATGCTCTGGGC
The DNA here is from genome assembly GCF_041138505.1 of Cibotium barometz. NCBI lineage: Eukaryota > Viridiplantae > Streptophyta > Polypodiopsida > Cyatheales > Cibotiaceae > Cibotium > Cibotium barometz. The sequence continues at coordinate 38,595,457 of NC_141075.1, read as the reverse complement.
TAGGGGTGTCTTGCCCGAGAGAGAGAGACAGAGAGAGAGAGAGAGAGAGAGAGAGGTTCTATGTTCTTAAAGAGTTTTTGCAAAATATAATTATACACACAAAAGGAAGAGAGAGAGAGAGAGAGAAACATAAAGAGAGATACTTCTCGAAATGAAGGACACACACACATTGCCACCACCATCACCACTAGTACCACCATTGTGACAAGATGTTTGGATGGGCAGAGTCATGGACGGGGTGGAGTGTAGAAAGTGAAATAGTTGGGGTGCACTAAAAGGGTGAAAAGCTTGACAAAAGCAACAAGGGAAAAATGCAACAAAAAATTGAGAATCTAAGGTGAGGAAAGCCATGAAAATATAAATGGTAAATGAGTCGGATTCAAGTGCTAAACGCCTAAGTTAAAACAGCACGCGGTTTGAAGTGAAGTTAGGAGCGACGTTTAAGGAGCAATTTAAGTGGCTAAGAGCCGTTGGATCCTGAAGATGGACGGCTGGGATGAATTCAAGTTGCCTCTTCTCCTTCCTTGTAGTACTACTTCACTATCTTATTACATCCACCATCCACATTTTGAGCTGCCCTCTTCTACCCCTTCTTCTTTCTTGTTTCTGCGTTTCGGCCATTGATGAGCTCTACAATAGCCATAGCCATAGACATAGCTTGAGTACTACCCTTCGAATGCCCTTCTGCCCATTCTGAAATCTCCTCACTTGGCTTCAATGGTGCGCATCCTTCTTCTCTTTCTTGCAACGTCCACTTTTCCCTCAATTGGGCTTATCTCTGTTCCAATTGGTGCAGAGCTTTCAACAGGGCTGAAACTCTCCATGCTCGTTGAACTCTTTGTTTGGATTGGATCTCTGCCAAATCCAAAATTTCATTCTAAATTTAAGTTTGGGTCTTTGGCAAGCTTGAATTCTTCAATGCAGAATTATCTTAATCTTCGTCTTATGAAGTCTACCATGACTTATTTGGGCCTAGTTTTGAATTGGGTATTTTTGCCTATTAGGGTATAGTTTGAGCTCAATCTGGATTCAGTTTTGCTCCTTGAGTTGGGTCCTCTTCTTGTGCAGTGTTAAATTTAATTGTTAGATTTGCGTTTTGGGACTTTGCGCTATTGTAGTTGTAATTCATTTACCCTAATCATAAGCTTCTAATTTAGTATGGCTCGTGTTTAAGCCTTGTTTAGATGTGGCTTCTTTCATTGCGTTTAATGGATATTATGATTTACGTTTAACTTTTTAAATCCAATGATAGAAATTCTGATACGGTGTTTTGGGTGTTTTTAACCATATTTGATATTCTTTTTTTTTTTTGGTTGTTGTTGACAATATATGTACAGCTAGGGTGCGCTCTGCCTCCTGTGCTCCAGAAGCCAGAGTGGCTGGATGCCTTGCTTTCTGAGAAGTTTTTCACAGCGTGTGAGACCCATAAATCTGTGAAAAAAAACGAAAGAAATGTCTTCTGTGCAGATTGCAGTGTGGGCATCTGCCAACACTGCGTGCCAGACCACGACTCCCACAGGCTCCTTCAGGTCCCAACAAATCTGGGATCAATTCGCACACATCTTTAATAATCAAAAGTGTGCAGGAATTATTATGGGTATTTTAAGAATTTTAATTAAGTATAAGTTTTTTTTTTTTTTTGGCTTCTCTTGTACCTAAGTTGTTTTTATAAATTTTGGCAGATCCGCAGATATGTGTACCATGATGTTATCAGATTGTATGACATTCAGAAGCTGGTTGATTGTTCTTTTGTGCAGGTAAAAAGAATACCATGTAATTGGGTAGAGAAAACAAATTTGATCCAGGTTAATTTAAAAAAAATCAGTATGATCGTAATTAATATGGAAATTTTTCTCTCTTTGTGATGATTCACTGCATGTAATTGCAATTTTCATAATTACTGTTGATCTTTAAGTGCAAAAAAAATTGGGCAAATGAAGGTTTGAGGCAGGATAGTTCAAAAAGATTTGTGGCTCTTTTTTTTTCCCCATTTTATTAAATAGCTGTTGCAAATCGATCAATTGAATTGCTATATACATCGATTTCGCTTTTTTTTTTTTGAATTGAATTTTCATGTTTGGATGGCAGGCGTATATAATAAACAGCGCGAAGGTGGTGTTTTTGAACGAAAGGCCACAGTCTCGCCCATCAAGGGGGGTTGGGAATGTGTGTGAGAAGTGCGAGAGGACCTTGCAGGAGGGGTTCAGGTTCTGCTCGGTAGCATGCAAGGTTGATGCAGCAGTGAGGAGGGGCGAGGATTTGCATTACATTTTGCCGTCATGCAATTCATTGCACGTCTCTGCCCCCGCCGCCGCCGCCGCCGCCGCCTCCCCCGCCCACAGCGTCAAAGAAGAAGAAGAGCAGCTCTCGCCCAATTCTGTGCTCCTTCAGCCTCCCTCAGACTCCACCTTGCCTTCTTCGTCTGGCTCCACTGCCAATGATGAATCGGTCGCATTTGCCTCCTCTACTCGCGCCACTTCCACAAGCAAACTCGCTTCCCCCCGCCTAGTTAAACCTCCTTATCTGGCCAAATCAACCAACTTGGCCAAATCAACTAAATTGGCCAATTCAAAATCACCCAATTTGGCCAAATCAACCAACTCCCCCTCTTCCAATTCGGCCAAATTAACCCACTCCCGCTCATCCAATTCATCAATTCTGGCCAATTTGCCCACTGCCCTCCTTGCCAAATCATCTAAATTGGCCAATTCGCCCACCACCCGTGCTACCAAATCTTCTTTAACCCACTCTTCCAAATCATCTGCTGCATTGGCCAAATTGCCCACAACCCACATTACCAATCCATCTAATTTGCCTAAACCAGCCTCCACCAACTTCCCCAATCCATCTAATGATGTCAGGATGCCCCCACCCCCCTCCTCCAAGAGAAGAAGAAAAGGCACCCCCCAAAGGTCCCCCCTCTCCTAAACCTACTTACTATTTTAGGAATCTTTTCTCTTTGTCGACCCTTTTGGCTTGGTTTCCATCACCAATTTAAGTGGGAGAAAATCACCTCGATTTACTCAGGAGGTTACCAAATTTTGCAGCCCACAAACAAATCTTTTTATAATTTTATATTATGAGCAGGCAAAATACGTTGCAGTTAATGTAGAGTTTGATGTATAGCCCACATTTTTGAGATGGAACTCAATTCTCTTAAGCAAATCTGATGCTCTTTTTACCTCGATGCAATGCCTAATTAATCCTAGGTGGTTGACGGATCGAGAAAACGCTACTCCTCTTAAATTTAATTGAATTTTCCGAAAATAGGGTGTTAATGGTTGAATTTCGGCCATATGAAAGTGCTAAACAATCAAGGACTCTTGGGTGAGCCAGTTTTGAAGTGCAAATTGAAAGGAAAAATTGAGATTGTTAGGAGTGGTAATGAGCTAATGAAGGAAATTGAAGTGAGAATATGATAGATTAATCTTTTTTGTGCATGTTTTTATACCAGGAAAATGCCAGATGGTGTGAAAGTTTGATGATTTATGTAACCTCCAAGATTTGAAGTATAGGTATATATGTGTGTATATAATCTATGAGTATATGATCTGTCGACTTATATATATATATATATATGGTGTTGGGCATTAAAAATAAAGCTGCATAGTGCTGTTAGATTGGATTGTGGGCTGGGCACGTAGTATACTTACTCCACTGGAATGATGAATGTGAGTAGTTGCGTGCACCTGCTATTTATTTATATAATAATATAAATCATAAAATACGCAGTGTGCAGCAGAGTAACTAGTATTTAAATGAGTAATCAAATATTTAAATGGGCACAGTGAAGACAAAGAGCGGTTTTGAGGCAGAGAAAAGGGTACGTACTACTACGTGACCGTAGGCCTGGATAACTCCGAAATTAGGGATTTTTTCAGGAAAAAAAGAATTGATAATCAGGAAAATAAAAAAATTTGTAATAAGTCCTTTTTCAGACGGTTTTTATACTTTAATACTACTATTTAAGGGTTTTCAAAAAAAAGGGGAAAAAGAAGAAGAATGTTTTGCTTGAACAGAAAAACCAAATTAAATAACTCAGATTATTCGTTCCCCCTTGCGGAGGGGGTCAGATTAATTTCAACCTTTTCAAAAAAAAAAACTCAAAAGAAATATCAAATCGATGAAGATTTCGAAGCCCCAACTAAAAAGTGAAAATGATGAGCATGTAAGAAGCCGTAGGTGGGTGTGGTACAGAAAAGTAGGTCAAATTTGAACTTAATGAATTTAATTTTGGAGCTTTTTAGGGTGGTGGGCTGCTGATCTTATTATTATTATTATTGTAATAATTTGAAAATTCGGACACATTCCCAAAAAAAGGCGTGCCAACCTTCCCTGCATGAAATTTCTCAAAAAAAGGTACCAATCTATTTAAAATAAAATCTTGTGTGTTATCAACTTTTGGGCAGAGATTCATTTCTCTTTAAATATTTTTTTTGAAAAGGCTGGGCAGAGATTCATATCTGTTTAAATATAAATCTTTTTTTTTTGAAAAGGCTGAATAAGCTACGAGTTCCAAAATGAAATTGTGGGCAGAGGCTCATTGCTATTTACTTAGTCTTTTTTTTTTAAAGATTGGAATTAATGGGAAGATTTTTACAAAAAGCTTTTTATAAAGAAGCTTAAATTGTTATAGCTCAACTAGCTGAAGGATAGACTGAATCATCTTAAATATCTCAGATGTTGAGTGCCATAGTTTCTTTCTTGTTTGACTCTATTTCCTTAGCCACTTCGATTGCCTCATTGTTGTTGGCAATGATAAGGTCCAAGTCCATTCTCCCTTCGGATTACTTCCAGTTTTGCCATCTCCTTCATCAAATTTGACTTGGCCTCCTTTAATGCTATTCTCATTTGCACATATAGACAATGCTTCAGGCCATGCATCATATTACCTAGTTCACGTTGGAAAACCCACTGATTCCTATTTATTGAGACTGTCCACAGGTACGCAGCCCTAACAAAATTCCAAAGATCTAAGGACAGGCCATCACTTTCTCCTAAAAGTATCTCTTTCCAGCTGAGGTCCTCCGAGTGGACGGGGGCAATTATGGTGGACAAGAATCTCAAAGCTCCATGTTGGAAGGGTAGGTTATAAAGAGGTGAGGGATTGTTTTTGGGGTGCACCCTACATCTTGGACACTGACCGTCCCCTATACCAATCTTGTGAGCTCTCTCGTTGGTCCACAAAGCTCGGTGAAGGATTAGCCCTAAAAGACATGACATTTTTGGGGGGGTGATGTTGCTCTAGATTTTCTCAAATCTATACTCCCATTGTCTTCTATCCCAACTAAGCTGCCATCTAAAGTTTAGCTTAATGTGGAGGGGGGGGGGGTTTAGTTTCTTGAAGTAGGGGACAGGCCAGAGAGAATCTTTCCCTTTCCATACAATTGCCCTTATCTTGAATGGGCCTTTGTGATGGATAAAGGCTGCCAAATTACTGTTCCATAGAGAGATTCTTGCAAACACGAGGTTGATATCTGCCTCATTGAGTCGAAACTTTTCTTGCATCAATCTAGGGGACAATCATCCATTATCTTGAGTGCTCCACAGGTCTACCCAAGTTCCTATTCCTTTTTTTGAGAGTTTGTATGCTGTTGGGATCTGATCATAAGAGATACTGTTTTGATAGACCACCGAGAACCAGACTGAATCCATGTGATAGAGGTCCGTCGCCCCAATAGGGCTTTTAGGTTATTCCATGCTCTCCAGAATCCCTTTATGAGAGGGTTGGGTTTGATTTGCAAGTTGTTGAAGAATAAGGTCAAAGTCTATTCCATTTTGGGAATTTGGCGGCCGCCGAGAAGAGGGGGGAATTCCTATGGAGAAGCTGGGCCCAATCTTCCTTAGGTTTGTGCATGCTTCTGATGATCCATTTGGCAGCCATTCTGTCAGAGCCAACTCTCCCAAACCTCCTCCTTTTTTAGGCATGGATAATAGTTTCCATGCAACTTTGGGGTTACTTATTGTGTTTTCAATTTTTCTATTAAAAAAAATCTTTTCTTTAAAGAATGGAATTAAATTAGAGAAATGGGAAGATTTTTTTACAAAATAGCTTATTTATATAAATATCTTATTATTTTTACAAAAAAAGCTTTTTATAAAGAAGCTTAACTTCAACTAGCTCAAGGATAAACAGAATCTTAGCCCTAACAGAATTCCAAAGATCCGAGGATAGGCCATGACTTTCTCCTAAAAGTATCTGAGGTCCTCCGGGTGGACAGGGGCCATTCTGTTGGACAAGAATCTCAGAGCCTCCACATTGGAAGGGTAGGTTATAAAAAGGTGAGGGATTGTTTCCGAGGTGCACCTACATCTTGGACACTAACCGTCCCCTATACCAATCTTGTGAGCTCTCTCGTTGGTCCACAGAGCTTGGTGAAGAATTAGCCATAAAAGACATGACATTTTTGGGGGGGATGATGTTGCTCCAGATTTTCTCAGATCTATACTTCCATTGTCTTCTATCCCAACTAAGGTGCCATCTAGAGTTTAACTTAATGTGGAGGGGGGAGGGGGTCAGTTTCTTGAAGTGGGGGATAGGCCAGAGAGAATCTTTCCCTTTCCATACGATTGCCCTTATATTGAATGGGCCTTTGTGATGGACAAAGGCTGCCAAATTGTTGTCCCATAGAGAGATTCTTGCTAACACGAGGTTGATATCTGCCTCATTGAGTCGAAACTTTTCTTGCATCAATCCTGGGGACAACTATCCATTATCTTGAGTGCTCCCCAGGTCCCCCAAGTTCCTATTCCTTTTTTTGAGAGTTTGTATGCTATTGGGATCTGATCATAAGAGATACTGTTATGACAGACCACCGAGAACCAAAGTGAATCCATGTGATAGAGGTCCGCCTTGAATCTTAGCTTGGGAGAAAGCCCCAAATAAGGCTTTTAGATTATTCCATGCTCTCTAGAATCCCTTTATGAGAGGGTTCCCCTTGGGTTTGATTTGCAGGTTGCTGAAGAATAAGGTCATGAAGGGAAGAAATAAAAATCTTATTGTTGGCATGCTATTTAATTTTTTTAAATAAAAAAACCTTAAATAGTAGTATTAAAGTGCTACATTATTTACATAAAATTGTGCTTTCAATTTGGCATTTAATATATATCCTATTTTGCAAAAAGAAAATCGCTAGGCACTGGTGTAACAACGAAAAATTTATGCACGATATGGATGCTTTGTACACCTAAAAATCTTCAGGAGAAAAAAAAACTTTACTGTTCGCAATTAGAAGTTGACAAAAAAGTACTAAAACCTTGTATTTTCTGAGCCGCAAAATTTCACGTATAATGAAAAGTAATGGAAATTTCCCTTATGTCTTGTCAAATGAGTTGTATATATATTTATGAATAACTACGTTAATATTTAAATCAATATAGACAGATATAGATATTTAAATCAACATATATATTGAGAGATACGGATGTATTTTAATTTTAAGATAACTAAACTACTATTTGCTGCTAATGGTGGCCAGGTTGAAATTTCTATTATTCACAGAAAGTGAAAAGGAAATAATAAACTCAATGGGAAATGCTGATGTGGTTATGATACAGATTTTTTTTTATTTTTTTTGCGGGGGCATTTAAAATTCTGCCTGGCGTTACGTAGGTTTTTCTTTCTTTGGTATGCTGCCGCGCTTTTTAATGAAAGGCACGAGCCCCCTTCGGATGTAACCTTCTCTTTCTTACAACTTTGAATTGGACCACCCGCTTCATTGATTGAAAACCACCCCTCCCTCTCCTCTCTCTATGTCATAAGCTAGCGATCTTTGACATATTCCTATCTCTATGCAAAGTACTGCTCCCTCTTTATTAAACTTATGCCATAGTACCTTCCCACCAAACTCCTTAATTACCCATTTTTAATCCACTATTTACATTGTAGTCTAAAGCTTGTAGGTGGCAATCTTGAGCGCTCTAGTGAAGGGAAAAAAAATCGACCGTTGAAGAGAGGATGCTGTGCTGCGCCTTGAGTGCCTCTCTCTCTCTCCTCTGCGACTGCTGCCCTGCCCAGAGGCTTGAAGCCCTCTGTATATTTACCTTCCATAGCACCCCCCCTCAGGTGCATGGGCACCGAGTGGTGGGGAGCCCCTACTCTACTCAGAGAACAGGGAACCTGCTCTGGGAATAAGTCATCTCAGCTTGCTAAGAACACACAAGCTACCTTTCAGCAGTTCCTACAATGGCCCCCGACCATGGATGGCAACAGAGAAACCATGCTGAAGTATGAGCAGGTGTTAGAAGACTTCATGGACACCAAAAAACAGCTGGAAGAGTCCAGAGCCCGAGTGGAAGAGCTAAATCTGATGTTGCTGCAGAAACAAGTCGAAGAAGAGACTCAAATCAACAAGCAAGTTCCAGCTAAGGTAATGGACACATCATAAAACCCTCTTCCATTAATACTGTGGTTTGTCTTCCACCTGAGCTGGTTCATAAACTGATTACACAGCCCGTTGTTTAGTTGGGTTAAAGTTTGGGCCAAGACCACCAGTAGATTTCCTTAGGGGGTGGGTCAAAGACAACTGGATTTCCATAGGTATCGAGGTAGAGATCATCCAAGCCCTCCCAAATGGGTACTACCTCTTTCTATTCAAGGACCCAAATATGGCCCTTAAGGTCCTAGGTTCAGGGCAATGGATGTACAGGAACATCCCATTCTGTTTCTTCAGTTGGTCCAAGAACTTTAACCCTCAAGGTCCAAAACCCTCAGCTTGCTTGGTGTGGGTTGAGCTTCCTAACTTGCCCTCTTATTTGTACCCTTGGCTAAAAAAAATTGTCTCCCCTATTGTTATATGTACATTATGTGCGCTATGTTACCCTTGGGCTCGGGGGTGGTTGGGTGGTTGAGTTTATGCCTGATTTATGCATGTTTATGCATAACAATCATCTAGAGAGATCTTAGGGTTTTAACAATGGTATCAGAGCAATCTCTATTTAATTGTTGTTGATATTTTTTTAAAGTAAATTTTAATATTTACTAATAAGAATATTATTTTGTTGATTTGTGTTGATGAATTTCACGTGGATCATCAATATGGCGATTGGAATGCGTGTTACTACAATTCAATGGACGAATCGACGTTGCGGGGGAATTCCGTGAGTTTAATACTATTTTTTCTTTTTTTAAGGTTTAAAATAAGCATTAATGGATTTTTTTAAAATAAAAATACCACATATTTTATGGTAGATATTTTTGGTAGAATGGATTCCCTGAATTTCTAGAATTTTTAGAAATTTTTTCTAAATTTTTAGGAATTTTTAAAGCATTTTTATGATTAAAAATATATTTTTTATACATTTTTTACGGGTTTTTTCCGCGGATATGCGATCAAATTTCTGTCTATTTTTTGCTGAAATGCAGTAGGGGACAGCATGTTGATGCATGAAATGCTCTCCCATGTGCGTGGGGTCCTCTCTGCCTCTCAAATCTAATTTTTTCTTCTTTTTTCCGTGAGAAATTCTCTTAAAAAAGATTTTTTAAAACATTAATCATAATTAATATTAATTATAATTAAGTAATGTTTAATTAAGAACTTTAATCAAATAATTAAAGCTAACCCATTTGTTAACAAGGAGAAAGAGAATGAAAGGGAGAAGAAGGAGAGGAAAGAGGGGAGAAGAAGGAGAGGAGGGAGTTTTTTTTACTCCCTCCCTCTCTCCTTCCTTGCGCACAGACGGGGGGGTGGGGGCTGCGCTGTAGCCAACAGGCAAAAAATCGCCCCCTCCCCTTAAAAAAATCAAAACCAATATAAGCTTAATTAAGCTTATTTTTATTTTTTATTTTTATTTAAAAAATAAGTTTTTATTATTAAAAAAAGGGCTTTTCATAATATTTCAAAAAAAAGCTTCGGAAAACCTTTGGCTTTCTGTTTTCCCGAAACCTTTTGGCTTTCCGAATTCCGGAAAAACTTTTGACCTTCCGTATTCCAGAAACTTTTGATCTTTCACATTCTGATTTTTTTTTTGGTCTTTTCATTTTCCCAAGAAACTTTTGGCTTTCCGTATTCCGGGAAAACCGTTGGAATTCCGAAATTTTTTTACCATTCGTATTCTAAATGCGTTCGGGGTAATTTAAAAATTTCAAAAAATTCTTGAAAATTAGTGGAAAATTAGACAAAGGTTATTTTAAATTTTGGAAAAATGTGGGGTTGGTGTTTGGCATGTGGTGTGTCCATTCGCGCGCCTGTGACCATTCAAATTCCTCTAAAATAATATTTTTTGACTTAGAAAATTAGAAAAATCCATTAAAATTATAAATTTTCATTGGATTTGAGAATTGTGGCGGAATTGGAAATTTCATGAACGATGGGATTCTCAAGAAAAATTAGGAATATTCTCGATATTATTTTTAAAAATCCTAAAAATTGGTATTTTTAAAATATGAATGGTATTTTGGAAAATTTAATTGCTAATTTTTTTTTGAAAAAATATAGGTTTGGAATGCTATAAGATAGGTTTGGTAAATTATCATATTTTGAGGCCCTATAAAATTAGGAAAAATTAGGAAAAAATCATGATAATTCTTTTTCTCGAGAATTTAATATTTTCGAGGGTTATTTAATGTTAAAGTACGTTTTCTCATGCTGACATTAGATAGATGCGGGTTATTCGCATATTATTAATACGATTATACCTCGTATCAATGGATATTTATGTTTGGATTAATTCTAAACGATGTATTCATGATTTTTTACAATTGTTTAGCCATTCTTTTTGGACATGTTCCTTAATTTCTTTTGATGGCTATAATTTGCGTTCAAAGTGTATTTCACCTTTGACACTTTTCCATGATAACTTATTTTGCACTTGTTTAAGTGTGGTTTATGCTTAATTTCTTAAGCTTAAGATAAATTCTATCATGGGTTAGTTGATCGGTTTGTTTTGGTGGATTTTATTGGATGTTTTCCAAGTTTTATATGGACTCATCAGGTGCTGCCTAGATTCTAGGGGTTTTTTATTGAGTGCTACACACATGTGTTTCACTTGTTTACTTTGGAGTTTTGCTTGAATGACACCACGTTCATATACTCCGGGGATTGATGAGTTGGCCACCAATTTTAATGCTTCTTTTGGCATGATTAATGTCCATTAGATGGTATGCATTGATTTTTATGATCAACTATGGTCTTTATGGATTCGAGGAGCTTCTATGCTTTTATCCATGGTTTTATAAGGATCTTTTGATCTTTTGAATAATTACATATGCTTTGAAGGTAGCATTTGCCTTCGTTTTTTGCACGTAATTTTGGAGTATATTCCTTGTACTCTTATACATATTCCAACTCGGATACCCAGTTGCTTATATATCTAGGTGAGTTATTTTTCTACCCTAACTTTATTGTGTTTTGGGTAGTTATCTCATTAGAAAGGCGCCAATAATTCAATTTCTTTTTTAATAATGTACTCAGAAGGAGTTATTCCTTGATGTAGTCTCAAGTATATAGAGACAGGTTTAGTATGTGAAAGTCTAGATAAGGCCATCTTATTCTTTTTATATAGGATTTTATTCATATTTCCTAGACGGCATACTAGGGAGTTTCAAATTGTTAAGGTATGTATGGGTGGTATCATGGTGGTATGGGACGCTAGTGATCCCTCACATATATTATCTTATGGGATAATTTGGGCTCAAGATGGTTGCTTTGCTTATATCACTTAGCACGTTGTCCTCAACATTCAAAGACAATCTTATTTTCTAAATTCACTAGAAGTTATATTGTGGGCATTCTCTAGATAAATTTCTTTTATCTATAGCCTGCATGTTGTGATGAGGGTAATCTCATCGGCATTTTCACTTGTTGAAATCTCTTTCTTTAGAGTTCAAGCAAGTTTATCTTGTTGTGTTCGGATAAGGAAATTTGGATTCTTCCTTTGTTGGCATTTCTTTCTCTAGTTCCGTACTTTAGGTGATTTATATAGTCAACCTGATTGTTTACGGATGGACATATGTGACTCATCGAGACGCTGATGACTCTCTATGTTGATATGGGTAACTCGAGACGTCGATTATTCCATATGTAGATGTGGGTATGTCGGGGCGCCGATGAATCATTGGTTTCTGCTGTTATAATGCCATGTTTTTCTACTTTATTCCGTTACAACGAGAAAGTTACTTTGAATGTGAATTTCTCTCTGATCATCTGCAGTCTGATGGGCAAACAGAGCGTATGAATCAGATTATAGTGTATATGCTTCGTGCATATGTCTCTAGAAAATCATCATATTGGAAAAAATATCTTCCAATGATAGAATTTGCGTATAACAGTTTTAAATATACGGCTATTGGTTTTAATCCGTGTATACTTATGTTTGGGTATCAACCCAGGGCACCTTCTTAAGGACATCGAGCTTGATGCATCGAGGGATTTCTTGCGAGATATGCAGGAAATGCTGACCGAAGCTCGGGATTCTATCAGGAGTGCTCAAGATAGGGCACGATTTTATGCTGATATGGGACGCTCATCTCGATCTTTTGAACCAGGAGCGTTGGTTTATTTTAATATTCCTAAAGATTTTCAGACTTTATCAATGGAAAAATGCTCGAATTTATCTCCTAAATATTGTGGTCAATTTTCGAGTTATACATCAGATTGGCACGGTTGCGTTTGAACTTAAAACTATGTTAGAGTTCATCCAGTCTTTCATATTAATAGTTAACACAGTTACTCCTCAAGAACTCGTTGAAGTCGAAGATTTATCCTATGTTCCACATGAACTTGATAAGGTTCTTGAATTCAGGGAAAGGAAACTTTCTAGTTGACTAATCCCTGAGGTTAAAATTTGATGGAAAGATAGGAAAATTGAGGATTCGACTTGGGAGTCGTTGAGATTGTTCAGCGCAGTTCTCCTTCTTTTCATTGCAAGAGTGCAATGTTTTGAGAGAGGGGAAGTATGTTATATGTACATTATGTGTGCTATGTTATATGCACATTATGTGTGCATATACTAGGGGCTAACCCACATTAGGCTTGTGAGAATGGGAGCATGGAAACAAGCTCTAGTGGAGCATGGGTTAGGACTAACCTTAAGGATTAAGGTTAGGGTCAAGCATCCAAGGGTCACACATGGGGAATGGAAAGTCAAGAGTCACTTGAGGGCCCTCCTATATAATAGGGACATGGGGGCACACTCAAGGAGGCTTGGGGGCTTGGAGGCTTGGAGGCGTATGCTATGGTCTCTTGTGTAGAGGTCCATATCTACTCATCTACCATTTCACACTATAGCTACATGTTATTGGATTGGAGTTATACCTCTTGATGGTATGGGACATCAAGGTAGAGGTATGATGTATTTCATTTATAATTCATGTGTGCATCCCTTGGGCTCGGGGGTGGTTGGGTGGTTGAGTTTATGCCTGATTTATGCATGTTTATGCATAACAATTATCTAGAGAGATCTTAGGGTTTTAACACCTATAGGGAAAGTGCTAGGCATGAGACCTAAGAATGACTACAACCCGGCTTGGCATCCTCAGATCCTTGTGGAAGTGGATCTAGATAGGCCCCTTATTGATGAGATTGAAATCAATTGCGGCGAGTATAACATCCAGCAAAGCATTCTATACAAACACCTACCCAACGCATGCTTCCATTGTGGAAAGCAAGGGCATGTTATCAGAGTGCCCTTCAAAATACCCCGATTTAAGTGCCACTAGTGCCCCTAATCTTCCCCTAGCCATCAACCAAGCTCAGCCTACTGGAGTGAATAAGAATATGACTGTGCCTTCTCCCCTTGTTCCCTCTACCTCAAAAGAAAAAGGAGAAAAGTTCACAGTACCCAATAGGAAGAAGACATTTAGACAGAATAGGGCGGGAAACCAAAGGGCATTTGCCAACTCCTTCGCCTTCTTATTAGACATCATCTCTGACCCTGATGATTAGGTTGACTCCCAAGAGATCAATCAATCCACGCCTTTGGATAGATCTAGAATTCTTGCCGAAACTAATCAAATGGACCATGACCAAGTGCTCCTGCCCCTCGCAATGATGGCTGGACCATTGGGAGATAAGCAAGACAGGGTTGAGCAATCTCTATCTGATACAGAAAACGGCTTGCCCAAAGAAATGGAGATAGTCAAGGATTTAAAAAGAATGCGTGCTCAGGTTGATCCACCACACCTCAAGCTGCATCCAAAGTGGGACCTAAAAAGGACAACTCCCAGAAAAAGGGCAAATGAGATGCACCACTTTGAATGTCAAGGGTTGATTGACCTTTCAAAAGTCCAACTAGTGAAACAATGGCAAACAAGGAAGATTTGACTTTATCGCTCTAACTGAAGTCAAAGTTCACGGGGATGAGCTTGAAAAAGGTTGCTCAACATCTCTAAAGAGCACATCTGGATCTACACAGCCCACTGTCAGGCGTCTGGAGGAGTGGCTGTGGGTATGTATGTGGACCATCAGAATGAACTGAAAGACGTGAGGATTGATACGTTTGATCAATGGGCTGCATTTGAATTGACAACCTTCTCCTTCATTGGGATATATGCTAGAGGTCCTCAGGCGGTCAAAATCAGAACTTGGGGCACCTTGAGAAGCATCCATGATCCTATCATTCTAATGGGAGACTTCAATATGGTGGAATCCAAAAATGACAGATTAAGAGGGCTGGGACATGTCATTAAAGGGGCAGAGCTCCTAGCCTGGCAGCGCACTGTTGATCACTTTGAGCTATGTGACGTAGGGAATATGGGAGACTTCATGTGGCAGAACTATGCCCATGGGGAATTAACCAGGAAAGAAAGATTGGACAGAGGATACATTAGCAAAACCCTCAGTAACTCCTACATCAGATGTGAATGTAGAACTGACATCTCTACTTGCCTCTCAGATCATTACCCCATGATATTAGTGTTGGACAACCATGACAAAAAGGTCTCTAATCAATGGTTCCACATGGATCCTGCCCTGTTCAAAATGCCTATTATTTAGGAGGAAGTCAAAAGAATCTGGACTGAATTCTTCAGTTGTGGCATTACCCCGACGAGGGCTTGGAGTTTGGCCATCAAATCTACCCAAGCTCGTTTGATTTGCATCAGGAAAGAGGTAACCAGAATCAAGAAAAACAGAAGAGATCTGCTATATCTGAAACTAAAAGAACTGGAAAGGGCAGCCAATAAGGAAGATGCAGCTATTCAAGATGCAGCTATTCAAGATGCAGCTATTCAAGATGCTGTTCTTGGTACTAGGGCTGAAATTAGGAGAGAAGAGGAGGTAACCCAGAAGCAGGCCCTTCTTTTCTTTAGAGATTAGTGGCTGGGAAAGCTGACCTTCCCACTCCTGAGATGTTCAAAAGGCTAAAAGTCAAACAATGTAAGGATGCAATCCCTACATTGCATGATCCTAACTATCTGGATATCCCCTCTGAGAGGAAGGGAATAGATCAAGAGTCTTCCAGTACTTTAACAACATATTTAGTAAAGGGGGAGGGGTGACCAATGACCAACTCAATTGCATTGGTCTCATTGGGCAGGCCAGGAAGCCAACCATACCAGACACACTTGCTAAAGAGCTAGAAAACAATATCTCCAAAGAAGAGATTGGCAAGGCCATTGACTGCCTAAAGGTGAGGAAAAGCCTAGGGATAGATGGCATGCCCGCTGAATTCTACAAGACATTCAAGGATCTCTTGCTGTCTCCCTTACTGGTGGTGTGGCAGGAGGCTGTCTCTTTTGGGGCGTTGCCTCGCCCGATCAATGAAGGGTGGATAAAACTTATCCATAAGAAAGGGGAGAAGAATGACTTGAGCAATTGGAGACCGATTACCATGTTAAACTGTGCCTACAAAATATTTGCCAAGGCCCTAGCGCTGAGACTGTCCAGTCATCTAAAGAATTGGATCAGACAGGAGCAGAACGGCTTCATCAAAGGAAGGTACATTTTGGATGCCATTATCACTTTGTGGGAGGGTATGGAGTATGCAGAAGAATCGGAACACGACTACATCTTCTTCAAAATTGACTTTGATAAAGCCTATGATAGGCTCGGTTTGGCATTATGTTCTAGAATCCCTTAAACACATGGGTGCAGGTCAGCACTTCATCCAGATGGTGAGTACTCCTTTTGGGAATGCCACGACTAGGGTGAACGTCAATGGTGTGCTCTCTGACGCTTTCTCCCTGACCAAATCTTTCGGACAAGGCTTCCCTCTAGCACCCCTCCTCTACGCTATTGCTGTAGATGATGGTCTGAACTGGCTGATTAAAGATAGGATGGACAAAGGGGAAATGAATGGTATCTCTCTTCCCAACAATAAACAATTATGCACCCAAATGTTTGTTGATGATACTAATGCCATGGTTGCCAATACTGAGCTAAGTATTAAGTGCTTTTAGGAGTGCTTGGACATTTACTGCAGGGCTTCTGGCTCAGTCCATTAACCATAAAAAAATAGGTATCAGGACCCTTATTGGTAGGCCTCCTGACTGGCTTATTCAAGCTGGCTGCTGTAAAGTCCTAGAAGAGGGAGTAATTTTTAGATTATTGGGCATTCCCATGGGATTCAAGGTCACCCTTAAGCAAAGATTGGTGTGGGTGTGCTAAACAAGGTGGAAGAGAAACTTACCAGATGGCAGAAAATGCATCTAAACCTGGGGGGTAGAAAGATGGTAATCAACCACTTCATTATCCCTTCTATCATCTACTTTCTTAGCTGCTGCTGGAGACCGCCAGACTCTAATCTATTGCAGTTCATAAGGTTATGCAGGAACTATCTATGGGGAGGGGACTCCTGGATTAGGAAAATCCCTAAAGTCAGGTGGGAATGGTGCTGCTTGGAAACAGGTAAAGGGGGCCTTGGAATCAAAGACGTGTCCAATCTGGCTAATAGGAAAATCCCTAAAGTCAGGTGGGAATGGTGCTACTTGGAAACAGGTAAAGGGGGCCTTGGAATCAAAGACGTGTCCAATCTGGCTAATAGAATGGCTGCCAAGTGGGTGCTGAGAAGCTTTGGGATGACAGAGACATCAATTCTTGGATGTCCAGGGCTGATTTGATCAAAGATTATAATGTCTCATGGTCATGGCCGCCTGATGTGTGCGGTACATGCATATTGTGGACGCCCACTTTCGTTCCTCCTTTGTTAGCTTCTGCAGAGCAGAGTATTTGAATTTCCAAGATCGAAATGTTTCATAAGATAACTATCATGACCTGGTGTGTGTGGTACATGCATATGAGTCACACTATTGAAAAAAAAAACAATTAACCTATTCACCGAATAGTTGCATACAAGATATTAAACATCTCGTCAAACTTGCAAAATATTTGTATTGAGGTTTGCAAGGTTCATTAATAACTATGCCTCTTCTTCCTTTGTGACGAAAATGACACGACACCAAACTTGAGGATACATATCCTTTGAATGTAACCATCTACATATCCAAGAAAATAAAGAGTCATATACTAGAGCTCTCAATTGAATCAGAAAACATTTCAAAAAGAAAGAAGTGTGAATGTAACTTACTTTTACATGCATTGTATAGCCATGACATGACACAAGTCTATGGTTTCTATTCCCAAACAACTAAATTCTTCCTCGCAAGGTGTGCCCACTTCTGTGTTTCTTTGAGATTTTCATCAAATATATTCATTTGTTGCCACCAAAACCCATTTTCCATCTTGGGTCTTTAGGGTTATGATATGCGGGGGTTTACCCGAGAAAACTCTCAGAAACAATGAACTCTCCCATTGTTTGATGGCACATAATCGTGCCTATTGAAGCTCTCTCCAAGTTCCAAAAGATGGTCGTATATGTTCAAATGGCTGGATTTAGATAAAGTCTATTCAACGGTATAAGTGGAAGTCTCACATCATCAACAAAGTGTGAAGACAACCAGTCTTGAGAAACATCTCAGTTTACACTAACCTCCTAAAATTTTCAAGTAGTGCGGGCAAGTTGTCATCCTCTTCATCCACCCGATTGGCTAATAACCCTTTTTTGAGAGCTCTGTGGGGTAGAGAAGCCCGCTACAATAGTTTCTTAGAGCACATTTGACACAATCTCACTTGGCCTGCATTTTTTGAGGTTTCCATCTACCTCTTAATCTAGAATTTGATCTTCCCCTACCTCGGGAGTATAAGTCTCTACCTTTTTGTATACCATAAGAGGGCTGAAAATTATGTTGTTATTGTGGTGGTCTATCGTGCCAACCATGTCCACCTATACATCCTCTAATTGAGGATCTCCACACCTCTTTATGTGTAAAATGCCAGGTCCCTTGCATGCCCACTACTACTCAATGATGTACCTAATCCAAGCTTCAACCCTTCCATAATAAGCAGTGAAATCAACTCTTCAAAGTCTAGGGGATCACCACTTCTCATAGTGATAAAAGTGTCAAATGATTTGTACTCCTTTCCCAAACCTTTCAATGTAACATCAACCAAATCATCATCATCCATTGGTGCACTAATAGATGCCAATGCATCTACACTTGCTTTGATCTCATGTTCATAATCATGCACACTCCTATTGTTCTATGTTATACAGTGTATCTTTTGCTTCAAATGAATCTTCCTTGCCTTTGTGTTTGTGTCATACATCTTCACATAATCATACACAATCCTATTGTTCTATGTTATACTATATGTATCTTTTGTTTCAACTAGATCTTCCTTACCTTTGTGTTTGTGTCATATATCTTCACCAATGTGTCTCATGTATCTTTGGGATTATCTATATCCTAGATATGGCATAACATCCCATCTGGTCACACAAATCAAAAAATAATGCAATACCTTGAAGGCTCTTTTTGTCTAGTTCCTATATACTATAAGTTATGTCGGAGTTGCATTAACTGTGGGAATCCTTGGCTCTGTCTCTTCACTTGTCCTGAATTCCAAAGCCCTTTACCTTTCAAGAAGTATGTTATGCGATTCTTCTAAATCTGGAAGTTATTCCTTTCAAGCTTTTCCCCAATAATTTTATATGGATGATCACTTATCTTGGCATGAATGTATACTTAGCATTGACATTGGGCAAGTGATTACATGTGCTTGTGGTGAGAGAAGTGTGCATTGTACCACATTACATAGTGTTGATTTGATGGTGTGCCTACTAAAGCATTGTGTTGCAAAATCACGGTGTAGTACAACACATTATTATTTTCACTTCTTTGTGGTGAATAGGTTAATTGTATGCAAGATGGCTTCTTATGCACACACAAACTAACCATGGTTAAATCTAACCCAACCCGAACCCCAACCTAACCATGCACTTAAGTTACACAACTAGATCAACTATATATGCTAGCTTAGCTAGGGTGCCAATATCTTAGGCCCCCTTCATTCCTGTCAGGTCTCTCTCACCTCTCAGTAGTAATTCTTAGGGTAGGTCTTTAGCTAACAACTATTAAAACATACTAGCATTGCAACAGATCACTTTCAATGTGTTATGTAATATGCAATTCACACTAACAAAATGAGGATCAAACATAGATTGATGCATAGCTTACATGATGGATGAGGAGAACAAAGCTTCCGTTGATAACAAACTAGAGGGCACCTCACTATATCTAAAAAAACACCATATTGGGGAATATGGGAATTTCCCATAAGTTTGGGACACGTGGTCAAAAGTTTGGATTAACCATAACTTGAACACCACTAATCCAAAATGAGCGCTTTATAGCTCTTTAGATTCTATTTTTCAAGCGCTTTCCAACGATAGGTCATATGATAGGGTTTTGAGAAACTTACAAACATGTTATCCATGTCCCCTTTTTTAAGTATTCAAAAATGAGAATTGGAAAATTCTCAAATTCACTAATATGGTGTTAAAAGAAGAAATTACTGAATGACCGGATGAAAGAATGAGGGAACATATGGCCTTTATATAGAGGCACAAGTGGTCTATTTCATATGTTGACAAACCTCTAAAATGTTGAGTAGGCATAAAATCCTCATCGAAGATTGTCTGGCCCCCCAAACAAAGTATTCAAGGTTGCATCTCTGTAGTCCTACAAGTCTCAAATGTGAAACATAGGTTCAAGGTTGCATCTCTCTAGTCCTACAAGTCTCAAATGTGAAACATAGATTCAAGGTTACATATCTCTAGTCCTAAAACAAGTCTCACATGTGAAACACAGTACTAACAAGGTCTAACCATGCTATACCATTTTCAAGTGCACTTAGTGAGACAACTTAAAAAGAGTACTTTTGCCATGTCTTACTTGACCATGGCATTTGGTTTATAATGAACCACTCAAATGTGTTCTTTAATTCTACAAGCAAAACTTGCTATCATGTATCTTTAGCTTAAAAACATTTTAGGGAGCCTATATTTCGTCTTCATGTTCATTGGAGGTATATGATTGATGCAATCACTAGTTACATTCAAACCCCTTGGTGAAGGTCTTAGCTAAGATTAAAATATTAATGAAGGAGGACCTTCCTTTCTCACAACTAAAAAATATCAGACAAGGAAGTAAAATAATCTTGGTATGACTTGATGGCATGGAATACCTCAGCCTGTGTATGTGTGTGTGCGCGCGCGCGCGCGTGTGTGTGTGTGTGTGTGAGAGAGAGAGAGAGAGAGAGAGAGAGAGAGGAGACCTCTGCGTTCGTCACCGTCGATTTATTGCTACAGCCCATGAAAGAAGAATGCCGATCACTCTCGTCACCGATGTAGAGGCTCCAAATGCAATCGTTAAATAATGAAGGGGATCTAGATTCAGAATGCTACGTCATCGGGTTTAGGGTGAGGATTGCCATGTCATATTATCGACACTCGGCAATATGACATGGTAATTAACTGCCATGTCAGCCACATCATCTTATGGGAGTGCGTGATTGAAGGTGATAAGCTTGCAATAATGGGCAAGACTGGATTCTTATTGAACCAAACACAGCTGAAAACCAACACCCAAGTAGCCCACTTGTGGGCAGCAGCATGGGCAGCCTTATTAGCATGTACAACCAGTCCGGGCGAGGGGAAAACACCAATTTGTGGGCTCGCTAACGTGAGGTGGCGGTGGCACCAATTTGACGTGGATGCCATGAGCATCGGCAATATGACATCAACCCCTGCCACGTCAGCCAATATGGCTTTCGACACAGAAACTCTCCTTCCTCCTACCTTGTAAAGTGAAGATTACTTGAGCCATTTTTTGTTTATTCTAAGCAATGAAGCATTTGCTAGTTCATCATCTACCATTCTCTAGTCTTGACAAATGTGGTTAGCCATGCGGTGCTATTTTCATTTCCAAACCATAATGCTAAAATATACTCCAAACGCAACAATATCTAGCATGAGATCCTCTCACTATAAGATAAGGCTTGTTAACCAAATATAAATTAAAATCATACTTCAAAATCAACAATATCCACTAGGAGATCCTCCCACTATAAGATAAGGCTTGTTAACCAAATATAAATTAAAATCATACTTCAAAATCAACAATATCCACTCCATAACTAGTTTCCTTGCAAATCAATTTGGTGGCATTTGTTCTTTGAGCTATTTTTTATTTATTCTAAACAATGGTGCATTTGCTAATTCATCATCTACTCTAGTAGTAGGCTCTCTAGGCTTGACAAATTTGGTTAGCATGTAGTGTTTTTTTCCTTTCCAAACCATAATGTTAAAACCATACTCCAAAAGCAACAATATCCATCAAGAGATCCTCCCACTAAAACAAGACTTGTTAAACCAAATATAAAATTGCCTAATAATCCACATAAAAACTTAAAGGATTTGGTAATAAGACAATGCTAAAATTTCTTTACTGCCGTAAACCATTTTTGTCTCTCTTTTATTGGAGGTATAGTTTCCTCCATAATGTTCATTTACCTAGATGGAAAAAAATCGGGTAGTTGACCTTGTGCTCACTAGGTTGAGTAAGAATACACCCAATTTCATACTTCAAGGCATCAACGTGAACATGGAACTAAATCTCCAAATTTGGTGGCCGTATGCTTGGTGCATTAACCAAGGCTTTATGTAAAAAGAGGTGTTGAACATCATAAATTTAGCCATAGGTCAATATTGGAAAATAAGACCTTTAGTCTATCATTTGGGGGTTGATGATTCATTCATTGGGTCAGATAAATTAAATATAATTAAAATCAACATGATATAAAATGAGACAAAGACAAACTAGCTTATTTTTATTATAGGACACAAAGTCTCGAAAGGAAATGTATGGAGTGCCTTAGGCAGACCATGATTTCAAATGGTAAATTCTTGTATGGCACTCTCATTCTTTCTTATGAAAATTTTGATAGTATCTTTGAATGTTCATGTATGTTTCATATGATTAGGTAGTCATATATGCTTTGAGATGGTAGAGAGGCAAGGGTCTCAAGTTTTTGCATGGGTTGGCATCTCTTGTGTAGGCTTCAAGGCCATTGTTGGTGCCCTCATAATTTTCCTTGCAAGAAGAATTTGTGGAAGTGAAGATGGAGGTAAGGAAATTTCATACACTTCAAGTTTCAAAGGGTGCATAAAGAAAACTTGTGCAGTTGGTGTCCCAGACATTAATGAAGGAAAGCTCAATTGTCACTATTGCAAAAATCCAGCTACTTGCAAGGCATCTTGTGCATGTTATGTGAACTATGTCATGCCTAGTGAGACAGACTTACATGGCTTCTAATACACACTAGAATTCATTCACATGTTGTCTAGGCCGAAACATCAAAGACATTGCTTGATAAGACTAAAGAAATGGTTCAAAGGGTAATTAAAGTTGATACAAGTGTTGAATTTTTTACTAGAATAAATATATACCTAGTAGTGCTTTATTAATTTCTATATACCTAGTAGTGCTTTACTAATTTCTATGGAATTCATGATGGCATACCTCATACTCTCAATATAGTTGATGGTGCCCAAAAATAGGTATGAGGGTATGATGGCATACCTCACTATCTTTATTATGCTTCTCATGGAGGCAAAGCTCCCACATTTTGGAATGCATTGGACATCATATATATTTGAATGGAATCATATACATTTGAATGGAATCATATACATTTGAATCGTTTACTTCCCCATGTTACTTTGTACCATCATTGGTTTAGTAGCCTCTTTGTACTTTGTACTTTTTTGGGAACTATTTAAAGACATAACAAGAGTTTTTAGGGAACTAGACCAATGATTTTAAATATAGATTAATTAGGACACAAACAATTTAAAGACATAAAAAGAGCTTGTTATCAAGAAGACACTAAGAAATAAGCCAATAAGAGCTTGGTATCGGGAAGAGGTGGATACTAAAGATAAAGCAACTACTTTTCTTTAAAAAAGATCCTACATTAACCAAGCCAATCAACAAATTTTGAATTCAAAAATACATTTGGCTCCACAAAGATTGCTCAAATCATCCTAGAATATGAGAAGGGAGGCTTACAAAAGCTATGTAAAGACTTGTAAGAGAGATATTTACAAAGCTTCTATGAGAGGGTCTCTTTCATCAATAGGATAATCACACATCAAAGTTGTGGTAAAAAATTACAAATGTGATGGTTGATGCATGTTTTATTTTTTTCTTTGGGCTGCGTTATCAGCCGTTTACCTTTTTTCACTTCTCTCTCTCTCTCTCTCTCACATATAAGTGTGAGTGTGTGTGTGTATGTGCACGCGTGCATATACATAAATGTATATATATGTGTGTGTGTTTAACTAACTAACATGACAACCATAAAATAATTTTGTTTAACCAATAAATAATCAGTCTCAGGAAAACCAAATGGTGCCCACCTACAAGGTTTTTTTCAAAAACTGGCTGCTTATATTAAGAGGTTAGAAAGAGACAGGTTACATGTTGAGAACTCTAATGAGACCACTGTCCATGCACATGACATTTCATAGTAAGTGCATCTGAACCATTTCACAGTAAGTGCATCTGAACCATTTCACAGTAAGTGCATCTGAACCATCACTAATATAGTTGACAATATAATTAGGAGAAACATTTCACATAAGTGCATCTGAATCATTGATATAGCTAACAATATAATTGGGAGAAACATTTCACAGTAAGTGCATCTGAACCATCACTAATATAGTTGACAATATAATTGGGAGAAACATTTCATAGTAAGTGCATCTGAACCATCACTAATATAGTTGACAATATAATTAGGAGAAACATTTCACAATAAGTGCATCTGAACCATCACTAATATAGTTGACAATATAATTAGGAGAAACATTTCACAGTAAGTGCATCTAAACCATCACTGATATAGTTGACAATATAATTAGGAGAAACATGTCATAGTAAGTACATCTGAGCCATCACTGATATAGTTGACAATATAATTGGGAGAAACATTTCATAGTAAGTGCATCTAAACTCTAACTTGTATTTTGAACATAGCTATTTTCAGTTTCAACAAAGTTCTAATATTAACTTGGCTCTCAAACATTACACTAGGTTGGAAAACTTTCATTTTGAACATAACTATTTTTAGTTCCAGCAAAGTTCTAATATTAACTTGGCTCTCAAGCATTACACTAGGTTGGAAAAGTTTATTGCAGGCTTGAACAAGTCCAAAAATATAGGAAGCGAACCCTTATCTTTGGGAGCATGTTCAATGGTGTGGGCAGATTTCCCAACAGGGTTGCCTATAGAGAAGGATAATCCTCTAGTCCCTCGCTAGAACGTTTGGAAGAAAGAGATTATTGAGCCTACATGTGCGCTTGCCGATGAGTTTTTAAGAGAGGATGGAATCTTTGTAACCACATTTTAGTGACATAGTGGAGATAGAAAGAGCACATGATCTAGCTCTACAATGTACTTTATACCTTGAGTTGCAAGAGAGTTACCATCGCCTTTGACGAGATAGATTTTGAATAGAAGGATAATCCTCTAGTCCCTCGCTAGAACATTTGGAAGAAAGAGATTATTGAGCCTGTATGTGTGCTTGCCAGTTTAAAAGAGAGGATAGAATCTTTGTAACCACATTTTAGTGACGTAGTGGAGATAGAAAGAGCACATGATCTAGCTCTACAATGTACTTTATACCTTGAGTTGCAAGAGAGTTACCATCGTCTTTGAGACGAGATAGATTTTGAAGAGGTATGAATCACCACTTTATTTTCTTTTAGTATTGGGATATTAAAAGAAAAATCCAAATCACTTTTCAAACAAACGAGAAGTATGTCATGAGTGTGCAGGTAATAATGTTTATTGTTCGAGTGTTTATTCATCAACATCCACCAAGCATCCAACCTCCAACATATATGAGAGTGAATGGCAATGATGCATCAGCTACAAACTCTGTATGTACACACTTCACTAATCCTTTGAGTGAGTCACTCCAGCTAAAAGGAAAGCATGCCACTCATATTAGGGGGACATATAATCATCTTCTACATGGTGCAGCTCAGTCTCCCATTGAGACTACAAGGTTAAGAATGAACACTACTAGCTTTTTGTTGGTACTGAT
Source organism: Cibotium barometz (assembly GCF_041138505.1). Lineage (NCBI taxonomy): Eukaryota > Viridiplantae > Streptophyta > Polypodiopsida > Cyatheales > Cibotiaceae > Cibotium > Cibotium barometz. Next base: position 38,570,066 of record NC_141075.1, on the reverse strand, counting down.
TTAATAAAATCATGGACATTGATCTTAAGTTTTTCTTCATTTTGGTAGGTGGCTCCTTGGTACTTCCACTATGGAGGGATAATTAGTCCTTGATTACATTACAGGGAGTAGTGTCATGGCTAAGGCATGCAAGAAGCTTCGTCAGCATAGAAAATGATTGGTTGTGCTATAATCAGGAGCTGGTTCATTTGCAAGATGTGCCCATAGACCTAGGTTCCAATTTGTTTGAAGGAAAAGAATCTAAAAATATTATTCAAGCAAGCATAGAAAATGATTGGTTGTGCTATAATCAGGAGCTGGTTCATTTGCAAGATGTGCCCATAGACCTAGGTTCCAATTTGTTTGAAGGAAAAGAATCTAAAAATATTATTCAAGCAAGCACGCAACCGCATATTTTGTTGCAAGCACCTTGGTGTGTAGACAACACCAATGGATGCCAAGGCATGGTGCTACTTCTACAGCTCAGCAACTTTCTTATTATCCTCCACCACCTAGAGCTACCAATACAACATGAAAACTTGCTTATTATCCACCACCACCTGAGTAGAAATGACACAGGCAATGATGCCATACCCTTATTGTATACCAGAGCCTAACATGACCAACCCATATCAGTACCCGAATTGGGGGAGGGGGGACCTCCACGACCCAACAAAAACTAGAAAGATCATTCAACTTCAAGTAGTGCTGGTGTCCCCTACATGGAATACAAGTCATGGAGATGGCCATGTCATTGATTTCCAAGAACACTTATTGATATTTTCCATGGATTTTGTATTCAATGTCTCATGTATGGAAGTGACTTTTATCAATATCTCATGTGTGTGTGCAATGTGTTGGTGTGTACGTGTCAATAACGAGAGAGAGAGAGAGAGAGAGAGAGAGAGAGAGAGAGTATGTTAAAGGTACCTAAGAGAGAGTAATGTTAAAGGTACCTATGTGTTATGATTTTAACCGCTCTCCTATTCTAAAAAATCACTCGCACGTAATCATCAAAAAAATGCACCCACTAACTATAACCTAACTATAAGAATAATATATTACTTCAATAATGTAAGCCAAGGATGGTTGCCCAAAGTAAAAAGGGAGATGTATACGGGGAAAATGAAGTCTTTCCCCAAAGAACAAATACATAGAGACACAAAGCTAAAGTGTAAGGAGAGGCTCTATAATAATGTGTAAACGTGGGTCGAGGAGAAACAAAGTTAAGCCCTCTCAAGTATTCTAGGTGGCACACATTGGTGCAAGTGTGCAGCGCTTAATGAAGTATTCATCATCGTAAACTTACATGCTCTTTTCATCTTTTTTCCTCAAGCTTCTTATTCATTTTGAATATCTTATTCATTACATCTTATTCACTTACATCTTAAATTTACATGTTTTTTTCTCAAGCTTCTTATTTACTTTAGAAAAAATGTTTGTTTGTGCATTGTATTGTACATCTTATAATTAATTCTAGCTATAAATAACCTTCTAAGAAATTCCAATACTAGCCCTTACCACACCAGAAGTGAGGTGGAATTGATGCTAACACCACAAAGGGATTGATATGATAATAGCAAAGTTTACACCAAAATCCCCATAGTGTCAGAAGTACCCGGGCCCTTCAAGAAAATATAAATTGCTAAAGCAAGCAGTTGGCTACAAAGAATTGAGCATGGAAAGGGCCTCTACTAAGTGTTGCTCTACAACACCTATCTCTACCCCAAGTGAGCATGCTTCTACAACCTCTACTATTAGCAGGTTGCTCTCCTATTTTTGGTCCTAATAAACATACATAATGTGAAAGAAGGCTCCCAATTATACAAATCTAGGTATTATGCTCTAATAAGGTATTTTTATGTAAAGAATTGATTTAATACTAGTGCAACTAGGTCCTTTATCAAGCTTGGTATTTTTCCAAAGAAGGCATTCTCAAAGCAAGAAAGCATCAAAATAAAGTATGCCTTTGGAAAGATACAACAAATAGATGAATATTCAAATGTTTGGATCAAAGTACTTGTGATACAACTTGGGCTCCCATTACCTTAAACCTTCACTATGGCTACAAATATGATGGTATCTTAGGTCAAGATTTCTTGTGGTAATGTATGCCACAACCTATTGGCATTGGACATGATTAGATCAGCCTAACTATAGTAGGTAAAGAGCATAAAATAAAATTATAAAAATAAAAAAATATCTCAGCAAAAAGAAAAGAATGTGCTCCCATAGATGACATGTTACAGTAACACTGTTTCCACTCAAGGAGATGTTGAGCAAATGAGATCTCCCATTCAAGAAACTAGGTCACCATGAAAAATGATTATAAAAGGAGATACAAGAAGAACACCCAGCCATAGAAAAAGAAGATACAAGAAGAACACCCAACCATAGAAAATGATTATAAAAGGAGATATAAGAAGAACACCCAGCCATAGAAAAAGAGCCTATAGAAAATAAAGAATGGTTGGTTCCTTCCTAGCTTATTGAGCAATTAAAAGTACTTCCTAGTGTTATGATTCCAAATGTGGTATCATCTACCTCAGGATAACATCTAAATATAGAAATAGCTTGTGGCCATCAAACAAAACACATAGAATGGTTTGATACATTCTTAAATCTTGACACAGACCGTTGATCGATGAGCAAAATGACTACCTGATTAGTCAAGATTTTGACATTACAAAAACATTTATCACAAACATCCTAAGTAACAATCTAGTTGTTCCAATCGGATTGTATGTCCATAAGATACATTGATATGTTGACCAACAAACCAACTTCTTACATACCTTTGAAATGTATATGGTCTATCCTGAAAAGAATATCTTCAAGATCAAAATAAAAAAGGATCATGATGAAGATCTAAAGATCAAAGGCGTAGCCACCCTTTCCAACAATCCTATCAAGAAGGTGGGCAAGCTACCCACTAAAGAGGATTCTATTAAATCTTTCTTCAACATCGAAAGAAAAAGGTATGCTACAAAAATCAAAGTAATGCATACAAAATATTTAACCCTTTGCTCAACATCTAAATGAAAAGGTATGCTACAACAATCAAAGCAATTCCTAAAAAATATCTAATTCTTTACTCAATATTAAAAAGTATGCTATAAAAATCAAAGCAATGCATACAAAATATCTAACCCTTTGCTTTGAAGATCCTCTTACTAGTAGATGGGAGAAATCTAAATTTGTAGTAGAGCTACCACTCAAAGAAGGAACCACCACTCTGACCAAAGCCTCTCATCTTGGTATGAATCCTAATGACCTTGAAGAATGTAGAGATCACAAAGGGACTAATCTAAGAAGAAGATTCAGACTGGTCCTTTCTTGCCTTCTTCATCAACAATCATACTAAGATCAAGAGAGGGAAAAAGATAATGACGATTGACTATAGAAAACTTAATTGCATTTTCTATGGTAGATAAAATATATCCTATCCCCAACAAAGATGATTCAATCAAGTCAATCTCTTCTGCAAAATGGTTCTCTCAGCTAGATATGAAATCTGGCTTTCATCAAATCAGGGTTGCCAAAAGGGTAAACATAAAACAACTTTCATAGTTCCACAAGGTGATGCCATTTGGTTTAAAGAATTCACCCTCAGAATTTCAAAGATACATTATATTAGTCTTTAGATAGCTTAGAAAATTTGTAGCTTCCTACATCGATGACATTTTTCTTTTCTCTGTAACCTCATGCACTTGGAACAAGTCTATGATGAGCTTCAAAAGGTTAGATTTGTGATTTCTAAAATAAAGCTACATATGTTTCTTTAAAATATTATTTTTTTGGGAGTAAAAACCTATTTGAGACAAATTATGCTGGAAGAACATGTAATATAGAAGATCTTTGGTTTTCCTCAATATCAAAGTAATCCAAAGGTTTCTAGATATCAAAGTAATCTTGGGTGTCTAAATTTTGTTTCTAGATATCAAAGTAATCTTGGGTGTCTAAATTTTGTTTCTTAGATCTACCCTCTCAACCTCTCCAAAGATTGTAAACCTGTTCAGAAGTTCTTGACTAGAAAATCGAATGGACAAGTACACGGATAGAAGCAATCAAGAAAATCAAAGAAAAATGCCTCTCCCTTCCAAAAATGCGTATTCCCACAAATGGACATCTTACTATATATTATGATACCTTCAACAAATATTGGGGTGGATCTCTCACAAAAAAAAAGGATGACAAAGAGGAAACTTGTAGATATGTTGTAGGAAGATTTCATGATGTAGAATTAAATTATCCCTCCATCCACAAAGAACGTTTATCCGCCGCCACCAAAAGAAATGTTTTAAAAATTTCAAGTTGTCTATCCTTCCAGTGGAGTTCGCATTAAAAACCTCAACTTTTTCATGGGCTTCCTTTCCTTGGAAAATGTGTGCAAAATCGATAATGATTAACTTATTCAATGGCCTCAAGATGGTTTGCTTTGCTAAAAGTTCAAGTGTGAACATGTCAAATGCACGAAATTGTGTTGCCGACATGTTAACACATGAAGGGTCATTGGAATCATTGTATGCACATTGTGTGAAACTTGATGTGAAGTGATCCATGTGATTTTTGTACATAACCCATGTATCATAGTACAACCAAGACCGATGCAACATAACTTATGTGATTTGGTACATAACCCATGTGGCATGATACAACAAAAAATTTGATGTAGCATAACCCATGTGACTTTGATACATAATCCATGCGACTCAGGTGAGTGGTTGCATCTTTTGTCAACCACAACCTACAATAATGCTATGTACTAGGCATATCAATAGCACATACTTCACTTTGAAATGTATACTTCTTGGACCACACCCATTTGCACACATGGAGGTAGTGCACCTGTAAAGAATCTCTAGCTTGTATCTAACTTGAGCCTTAGGAAGCCGATCAGGTATAAATATGCACCCTCACAAGGATAATGAAACGCCTTTTGTGCATTCTCTAGTTTGTTAGCCTGCTCTAGCCACCATAATCTCTCTTGAGCTTCTTGTGCATTGTGTCACGACTCACTGGTTTTCTCACCCTCAGTCTAGGGTTTTCCCTTTCCTTTATAACATTATCATTGAAATCATTATGCTTACCACTTTGATCATTCTCTTGACTAGCTTTTCTTTTATTGCCTATGCTAACACTGCTATTAAGGTTAGTGCTTCTTATAAGACTAAGTTTGTCTTCATAATCCATAAGTAGATTTTTGGTATTAGAGCTTAGGACAGCAATCCTTATTGATTTCCTTGATTATTAGAGCAATCTAGTATAATCTCTAATTTTGATTTCCATTTGCTCCTTTGTGTTTGGTATAACAGTATCTGGCTCTCGAGGTCTAAAATGCTACTTAGCTTGAATCATATTCAATCGTTAGAAGCCATAAGAAGTTGCTAAGCACAGCCAAGGGGTGCCGCGTTCTCAACAACATTAAGGCATTCAAACCTTAAGGCACTGCTCAAGCAGTACACACGTAATGATCGAGCAGAGCAAACTCCTCTTCTATGCTAATCAAAAGCAATGGCATCACTCACATGTCTACCTCTAAGAGGTTTAAAATTGAGTCAAGCAAGAAGGTAAACTCTTCTTCTCTTTTTGTCTTAGAGAATGCCGTACATTCTAAGTGGACCATTCGTAAGATTTTCCCTGATCTTTATATGATCTAGATAGAAAATTCAAACTCAGATCTTCTAATGAATTCTCTGTTTCTGAGTCAAGTGTTGACATAGGGTTTGGTTCTAACAAAACTCATTAATTCTATCCATTGAATAGAGAATATTATCTCAAGAATGCCCTAGAACTAGGATACAACTATGTGCATCTAGGCATCACCTATATGGACACTATACCACTATATAGAAAGGGTATGCATATTAGACTTCTAGTTTCCTTTATGGACATAAGAGTCAAAGATCTATAAGTGCTGCTTGGGACACTCCTCTCTCTAAAGGATCTTCATTTTCCACAATCTATCCAAACTCTCTCAGAGGTTCTTATTATCTAATTATGGTAACCCTTAACCCAAAAGACTTCACAGAAAGTGTGTTAGTGCAATGGATATTTTGCAACAGGTACATAAATAATGACATACCTTTGCTAAAGCATATAGAAGAGAAGAAAAAGAAGAAGATTGGTTACATAAATACCCATCAAGATGCATATCAAAGCATAACCATGTTCATGATGATAGATGAAAGATCAACATATTAGCATAATGCCCATGGTCACAATGTGGTCAGATTTAAAGATCCCAAAAGAATGAACCTTTGACATAGAGTAGCTACCTAAAGAACTCCTTGCTCAATTCAAATTGGAAACTAGAGAAGAAGCTCTTGAAGCTTTAACACGTCTCTTTGTGTATCTACAAATGTTAGACCAAGGTCGAGAGAAGACAACTTGAAGCTACCTAAAGAACTCCTTGCTCAATTCAAATTGGAAACTAGAGAAGAAGCTCTTGAAGCTTTAACAAGTCTCTTTGTGTATCTACAAATGTCAGACCAGGTAGCATCCTATTTATTTGAAAAATCCATTCCTTAAATTTAGGATTCTTTGCTTTCCAAACAACTTGCATCCTCTTTATTTATTGATCTACCCCAACTAGCTTTTCTATTCAGACTTCTTGTGTAGAACTAACCTCAAAACTAGCCTCTACCTTCCTACTCCCCTTCTTGGCATACCATTCCTCAGCAGGATCGCCAAAAGTGTCAAAGTCGGGTCAAGATCCAGCACTTACGTGGTTCCGGACCACCTAGTTGGATTCCAAAGAGTAGTGAGACTAATGTAACTCTGCCCAATGCAATAAGCCAACGCTAGTCCATTGAGCTGCCTGCTTGCCTAAGCTTGGGGAGTTAGTCATGGACTGTAAGTAGGTTAGTTCCTAGGTCCTTCATGATTTCGAATAGGAGTTCACAATAAGGATAGAATGCTTTTGTACCCTATCGTGTAACTGCTTAAGAAATGGGGTATTGATTTCGAATAGGAGTTCACAATAAGGATAGAATGCTTTTGTACCCTATCGTGTAACTGCTTAAGAAATGGGGTATTGATTTTTTGGACCCATTAGTCTGGCTACTGGACACACCCAAGCTCGGTACATCATAGTACCATAGACTATTGCACGAAATGGGTCAAATGTAGGGCCACAAGAAAAGCCAATGCTCTCACCCACAAGCCATACTACATGTCAAGAAAAGCATTCAAATTGGTGAAGGCATCTGAGAGGTGGGAACAAAGGTGGCTTGGTCAAAGGTGCTATACAACAATCTAAAGGATCAGATCGGAAAGGTCAATTGCCCAAACACCAAAATGAAGATTTGCCCTTACCTAATAACGCTTTTTAAGGCACAAATAGGCTTGAACTCTCAATAGTACAATACACTGGTAAAAGTCAGCTCTCACGAACCCTTCAGCTCAACTATCCCCTTAATTATTTATCCTCTAATACACATATCTAGGAATAATCCCCTTTGTTGCTTACATCCATCTGGGTACTATCCGTAAGTAAGAAACCGTTACAAGAAGTTATTTACAAAGTAAGAAAGCTTAACCCATAATAGTTTGTTACAAAATGGGACAATCTGGGCGGCGATGTGGGAGGTGGCCAAATGGGCTGGTTGGCTACCAAGACATACATCCTTGTGCAAAGGGTCAAAACTACACTTCACAATGAAATCCCAATCATCACATGCATAGTTTGTAGATTCTGTTTTTTACATTAGATGTTGACGCATCATCTACAGCCATACGTGCGTCTTTCTTTTTCTCCTTCTCCAACTGTTTCTTGCACACATTAATGTAGCGACAAGGTTTACTACAATAGTTTCATTTTTCCTTTTTCTTTGTCTGTTATGGCTTACCCTAACCCTCCTTGAAACACATCCAACATGAGATTACTTGGTGAACCGCAACTATTGTGAGGATCTTTCCAATGGCCGAGCTCGTAACCCTTAAGGTCTCCAAGCTCTATAACTCCTTGAGAAGCAATTCCACCACACCTCCCGTGAGCGTTGTCACACCACTGCGTTGCACTATGGGTACTCGTCCCTCCTCTCACCTCACTTCACTCACACACACTCACTAACATGCATTAGGGAGAGAGATTAGCAATAGCAAGACTCTATTGCACAATGGGAGAGTATGTTGTATTTTCAGAGAAATTCACTTATATGCATGGCCGTAAGTGTTCACACTCACTTAAATTGTGACCGACCGGACACTTTAGGTTCATGAGAGGCCTAATAATATTACAATGACTACTCTCATAATATATCCATGAAGTACATCACTTGGGACTTCATCCTACATGCTACCACATGTTTTTGAAGCGGGAATTGCCATAAATACTCTGTCACACCATTATGGGTGCCCGTCCAAATTATAGATTTGGACACCATTGCTTCATATCTTGAATGTATGACCTTTTGGCATATCTACCTTGACTCCCTGATGTAAGATAATGGTGGTAGCTCTTGTTAACCCTAGGAATGGGTTAACATTCCCTCCTTCCTAATGGCAATCACGTCCTCGTGATCGCGTTGAAGACTTTTGTGTGGGGAGAATTGATAAGCTTGTAGATGGCTTTGATGATGAGTGACCTTCAATGGTTGTTATTCCTCCAGAAGGAATGAGAAAGGTTATTTCGTAAAGGAAAAGTTTAGTTGTATATTGGGAATTCCCAATGGGGTAGGGGGTGGGGTTTTTTGCAAGTGATTGCATTTTTATATTTGTGTGAGTATGTTTTTTTTGGGGTTTTTTGCTCACTTTGTTTTTGGTAATCATAAGCAAGGTTACATGTGATTTGTGCTAGTGGGGATGCTAAGAGTTGTTGATAATGGGAGGAAGATAGAAAAGAATATGGAGGAATGTAGACATAATCAACAGAATGAGATGGTGATTCTCAATTCCTCATTTGATTATTGAAGTGACATTTATCACTTGAAGAGTTTGGCCTTGGATGATGTCCTTTTGTGTGGCAGGATTCTTGTGAAACCTTGTTGAGTAGGACCTGTTCCTGCACGCTTCTTCCATATGCTTTTTATGTTTTTATGTATATTTAAGTGCTCGTAGGAAGCATATATAAATGAAGTACAAGAAGTGAGTCATATAGACTCTTATTGAACTGCTCTGTGTTGAAGTAGCCACTTGTTAGCGAGGATTAAAAGAATTACGTCGACTTGTGAGACTAATATAGATATCTTCACTAAGGATTGAAGATCATTGATTTGTGAAGATGGTAACGTTATTTAGAGAGGTTTGTAATTTGAAGGAAAATTCCAAGAGATGGGTTATACCATTGACCAGGCTTCCAGCCACCATGTCCCCCCCCCCATCTAGAGGTACCTGGATGGTGTCGATGATGAGGCTTTGGTGCAAATGTCCTCCAGTGCATGAGTATGGATATGTACTCATGGAGCAGCTGCTACACTAACTTAACCAAAAGAATAGTAAGCTATAGCTCTTAACAAATATGGAATGGCTATTTAAGATCCGTGGGAGTTGTTTGTATTATTCTACCACTTTTAGGTAGGCCATAAGTGTGACTCCCTTGTGTTTGTGTGTTTTTTTTTGGGTTAACACCTTACGAGCATAGGTTCTTATGTGTGTTTTGTTCTTGTGGCTACTCTCCTTTTTGAGAGAATAGGTTCTTATGTCTGCCTCGTAACTTCTACACTTACACTTCACATCCTGAGGGGTGAAAAGAGCATTGTGAGTTTGTCTTTGATGCGCTCATAAGTCTCCGTTGTAGAAGTGGGAATTCATTCTTGAATTTTTAGCTCAAATATTGTTGAGGCGGTAGATAAGATTGTTGGTTGGTTACCATTGGGGTTGCTTGAACACACAAGCTCTTGTGTAGGTGCTGAATGCAGAGAGTGGTTGAGTGACCTGCTTGATGTTGGTTGGGCCTCCATTCTTGTCGAACTTTAGGTGAAGTTGTTGGGGTTGAAGTCTATGGTGAGGCTTTCTTCACATTGTTCGATTTTGGTAACCATATGATGGTATTACCTTCATAATATCCTTCTTGTTGAAGCATGTGCACAGGCACCCATCTTTGATGAGCATAATAAATTGATGGCTGATGCCTTCGGTGTTGATGTTTGTTTCTTTGAACATGCTTAGGGGACTTTTTGATGCGTTTGGGAATCCAAGCTTCGGTAGTACTTGTGCTTGTAGTAAAATTTTTGGTACCCACACTTGTTGACTTGGTGGAGTTCTTTGAAGAACTCGCATAAGCTTTTGTGGACAGTGCTGTGGAGTACTTTTCTTTTTCCTTGGCCCCTGAGTGTTGCGTTGAGGAAGAGGCTTTGACTATCAAGGAACCCAAATTTGATTAGCACCTTCGTAGTAGCCTTGAGGAACAAGTAGCTGCTTCTCCAGCCACCTTTTGATACCATTAAGATACCTTGAATTTTGTTGTCTTGGTGGATTTTTCTTTTTTGTTGAAGTGGAAGGTTGCGAGCCCTCCTTCACATTAGTTGGCGTTGAGGCTGCAAGTTTGAGACTCATGGTGGGTGTTGTTGACGATAAGGTTTGAGTCTCTTGCAGAGTGGCATGATGAGGCTTTCGAGCATGCGGTTGTCTCCTTTGGTGAGGTTTGTTGATGAGTGAAGAGCCATAGGCTCCAGGGCTTTTTCTTTGAGTTCCTTGTTAGAGATAGATGGTTGCATAGGGGGGACTTCTTCATGAATAGCTATTGATTGCGAGGTTTTTGCATCGAACTTCGTTGGTGAGGATGGAGTTCAAGGAGTAGATGCTTTATCGGAGTCAGTTGTTGATGCAGATGGTAGGTCATTATGTAGAGGGGTTTTCGTGGAAGAGGCTTGTAACTTTTTACGAGATCAGCATCATAGAAATCCATTAATGTTGGATCCTCTTTCTTGTAGCATGGTATTATCAACTTTGTGTCGTTGACCATCATGATGACCCTATCATCACTGGCAAAGCACAGTGGTGCTTGGGCAACAATAGTCCATTTATGCCCCAAGATCAAATCTGCTTCCAACACATACTTAACCACCACAAAAAACTTACAAGTAAGGAGTTTTTTTCAGTATACATTTTATGTTCAAAGTACCCCAAACATAGCATGTTCAAGTCTTGTGTAAAGGGAATTCTTTCAGGATGAGCCGTGAGTGTTGGTTGACCTAACAAATCCCATAACTCGAGGGTCATGAGATTATGTTCTCATGTTGCATAAAGCTGTACTTGAGCTGTACTTGAGCTGTGGTGATTTTGTTGGAAAGTTCCAATCCAACCAGAATCCTAGGAATCTTTTTAGTAAGATATGTTGGAAGTTCCAGCTCCTCCAAGGTCTCTTCCTCCCATAAATAGCAATTGTACAATGCCTACAGGAGTGTTCAAGGTGGCTGTTTGCATGGATTCATCAATTGAATACAACGAGTTGCGTATCCAAGTTACACCAAGGACAACATCATACTCAAGGAAATCTAGGGTAACATGGAATGTAAATTCCATATCTCCACCGATTGTTTGAGTAGCGTAGCTAAAGTAATTGGGAACTTCAATGTTTCGTCCATTAGCTCCTCTTGCAAGACCATTGTCTGTAGGGATGAGTTTAGGTTGCCCCAATGACACCCATGTGTATTGTCATGATGTTATGACTAACTTGTGTCATCTTCTGACTTTCTTTGGATCATCAGGTTTTCATTATGTTTGCCCATGCGATGACGAGATCGAATTTCCTTTTGGGCTTTTGTATACTATGTCGTACATATGGGTTTTATGGTTTGTGTCGTAGCCCTTGAGGTGGATGCTTCTGCATCATGTGTAGCTTTTGGCTCTTTTAGGATTATGTTCCACAGGCTCCTTTTCCATGTTCTCTTTTTCAGCTTTGGTTTGGATAGTTTGTTGCCCCCCTTGTTTTTCTTGGGTTAAGAAGGTTTTATTTTCTCTTTTGGTTTCTGCTTTAAGACATGTTCTTCTACCTATTTCGAAGTGTTATATTTTGTATTCTTTTTACACTCTCTCATGCTTTGGCTTGTAAGCACATTCAAGGGTACCTTGGACAATTGCCCGTTTTGTACACTTAAGATGTTTAGAATTGTATTTTATGAGACAAGTTACATTGAAGCAACTCATCTTGGGAAATCTTGGAACATGTGGTCAATGCCACATCGTTCACACATGGGTTGCAAAGTGTCAGTGACTATGGGCATGGAAGTATTCCAAACTGTGCACTCTACCACTTTGTGAGGTCCATCACAATGGAAACACTAAAGTGTTTATTTAACTGCTTCCTGAGCAGTTTCTACCCTTGCCTGGTGCACGGAGATGGAGGCTTTAAGTTAATTATTGATGAATTGGGACACTTTGTAGTATCATAACCAAAGGATTTACAAAATATACAGTACAGAAAAACAAGTGCCTTGTATGCACAATGGGGATTGGGATGGTCGTAGTGATTGCATTGAACACAAGGCATTTTGCCCCTCACTTGTAGAGGCATTAAGGATGTTTGGTTTTGAAGGATTTCATTCTCTCTTAGAGATGTCGATTGAAAGCTTTTAAGCAAGGCTATATAAAATTCAGGGAATGATAATTCTGAGATCAATCTTTCTTTTGCCATTGCGTCACTTGGTTTAGATGAGGAACATCTCATATCTTCCATCATGTTATCATCTAAACGTATTGCTTCTTTCAACATTGATCAAATGTTTCCGGATTGGATACAATGACCAAGTTGTGTAAGTTATTATTCTTTAAGCTCATCATGAAACATCTCTTTAATTGAAAATCGTTTAATTTCTCCCATGACTCACGTTGTGAGTCCAAGAGTTTTATCCAAAAGGATAAAGTCTCTAATAGTTTCGTTTGGTTTACGCTCAATTGAATAGAGTTCTTTTGCTGCACTCCACCGATCACCTTATCTTAAAAAGCCATGGATAAAGGCTAACTTTAAGGTTATGAAGCTTGTCTTGATCGCCGACATCAATGTGATAAACCATCACTAGCTTTTCTCTTTAAGCATAGGTTCAACGCATGTACCTTGGTGGGGCATCAAAGACTTGTTCTTTCTCTCAACAACACCCTTTTGCTGAGGAGAACATGGCATCGTGCATTGATGCTTTATGCCTTTTTCTGCCATAAAAGCTTTGAAAGCAATGGACATGTACTTCCTCCCTCAATCTGTACGGAGGGTTTGCACTTTGCAACCTATTTGATTTTCAGCTTGTGTCACAAAATGCTGAAAACATGTAAATACATCAGATTTTACTTTCAAGGGATACACCCAAGCAAATCTGGAGTAGTCATCGATAAAGGTTACAAAGTATAGATACTTTCCAATAGATGGTGTTTGCATAGGACCACACACATCACTATACACAAGTTGGTCCCGTCAAGCTTATCCTTAGCGGATAACATCCGAAATACATCATTGTCTGCCATTTCTAATAATACCCAAGCAAATAATCATGCAACCTACAAAGTGTAGAGTGATCCTTTGATGTAACCAAGGTGGCTGCTAATAAGGGTGCTGACAATGTAGAGACATGTAAGGTGTATGAAAGAAATGTAAAGTATAGTGAGTAGAAATTTTACTCGTAAGATGCAGAGCTCGATGTTACTGAAGTGAAGCCTGCAGACAAGATTTGGTGTGGTGAGTGTCTGTTTATACTTTCTCATGTATATGCACACCCGTTTGTAGTAGATCTGACAAAATTACTCTAGAATCCAATGAAGAACACTACAAATCTAATCCTTAAAGTTGTTTGCAAAAAACCAAAAACCGCGCGAACGGCCCCAAAACGTATGTGATGAAAATCTGATCGAAAAACTATAGTACTACACACTTCTTCACGGTCATCTTTCTTCTCCCAAAAGTCCTCCTTGATCCGATTCAAGAAGAGCGGCTCAGGGTGTAGGCTAGGCAATAGCATAGGGGCGAAGAGCGTATGCTCTAATACCAAATAGATGATAGATATATAATGAATGTGTAATGTAAAAAGATGAAAAGTATACCCCAAGATGGGTGTATAGTAGCATGGGGGAAAAAACCTCCTAAAAAGGGAAAAAGTGCCTCGGTTGGTCCTAGTGTGTTCACACACATCACTACCAAATATGGCTACATGTGCATGATGGTTGGGACTCATACATGCCAATTTAGGTGAAATTCCATGCATATGAAGATCCCTCATCTATTTAAAGAGGTCCTCTCCCTCATTTTTACTAGTAGAAGCATCATCATTAGCTTTAAAAATACTCTTTTATACTTCTGCAATACTTTTATGACATCTTACACCTAGTAGTACTAGCTAATTTAGTCAAAAAGGGCATTTAAGCCATCTTGGAGAGTGAAAGTGCACTAAATCCCATGCTTGAAGTAGGCGTGGATTTATTGAAGGATTAGGAGTAATTTTCTTTAACCTGTGGTGCAACAACATCAAGCCAAAGTTATTATTCAAGTAGTTCTACCTTTCATATTTTAAAATTTTAAAAATAGGCAAGTACATGTCCCTTTCTTGGTATTTCAAATCATTGTATTGTGAATTACCATTTATTAAAATCTCTGGTTCTCATTGAGAATAGTCAGCTATAGGAAAATGAATTTTTAATTAAACCTTTTCACCCCTTTGGCCTAGATACTGTAAAAATTGACTATATCTCTTCATTTTAGGAAGTACATAGCCTTTAATAAATGAATGATGAATTTGATGCAAATAAACCCTTACAATTTTATTTTTCTAACTCTCTAGGTTTTGGTAATTAAAAAAATAAAAATTGTATTTTTAACATTAGTGCTTGTACTTTAACTTTAGAGGGAATTTTGACATCCTTAGTTGAATTGGCCTTTTTTTAATCTAGCAGTCACACTTAAGTTTTACTTGAGATTCCTTAGTACTTTATGAGTGGGCTTTGACCTTAGAATATAGCCCTTGAAATTGGGTGCATTTTTTTGTGAACTTTTGGTCAGCCCGCGACTTTTTTTGCGAGCTTTTTGGCCAATCAAGACAGACAAAAGCAAGACTTATTTGTCTACTAAACAAGATAATGTGCTCCCTAGTACAACGAATGGTGATAGTTTAAACAAGGATATTCAACAACCATATACTTGATTTTGAAATTTTGAATAACTGAAGTAACAATAATACCAACAATTGCAAATGTACTATTTGAATGCTAGTAGTTGAACCGAAACATCATCATAATGAGTATGCTAAAGAGCTGTACCTGTCATGATGTGGCATCAACTATAGCAACATATCTCACACCACAATAACCCATGACACATAATCTTGTCATCATGACTTTGTTTCTCTAGTTTCCTATGTTCCCAATCCTTCAAGATGTGAATAAAGGTGATTGCATTTGTAGAGAGGCCTTTGTTGTTTTGTTGCCCACACATTTCCTCAGTATGGTCTAGGCCTTCGTTATGTGTTGAATCAAAGTGACAACATAATTACTTACGCTAGTGATGATGGCACAAAGTGCATTAGCATTGCACCTCTTTCATGCTCGAAGACGAGTAGCATCTGTTGGAAGTGTGTTCATGCTATGGTTGGGATCGAGGGTTTCCCACTGGTTCTGTATCTGTCTTAGAACATCTTCTAGAAGAGTCTAGAATGGCATTGATTTTGAAATCCAAGAGAGTGTAGTTTGTCCCATTAAGCTTGCCTTCTATGAAGGCTGGTGGATGAATGTGTAGGACTAGTGCAGCAGCAACAGTAGCAGGCAAGTTGAGGTAGAAGCATCACTCCTCGTATTATTCTATGTAAAGAAATACTAGACTCTATGCACAATTTTTGCTAAAAGCACCTAAGCTCTGATACCATATAAGAATATAGCATAATGGAAACGTAGATAGCAAAACAAAGTGCCGTAGATAAGGTAATAGATAGAGAAGTTAAAATTCTGAGACAAGTACAATGTGATGGTGCTATATCCACCCATGCGCTCTCAAATATAGCTAAATAGCGATCTAGATAGACTGTGGATAGAGAAAGTACTAAGTGTAGAGGGTGTATATACTCACATGCATTGGATACCTTAGTTAGTAATAACTATGTCCATATATAGTACTGCAGGTGGTGTGGTAGGCACGTATTTAACGCGGGTGGTTATGTGGCATAGACACGATCATCATTGCCCTCAAAACATGGCCAACCGACCTACCACCCCACAGGTAATGCTTGAACCCCTAACCATCTCCTAACCATCAATGGTCACAATAACGACCCCATCGGCATCTAAGCTAGGGTTTCCACTAAAGACATGTGCACCAATGGCTTCTCCTCATAATGGGAGCCTTTACAAATAAACATAGATGTGAGATACATGCTGAGAGGTGGGCATTGAGGTTAAGGTCTTGGATAGTCATCTTCACGATAGGACTCACCACTCGAATGACATCCACCTGACATCATATCAACTTGTGAGGTACCTTTAAAAGTGTCACTAAGTATATAAGTAAATAAATAATATCAATTTGTAAGGTACCTTTAGAAGTTTCACTATATAAATAATTCCACAGTATATTACAAATAGCATCCAACAAATTATCAAACATAATCAAGCAACCATGCATTACGCAGAGTAAACCATCGCAGGCCCCGATGAGATAGTCTCGATCCTCCATCGAATCTCCAAATGTGATGATCCTTTGATTTCAAAGGACACATACTCTTAATCTAGACCAAGCACTTCCATTAAGGGTTAAGGCCTTGTAGCTCACTCATCCTTTTTTTGGGGCTAGATCTAAACTTTAAGTTATATTCCTAGCCTTGTATTAAGGTTTTGGTCATAACACTATTCTTTAATGAGCATTCCCAATGTCTTAGATAAAAATCACTACTTTAAGTAGTTTTCCTCCAAGGTAAAAACTTCAATATTCCCTTTTCTCTAAGGCCTCTTTTTCTCTTTTCTATAAGGTAACTCTTAGCCATATAAGAGATTCACCTGAATTTAAGATACGTTTTATTCATGTTTCAACCAAGTGCTTTCTTCTTGAATCATCTCATGTACGGAATAAACCTTTATCAATTCTTAATTTAAACTCTATCTCTTATTTTATTTAATTTGGTCAAACCACTATTCTAAATTTAGACCTTCTTAACCTTAGTTTATCGGGCATGTAGTTGGTATTTGAGTACTTCTCTCTAACTTACCCTTATCTCTCTTTAGATTAATTTACTATTATTTCTCTAGATTTAGAGTCATATTTATTGAAGAGTTTATGGGAATTTGACCTATTATTTTACCATCACTTCTTAAGGGTTTTAATAAGGAAGACCCTTAACTTATAAGGTACCCACCAATACATTATAATATTAGCATATGCGTGCACATAAATGTACACTTAAATTTCTTAATTCTAGTAATTGTCCTTAAATGCTAGGCAGCAAGGACTTATTGTGTATATTTTTGGGACATAATTTATTTTCTTCTCCTTCAAGACTGGGTTTCCTATGCAATTCCTAAGACATAAACTATAACTAAGTGCATTATTTCCACACATAAGGGTATGCATAAAATTCTCTATTTTTAATGCCGACTTAATTTAATCATTTATTGTCTCAAGGATTACTACCTCTAAGAAATTTTTTAAACTTGATTAAGGTTAAAATTTTAGGTATGATTATATGTCATTATTTTTTAAGTCCTCCTAGACAAAAATTTCCATCCTTAGATGAAGGTTCAATACCCAGTTTTCCACATAAACTAAATTTCAAGGGGGAATATCTTTTTGCGAGTTTTGTGTCATGAGATTTTTCATGTAGCCTAGAATCTATGCAAGCTTTTTCTTGTTCATAATGGATAATGATGCACAACACATTTCACATTTGAAAATTTTAAAACAAGTATAGTAGGCCAATCAAAGGACATCAATGCCATTCACAATTGAAAATATTTTTGCAAGTGTAGAAGAATATAAATGTGTAGTTTAGATTTACACACAACACCATCCACAATTGAAAAGTTCTTCTCAAGTGTAGTTGGTGGTTAGATAATCAAAGTATAGATTTATATACCACCATTCATAATTGAGAATTTTTTAGCAAGTATAGTAGCCGAATAGAGAATATCTTCTCCTTTATACTGGTTGTCAAATAGGTAGCATTGAAGTGAATGTGGATTTTGGCTTAGGCATGTTGATTGCAATGTGTACTAGTTTCTCTTGGTGGGCATTTAAATTCACGAGCGATGAGATTGTTCTAGAAGGATGTTGAGATAAGATAGTGTTTGGCAATGCCTTTGTGGACATGGACACCAAATGCAGTGTGTTGGCAAAAGCAAAGGCATTGAGATTTGGGACGACATCTCTTGGAGTGCACCAATTGCATGATATGCCCAATAGGGGTAGGGCAAGCAAGCACTAGACTTTATAAAATGGATGCAATGCAAGAGGCCTCTCTTCAAATATGGTTACCTTTTTCTTGAAAGTTTGTAATAGCACAGGAGCAATTCGCAAGGGCACACAAGTTCATGATGAGATTTTTCTTTTCAGGCATTGTTAATATAGGATATTGTGCTTGCAAAAGCCTTGGTAGGCATGTGTGCAAAATACTCCCATTAAAGTAGAACTACCTGTTTGGAATGTACAAGGGAATCTCTAAACAGAATCACCTTCACCTTCATTTTGTAGGAATGTGGTAGCCGGAGTAGTTGACAAGGGCAATGAAATCCATGACAAGATTATGTGTCAAGAGATGCTAGGAAAATGTATTGTACTTCGCCATGCCTTGGTAGGCATGCTCACCAAACCTGGTGCACTCGCAAAAGCATAATAAGTGCATGATTAGTGAAATCATTTCTTGGAGTTTACTAATCACATGATATGCTCAACATGGGTAGGGCAAGTAAGAAGTGAACTATCAAATGGATGCAATGTAAGAGGCCTCTCTCCAAAGGTGGTCATCACCTTCTTCTGTATATTGAAAGCATGTGGCATCACATGAGCAGCTGGCAAGGGCACACAAATTCATGATGGAATTGTTTGCTAGAGATTGAACCTCCATAAACAAATTGTTTGCTAGAGATTGAACCTCCATAAACAAATTGAAAGCTGTGACAATTGACTCACACCTATTTTATGAAAGCATAAAGGTAGAAAGGGTGAATTCCCAACTAGAAGCCACAAACTCTTAGGTAAGACAATCCTCAATCACCTTAAAACCTGAGGAGAAGGCCAAGTTCCAATAGACTAATTCCCCAAGCTAAGTCTCATCCAATCCAACTTGTCATTTTTTTCCCTTTGCTTCATCCTGTTTAGAACCATGCATGCACCCTAATTAGCAACTAAAAAAACTACCTTTTTTAACTAACACTTCTCTTGGGCTCTTCCCTGACTGGTGGTACCTCTTCCTAATGCCAAGTGGGCTAGCACCTATACATGGAAACTGGATGCACATAATAATGCATTATGTACATGATCAATCATGGGACATCCCTAACATTACCTCACATATATTCTCACATCCCCCAACATCTTCACATCATGAGAATCATATGATCCTTCATAGCCATCTTCTCGTAAACTCATATCCCCAATAGACCTTTGTTACCATGTGATCCTTCATAGCCATCTTCTCGTAAACTCATATCCCCAATAGACCTTTGTTACCATGTGATCAGGTTTCCATAGGGGTGTCAGATGCATATAATCATGTATCATCTCCCTAGACATCATCAACTTTAACTCATTCTCATCACTCAGTCAACTACCATAAAACCCCAGACTGTGCAGTCTGACGAAAGAACGGCATCATGAAGTCTTCATGAAAGGGAAAGAAATCAGTTAACAATGCCGAGGCTATCTTAAACTTTGGGTCACCATTGAATAGGTATGCTCATCTTCTCAGGCTCTAGTTTGTTGATGATTCATAGGTAAAAGCATGATAAGGTGTACTAAAAACCTATGTCCTAGACAATGGTTTACAAACTAGTTGTGAAACACTTTTGCAGAGTTAGAGAATTAAAACATGGTTGTTTAATCTTATTTCACATTTACTATATCTAAAAGGAACTAAATAAATTGCTAAATACATCTTATGATGATACTAAATCCACTAATAAGTAAGAAGAGTTTAAAGTCAAGCTAGAATAGATCTTAGACTTCTGAGGTATATAGCTGATCCCTCACATATATTAGATTATGTCAAGAGATTATCCCTAAGTAAGGAGAGTTTAAAGTCAAGCCAAAACAGATCTTAGACTTATGAGAGAAGCCCCTTTGGAATAGACTTCTGTGAGAAATTAACCTTTAAGTGATTGCACATATTACTCATGGGACATAGCAAACCTCACAACCTTCTTGTCTCTTGAAAGTTCGAGCCTAATAAGCTCTCTTTTTTACAAGGAAATTCTCAACCTTGAAAAGACTTATCCAACTGGATGAGTGGGAATCTAAGAGCCTATATAGTTGAACTCGAAGAGGATAAACCATGCCACATAGAGTGCTCTCCTTTCCTACCCAAGACTAAAGGATAGCCGAAAGCAGTAAATGTCATGTTGCTTGACGATCTCCACAATCTTTGTTAGTGGTGCTGGTGTTAACATAACAACCAAGGATTGCTAGGAAGAGGCTTGTAGAAGTCCTAGGCAGCATAAGTCTCTCCTAGTCAAGCTTGCCAATGGGAGCAATAAATTCCGTGTTGCCTGACGATCTCCACAATCTTCGTTGGTAGTGCTAGTGTTACCATAACAACCAAGGATTGTTAGGAGGAGGCCTAAACAAGCCCTAGGCAGCATAAGTCTCTCTCCTAGTCAAGCTTGCCAATGGGAACATAGCTAAACCACATCCTTCAGGATGAAAAAATCAAGAACTTTGAAGTAAGCTTCCACCAGTCATTTGTGGTGATGGATTTCCAGAGAAGAGTGTTCTACACAGAAAGCATTATATGTGAGAAGTAAGGTTGGTTCACAATTGGGAAACCAATCACATTTATGATAACATATACAAAGGTGACCAATGCTTAAAAATAGCCTTAAAAATAGGAAAGACTCAGCCCATGGGTCAAGGCATCCTCGCAGACAAGTTTGACACAATCATTTGGATTACTTCAGTCTCAATAGCATGCAACACAACAACAGCTTTGACCACCTCAATTGATATGTGTAGATCATATAAAAAGATGATGGATGGTGAAGATGAGGACCTAAAATATGAGCCCCTCCTGGATCTTGACTCTATCAAGGATTAGATACAAGTTCTAGCGACCATGGATACTCTCTCATAGAAGCTCGGTACAAGAAGGCATGGTTGTGCATAGTTGGACTGCACAGTTGGACGGTGCCAAAATTACATCATGGTTTTGGTGACCATAAATCTCGACATGGCGAGGTGAGAGAGGTGTTGAATTTTAGGGTTTACTTGAGGTGAGGACACACATTTGGACAATGAGACTTGGGATGTTAAAGGCTTTGGGGTATCTGTGTCCACCAAAGGTATGGTAACCATCTCAAGGGGAAGCTTGAGTGTAGTTGTGCTTCTTTGCCAATCAATGTTGTAATGCATCCCCTCCTGAGGATGATGCTCCATTTTATTATACCTGTGGGGATCACATACAACTTGCATATAACATGGTTTTGTTTCAACGTAAATTTTTGCTTAAAAGAAATCAATGGCTATGGATTGGCAGATGGTGTTAGAGGGACATGTAGGGACCATATCTCCCAAGGCATTATGTTACAACTAGCCCCAGTGTAGTGTGAAAGCAACTAATGGCTATGGATTGGCAGACGGTGTTAGAGGGACAAGTGGCCTTATGAGGTCCACGTCTCCCAAAGCATTATGTTGTGATTGGCCCTAGTATCAAACCAAGGCAAGCCATGTGTGGGGAGAACTTTATCTTGAGGCAAGCCAGCTCCACTATTGTTTCCATTTCAAATGCATCTAGCATGAACAGTGATGTGCTTTTGGCATTGTCCAAATTGTGCAATCTTATCCCAAGCTTCTATGGGAGAGTATCCATGGTCACTAAAACCTTGTCCCAAGCTTAGTGGTTATTCACACTCTTTGAGTGTGAATATCCCATATGTTATTTTGGTCAAAAGATAAGGCCTAGTGCCTACAAAAGCATTATACATGTTATCAATCATAATACAATCATTGTGTTATTGGGCAACCCTCTCTCTTGAGTACTTGCATCTCTCTCTCTCACTCTCTCTCTCTCTCTCCCTTTCCATCACCATCACCCCATCACCATGGGTTGAGCATCCATCTCCACCTCCACTCTCACTCTCTTAATCCTGGTACCATAGATTTCAACATAGTACAGAGCATGGTTAACCTTGCTTCCTCTTCCCTCTATTTTACACAAGCCACCATGCATCTTCTTTATGAGCCCAGGTGGCCAGCTAACATACCTGCATTTTTTTTTGGCCCTTCAACCTACTTGCTTTCGTTTTCTTCTACTTTCACCCTTTGCATTTTCTACGTTATTGTTTTGGTCACCATCTCCTGACTTGAGTGCCTTTGTTGACGCGTTGAAGCCCTACTTGGCTGTTGCCACTTCTATAGCTGCTCCTAGCCTGGATCAGTGTCAGAAAAAACTGCCCTTTAGTGTAATTTTCATGGCTGAAATTGAGAAAAACTGGTTATAATTTTGCCTAGCCTTCGATTTAAAGATTCAATTTTTTGAAGTTTTAGTTAAAATTGAAGTTTTAGTTATAAAATCGATTAATCTATGCACTTTTTCAATAAAAACCAATTGGCCTTGAAGGTCAATTTTTTGAAGTTTTAGTTATAAAACCGATTAATCTATGCACTTTTTCAATAAAAACCAGTTGGCCTTGAAGGTCATCCTTTTTTTCACTGGTTAGAAAAAAAAGTTTATTTCTGACACTGGCCTGGATCTCTTCACCACAAGCCTCTCCATCGAGTGTCTCCTCCACATCATTCCATCTTGGCCAGCAGACACCCACGTGCGTGTGCACGCTGCTTGCCTGGCTGGTTCCCTCTCCAACGAATGTCTACGTCTACTACCCCCTCCTGGTGGTGGCCACCTCCTCCTCTACGTTTTTCCAAACAACACGCTCATCTCATGCTTGGTGATCTTCTTGGTGACTGGCCTTGCTGTGGCCGACCTGCCATTTGATAGTCATCGCCTATGCAGGCTTCACTCTACGTGGCCACCATTAGGAAGGTTAACCACTTTACTCCCACATGGTTTCATCGGCTTGTCCTACTGTAAGGTGCTTCTCCAATCCTAAGCCCACATGTGGGTAATGTGCTTCACCAATCCTTACCCACATGTAAGGGAAGCCCATTCTTTGGAAGTGTGCTAAAATCTTTGTAGTTGCCCTACCCTAAGCTTAATACTAAATAAGAAAGTCATAAACTTTGTGTACATACTTGCTTAAGGCTAAAACTAGTGGCCATGGATTTTTTTAAAAGTTTTGTCCAACCTAGTGTGAAAACTAGCCATTTGTATAATATAAGTCATTTTTGACATTAAGGAATACACATTCACTCCCTTGCATTAGAATTCAAGTGACTCTCCCTCTTCTCTGCTTGCTTGTATCCTCATGGCTCCTTGCTTATATAACTTGATGGTTCACTTGATTAGATAGGATTGAGTGTAGGTTTCTCCCTTGCATGAACTTCTCCTCTACCCCCCCTCTTGTGAGAAAGAACCACTGTGAAGGTGACCCTCCATATAGGCAAAGAATGCCCTACCTTCTTGCCTCCATCCCTCAACAAGGGAGGTTGTGTTGCATTTACATCTCTCAACAAAGTACCAAGTGACACTTTGGTTGGGCCTTCTAGCACCAATATGTATGTGCAAGCTTCTTTTGGTTTACGTGCTCCATTTGGGGTAATCTTGGCAACATATACACTTTGTTGTGGGGCATCATCATCAACTTAGTGTCATATGCAATAAATCTTTGTGATCATCCTTATAAATTTGTGTTCAATATCTAGTGTAGTAAAATTGAGTGGCCTATTTGTTTGTCTTTTGTTGGGAGCTCCTTGGTCAAAGCACACTCTATGAGGCATGGATGCTTTGATCAAGAGAGAGTGATAAAAATATGTGATCAAACCATCCATTTGTTAGATGCTAAGTGCAAAATCTTTGTGACATTTTATTTAACACGTTGTGTAAGTTTAAAGGTTGTAAACAAAGGTAGAAGGTGTAGAGACTAGATCAACCTAGGGTAGACTGTAGAAGGGCACCTGCATGGTGTAGGTGGCACACTAGACACAACAATGATATATGTGGCAAATAAGGCTATAAAAAGATGTAACTACTTTGTGATTGATTTAATGCATTGTTTAGTTCTTAATTTATCTTTTGCTTTGTGAGTAGCTTAGGTCATTGAGAGATGTCTCTTAGTGATAATTTCTACAACTCCATAAGCAACCAACCTCATTTCAACATATCAATACCTTACTAAATGTTAGGCAACAAAACGGAGATGAAGAGAGGCGAGATGCAAGAGTCTAGATCTTAGATAAATAACCTTGCCAAGTTACATCAGTTAATACGTGAGAGAGATGCAAGAGACTAGATCTTAAATTAATTAACCTTTCCAAGCTACAACATCAAATGATATTGGAGAGAACCATTTAGGATACAACATCAATTGATATTGGAGAGAACCATTTAGGATACAACGAGTAACCTCACTGTGTTCGACAGGTAGGAGCCTACCCTTCCTCGAACCTCTAAAATACGTCCTAACCTCCAAATTCTTACCATGCTACTCAGTAGGCTTTATATAATATAGAGATATAGAAAAGAGAAAGGTGAGATGATTCAAGGAGCAGGAGCCTACCCTTCCTCGAACCTCTAAAATACGTCCTAACCTCCAAATTCTTACCATGCTACTCAGTAGGCTTTATATAATATAGAGATATAGAAAAGAGAAAGGTGAGATGATTCAACGAGTAACCTCACTGTGTTCGACGGGTAGGAGCCTACCCTTCCTCGAACCTCTAAAATACGTCCTAACCTCCAAATTCTTACCATGCTACTCAGTAGGCTTTATATAATATAGAGATATAGAAAAGAGAAAGGTGAGATGATTCAAGGAGCATAAAACGTTTTAGTGCTTTTTGGCATTTGTGTGGCACCATGGGCACGGCAACGTTCTTTGGGGCTGCGTTCGGCCTGGCTTCGCAGCTCTACTCCAATGCCATTCGGAAGCAACCTCTCATGAGACGTAGGCACATTTCTCTTCCCCCTCCCTCATGCATTTATTTTTTACTTAATGTTTTTTCTTTTCTCAAATTTTTTTTTACAAAAACTAAGGTTATCAGAGAAATTGGGCAAATTTCTTCCACAAAACTAGGTCTATCAGTGAATCTGTATAAAACGCTCAGGCGAAACTCAGGTAAAATTCGAGAATGGGCCATCATTCATAGTGGAATAAGCTAGGGTTTCGGAGAAGTCGTGTAAAGCATATAGAAAAACATCAGGGCAGATTTCTCTGTCTAGGGTAATAGGGAAAATTTCCCTAGCTAGGATAAATTAGTACAATGAGGATAGTTTTAGGGTAATCATGGTAATTAGGTCAAGGCTGAATCTAGGTTTCTAAACTATTGTTGATCTATTCAAGTGTACTTATGCATTGTTGTGCTTCAGATCCATGGGAGCATCTTTTGCTGATGGGCATTGGCATCACTGTTGCAAATGGCCTGGCTACTTGGGAAGAAAAGCTGCAGGCAGATGTTGAGAAACACAGGGAAGCGGATGCCGAGATCAACAAAAGAAGGTTCAGAGGTACACTTTCGATTGGCCTTTGTATCTCTTTTGAAAGTAGATTTGTTGTTGTGTGCAGTTTATGTCATGCTGTAGTGCTGACAACATAAGTTCTTTGCTGCTTGTGCTTTTCTCTTTTACGCGGGGTTTCTCCTTGCATGATAGACCTGAGAGTATGTGAGTATTTTATTTAAACACTTTTCTGTGATGCCTTATATTTCACATGACTCTTGATGCATCAGCATGCATAGTGGACATAAAGCCATAGCTTTACCTAGGCATGAAGTGTGAGGTAGGGAAAATGTCTTGACACCAAGGCCATAGCCAATGGGACATCCTGAAAGACAAACTGACAACATGAGCTGTTACATGCAAAGAGAGATTGAAGCCCAATTCATCAGTTGTGATATTAGGGAGGAGAGAGGCTAGTGTGAGTAGGAATGCACAAGGATAGAGTAGGATGTAGTGATCAAGAGCCGGCCAGAGGTGGGAAGAAGGAAATAGCTGACGGAAGGCAAGCTTGCAACCATTTACCAGGTGGGCAAAGCTGTCAGGACAGGGCGCTCATGTAGGAACCATGCCCAGGCAGGTAGGCTGCCTATTTGGGGCAGGGAAATTTGCAAAAAAAGAGAGAAATGTGCTGGTCAGGACAGCCAATTAGCTTGTTAAGTAACAAGCATGGCATACACCCAATGATGGGATGGTGGTTGTGACATTCAGCTTGGAGTAGATTTCTAGCACATGGGAGAGGAGACTTTTTTTTTATATGGTCAAGGGGTTGGTGCATCTTGCACTATCTTTTCAGCCTTTCTTGTACTTCACTCCTACTGTAATAAGCCAATGTCTTTTTTTTTGGGTGGTTTGGGGGGGGGGGGGGTTTGACATTTTGACTTGCACAGGTGTGTTGCGCGTGGTTCTCTTCTAGCTGATCATGGTATCTGTGATGAGTATTAGATATTTGATAAAAGCTCAAAGCTTCTCATGCTACTTGACATTGGTCTTTGAACAAGCTTAGATAGCTTTAAAAATAAAGGTAATAATTGAGCGCCAATTGTTGCACAAGGTCATAGGCAATTGTGCTTATTCTTTCCATCTAGCGGTGCATTTGTCCTATCAACTACTTATTTGCTGAACTAATTCTTTCTATTTGCTACTTCCCTTAGTGCTAGGCTTCATTATGGCTGAGTCTGCCCTGCATCTCCGGAGGTTTGACAGAAACTCAGTACGAAGAACTGTGTGAATATATGCTCTTATGTGTGTGTGGAGTGCGTGTGTGAGAGCATATCTTGATACAGTGTTCTACACCCACTATTGGGCACTGATGACGTTAGTGGGGATGTCGTAGTATCTAGTCCATACTATGCATAATGGAGTTGATAGTTATATAGTCTTGTGGGTTGACTACCATGAGTATATAACATGCACGTTCCTAAAAGGTGAATTTGGGCATGTTCGTGGATTCATCTAGGTATATGTATATATATATATATATATAAATGCAAGTTGACTCATAGTAATGTGTCGCATGTCTTGTATTGACGGGATCCTCCTTGGGGCAAGTGTGTATTTAGGGAATCTAAAGGGCTTAACCAATGTTTGAGGTGGACAATGTGAAGAAGCTAGCCATATTGCAAGCATTGGGCAAGGGTAGCATGGGCCTAGTATGTAATAGAAGCCACGATTTGCCTAATTTGGGCTTCAAAAGAGGAATTGTGCAAGAGGACCATTAAATGGTTGGGTAGTGAAGTTGTTGAATATCAATGCTCCACTCTCATATTGTTACGTTCAGACTTACTAGCTCATGTACGTGCGGACCCCCCATTATGGGGAGAAGCCATGGTTGAGCCTCGGATAGGCATAAGTATGTAGCAGTTTCTAGTAGTTCTTTGTGGACCAGTTCAACACCTTGGAAGATAGCACCGATCATGATCGTGTACCAGCACAACCTAGTTATGGCCACCTTGCATCTCCGTGTCTATATAGACATTACTAGCTCCACACAATCTATCAGTCATCATTGTTAGTTTACACTCTAGCTTCTATTAGCTGTTAGAAGTCATCTCCTGTCTTTACCAAACACCAAGGCCTCTGTTGTGGGTGTGCCCACCCATTGTAGGTGTTTTCTCATTTTTCCTCACTCCCCGTATTTTTCCCCCATATTTTTCCAATTTTCTGTGGCTTGGGTGGCAGTCTTCTAGTGGCAGGAGGACCTTTATCTTGGCCGACTGTACCCGACTGTGTGTGGACACCTTTTTGGTGCTGGTGGCCGACAATGCACAGTTCTGGCCGATTGGTATAGATGCTAGTCGTGGAGAGATAGGCCTGTCGGTTGCCTTTGGTGTAGGCCGACTGCTGCTTGGGGGCCACAGCCCTTGCCACATTAGTGTCTTGTAGTATCTTGTATTCCGGGATCTTCTTGTGTATATAGAGCAGAGTTACATGCCTCTATCTCTCTCCTTCTCTTGTGCTGTTTTTCTGCACTGTTCTTGCTCTAGTGTTTCTAGATTTTGTCATCATCTCCGCTGCATATTCTGACATGGTATCAGAGCCCTAGGCTCTTGATAGATCTTGGGAGTTGTTTGAGCAAGAGGGGGACTGTTGCGTTGCTGATTGGTGGACTGTTTGGGACTGTTCGGGAAGAGGAGAAGCAAGAGGACGGCGGGCTGATTTGCTGGACAGCCACTTGCAGGTTAAGTTCTTCTTTGTTCCCACCCACCCACCCTTTTTCAGTTACATCCCCGCAATGGCAGATCTGCTTGAGATGGCTGAGAGACATGTGAATATCCCAACACTCCCCACGTTTTCGGTGGATCGTCAGTTGGACAGGAACAACTACGGCATATGGAAGGTTATGATGGAATCTGTTCTAGAGTCATACGACCTTGTTGATTTCATCGTTGTTGGGGTTCCACGGCCAGAGGTAGAGGAAAGGAAGTTACCGTCGATTCGTAAGGACCGGGAGGCACAGGCACAGTTGTGGGATCGTGTCAACGCTAGGGTCCATTCATTCATCTTCCTCAACTGCACACTGCAGACGCGGGTTATGAGCCCTGCAAAGTTGTCGACAACACGGGAGCATATGAACAAGTTGTAGGCTCTTCAGCCTGAAGTTCTTCAGGCTGGGAAGGAGATATCGTCAGAAGACATGGCCATAACGTTGCTGTCGCATTTTCCCTCTCAGTACTCAGCATTCTACTCGTCTTTGATTACCAGTGGCAGGCTCAGTACCATTACATGGGAGGAGCTTGTGCCCATGGTCTTGGACCAGGAGGAAAGACTCTCGAACCCTCCATAGGGCGGAGGTTCGGAGGTCTTAACTGGCCAACGGTCGAAAGGCTGTAACAACAAGGGCAAAGGGAAGGCTTCACTGGAGAAGTCTTCTGAGAAGAAGTCCGACGCTGACTGCGAGAAACTGAAGGCAAAGAGGACCTTTAATGATTGTGGCGAGAAAGGCCACTGTGTCCCAAGCGGAACACCGAGAAGGGTGAAGACTCCTCAGTAGCAATCATGAAGACTCTAGCTTTTGTGCACCTGGAGGTGATGGACACGGATGTTTCATTTTCTTTAGGCAGGGAGGAGGTTGGAGGACTCGTCGCTACGGATACTCAGGAGTGGATTCTAGATTGTGGTGCTTCTAGGCACATAACTCCTTCCCGTTCAGCTTAAGTGTGGATACGCTGCATGTGCAGGCTTTCTGGGACCAGATGGAGGATAGTTTGCCAGTACAGATGTTGGTAGTTCTTGTGTTCGTCAATCAGAGGAAACTTTACAGGTAACTTATGCTCTGATGTCTCGTAGTATTCGGGACAAAGAAACTCCTGTAGACGAGGAAGTTCTTTCCACGGGGACCTCTTGGAAAGTCAGGCAGGTGGTAGTTGATTACTTGTAGAAGGAGGTGGATGTTGCACATTCTCTGGGCGCTGTGGGGTTCCGGACTCAAAGGTGGTGGTCAACAGGTTTCAGAAGGCCTTGAGTGGTCTGCAGCAGGTTTCCAGGACTTGGCCAGTGGCATCCCACCATAACAGGTGTTGATCCTTGTGAGCAGTATGATGCCTCTTTGACACAGAAGCAGAATGGTTCATTGATTTGGTTGATGTATGCCAGATTGGACGGGAGCTTCCTGATGAGGCTGTTGAGCTCGTGTTTGCAGATGACTCTTTGGGAGGCAGGATTGCGTAATACAAAGGATCTTGGTCTCTTTTACACAGGAGGGGGATTGATGGATGGAGTCCGGCTCCACGGATGGAGTGACTAAGTTTGGGGAGGAGATTCAGACACGAGGAGTTCTACTTCAGGCCCAGGAGTAGTTTTATGGAGTAGTAAGAGGCAGTCATCTTTTTCCTTGTTGACGACAGAGGAAGAGTACCGGGCTAATTGTGGTGCTGCTTGTGAGGTGGTGAGGTTGCAGAGGTTGCATGGCAGGATTGGGCTTCCACTAGAGGAACCCACGGTCATCCAGAGGCACTTTGTTCGTGAAAATATCGTTGTTGATGACATCTTGCTAGAGTTCTGTTCGATGGAGGACACTACGGTGGACCTCTTCACGAAGTCGCTATCTCAGGATTTGCTCAGGCGGCACTCCAGCTCCCTGTGGTTGGTTTCACAATCAGGAGCTGAGAGGGGGTGTTAGAGGTCATCTCCTGTCTTTACCAGACACCAAGGCCTTTGTTGTGGGTGTGCCCGCCCATTGTAGGTGTTTTCTCATTTTTCCTCACTCCCCATATTTTCCCATTTTTCTGTGGCTTGGGTGGCAGTCTTCTAGTGGCAGGAGGACCTTTATCTTGGCCGACTGTACCCGACTGTGTGTGGACACCTTTGTGGTGCTGGCCAACAGTGCACAGTTCTGGCCGACTGGTATAGATGCTGGTCGTGGAGAGAGAGGCCTGTCGGCTGCCTTTGGTGCAGGCCGACTGCTGCTTGGGGGCCATATAAAATGGCCCACAGCCCTTGCCACATTAGTGTCTTGTAGTATCTTGTATTCCGGGATCTTCTTGTGTATATAGAGCAGAGTTACACGCCTCTCTCTCTCTCTCCTTCTCTTGTGCTGTTTTTCTGCACTGTTCTTGCTCTTGTGTTTCCAGATTTTGTCATCATCTCCGCTGCGTATTAAATCAGCCATTGAAGCTCCCTTCATAGAAGCACATAGGTGTGGAGCTTTGACCATCTACTATATATTACATCAATAATACATCATTGTTTTATGCTTTGAAAGATTCTACTTCTTGTAAATGCAGTCTGCGTGCTGTGTCCTATTACATGGTATGAGAGCTTCGGTTGAGTAAAAAGTTTCTTTGCTAGTTGTTGTGTAAAAGAGCATTAGGGGAAAAAGCTTTCTTCTACTAGACTCCCTCACTGCCATTTGATGTCAATAAAAGCCTCAACGGCACTAATTATCCTCTTTGGAACTTCAAGCTAAAGACTGTCATGTCCTCTTATGAGCTTTGGGATACCGTCATCGGTGTTAATGTTCACCCACCACCAATGTTGGATTCACAAGGAAATCTGGCTGTGTCCGCTGCCAATCTTGTCCTAGCTTGGAAACGAAAGGATGTAGACGCTCTTTGTGCCATGTTACCAGCGTGGAAGATCCATGGTGCTACATGTCTCAACAGCAACAGAAGCATGGGCTGTGCTGCAAAGTCAGAATGAGACTAAAATCTTGAGAATCGGCTTCAAGAGGTATGGGTGTTGTATGGATGAAATGAAGAGTGGAGTAGGTATGGGTGTTGTGGATTATAGTGTAGGGAGTTCTACACCCACTATTGGGCACGGATGATGTTAGTGGGGATGTCGTAGTATCTAGTCCATACTATGCATAATGGAGTTGATAGTTATATAGTCTTGTGGGTTGACTACCATGAGTATATAACATACACATTTCTAAAAGGTGAATTTGGGCATGTTCCTAGATTTATCTAGGTATATAATTCAACCGTATTAGCGGACATGCAGATTTCACATTGTGAAGTTTTCGTCCGAGTTGCGGCCAGTTGATATTGTGCTAATTCTTTCTATCTTTAGTGGTGCATTAAACATTTGTCCTATCAACTACTTATTTGCTGTACGAATTCTTTCTATTTGCTACTTCCCTTATTGCTAGGCTTCATTATGGCTGAGTCTGCCTTGCATCTCCGGAGGTTTGACAGAAACTCAGTATGAAGGGCTTTGTGTGAATATATGCTCTTATGTGTGTGTGTGTGTGTGTGTGTGTGAGAGCATATCTTGATATAGGGTTCTACACCCACTATTGGGCACTGATGACGTTAGTGGGGATGTCATAGTATCTAGTCCATACTATACATAATGGAGTTGATAGTTATATAGTCTTGTGGGTTGACTACCATGAGTATATAACATGCACGTTCCTAAAAGGTGAATTTGGGCATGTTCCTGGATTCATCTAGGTATATATATATATATATATATATATATATATATATATATATATATAGTGTAAGGAGTATTGTTAGCACATTCATCCCTAGATTCTGCCCATTTTTGGTGTCCTTTTGGTCCCTTTTGCATGGCCCTTGATTGTGGGCTAGCCACCCCTATTTTACATATTTTTCTGGGATTTTTCCCAGCCCATATGGTATTTTCCGAGTTGGCCAGCTCTCCCCACCTATAAATAGGTGGGGCTGGCCTCTCACTTTTCATCTTGCCTTGTCTATCTTTGCTCCCTCACTTATGAGACTACTTCCGTCTCTTGCTTGGGACTGTTTTGCTTCAGTATATTCAG
Organism: Cibotium barometz; assembly: GCF_041138505.1. Classification (NCBI taxonomy): domain Eukaryota; kingdom Viridiplantae; phylum Streptophyta; class Polypodiopsida; order Cyatheales; family Cibotiaceae; genus Cibotium; species Cibotium barometz. Next base: position 38,537,696 of record NC_141075.1, on the reverse strand, counting down.
CATAGTTGCTCCATATCTCTCTCTTGCACTCTCTATTCAGCACACTCTAGTGCCCTTTTGCTTCCGCTCTGTGCACTCTTTCAAGTACAAGTGTTTAATTGCATTAATAGTCGTGTGTGAAAACCCCACCTTGTTACACATACGAAAACAGGGATTTTTATTTATTTTTGCAAACAAGCTCACACACGAGGATGTACAGATTGGTTTATCTTAAATGTTTTTTCCAACTGTTTGATTTGCTCATTTTAGTTGTCATTGGAAGTGTGCTCAAATCAAGCACTCAATGTCATGAGTATACCATGGAGCATTGTCTTACTGTTTAAATCAAACTCCATAAACGTTGATAAAAGATGCATTAAAAAAAGTAAACTCTGCATCGTGATGAGTCAAAAGAGTACATGTATAGACTTAATAATCTACATAATTTGCAGACGCATGTACTAAACTGCTCATGCAACATTAGTCACATTAAGTTTTTACCACTGAACACAAGCTTTTGTTTCTGGGTTGTTTCGGCAGGAACTGTCAGGGCTGTACGGGATGAGTAGTAGGTCTTGTGGGATGATTTCTTGTGCAAGATCTCAACCGAACATAGGCCTGTTATAATAAAGTTAAATTTGCAAGATCTGTTTTGTTACTTTATTTTTATGTACTTGATTATCTTAATGCATGAGAGTAGGTTCTAGCTCAAGGATTGAATCAATGACATCATTTTGAGCATATGGTTTTACATTCCAAGTTTCAGAGAATTGGTGTCTTGCTACACTCAATGAACTTTTTCATTGTGGTGTGAAGGAGCAAATTTTAAATAAAGTTTCAGTGCCAAATGTTGCAACTGAAATGCCCAGACCGGGTGGTATTTGAAAGCATGTTTGTGAATCTGGGCTTTGTTGCGCAAGGCATGCTATCATTTCATTTCTACGATGCTTTGGCATATGGGAAGTGCTTTTTAAAAGCCTTGCAATTGCATATGTTGGCTCAAATCATGCTATCATTTCATTTCTACAATGCTTTGGCAGATGCTTTATAAAAGCCTTGCAATTGCATATGTTGGCATTCAGAAATTTGAGCACCACTATTATTGATCATGTCCTTTTACTGCAGCTATTGTTTGTTGATTACCAGAACTTGCATCTGAAAGGTGCTTTATGCATTTCAAAGAAATGCCTACGCATGATTAATAGGGTGTAGTGGTGGGTCGTCCTCATTCTTAAGATGCATGAATCTGGCATCATTTAAATGTTAATATGTTTCCAACATCTCCGTGTTGTGTGTTTTTTCTGAATGCGTGAAGTCTGTTGTAGTCCAGTGAAAGAAAAGTTCATGCTCGTACATCTCTACCTAGTCCAGTGATTCTAGTATAGTGAAAGTACATGCTCATACATCCCTAATTAGTCCAGTTATTCGAGCATTGTGAACTTGCTAGTAATCCTAGTAAATCTAGTCACATGAGAACTTGCTCATTTTTTTCAATAAAAAATTACATTCATGATTTTCAGTACCTTCAATGGCATCTACTATCTACACAAGCACCCATGAATGCATTAATTGGTTGGGGTGGATTGGTCGGCTGGGACTGATTAATAAGTGCATTCATGTGTAAAGTCACATCCTAGCACGTCTCATCCTTCTGGCACAACTTGATCGGCTCCTTTCCCCCCCTCTTTTTTGTCTGCACTTAGTCTAGGTGACTTAGTGACTTTAGTCGCAAGAGTGTAGTCGGGACTCGGGTACTATTATCTTGTTACTAGCCTTCTCAAGATAGTTAACTATTTTGATGACAAACGAGGAGCCCATGACTTGTAAAACCTCAACACCAAACAACCGTTCTCCAAACCTCAACACCAAACAACCGTTCTCCAATCAAAGAAGTGTTGGAACCTATCGAGCTTCGAAAGGCAACCCATACTTTGACCATGCCACTAAAAAAGAGCCCTATCCTTTACTTGGCCCCACAAGGGTAAGTAACCAATTTCTATTACAAGACGCCTCTCCAAGAACTAACCCCACTAGCACCCATGCCACTAACATTTCTAACCTAGTAGAATCAAAATTGAAAGTGTCCAATCCACTAGTCCCCACAGTAATACTAACATTTCTAACCTTTTAGAATCAGAATTGTAGTGCCCAAACCCACCAGTCCCCATAGTAATACCATAGCAACACCAATGTTTCCATGATGAGGGTGTCAAATGGTGGATACCAAAAGAAATAGTCCGGGCACAAGGTTACTATGAAGGGCAAAAGAAATGTGGGTACCAAAGAGAAAGGTCCAACATAAGCCAATGATAGCCACACCACCGAAAGGATTGCATTGCGAGGCAATAAAATCCAACTCTAAACCAAATACAAGGTTCGTTTAGGAATGAGTTGTTAGAAGCCCAAAGATACTATGCAGGTCAAAAACAACTCTAGCTACCCAAAGCAACGTAGTCGAAACCATTTAATCAAAGAAGGCAACCTTGATGAAGGAGCACTACCCAAAGATGGTGGGTACTTGATACTCTTCTTGTCGCCCAGGCAACGTAGTCGAAACCATTTAATCAAAGAAGGCAACCTTGATGAAGGAGCACTACCCAAAGATGGTGGGTACTTGATACTCTTCTTGTCGCCCAAGGGTATTACAAAGGGAACCAAAGCGTGGGGTACCTAGAGTTACACCTTCACTACCCAACCTCTTCAATCACAATGAAAAGTACTAAGGCAACATGACAATGGTAACCCAAAGCTACCAATGCTATTGGAACCCCACGTGCAACCCTAACAAAGGGCAAGGGAAAGATTGAAGATATTTCTTCCACATCAAACTCAAAAGTCTATGATGTAGTTGAAAGCCGTGAACCACCAATTCCCCTATTGTAGCCAGGCATCATTCTCAAGTCTAGCTAGGTGGGCTCTACCTCTTGCCAAATGAAAAGGGTACCTATCAAAAACCCAATGAAAAATGTCAAATAAAGCAGTAAAAAGAGTTGAGGAAAGCAAGGGAGATGGACCAAGAAGAAAGCAGAGAAAAGAGAAAAGCAACTATAATGATGATTTGTGAAGGAGAGTCCCCAAGGAAGCCAATACCAATTGTGTAAGTGGTTCTTTAATCACTAGCTTTCTAGATACATCTAAGGATGGGGGGGCCATGGTGGTTGAAAACCAAGTCCATGGTTCAACCAATCGGACAGGATCACTAATGATCACAATACTACTAATTAAGGCACTTTCATAGACACGACCCAACACCGCACCTGCATATTCACTAAGGGCCTATTTGCATGTAAAATCTCTAAAAAAGTTGCACGTTTCCATCTGTGCACACACTCGCATCTGTGCACCTACTTTTTCTCCCATGCATGCACCTTTCAAACTGTGTACACACGTTCAATTGGTAAATGGATGTACACTACTCTACGTCGCATACGCATGTTTCCAAGAATGGTTTGTGAACATACGTACCACTCTCTTCTTTGTTACATGCTTGCATGCTTAAGGATTGTGTGGGTGACTGATGGTGTCTTGATGCAACTTCTCTTCTCCCTCTCTCCTCTCTCATTCTCTCACTCACCGGGGCATCAAAGTGGAGGTTGAGCTTTCCATAGGTCTCTCTCTCTTTGCTCCCCACCTATTTGTTAAGCTCCCTTGTAGTGAGAACAAGGGATGCAAGATTGAGGACCCTAGCTCTCCGCAAGAGAGGGTTGCTCTACTAAGAGTGGGTAGAGGTGCAAGCCAGTAAAACTCTTGCATTCTTCCTCTTCTTCTCTTTATCTTGCAAGGTAAAAGTGTTCTCAAATAGGTGAACAATTGCTATGGTTGTATCTAAGGAATGGTATTTACATCAAATTGATGTAAAGAATGCATTTTTACTACATGGTGATTTACAAGAGGTCTACATGCTCTAGCCACCACCACGATATCAAGACCATGCAACAGGATTTTGTTTGTAGGTTTCGTAAAGCCTTGTATGGCTTGAAGCAAGCACCTAGAGCACAGTCAAACAAGAAAGGAGAGTATCTTGGCACTATTAGATTTCCACATCAACATCGCTTGTGCAACCCTTAGCTTTTTGCCTTACGACATTGGCTTTGGTAAGTGAAGTTTTACATAATGCCAACGATTGAAAGGTGCCCATATCACACATGCACGAGCAAGGCTTTTGTTGAGATGAGAAGCATGGGAAGGCTAATATTTGCAACAAGCCTAGAATCTTGTGATTATGGGAGCAAGGAAGAATATCGGTAGTGCCAAAAGTGTTTGGGGATTAGTAAACATAGAGATAAGACAATAACACAAAGAGAAACATTGCATTGTCATTCATTAATTCATGTCATTATGTAGCTTAAGATTTTTCTATATGCAAGGACACGTGCAAGAAGAAGAAGAAGAAGAAGATGCATGTGAGGAGCTAAAAAGTCATGTGAAAGTGCAACTCTCCCTTCTGAGGTTACGATCCTTACAAGTGTATATTATGCTTGTACTAATGCTAAGCCCTAGTGCATTTTAAGGTTGCAAGACTATGGAAGGCAAGAATAAGTTATGGAGCTTGGGAAGGAGGTGCCTCTCGGAGGCACTTTATTGAGCTAGGAGGAGTGAAATGAGATAAGGGAGTCCCAATAGGAAAACTATGGGCTAAATCATAATAATTAAAAAAGGGACCTTAAAAAGTGATTATTGCCCACTAGCCAAGACATCCTAAAACTTTTATTACACTTTTACATGTGGATATGGGAGATAAAAAACCCAATAGTTTTGTCCAAATGGCATTTTCTTGTTGCTCTTCCTCTGTACTATTTCTTAATCAATCCTTCACTTCAAAGGGCCCTTAGAATATCTCAACCTCCCCCAAAACTCTTGAGTTTGACTATTGTTCTGGTCATGAACCATAGAAGCTTATTGTAGATCATGGACCATTTCCCAATGCAATAAGTAGTCCTAAATCTAGATAGAACGTTACATGTTGCAAACCTAGACAGGTCACTACATGATAAGAAGCACGACTATGTTTATAGAAAACTGTTTCTTTGTAGGACAAAAGAAAAAACTTTTTCTTTATGGGACAAAAGCACGTCTTACACAACTCTTTTTAAAATCTTGTAATACTTAAGTTCGAGAAGCATCATAGCATAAAAGAGTGACATAAATGATCTCTCTCACACACAGACACACACTTGAAATTGTGGATAGAATGTTCAGTTTTTTATCTCCTAAGCCCATATGCAAAAGTGTCATCAAAGATTTAGGGTATCTTCTTGGCTAGTAGATAAAAATCACATTTTAAGGCCCCTTTCTAGGGGATACTTGTTTCTTTTTGGGATGCCTCATCTCATTTCCCTTCTAGCCTCCCAAGCAACTCCTTCCCAAGCTCTCTTCAAGCTACATAGTTTATTCCTACCTTCACATAGTAGTCCTCACATCTCCTTAACATAGCCTTTAGACTTTCCCAACCTCCAAATAAAAGTCTTACCTCCCACTTTATGCACATCTTACTTGCAAAGGACATATTAGCATCTAAGTTTGCTACTGTTGAAGAATCTTTTCATCTCCACACCGTCAAGTATTTAGCTTGCACTTGGTTCTTTGTGCTATATATGAGAACCATGTCCTTGACTTCAATTTTTTTTATCTTTGAGCTTCCCATCATCAAACCATTCTTTACATCTTAGCTTTTCAACTATCATTCTGTAGATTGCACGTCGTTTAGCTTATTCTAAACAATTAAGCTCAAATAATCAATCAGTCAAGGTATTTCCTATCACTCTTTTTTTAATGGGGTAATTCTTAACTTGGTACTAAGAATTCCATGGGCATGGGGGCATTTGTTCCATATGTTAAGCTGAAACGTGTAGTGTGGATGGCCACCTTGGCAGTTCTGTAAGCCCCTAGTAGCTTTTGTTCCTAGTCATTGCACGAGGCTTCAACTATCTTGGTTAGGATAGCACAGATATTCTTGTTGGTGCTTTCAACCTAGCTATTACCTTGGGAATAATAGGGTGTGAGGATTTATGGTGTATTGCCATGAATTTGCTTCGCAAGAACTTGATTACATCATTGATGAAATGGGTCCCACTGTCGCTTACTAGTTTGAGTGGACACCCAAATCTAGTAATTATATTCTCGTAAAGAAATTTGGTTGTTGCTCTAGCATCAGCCTTTGTGGTAGCATGGGCCTTAACCCATTTGGTATAGCAGTTCATAGTAGTAATGATAAATCATCCTGCAAAGGGACTGATTGGTCTGACAACGTCAATACCCCATTTCTAAAATGGTTGCAACCTTTTCGAAATTCATCTACATCTCTAAACAAATTAGGCCCCACCACAAGCTTGCTAACAGAACTTTCTTTACGGTGGTGTTTGTCGGGAAATGTCCACTATCCCCCACACTAGAGTGGGTTTACTCATCAAGGACATTAACATATTCGAATTCCTGAGGACAACGCCTCCTAATTCTGTCTTGGCCTAGCTTGTACAGTTGCCCTCCAATCAACTAGTGTGGGGATACCTTTGCTCTATTTCTATTAAGGGGTCTGTCTTCGAGAAGACCATTAGCCAAATAGTGGGACAATCTCTTCAGCCCATTATTCTAGAACAATGTAGAGTTTGAATAGTTGGGCATCAAGTAGTTCATCCTCCACTCCTATCGGCCATTCTCCATCAAGGATGCATAACAAGTGGTCAGCATGCATATGTTATGAGCCCTTCCACTCGGTTCATAGTGAAATCAAACTCTAGCAAGATCAAAATCCATCAAGTCATCCTTCTCGTAGCACAAGGCTTGTTGACCAAGTAAAGAAGCGCCTAATGGTCTACCAAAAACATAAATTTGTTCTCTAAAAGATAATCGAAGTACTTCTTTAGAGTGTGGACCATTGAGAGTCCTTCTTTTTGTGGTAGTGTAGTTCTCTTTAACATCGTCAATTAGCTCTGGAAAAGCTAATAGGGATATCCATGTAGTGCTCTCCTGGTTATGCCAATATGCAGCCAATTGTTATAAAAAAGCTAAGGCATCAATATGCATGTGGAAGATAATATTCCAGTTGGGAGATCTTAGGATTGATGCACTTACATTTCTTGAGAGTGTCATAGGCTTTTTGACACTTATCTATCCACTCAAAGATGACAAGTAGTGTGTATAAGGCTATCTTGCTATATGTCGACATATACAAGATTATGAATCTTCTATAGTATCCAACGTGTCCCATGAATGTTAGATAGGCTTGAAGTTTGTGGGTGGTGGGAGCTTAAGAATCAACTTTACCTTAATGTCATCCATGAAAATGCCATGTTTAGAAACAATATGGCCCAGTATTACCCCATGTCTTACCCAAAGCTAACATTTAAGTGGGTTAAGGGATACTATGTAGAGTCTGCATTTTTCAAGTACCTTCCTTAAGCACCAAACATGTGTTTTTCATTTGGAATTGACAGAAAGGTCATCGATAAAAACCTCAAGGAACTTCCTAAGGCATTCCTTATATGTTGTGCACATAAACCTTTATAAAGTTCCTAGGGTGTTGGATAGGCTAAATGGCATAATTTGAAGACGTAAGTGCTCCATTCTTTCATGGAAAATGTATTCTTATGTTGTCATTCTAGTCTATCTCCACTTGATGATATCCCGAGAACCCATCAAGAAAGTTGTAGGCCTCCTTATGCGCTACTCATTCCAACACATGGTCAATGGCAACGGTTAATGGTTTTTAACCATTGCTACATTGACCCTTTTAAGGTTAACATAGACCTAAATCTTTCCATTTTTCTTAGGCACTATGACTACTGGGGATAGCCATACCATATGCTCTCTCTCATAAATGAATCCAGCTTTGATAAGTTTGTCAATTTCTTCCTTGAACATTCTAGAGTATTTTGGATTCATTTGACAGGCCTTGTACCTTGATGGCTTTTCTCCTTCAACAATGGGAATAGTGTTGTTTGACCACCTCCAGAGGTATACCCTTTATGTCAGTGTATTTCCAAGCAAAGCAGTCATGGAACTCTGTGAGTAGGTCAATGAGGTATTTTTCGTCTTCTGGAAATAGGTTCTTTCCCAATGTATATATTGACTATGGGTCTTCATTAGGTCCTACTAGTTTGACCTCCTTAACTTCAGTCTCGGTCCATTGTAAAAGACATTCCAAGCTTCCCATTAGGGGTCTTCCTTGCCTTCTCAAAATTTACAAAGTAGTCACCCACGTTATACATTTTGAAGTGCTCAGGCACCTACCTAAGATTTTCCACACCAGTGCTCTCTTGCAAGATGTGCTTAGCTTCTTTTTTAGCCTCATCTAAGGATTTTTTCCTTGCTCTTTTTATGGAGTGAGATAGGTTTTTAAACTCTTCCTATTCTAAGGGTGCATCTGTGAGCATTAACCTAATTGGAACTTTCATAAATATTAAGCTCCTTTGTCGTTGATGGCAAAAGTCTACATGGGAACTTTCATAAATATTAAGCTCCTTTTGTCGTTGATGGCAAAAGTCTACATGGGAGTCTATGGTCAAAGCCAATGATCTTCACTTCCTTCCTGTAAGAGATACAAGTCTTATCTTTTTTATTGTTTTTCACCCCAAGCTACCATCTCTTGGTCCTAGATATCGCCTTCAAATTATGGTGTTGCACTGCTACGTATACATTAAAGCAATTTCCTTGCCATCTTTTATGGCATATCTCGTGCCAGTTCTAGTTTAGGAGGATGTCTATGGTTACAAGCAAGGTAAATTTTGAGCTCTGACATTCCTTGTCCAATGTTTAATGACATGTGAGGCACACCTTTAGTTCAGTGGTGTTATTTGTGGTTATTGAGTGGTCCACCACTCATGGGATGTGTTTTCCATGTTCACAAGTGTACCTTGAGGGCTTCAATCCTTTCCAAAAGGTCCATCACTCATGGGATGAGTTTTCCATGTTCACAGGTTTACCTTGAGGGATTCATTCCTTTTCCAAATGTAGATGTGGTTTATGTCCCACAATCAAGAACCATTTTAGTTTCTCTCATGAAGGTTTCACCAAGGATGCAGTCATAGGAATTGGGCTATTGAGAAAAGTTAATCACCATAAAAGAGTGGCAGAAACTTAGTCCAAAAGTCTTGATTCTTAGATTTTGCAAAAGCCCCATGGGTTTTTCACACTAGCCCCAACAACAAGCTTGACTATTAGACTGGTAGTGTCAAGTGAAGGTTGCCCCTACTTGTCCCAGCGCTGCTTGGTAGTAATGATGCTGACTCCAACCCCTCCATGTAGGATGGCTATGACTTGGCTATCCTTGTATTTTATAAGAAGGATGGTATTCATGTCATCACTCCCAAAGTAGCAGCCTAGCTTATTCACCTGCACATTAGGAAAATCTTGGTGAGCTGCCTCCTCCCCCTAGTGGGTTCATCATTATCTAACTCATATGAGGAGTCCTGGAGTGGTTATTCTTCCATGCCCATTTTTATTCTTTCGTCCATCCGATCCTTTAGGTCTTCCATATGCTTAGGCTTCCTTGTAGCGAGAGGCCAACAGAAAGCTAGACTTAGGAGGAAAAGAAGGTGGTAAGTCTTGCTATGTCTCTAGGGATATGTCTATTATCACTTACTTAGATTTTGGGGCAAGTAATGGTATATGGAATGTGTGTTGGCCCTTTTGAGTGGCACTCTTCTGTCATCACCCAAGAGTTTGGAGGCAATACTTCAAAGCTTTTGTCCTCATCTCATCCCAGTTTCAAGTCTCCTTGGGTTATGGAACAATTTGGTTTCTCGGTCTTCTCTTGAGCAAGGTGAAACCGGCCTCTGCATTGGCATCCACTCTAATAGTGGGGACTATTTTAAAGTTCAACATCTATTTGCCCTTGGCACATTCCCTTACCAATTCCTAGGCTACTTTTAGCCTGAATATTTCCTCAATAGGGTTGGGGTATTTTACCAACATTTCAGGGAAGTTGCTAGGGTCTATGACTAGTTCTTCTTGCTAGGTCTATGACTAGTCCATGGCGGGCTAAGGGGGTTTCAATTAAAGAAATGTTAGAAACTATATCCTCACCCGTGGTCTTCTTCTTGTCCTATCTTCTTGGACCTTTGTCTTCTAGTCTTAGGGATGAATTTAGCATATTTTGAGAATTTATTGGTTGGTAGGACTCGGGTTGTCTCTGTGCCCTTTGAGTATGGGAAGCTGAAGCTTGTCCAGCTTTGTGAGTGGTGTCTCTCCTCTGATTTTGGATTCTAGTCATAGCATTGAGAAGAACCGTTCATATCAGCCCAGCAAGTTAATGCTCGTACTTGGATTATGCTCTTGGGCTAGAACTAGGGTGGGACCTAGGGCAGATACTCTCAATGGGAAATCCTTATACATGTGGTTAATACCACAACCTGTGCAGAGTGGTACTGGGTTGATTGGTGCAGCTGTTATAGACTTCTTAATACGACACTCTACCATACCCGGTTAGGTCCCTTGTAGTGATAGCACTATAGCAGCATGTAGGATCCTAGGGCATTGATGTCTCTCTCCCTATAAGATTACATTGTGGGTGGCTATATAGATAGGTAGACACTATCACCATCTCTCCCTATTGGATTGCACCACGGGTGGCTATATAGATAGGGTAGACACTATCACCATCTTGAACATACTAATCTTCATGTATTTTTGTTAGGGTTAATTGATTCATGGGAGTCACCTTGGGAATAGGTGGTTTCTATGGCAACATTAGAGGTAGTACAGGTAACTCCGGAACTCTTAGCACTCCTCTTTGGGGCATGTACTACCCTAGGTGAGGTGTGTTTACAAGCATGGGCCTTGCCAATGAAGTAGCAAAAGCCAAGTGATGAGTGGGTGGAGTTGGTGTGTGACTAGCGGGGTGCTACCTCTGAGGTTGACTTTTGTAACCATGGGAAATATCATGGTTTCCTACCCTTATGTAGTATATGCACATCAAATTCCTCCTTTTTTAGGTCTTAGGTGGGGGCATTCCCTGCTAGTGTGGTTAGCATGGCATATTGAACACCAAACCAACTCACATCTAGGGTATAAACATGGTGATCCTATGTTGTCTTTTCTTACTCCCACTTTCTATTTCTTAGTCATTTGTTGTTGCATAAGTGTGGCCCGCTAGATATTTGACAAGCTAGTACGGCCTGTGGCTCTTTTCCTTTGTCAACCAATCTTTACTTGACACTATGCTAAAAGATGCTTCTGATGGGGTTCCTTCAAAGATATTCCTTGAAGAAGTTTCTATGAAGTTATCGTCAAAATCTATGAAGTTATCATCAAAATCTATTGGATTCCTTGAAGAAGTTCATGGAGATTCCTTGAAGAAGTTTCTATGAAGTTATCGTCAAAATCTATGGGAGTCCTATAGCGCATGGCTTAATTTTTTTATGTTTTTCTAAATATAAGCCATTATGTAAGGTTGAATCAAGGATTCCTTCAAGGAATCTCCTAGCTAGCTATTCATTAGAGAATTTTTCATTTTCAGAACATCAAGAGTGGAGGTATCTCACTCTATTGATGTAGTCTGCGATTGATTCTTTCTTTTACTACTTGACATGGTAAAGTTAATGGACTGGGTTCCATCAGGTTTTCTCGATGGGAATACCCAATCGTGAATGTAGTCTTCAAGGTATCAAAGTCAATGTTTTTATTCTTTTTTGAATATAAGGTGTTATGTGAAATTAAATCAAGGATTCTTTCAAGAAATCTCCTAGTTAGCTATTCATCAGAATATTTCTTATTTTTAGAACATCGAGAGTGGAGGTATCTCACTCTATTGATGTAGTCTCTAATTGATTATTCTCTTACTTCTTTTGACGTGGTAAAGTTGATCGACTAAGTTCCATTAGGTTCCTTGGACGAGAATACCCGATCATGAATGCAATTTGTAGGGTGTCAAAGTCAACCTTATCTTCTAGTTTTAGTGATCAGAACCTTTATCCTACCTTCCCCTCCATGGTGGTGAAGCTAAAGGCACTGAGGTCGACCACATGTGTCATGCACATTTTATCAAACACTTCTAAGTGTGCAATGGGATCTCCAGGCCCATTAAAATTTGGCATTAACTTTGTATTTGCATTGGTTTGGTCATATTTTGATGTCTCAAGTGTGGTGCCAACACCGTAGTAGTTTGTGGTGGAGTGGCTGCGATCCATGTTGTTATCCCCCTCCCTATTTGGGCTACTATCCTTAAGATCTATTGAGCGGTCATTGCAGCAAGGTAGTGGTATAGGTGGTAGTACAAGTATTGGTAGGTTGGTGGTGGCATGGCATATGCTGGGGTAGTATTGCCCTTGTCCTTGAGGATATTTGGGGTACTGCAGAGTAGCCCTGTAAGGCTAGGTTGTACCATGGTGTATATGCTCCTCCCAGTGTTGGGTCTATTTTGGAGCTTCTTGCTCCTTGCTATATAAGGTTCCCAATATAGTGTACCCATTAGCTTAGGTTGACTCTTCGGCCCTAGTGAGCTAGGTTGTTGCAACAAGTAACTCTAGTGACCATATTGAACATGAATCCCCCTGCACTACTTGTACCCAGGGTCTAATGTTGTAAAGCCTAAAGATACAATGGGCCTCCTCTAAGCTGTTTCAAACACTCCAAAGTTTGTGTTTTGAGAGCTAGCTGAGCCAAAAGCAACTGACGTAACCACTATCTCTGTAACCATGCTAGTTGTGGTTCTAGGAAGGATTACTCCTTCCTCTCTACAAGGTTGGTACTTCTCATTTATGAACTAGATTGGTTAGGGTCATATATTTGGAATGGTGTACTAGACGGATGGACAAGCTATCAACAAAATCCCTCTGATATATGCAATGTGTATTTGTCCTAGAGGCACTATTTTTCTTGAAGAGCAATAGATACATCTTTAAGAGAAAATACATCATCATACATTGAGAAAGTGTATGAGAGTATAATCACAACAACAGTTGTCGAACAAAAAAATGTGATAGCAATAGTGATAGATAATGTTTCAAATTAGGTTTTTTAAATACCCCTTGAATGCATCCCCATTGAACTCATCGTCATGTGCATCCCTCAACTTCTCACATGCTCTTTGTAACTTCCCAATGCTTTTCGTACTTGAACATGACCTTCGCATGTCTCCTTTGTGATCAGCTAACCATTCATATGCACTCTCCAAGTCATCCTCCAAGTCATCTAACCTTCCCAATGCATTCTTCATTTCCTCCCCCAAGCTGATGCTGTATGCACTTTATGAATAATTTTATGAAACTTTGTGCATAGGTCAACCATACACCATTTCCTACATGCATCTTTATTTGAGCACTCATCAATTGCACATGGACAATCCTCTACCTCATGCTTCCGACGACTCATGCAAACCTCACATTTTTTCTTCTTCTTCTTACTCCCCATGACACACTCACATAATTAAAATACAACAATCATATTCAGCCCTCAAGAAAGATGCACCACACCAATCTGAGACCCATTAAATTTGCTAAACGGAGAGCCCCCATGGATGGTATACCGGGATCCGCAAAGTTCATTTAATTGGCTGCTTAAAATTGATTGAAACATTTTAAATTGATAATATTATGATTTCTCCTTGAAAAAATTGCCATAAAAAGTTACCTTCTGGTTGCAAAACAGATTCAGTCTGCAAATCAGAAAAACTATCAACTGTGTTGTCAAACTGTCAACTGCGTTGTCAAATTGCACTGCTAAAATCTGCCATACTGCCAAAATCCGCCATGATCCTCCTTGCTATGAACCTTGCCGCCTTACTACTAATCTTACAAAATAAGAATATGAAGGCTATTGTGAATTCTCTACTAGAATGTATTACCATTCAAATCTGACTTCCAAGAACCATAACTGCCATTGTAACTGCCATCATAACTGCTGCTCGGCATCTTCTTGGCACTCATTCCCCTTACAGAAGAAAGCAAACTCGACCTTGACATTGTATCACAACACCATGAATGCTCACATTAATAAACCAACTGATTCTTCTTCAATCTTCTGCACAGCCTGATTATGTGTGAATATGATTTCGCCTCCTGAATTTGATTTTGCCTCCTGAATCTGATTTCGCCTCCTGAATCTGCAGCAGTGCCTGAATCTATAGCACTTGCTTTGCATGCTCCTATTGTAGGCTCCATCCTAATCAACCATTGTGGTTGAAACCACCGTGATCGCCAGTGTTTAAAAGACACTGATCGCCATCGCTAGTGTTTGGTGCTTATCACATCTTTCACAAACTTCAAAGGAAATTCAGACTGTCTGACAAACTAATTGACAAACTAAATGATAGCATTGTTGACAAACAGATTGACAAAACACACTGCATCTTCATTGTCAAAAAAACTGTCAACTATCTGATTACATAAATCTCCATATCTGTGAATGAAAAAATCTGTCTTCTTCTATTGCGGATAACCACTACTACTTTGCATGACATTTCTAACTTCCATCCAGATTTCAAAAGACACTTCACACCACATCCGATTATGACAAATTGAAAGACAAAAAAGTAGACAAAAGTAGCATCTAATTTTCAGCCTTAAACGGGACTAGCGATACCAGGTTGATTCCAACTTGTATGCCCTTACTAAAGGCGACCGTGGTCGTTCACCCTTACTAAGGGCCCATCGTCCCCTTACTAAGGAGGGGAGACACACACACACACACATAGAGAAATACCTAGATTTAAGAGCGTGTTGAATTTGATACATAATGATCATTACAAATCAATATATAATAAGATTATATAATAGATTTAATAATTATTTAAAATTCATATTTAAAATAATAGTTTATGTTAACATTTAAAATAATAAATGCATGAGAGTTATGTATGCGTTTAATATCAAATATTCTCATTAAAAATGAATTTTAGATATTTGTAATGATGACATCACTTACAATGATTGATGAATGTTTTAATAAATATATTATTTTATATATTAATTTTTTAAAATTTCTTTACTTATATGTTTGGATCCATTCTTCTCAACTTGAATTTGTTTGGTCCTTGATCCTTCATCCTCGCCAATGTAAGGAATGGAGCAAGTACACGTTGGGCATTGTTGGGTGAAACTTGTGGAGAGTCACCTAAAGTTTCCCAAATAGTCCTAAAGAGTTGTTGTGGAGGTTTATTTAAGTGCACTTATGCCTTGTGTGAAAGCAAGAATATGAATGACACACTCAATAGAACATCATGGATTGGTAAGCTTTATACCTTATTTCAATTTTAATAAACATTTATTGATAAGAGTATTTATTGGGACTTTGTATTTTTTTAAATCATAGCAAAGCTCACACAAAAGATTCCCTCACTTAGCTTAACATAGGATGGATATAGCTCTCTAACTTATTATTATTATAAATCTAGACCTGTACATGTAGAAGCATGTGTGACACTAGAGTATACTATTGTATGCCCGATGACCTACATGTAACTAGACTGATGATACATTATGGGGAACATTTTCATGAGGTGTAAAAAGGCACATCAATGCAAGCATTGCAAAAAAATAAGAATGTTTATACAAGAGGCAAGTTTCAAAGGTTGCTACAAGTGGTCCAAAGAAGATTCAAATGGCTATCACAAAACAACTAATATTGGATGAAATTGTTAAAAGGCATATAAGAGATGGATCAAATATCAGCAACATGGAGTTGTTCCAATTATTAGAACGCATGCATCCCCTGGTTCACTTTTAAAGGTAAGTTTAACTCCAGATACATTTTAATTGCATGATTTGTGATTCTCAACATAAATTGTTAAGTTGTCCCATTCTCTTGTAGATTTAGAAGGATGGTACGTGATTCTAGAATCAACAGTACAATGCAAGGTGTAGAGTCTAGTATTCTAGATTTAAAGAGACAATGCACTTTTGAGTTCCTCCATGGCAGTCATTTTCTAAGACAATGAGTCGGAGAGGTGCTATGCATTTAAAATGTTAACCACAAGACCCACATTAGGTTTAGACTTAGTGAACCGTATACATCAAGCATGTGCAAGGATGTACAAGGCTCGATGATCACATCAAGCATGTGCAAGGATGGACAACAATGGCTGCACATACATATGATCTAAGGTACACTGCAGTCTTGTAGAACTAAATTTTATTTTTTTTACAACTGTTACAACTATCATATGATGACATGCAACTTGCAAGAGATTTTGAGTGACAATTGCTTCTTGTGAAATGAAAGAAGAAGACACAGATACACAAATTTTATTCTAGAAGATGATCAATGATGTTATGGTGCACAAAGGCTTTCCCAAACCAGATTTTTATGGATTTATGACCGATGAGGTAGGAGCTAATCGGAGGGCATTATTGACAATCTACAACAATGGACCAGAAAATAAATTTGAAAGGTCATGAGCAGTCATGTTTATTCATTAGATGGCATTGTGCATTGAGTGAAGAAGAGGCACTTTTTGAAGAATAAGTACATTATATCATGGTCGATGAACGGCAAAGTTGCTGATGGAAACTTACCAGCCATTGATTGTTGGCTTAGTTGGTGCATATAAGATACCCCTATTCAAGGAAGCACCTTGTAGGAGTAAGTACTACTTTTTATATTTTCAAAACATAGGTTTTACACTTTAGATTCTCATATGTTAACTTAATCTTTTGTTATAGGATGTGGATGGAGCTTACACTTTGGATCCTCATATGTTAGCTTAATATTTTTTTATAAGATGTGGATGATGCCTCTTTATCACGCTTTTCCTAAATATAGCATTTATCCATGCAATTACTTTTTCTAACTTTAGGAATTATCCATGCAATTTAATCACTTTTTGCTTTTAACATATTCTATCTATATATATGACCCACTGGCTCTTACTCTCGCCCTCACTCCCATCTCTTATTGTCTCCCTCTCTCTCACTATCATTCTCTCCCTCCATGTTTCTCTCTCTCTCTCTCTCTCTCTCTCTCTCTCTCTCTCTCTCTCTCATCATCGTTCTTTACCTCACCCGCCATCATTCTCACACTCTCCCTCGTTCTTTAGCTTTCTCAGACTCTCATTATCCTTTACCCTCACTCATCATGTCTTCATCAAATGCCCCAAACTCTACTCTCAAGGATACCCTTAAAGCTATGTACAAGGATTTTTTTAATAAGTCAGATAAAGATGTGTAAAAGTATCTCAAAATTACAATAAAGGTCTGTAATCTTTGGGGCAAGCTTCTAGTGGATGAGCCCATCAACTCAAGATATCTAAATATGTGGAACATGAAGATTGAAGCCCCTATCAGTACCTTGGCAGAGTTACGACTACATTGGTGAAGAAAAGGAGGAGCCCCTCCCAGAGGAGCTAAAGAACATGCAACACTATGCAATCGCATGCAATGACATGCAACACTATGCAAATGCATGCAAAGAGTATTAAAGGACATGTAACATTAAATGACATCATGCAAGGATATGCAGGCATATGCAACGATTAAAAAAAGGGCAAAAACAATCATGCGAGGACATGAAGTGCCTCCAAGGAATAATATAGGGCAAGTTGTATGATGCATGTAATGCAATGACATGCACGTGTAATAAAATGCAAATGAAATGCCATGCCATGCAGCAATGCAATGCAATGTAATGGCATGCACATGCATTAACATGCAAAAGGATCATAAATGGCACACATTGATGAGCAATGTCAGGCAAATGCAAGCACGTGCAAAGAGTACTAATATGTAAAAGCATTATGCAATGACATGTAATGCTACACAATCATATGCAAAGGTAAGGTAAGAGAGATAAGAGAGAGAAAGTAAGACGAGGTGAAAGAGTGACATAGGGAAAAAAGGAGGGAGGAAGGGTTGAAGACAAAGTGAGAGGTAATGAGAGATAATGGCATGCCAGCACATGCAAAGGGATAATAAAAGCAAACATAGAGAGAGAGAGAGAGAGAGAGAGAGAGAGAGAGAGAGAGAGAGAGAGAGAGAGAGAGAGAGATGCAAACATGCTAGAAAAGGGAGGAGAGAGGAAAGAGGGTGGGACATGGAGAGGGAGAGGGAGAGAGAAGAGGGTGGGAGTGGGGGAGAGAGAGAGAGAGAGGGGGGGGGAAGAGGGTGAGAGAGGAAAAGATGGGGAGAGGGAGAGGGAGAGGGAGAGAGAAGAGGGTGGGAGTGGGGGAGAGAGAGAGAGAGAGAGAGAGAGAGAGAGAGAGAGAGAGAGGGAAGAGGGTGAGAGAGGAAAAGATGGGGAGAGGGAGATAGAGAGAAGGAGAGAGAGAGAGAGAGAGAGAGAGGGTGGGATGGAGGGAGAGGGAGAGGGTGAGGGTGAGAGGGAGAGAGAGAGAGAGAGAGAGAGCGACAGTGAGGGAAGGAGAGAGAGGGAGAGGGAGAGGGAGGGTGTGAGGGTGTGAGGGAGAGGGAAATGAAGGAGAGAGGAAAGAGAGTAGGAGGGAGAGAGAGAGAGAGAGAGAGAGAGAGAGAGAGAGAGAGAGAGGGAGAGGGTGAGGGTGAGAGGGAGAGAGAGAGAGATAGAGAGAGAGAGAGAGCGACAGTGAGGGAAGGAGAGAGAGGGAGAGGGAGAGGGAGAGGGAGGGTGTGAGGGTGTGAGGGAGAGGGAAATGAAGGAGAGAGGAAAGAGAGTAGGAGGGAGAGAGAGAGAGAGAGAGAGAGAGAGAGGGAGAGAAAGGGAGGGGGTGGAAGAGGGGGAGAGTGGGAGAGTGGAGAGAGAAAGGGAAGAGTGTGGAAGAGAGGGAGAGGGGGAGAGAGAGAGAGAGAGGGGGGGGAGGGGGGAAGAGGGAGAGGGAGGCTCGGAAAGGGAGAAAGAGTGAGATAGAGGGAAGGAGGATTATGCATAGGGAGGGTGGGAGAGAGAGAGGGCAAGGAAGGAGAGAGGCAAGAGGGTGGGAGAAGGGGCGAGAGGGAAGAGGGGGTAAGAGGGAAAGGGAGAAATAATGAGAGAGAGGGAAGGAGAGATTATGCACAGGGAGAGTGGGAGAGGGAGAGGGCAAGGAAGGAGAGGGGGAAGAGGGTAGAGAGAGAGAGAGAGAGAGAGAGAGAGAGAGAGAGAGAGAGAGAGAGAGAGAGGAAAAAAGGTGGGAGAGGGAGAGATAGGGAGAGGGAGATGGAGAGAGAAAGGGAAGAGGGTGGGAGAGGGCAAGAGAAAGAGAAGGAGAGAGAATGAGAGGGAGGGTTGGAGGCTAGGAGGGAGGCAGGAAAAGGGAAGAGGAGGGAAGAGGGTGAGAGAGGAAGAGGGAGTGAGGGAAGAGGGGGAGAGGGAGAGGGAGAGGGGGAGGGGGAGGAAAGAGGGTGGGAGAGGGAAGGAGAAAGAGTGAGAGGGAGAGGGTGGTAAAGGGAGATAGAGTGAGAGAGAGAGAATGAGAGATTATGCATAGGGAGGGTGGGAGAGGGAGTGGGCAAGGTGTTAACCCATATATTTATCCTTAGTTATTTACCATTTATCCACCGAATAAGTCATGAGAATTCAACCAACATACTCAATGTATGTGTCGTTTTGAATCCACACCTGTTAACATCTTAAGGTACAAAGCACACTGTTACGTACTCACTTATTCATTCATTCAAAGCAGCAGTAATATACGCAGTCCACTCATGGTTTGCTGATTACCTGTTTCCACCAATACTTTGGCAATCCTGTTGTATACAATTTCCATTTGAGTCTCTTGGTTCTAATTGTTTGTTAGCATGTTCTTTTTCATGCATGGGTTTCTCATTGGTTGAGCGATTACCTCTCCCTATCATAATGGATCATTGTGTCTACCCTTTTAAAGGCTGGCAATGTCGAAATCATTCGTCCAATGTGGCATCATCAGAATCTATCCCCGTTTTTGTCTGGATTATGGTCATAGACGCCTATGCACTCTCATATGTTAATCATTGTCCTGATAAATTCACTGCTATCCAATTAGCTACTCATTGGGGTATTATTGATCGCATTGAATTCAAAACCATTCATTTTTCAAATGGGTTGGGTTATTACGGCCATCAATTTTTACACTCCTCGCACCATGTGGTTTGATGATTTTTGTCAGTTTTTCCCTTTACTAAGTGGCATGTTTGTGCTCTTTGATCCAGATACTAAACAGGAATTGGAAGATCTGAAAACTCTCTAGGACGAGAAAGGGTATGATTCCTGATTGTTGCGGCTTGCATGACTGACTAAACGCAATGTTACACCACTCGTCAAGAAAGACTTCACCTTATCGCACTGCGACGTAATCCCATGGATGACACCAGCTAATATAATTTGGATCCTGGAGATTCTTAGGAGGATAATTCCACTGACGAAGAATCTAGAAGTGATCCTGATCGCCCGGATGGCCTTTTTTGTGCACAAAACTTATAAGTCCCTGGTCTCCTCCTCGCGGGTCTCGGCGTTGTTGCCCTGCTTCAGTTCCATTGGGCCTTGGTATACTGTCGCTTTGCCACCCATCAAAATGGCTCATCGGGTGTCCTTGAAGTATCCAAAGTTTAATGGCAAAGAAAAAGGAAGACCCATATATTCATGTCACCAATTTCAAAAATATCTAGCACGCTAATGGTATGCCACCCATTGTTCCCATGGTTACCAAGCGCAATGCTTTTAGTGACACTTTTGATGGCAAAGCAACCAATTGGCATGCTCAATATGGTCCCAATCATTTTCTTACCTTTGAGGCCCTTTCGGATGCTTTCCTTCATCAGTTTTGGAAGGATAAAACCTCTTCTCAGATAAGCTTCGTCCACTAGAACAGAAGTGGTTGCCTGTCGAGGATTATGCGGCCCATTTTTGTACTCTCAGAGTCAGGTGGATCCTGTGGATCGGCCTATTGAAGCTTTAATGGGGGAATGGTTTGTTTGTGGATTGCACAAGAAGTTGAAACCAACTGTCGCTTCGGTGGATCTTACGGTCGAGAGCTTTGACGCATTGGTGGAAGCCACCATACGTGCTAAGCGGTTTGTCAAGTTGCACGTCAAAGAAGGAAAGCATAAGTGCAACTCAGATTCTTTAGATGATGACCAGGAAGAGGACACTTCACATGGTGTAGAATCTGATTTGGATTTAGATGTAGATTCCAAGCACCATAACTAGAAGCAATGGAGCCAAAAGCCAGATAAGGAAGTCAATGAACGACTATTGACAGTATTGGCAAAGCTTATAGAGGAAGCGTGGGTGGGACTGAATCTGGATTTCATCTTGGATATTGGTGTACCAAGTGCTCCAATGAAGGTCATACCAAGGAGGACTGTAAGATGACCCCATGTTGTGCAATCTACGCAACTACCACACACAACAAAGAAGCTTGCCAATACAATAGTCGTGCTTATCATCCACCAAGAGCCGTAGATCCAAGGCAACCCAGTGTTTTCATCCAACAAGTGGCCTTATCAAACCAGCAAATGCTAATGCATTGTCGTATTGTTCTTATGGGCGTGGAAGATCTGGTGGAGTAGTCACCTAGACTAAAGTGCTAGGCATAAAAGTCCAGAGTCGGAGTCACCAATCGATTTTTTAGTACACTGGCATAGTCGTGCTTTACTGTGCATATACACACGCACATTATTCATATTTTTTCCAAGGAAAACCACACACATTGAATCGCATGCTAGAGAGGAGTCGCCAGTCTAGGTACTAGCGTAAGAGTCTAAAGTTGCCTGAGACTTTTTGGTCAATGGCATAGTCTTACTTTTAAGTCTTGCACAACATATCTTGTACAAAATCATATCATTAAAACATGAAACATCCTCAATTTGGATCTATATGGATGCACAACACACCACTCTTTCTAGTATAGAAGCCTCTTCATCGAAATCCATCCAAGTAAATCTTCGAAATTATCACAAGCTTGTGTCTTAGTGCACTATATATGGACATAGTTATCACAAGCTTGTGTTTAGTGCACTATATATGGACATAGTTATCACAAGCTAAGGCATTCAATGCTTGTGAGTATCCACACCCTCTACTTTTAGTACATCCTTCATTGAGAGTTTATTTAGATTTCCATCTAAGATTTACTTGAGAGCGCACGGGTGGACAACACCATCACATTGTACCTATCAAAAATTTAAATTCTCTCTATTCTCTATCTATTACATTGTTTATTGCACTTTATTTTGCTATCTATCTTTCCATTATGCTATATTCTTATAGTGACTATGTGAGGGAGAGTTGTAGTAGGTTATCTTGTTTTTGAGGACGAATCCCTTGGAGCAACTTCTATAACCATTGGAGTAATAATGATGGAGCTGTTTGAGATAGATCAGATATAGAGAAGAAAACTATAGAAGTGATATAATAGACGAAAAATCCCCACACCCATCATGTGCTCCTAGGAGAAGGTAGTTTATGAGACAGTGACAAAGGTTCCTCACAATGATGACTGCACGATGCAGAGAAAGGGCTGATCATGTATCTATATAGACATGTATATGCCGGGTGGCCATGACACAATTATGCAGGTCTGTGGTCATAATTTTGTGTCACCATCCATGGAGACTCACAGAGGCTATTTTTCCATATACTCAGTTCATCTTCAAGCTCTTCCACATGCCTACTATGTGTTGGTAGGGCTATGCACCTTGCTGCTGCTGAAAATTCAAGGTCCCCCATTTGCCATGATTCTGAGACCATGGTTGTCCCCTCCTTACGCTTCCCAATTTGTAAAAATATAGAAAGTGGCACAATAACCAGAAAGTGTAAGGATTAATTCTAGACGTAGTGGAATCAGATATACCTTTCTTCTCATCAACTTGAAACTTGACTCTTCCACATTGTCAAAGCCCATGATGCATGTACAAAATAGAGCGTGCCTTCAAGAACCTGGAAGACACTGTAGAATCTACTACATTGCACTTGTACACATCACCTTGATGTGACCCCTCATTAACCTCCCAACCCTCTCCTAGTAATCCTTGAATGAGGTCAGACCGTACCTCCTTACAAATATACATTGTTTTTGTTTGGTGCATTGGCATGGAATTGAACATGTGCACAAAAACATGTAAAGGACAAAACTAATTTAGTCCTACTGACCTAGATGCCTTTGAAAACTTGAGTGATGTCTTGATATCACTTACCATCTTAAACTTTAAGCATAAGATGGTCCAAGCATCAGGTTTGGGCCATTCGGGATTGTTAAGAGGGGGGTTGGGGATCTCTTCTAGCTTGCCAAATAAACTTGGTTTTTTATCTACAAAATATGAGTGAGAAAAGAAAAAGATATTGTTCTGTACAAGATCACTTGGGATTTGAGATACAAACATTGCCTCGAAACATGCATAGCATAGAAAACTCCAGTGAGGCTTTGGAGTGGTTGTTCCTCAACATAATTAGAGAGGAAAATATCTGCAGTAGAGAGACATAAGAAAATGGAGAATTATAAGAAAATTTGAAACAAAAAATCCAATATTAGCATGTTATTAAAGCTGTGTTTATGTTACACTGACAATTTGAAGGAAACCTTGGTCGTTGGCCTTGAATGTACAGGTCTCCAAGGGTATACACATGTTGCACTATGGCAACCAGTCCTTCCTTCTTAGTATGCTTGAAGCCTTGTAGCCGTGCCCCTTCCAATGATGTAGCATAATCCCCAGTTGACGCACTCGATGTGGTCCCTTAGAGCTTGGCTGCATGTAGACCCAAGCCCCAACCACCCTGAATCTTGTTGGAGCCCAAACTCCATTCTCATCTCTTGTGTTATGCAACGTACAAGCTCTTCCACCTTCTCCCTAGGTCTTCTCACATTACTGGAAGAGGCCATGGTAGTAAGAAAAAGAGAAGAAGGGAAAAGAAAAGCTTGTTTTACAACAGAGGAGTGGAGAGGAGAGAAAGTTCAGGGTTTTCAGTGCAGCAATGGGGAAAGCTTAAAAGAGGGTTAGAGTTTGAGAATAGGCTTCTTGAACCTAGAGTAGACTAAAGAGGGATAGAGTTTCTGCAGCAATGGAGAGGGAGGGAGCTTGAGAGAGAGAGAGAGGGAGATTGAGAGGGAGGGAGCTTGAGAAGGAGGGAGAGCTTAAGAGGGATGAAGTTTCTGCAACAATGGAGAGCTTAGAAAAGAAAGAAAGAGGGAGAGGGAGCTTGACAAGGAGGGAGAGCTTGAGAGGTATGGAGTTTTTGCAGCAATGGAGAGCTTGAGAGGTATGGAGTTTTTGCAGCAATGGAGAGCTTAGAAGAGGAAGAAAGAGGTTCAAAATGAGCTTTCCAAACCTAGAGTATGTTGGGGGGAAGTTTGAGAGGGAAAACACACTTTTGGAAAAAAAATTAAAAATTTTCAAATTTTAGGGTTTTTAATCTGCGCGATTCTAGGTGGGGGGACCTCTAAGTTTGGGCCCAAGAGGTAGGGGGATAAGAGTAGTAATTAGGCCCCATTAGCAAACCAAAGCGTAGGCCCCCTAGGGTCAAAGAAGTAAAAAATGTGCACCCAAATGTGCACCCATCCCTCTTCCTATTGGTCCATTCCTAATCAAAAGTTAATCCAAGAGGCCCTCTTTGGGTCCAAAAAATTCCTAATGGCTTACCAAATAAACCATTTCATTGGAGGCCTCATGTCTCCAAAAGGATCTGAGATCAAGGGCTTTATAGCGACTAAACGTGTGGAGCATCAAACAAAGAAAAATTCAATTCAAAGCTGGCGGGCATGGTGGTTGCCAAATGCAGAGCAAGGATCTAGAAGTTGCCGATTCCGCCAAAGAATTCTTCAACACTCTGATAGTATAAAGGAGAGGCGCTGGCAGAGCTAAATGAGTGTTTATTTTGTTTATTTTTTCGTTGATGGCTGGTCGAATAGACGTGTCGTCTTGTTAGTATAGCTCCCGCAGAGCTAGAGTGTTTGTTTTTTTTCCCCTTTGGTTGGGTGCTGTCGGGTCTGAGCGCAGAGTTGTTGTGCTTGTGTGTGCATATTTGCATGGCTGCCACAGAGTTTGTGTTTTTTTTGTTTGTTTAGCCAGCGCTGGTGAAAAGATGCAGGGGGGAAGAGAGCTTGAGCTCTTGCAAGCACACACACACTCACAAAACCCTAATAGAGAACACACAAGGTGAGAGGCTGAATGTCTTCTTCTTCTTCACTCAACACTTAACACACCATATACAAGATATAAGAGTACACATAATATGAAAGGTACTCAACCAATACATACACGGGTTCTCTATATTGTGAACCCAACTAAATGAGCTGGCGCTATAACTATGCCAGTCTCTAGAATGGCTATCACACAGCCTGTCATCCCACTGGCCGCATATCATCCATGATCTCACCAACCATGCCAGTGGTGTAAGTGTGGGGCCTATCCCCCAGGCGGGTCATCAGTGTCCACCGCCTCACTAGACGAGCTCGATATCTCAACACTCCCCCTCGAGCTCAACTCCATCTCATGTACACCAAGCGAAGCCCTGAATCTGCGGAGCTTCTGTGTACCCAATGCTTTGGTGAAGATGTCAGCTACATGATCCTATGTGCTGACATAAACAAGGTCAAGGTCTCCTGCCAAGACCTTCTCTCTGACGAAATGGTAGTGGACCTCTATATGCTTTGTGCGAGCATGAAAGACTGGGTTCCTGGCCAACTGTATACTGCTAATGTTGTCACAGAAAATGACAACTTGTCTATCCACTGATAGACCCAAATCTGCAAGTAGCTTTTTCAACCAAGCTACCTCACATGCTGCCATAGCAGCTCCTCTGTACTGGGCCTCTGTACTGGATAGAGCAACCGTAGGCTGCTTCTTGCTACTCCAAGTCATAGCAGCACTCCCCAAAGAAAACATGAATCCACTAGTAGATCTCCTATCTGAGATACTACCAGCCCAATCAGCACATGTGTACCCATGTACACATATCTCTGTCCCAGTCTCATAGAATAGTCCACAATGCAAAGTAGACCTCACATACCTCAGTATGCGTCTCAATGCATCCAAATGCGGCTTTCGTGGAACCTGCATAAACTGACTCACCAACCCAACAGCATAGCTCAAATCTGGTCTGGTTATCATCATATAGATCAAGCTTCCTACTATGCGCCTATACATAGTAGGGTCCTCCAAAATCTCTCCTGAATCTGCACTCAACTTGCCATTCTAATCCAATGGCACTAAGATAGGCTTACAGCCTGTCATACCATACTTGGACAACATGTCCAAGCCATACTGTCTCTGTAGTAATCCAATACCATGTGGTGACCTAATCACCTCAATGCCCAAGAAATATCTGAGCTCCCCCAGATCCTTCATCTCAAACTTCTGTCTAAGCAAGATCTTTACATCAAAGATCTCTGCATCATGGTCCCCCGTAATGATCAAGTCATCTACATAGATGACAACAAGCACAACCCCTCTATCACCATGTCTCACATACAGCGAGAAATTTGCATTGGCTACATGAAAGCCAATAGTGACAAGATATTCAGAAATCTTGTCAGACCATGCTCTTGGTGCTTGCTTTAAGCCATACAAGGCTTTCTTCAACCTGCAAACATGCTCGGGGTGACTCACATCCTCATAACCAGGTGGCTGCAACATATACACCTCTTCTTGCAAATCCCCATGCAAGAATTGATTCTTTACATCCATCTGATGTAAAGACCATTGCTTTGACGCAGCTACTGCTATCACAACTCTCACTGTTGCCATCTTGGCAACTGGGCTGAAAGTTTCCTCATAATCAATGCCATATGTCTGCACATATCCTTGGGTACCAATCTAGCCTTGTATCTATTTATGCTTCCATCACTGTTATGTTTTACTTTGTACACCCACTTGCATCCAATGGCTTTCTTGCCTTCAGGCAATTGCACTAAGTCCCAAGTTTCATTTCCATATAGTGCATTCATCTCCTCATCCATAGCTTTCTCCCAACACACATTTCCAACAGCCTCATCAATGCATGTGGGCTCAACAACCTGCACAACCTTTGCCATATATGCATAGTGATGTGCCACATAACCATCATAGGTAAATCTCTGCACAGGATTTTTCACTCTCCCAGATCTTCGCAGCTTTTCATTCATGGCTTCCATAGCCTTCTTTACACCAGGTGTTCTCATAGGTGGGATCCCAAGCTCCTCATCAAGGCTCATATATGAGCCACTAGACTCTCCATCAACATGAGAATGCCCTGCAGAAATGTCAGGCATACCAAGGGGCTTAACCACTTTCTCTTTCCCTTTACGTGATGTACTAATCACATTTGCAGGACTGGTATTATGATGCAGCCTGCCACTCCATGGTCTATCAATAGACCCACTAGATGAGTGGACTCTCCTGGTCCACTCAAAGACTGTGATTGTTGCTGACCTGCATTCTGTGCAACCACACTTCCACTCACATCAGCCCCAACAGCTTCTTTTTCAGTAGCATACCAGCTGCTCATCTCATCAAAAACAACATCCGTGCTTACCTCTGTAGTAGCAGGGTTATAACACCTGTATCCCTTTTGCTCAAGGGAATATCCAATAAACACACATTTTTCAACTTTTTGGATCCAGCTTAGTTCTCAGCTCATCTGGCACATGCACATATGCAATGCATCCAAAGACTTTCAGATGAGACAAATCTGGTTTTCTACTAGTAAACCTCTCCTCTGGAGTTACATCATGTATGGCTGCAGTTGGAGTCCTATTCATGATGTATACTGCTGTAGAAACAGCCTGAGCCCAATAGCTATGCGACATATTCTTCTCTTCCATCAATGCTCGCGCAATCTCAGCAATGTGCCTGTTTTTCCGCTCAGCAACTCCATTTTGCTGCGGAGTGTATCTGCATGTAAATTGTCTCCGAATACCATTCTTCTTCAAAAATTCAGAGAACTCATTGGAGAAGTACTCTCCCCCTCCATCTGACCTTAGGCACTTTACATATTTTCCTGTTTGCTTTTCAACCATAACTCTGAAATTCTAAAAGTGAGTGAACACCTCACTCTTCTCCTTCATGAAGTATACCCACACTTTCCTTGTGTGGTCATCAATAAACGTCACATAATACCTGCAGCCTCCCATAGATATGGTCTTCGTAGGACCCCATACATCTAAATGCACAACATCTAGTGCATTTCTGCTCACATATCTGTTACGTGGAAACACATGCTTTGTTTGCTTCCCAAATTGGCATGCTTCACATATTTTCTGCATACCTTCCACTTTAAATTTTGGCAGCCCTGTCACAATTCCTTTAGTCTGTATAGACTTCAATCTCTGCACATTCACATGTCCAATCCTTTTATGCCAAATGTCTGTGTCTGCAACAATTCCTGAACCATTTGCAAACATCGCAGCACTCATCTCAGGCATGTCTACATTCAACGTAAACATTCTGCCTACTCTGTTGCCTTTTGCAACCAACCTGCACTTATCTTTAAAGTCTTCAACAGAACAACCATCAGGGTTAAACCTAACCTGCAAACCCTCCTCAATCATCTGGCCAACTGAAACCAGATTCTTTGTTATGTTTGGAGCCGTGAAGTACATCTGCAAGGTACTTCACTTTGCCATCCTACATAGACAATGGCACATCTCCAACATGGGCAATTGGATGAGCAGTTTCATCCCTTGTTTCCACAAAACCTGGTCTTTCCGGGATCTCCTTGAACCACTCCCCATGACTTGTCATGTGGTTCGAAGTACCTGAATCCACATACCACACATCATCTTTTTGTGCTGCTTCAACATTTTCAGACATGGCATTCATTGTCCTCATAACAAACAACCTTTCATTGTCCTCATTATTTCTGCTTGAGGATGCATAGTTGTTTTGCTGCACTTTCCCATTTTGCATGTCAGCCTGCTTCTTATAACATTCTGCCTGCACATGTCTAGGCTTACCACAATAATAGCATTCACGTGCATCATTATACTGCCTTTGCCAATTTTCACGGCCTCTTTGACTCCCCCTGCCTCTGAATTTGCCTCTTCCACCTGCGTGTTGTTGTTGTTGTTATGAATTCTGGGACTGTTGTTGTTGCTGCTGCTGGCCATAATTCTGATTACCTGTTCGGCCACCTCCTTGACCGCGTCCATGGCCTCCTCTACCTCGTCCTCTTCCTGAACTTGTGTAGAAGGCCTATTGCTCTGAACTGTTTTTGTTTTGTGAAGACTGTTGGTCTTCACCCAAGCTCTTCTCTTCTATAATCAGCATAGACACCAAATCTGTAAAGTTGGGAATATTTTCCCGAGTCTGATTAGACGTATTGAACGCCTTGTATTGTGGCCCGAGACCACGTAAACAGACTTCCACCTTATCATCATCATCTACTGAAACACCAATAGATGCAAGGGATTCATAATACCCTTTATCTTCAATGCATAGTCATTCACAGACATGCTCTTTTTCTCCACAGTATGAAGTTCATTCTTCAACTGTATCTTACGTGCCTTGGTATTTGTTTCATAGAGTTTTACCAAGGTGTCCCACGCCTCCTTGGGAGACTTGGCATCCTGAATGTGCCCAATCATGGTGTCCTGTATACTAATGGAGAGCCAATACATAACTTTCCTGGCTCCTTGGTTCCAGTCTTTAAACTCTTTCACATCTGTAGCAGTCGGGTATCTCTGGTGCCTCTTCATGTTCACCTTCTATGTTGTCCCAATAGCCCTTTCCCATCAGGAAATTCGTCAACCTGAACCTCCAAGCATTGAAGTTATTCTTATCAAGCTTCTCAACCACAATCTGGGTTATCCCATCATTTGACATCTTGCCAAACACACAATTTTACCAGAAACAACACTCTGGTTTGTCCTGCACAAACTGCTGTATTTTCTGTAGCGGTACTGTAGTACTCTCAAATATCACAACCAGTGACCTCACCGTGCATACATACACCCAATGGCAACTGTTGACCTCTTTGCAGCACACACAGTGTCTGCACAGCCAATCTGTCTTCCTGCAGTTCTTAAAACAGAGTTCTGCAGAGAATCGATGACTTACCCGCAGTGCTCGAAATCGCCTGCTTTCTGAAAAACGGAGGTCCAGACGTGCCCGAAACGCGTTTTCGGACCAAAAAATTTAGTCCAATAGGACAGCATAGGTTCCCTATAGCTCTACTCCCGCGAAGAAAGCTCCTCAATCAGAGATCGTTTGCCGGTGCCTCCCGTAGAGCTCCCGATAAGGGTGTAGTCACCAACACAAATAGGGAAGAGTTGTTGAAGCTTTTACCCTCGTACCGCTTCCTGTGGTTCTCTTGCTTGCAGCTCAACCCTTAGCACGAACTAGGCTCTGATACCATGAAAAGATGCAGGGGGGAAGTGAGCTTGAGCTCTTGCAAGCACACACACACTCACAAAACCCTAATAGAGAACACACAAGGTGAGAGGCTGAATACCTTCTTCTTCTTCACTCAACACTCAACACGCCATATACAAGATAAGAGTACACATAATATGAAAGGTACTCAACCAATACATACACGGGTTCTCTATATTGTGAACCCAACTAAATGAGGTGCTGGTGCTATAACTATGCCAGTCTCTAGAATGGCTATCACACAGCCTGTCATCCCACTGGCCGCAAATCACCCATGATCTCACCAACCATGCCAGTGGTGTAAGTGTGGGGCCTATCCCCCAGGCGGGTCATCAGTGTCCACCGCCTCACTAGACGAGCTCGATATCTCAACAGCTGGCTGGTAGTGCAGCTGGCCACCTCGGGGATAATCAGAGGTGCGTTGTTCTGGTTGGGTTGCCACCTCAGGGCGTAGAGTTTGTTGTGTTTGTTATGTTTGTTTTGTCGACAGCAGGCTAGCCAACTTCGAAAGAGAAGGAGAGTTTTTTTAAATGTTGCTTTGTTTGCTTTGTTGCTGCCAGCTAGTAAGGAGCAGAGTAGGAGTGTCGTGTTTTGTTGTTGCCAGCTAGTAGCAAGGAGCAGAGTAGGAGTGTCGTGTTTTGTTGGTTGGCTGTGCTAGGTTATCTGAGAGGTGAATGTTTTACCTTGTCGTGTTCCCGCCATTGATAGCAAGGAGCAGAGAATGGGAGGTTCTGTTTGAAGAAGTCACTAGTTATGAAGTTGGTAAAACTTCTAGGAGTGATGTGCTTTCTGTTGGTCAGCCTGTGTTTCTGCTTACTAGAGAGCATGAAGGAGTACTTATTTATAAGCTAAGAGAGTGTGGCTTGCTATCGCCCCTACAAGTATGCTAAGAAGGGGTGCCACTCTGAAGAACTCAACTGAACGAGGGTCTCTTAAATGCCATGATGGTTTCCAAGCTTCTATGTGAAGGCAACTCCTTGTGTTGAAGCCTTTGCAATATGATAAAAGCAGTAGAAGAAATGGTCTACCAAGAGCCAGAGGTCCCACTACTTCAAGGGGGAGGAAATTTTGCATATTTTGGGGAAACAATTGTGAGAATCCACATCTTACTTACTTCAAGAATACAAAAGCATGCAAAGTATTGGTTACATTCATGCTCTCTTGTTCTTCATGGGGAAGCTTCGTTGACGAGAGGGCCTTTCTCTACTCCTTGTGACCTTCAATGGTGTTGGCTACCGGCTTCGTTCAATGGAGGACATCAATCCTGTTGATGATCGATTCACATGAGGCTGTTTCTACGGTTAAATGGGAGACTACCTTCAACACACCACTTCATATTCAACTAATAATGAAGAACAACTTGGAATTGATGTGGGCAAAAGGTACCTTGGGTGCATGAGTGTGATATGGGTGTGTTGTGAGCATGTTTCTCATGGGCTTAGTCATAGTTGTGTGATACTAAAGAATTGGTGTTATGGTGTAGAGTTTTGCTATATTCAAAACTTTGTAACTACACTCTATGCCAAGGTGTGAGTATCTTGGGGGTTTAAAGGGGAGGCTATCTTCAACACTCTACTTCATATTAAATCAATGATGCAGAACATTATGGAATTAATGTGTGTGAGCCCAAGGGGCCTTTGTGTTACAAGTTTTTTTTGAAGTTGTGGGTGAGGTGGGAGTGTAGATTTAGTGTGATGTGGGTGTGTGTTTGTTGATGCGCCCAGACCCCCTTGTGTGCACAAGGATGCCATTCACACACTAATCTC
Organism: Cibotium barometz; assembly: GCF_041138505.1. Classification (NCBI taxonomy): domain Eukaryota; kingdom Viridiplantae; phylum Streptophyta; class Polypodiopsida; order Cyatheales; family Cibotiaceae; genus Cibotium; species Cibotium barometz. The sequence continues at coordinate 38,505,808 of NC_141075.1, read as the reverse complement.
TCATTCTCTCTCTTTTTTTAATTGATCTATTGCTTTAAGCTGTTGAACCTATATAATCAAGGCTTTTTTACCCATATATATCATCTACAAATGGAGTTGTGAGGTAGAGAAGTTGATGTACCCTTTTCCCTCTCTTCTCTTGGTGTAAATGTGTAATTTGGGTTATGTTCTGTGTGTGTGGGTAGTTGGACAAGGGTAGAGAGTTGTTTGTGAGGATCTTGGGATTGTGAGTGTGTGAGTTCCCTTTTCCAGCTTTAGTAAAGGCTGGTGGTGCCCCTGTTTTGTTCTTTGAGTGTGTTACGGCATGTGTGGGTGGATGTTGCTATAGAGGACTGCCCTTTTCCTTTCGCCCCACAACGTCATCAAAGTGATGAATGCCCAGGTAGCGGGTTAGTGGCGCCGCCTCATTAATGAATGGATTAGGTGGAATTAGTGCATGGTATGGTCGGAGGCGGTAGACCAGCTTCTTGAATTGTTCTCCGTTGGGCATGCCGAGGAGGAAGGTGCCGTTGTAGAATTTTTCCACTACCTAGAATGGTCCTGCCCACTAGAGCTTCAGCTTTCCCGGATGTGGACCCATGTGAGACTAGAATAATAGGACTAGATCTTCTTCCTTGAACATGTGAAACTTGGAGTGGCAATCAACCCACTTCTTCCTCCGCTTCTAGATGACTGTGGTGAGACGAAGAAGCTTTTGAAGCATTCTTTATCCACCAACTTAAGGAGCTGGTCCAAGCAATGCTGCAATGACTCCTCTGGGATTAACTTCTCTACAATAGCAATTTACAAGCTCGGCACTACAAACTCCATTGGCACACGACTGCCTTTGTACCATATACTAGTTTGAATGGGGTCATTCCTGTCAAGACCTTGTATGCTGTGCGGAATGCCCATAAAGCTGAGTACAACTTTTCATCCCAGTCAATGCGGTTTTCATTGACCAACTTTTCATCCCAATCAATGCGGCCTTCATTGACCAACTTTGTGAGGATTTTCTTGAGCATTTTTTTGGTCGACTCGACCTGACCGTTGGCCTATGGATAATACACTGTGGACCGCTTAATGGATGATGAGATGTTGGGTGACTAGTTCTCGGATGACATCATTTACAAAGTTCTTGCCTTGGTGGTCACTAATCAACTCGATCAAGTATCCGAATTGAGTGATTATCATCTCGTAGAGAAATCTGGCAATTGAATTGGCTGTGTTATCTCGGAAAGCTCGAGCTCTGTGGCCCACCAGGATATACTTGTTTCCTGTGAAGTCGGCTGGCGGCTTAAACGAGCCTACAAAGTCGAGGCCCCATTTCTAGAATGGTTCTAGGAGAAGCATGGGATTGTGTGACATCTTGTCCCTATCTGTGGCTAGCCCACTTATGGAATTTTGTGTTGATTAGCGGCTTCAACTTGGGTGGTGTAGCCAATAATTTTTTTTTTGCCATGTTGCCTTGCCAATTTCTATCATCTAGTAAGAGCAAGTACATGTTGTGGGGAATTGGAGGATTGGAGATAGGGTAAGAGGTGGTGATAAATATGGGAAAAAGCTAAAACAGTCCCAAGTCTACTACTCCAAAATGTAAGAGGTGATGAACACAGTCTAGCACATCCCTTCAAGTTTGGCTAGCAAGTTGAGTTGTCATAGCAATGAGGATTATTTATGCTTAACATTGTGGGTATTTTAAATTACTTTAAAATTAACTTTGCAATGAGACAAATTAACCCAAGTTTTGGATACTTTCATTATCTTTTTGAAAAGAAATTCAACCATAGATCTACACTTATATTATAAATCTCCAAGAAAATAACCTAGTGGTTTGACCATTCCAAGGTATGAACAAGTCCCTAATTTTTACCCTACTCTTGAGAGTGCTATTACTTCCACGCTCTTCTTCTTCTCCACCTTCTTCTCTAGTCTTGCTCAAGAGAGAGAGAGAGTTAGACACATTACGAAGGTTGAGTAGAGCTCTTCATAGCTCTATTCCCTCTCCACACAAACCGTTTTGGTTGAGGCCTTAGTGAGTAGTTGAGCATCTTGTGGTCCAACAAATGGATAGTTGCATTCAATGTGCCCAACTGCAAGCTCCCTAATGACCCTTGTACTTCTTCCTTTCTCTTCATTGCAAGGTTCGAAGTTCATTTTGATGAACATTGTAACATGCCAACAATGTGTAATTACATCTCCACACATACGAGGGATGTTTCCCTCATGAAGTACTACCACCATGCCATATATTGTATATATGTTGCATTTGATTTGGTCATGTATAATGGCCTTGCATATGTGAACAATATTGATGCATGCAAAGTAGGCAAAAAAGTTATGCTTTCTAGAAGCCCTAGGTTGACCATTGATGTGGATCCACATCATAGGAAAGATGTTGCCCATATAATATATATAACATACTACCATGCATGACCCTCATGCCCTCCCACCATGCAAATTCATGTCTAAGTATGCATGTCCTAGCTATAATGGCGAAACTGCATAGAGGAAACTAAGGTGTAGATGGTACAAATGATGCTATGTCACATGCTAACCATAAAGTAGACTGTGAGAGCTACCTTGTCATGTGATTTGACGATATAGCCCTATCCAATGGGTTTGGTGGATTTCGACTTGTACAATTTGAGTTTAAATTTGTGCCATGGAAGTTTCTACAATTTTGGTAGAGTTTGGGGCGTGCACCATCACATTTCTCTAGTACGTCGTGATTGAAATGTTAAAAAAGTACCCACAGAACTACCTGTTTGGAAATGTTAAAAAAGTACCCACAGAACTACCTGTTTGGGAATGTGAGAAAAGTCCACAAAGTTTGTAAAACACAAGAAAGTGAAAATTTGTATTTTAAGTTGGTTGTCAACTTCCATGGAGATGCCTTAAGGCCCCACAAAAATCTATAAATGTAAAATGCTGGTGACGGCATTGACTCTCTCTCTCTCTCTCTCTCTCTCTCCCTCGCGACGGAACTTCCGAGAATGCACATAACGCGACACAGCGAATTGGAGAGTCAGATTTTGAGCTTGTTCGTTGAAAACCCCCCCTTCTTTTGCAGTTTTAAAATCTTATTTTGAGCTCTCGCGTTGGAGTTTTCTTCAGAAAAAAGCAGCATAGCCCTTGCCGACATCCCGACGCCATCGCCAAGCTAAGTAAAGCATCCTTGGCATGGTTCACGAACCTGGATAAAGGCAAGGTAAGAACCCTCCACCCACCCATTTCCACATGCTCACAGCTTTCTTTGGGGTTTACTCTGAAGCCCCACAACAAAAAAATTGCCCTTCGATTTTTCGTTCAACTTTTTAACCCTCAACCTGCCCCATTTCGGGATCTCCACATGGTCAGAGCTTTTCTGGGCTCTTGTTGATCTCGGTAGGCTGAAATCCGTATGAAACTATGTGTTTTGTGACACAGAAACCACCATCACACACACAGAACATGGCGTCTTCCTGTGAGCTTCAACCCTCTTCCGCTACCACCCTCAAACGCATGGCATACAGCTTTGATGGTCAAGGCAATTTTACCTCCAAAGCATGGGACTTGGGGACCTGCCAAGGGCGCCTAGATGATGAGCGTTTCTCATGGTATCATGTGGAATTGCCACGGTCGTATACCACGTTGGCCTCTGCCGCCCAGTACCTCATTAGTACTCTCTGCCCCCCTTTGAAGCTTCAAGATATACTTGCCCTTGCCAGTAATGGGCCATTCTGTGGGTATGTGGATGGAGCCATCATATTTAGAGCCAATTCTGCGGGGCCAACAACAAGCGAGTACACACAGAAGCTGGCTGGACGGGTGACGGAGGATTCCGTGATAACTGTCTCACTTGGGCGAATCCCGAGGCTGGAATTCTCCACATTGGCAAAGAGCAGCTTTTTGTCTGAGATACCTAGTTTGGAAAGCAACATTGGATCTGATCAAACAGGAGCCACGGGATTTGTGATTCAGCAGCATGTGCTTGAGTTCTACTTAACAAAGAACCATTTGGAGGATGTCAACAACCGCATACCGATGTCAGTTTTAAATCTGGTGGTGCACATAATTGATACCCACATTGACCATTTGCAGGATATACTGACTAGGCTCGAGATGGATTTGGATGAAAATGAACGAGAGCTAGACACAGGTAAACGAAACGAAGAGTGTTGCAGCTACTTCTATTGATGTGTTTTAGCAGGCTTTTTTGAATGTTTGATTGGGTTTGAAGTTGCATTAGTTTGAGGCCTTGGGGCACCATGCATCTGATGGTTGTTGCATGTCAGCATGTATGCTTCTGATGGTGGAGATTTCTCATGGAGTGTGGTGTAGGTGGGTATGTGGTAAAGCAGCAAATGCTTGTTGATCGGTTATTTCCCAAGATGCAGCTCAAATTACAGCGTCTTTTGCAGGCAATCCTCTCTCGCAACCTGGTAGCGTTTTTACTTTTTTTATGCACTTCATCTTCTCATCTGTTATGTTTGCCAGGTTGTTTCACACGGGGAGCAAGTTTTTCCTAGATTTAAGGAGAAGTTGGCAAGCAAGAACTGGTCTGCTTCAGAGGATATGGTAGCTATGCAAACGCTGGCTGGCCGCCTCCAGAAGCAGAAAGAGAATGTCGGGTTTCTTGCCAACCGCATAACTGCTCTTCAAGCTGGTCTTGATACATGGCAGTCTGAGCAAATTAATCGGAAGCTTTACTACCTCTCATTTCTATCAATAATTTTTCTGCCATTGTCAATAGTGACATCAGGTATGTTCTCATTGATAGGTGTTTACTACCATTTGAATCTTTACTACCTCTCACGTCTGTCAATAATATTCTGCCATTGTTAATCGTGACATCAGGTATGTTCTCATTGATAAGTGATAACCTTGTCTCGACTCTCACGGCTTTGCTGTGACGTATATACGTTGTCATTATTGGAAGCCTACTTGGTGAGCCTCAATCAATGTGAGCAATTATTGACATGCTTCATGCTCATATACTTGTAGTTGCAACTCTGTTCTGCTTCAAACTCTAAAGCTGCATGATTATGGCCATGGCATTAGGCAATATCCCCTAAGTTTGACCTTTCTTTATGCATGAACTAGCACTTACCCTTGGGTGCTGATGACGTGAGTGGGGATGCCATAGGATGTAGTCTATGCTATGCGTGATTTCTCTGAGAATTGGGCTGAGAGGATTTAGCCAAGGGGCCACCTCCGGAATTAGTCAGCTGGGCTGCTTAATGCTCTTGATTGCTGCATTTGCGCGTGAATAGGAGAGGCAAGAATGAGATATGATGAAGTGGGGGCTGGGCTGTCCTATTAGCAAGGCAATTTTCCCTCTTCCCTGCCGGTTGGTTAGTCAGCCTGCTATTCGTGGGTGAAAATAGAAGGGAAAACCCCTTTTGAGCCCCTTACTAAGGGGTGTTTACTCCTTGGTCTTCCCATGGTCCCACTTTAGGTTCTAAGGGGCACTCTCGGGGCACCCCGGGGCTCCTTGATGGCCTCCGAAGCTCCCAGAAAATGCAAGGCACATTGCATTTGCTTGATGTGTGGGACTCTGTTGTTTTCTTCATTTCCAACTTGTGCTTAATAAAATCTTTTCGTCTCTGGGTCTTGGTTCTTTTGATCTTGTCTTCCAAATAACTCTAGGCTTTTGGTTCATAAGCGTACCACTTTTCCACGTAGGGGCTAGTTCCAGTGCTTGTAGTGTTCGAGGAGGCAATGGACATGCTTCTATCCATTGGCCACCTCAGAGGTTGAATAAGTGGTTGGATTCATGTGTTTTTTAAGGGCTATTGTGCTAGATCATTGTAATAGTGTCTAGGTGCCCTATGAGTAGCCTACTGTGGACATAGTTATTGGGTTGTTTTGTGAACACACTTAGTTGGACATTGTTATTAGGGTTGGTAGAGTTGGTATAGCCAACTCACCAACATTAGACACTTAAATAGGAGTCTAGGCTTTAGCCATATTCATTCATTGATCATCATTGAGTCATTGTTGAGAACCTAGGAGAGCACTATCGTTGAGTATTTCTATTTAGCATTTTAAGGTCCCTCCCAAGTCATGTATGTGTCTCTTTTCATATAGATTTCAAGAAGGAAAGAGAGTGCACTTAGAGAAGAGTGGTAGCAATCGCAGCCTACAGGAATGAACATTTTGAAACACCACTTCTGTTTTGACTCAAGTAGTGCCAGAGACCGTTTTCCTAGCTTTGTCCCAGTATTTTTTCCTCTCTGGGATCTTTGAATCTGACAAGGCGCCTTTTCATGCGAGAGCGAATGATTGTTGCCTTTCGAGAGCGAGTTGAGCAACCTTTGGTGTTTCACAGCTCTTGGCCGTTATTCTCATTGACCCATCACTTGGCTGTTCAATTTCTAGCCAGTCGAGTAGGGCTTGAATTGCCTTTTCTCGACCATGCCCCTTTGGGAGATGACACAAGCATATGTCACCCTTGGACAGCTGAGCACTACTCAGACCTGATGGGGGACATGCACGTCGGGATTTCGCTATTGAAGTCCGTTGTCTCGGCGGATAACGGCTCGACGAAACTTGCTAAGTGCTTTTATTGGCGCGGCATGGATGCATTTCCACTATCTGTGAGGCGGATAATGGTGCAATCTCATTGCGATATTTTATTGACTTCGCCACTTTGGCAGGGCGGATAAACCAATTTCGGGCCATTTAGTTAGTCGAGGCTGCATCGATGTGAGGCAAAGGCACTCCGTGAGGTGGTCGGTGTCAAAGGCTCGCGTCGGTGGATGCAGAGGCACTCGGATGTGGTAGTGGCAACGGAAGATGAGGTGATGCAGGCTCTGGTGACAAGGGTGTTGTGGTACTTGAGGTGGTAGATGAAGAGCAGAGAGGGCTGCTGTCCCAAGTGGTGTAGTGGTGCAAGCTTTGATGAAAAGGGTGCTGCAAGACCTGAAGGGTGTAGGCTCTAGTGACAAGGGTGCTGCATACCTGAAGTGTGGTGAAGGGCAAGGAGGGCTGCCGTCCCGAGTGGTGTCGATGGTGAAGATAAGCAGTGAGTGGGCTGCCGTCCCGATGGTGTGATGTGGCAAGATGTAAAACATTGATATGCTCTACTGTAGCAGAGAGGGCTGCTGTCCCATTAGCTGTGGTAAAACGCTGATGATATGCTGATGTAAAGCGCTGATGATATGATGATATAAACGCTGATGTAAACGCTGATGATGTGCTGATATAAGTGCTGATGATATGCTGATGTAAACGCTGATGTAATCTATGTAGCAGAGGGGGCTGCTGTCCCATGAACAGATATGTAACGTTGATGTATTGAATGTAGCAGAGAGGGCTGCTGTCCCATGGTGTAGCCTGTAGCAGAGAGTAGGCTGCTGTCCCAAGGTGTGGCCCAGTAGTAAACGCTGAGGTGCTGTACTGTCAGGCGATGATGATAAAGCAATGTGGTGTAGGACTCGGCAGCAGTAGCAGCAGATGGTACCGGATATGGTCAAGAAGTGGTACACCTTGATGAATGATGAGGCTAACCTATATATAGTATGAAGGAGTGCTGGTCGGCCAGCCCAAAGGCTGTCGGCCAGCAACAAAGACACAAATATCCCAAATAAAACCGATAAAGCCCAGAAATTCCCTTTTTAGGGCTGGACAAAAATTTTGTTTTCACACGGGAAGATCTCTCCAAGCTGTAGATCCCTATCCTCAGCACCTAGAAGAGGGCTTCATCAATCCAATCAGCATAAAAATCAGCAATCTTTGCTGAAAATTCAGAAATACAATAGTCCCAAGCGTCAGATGAAGAAAACGCAACAATCTTGAGGAAGCCTCTGCTCCCGGAAGAAAACGCAACACCTTCTACGTTGAAATCCGCAGAAAACGCAGCGAACTGTTGAAGCCTCTAAAACGCAGCTTTCTTCTGTTCTGTTCACAGGTCAACGTTTTGCTCTGATACCATGAAAGAAAGTGAAAGCAATAGAAAAGACAGGTGTAGGCCTAGGTACAAGACCTGTAAATGCTGGAAACTAATGTTTATTGCTGAAAACTGAGCAGGAGGGAAGCCCGTAGGTGCTGTACAATGATAAGAAGTAGAAGCAACTGCTAATGACCTCAAGAGGATGCACAAGAATGAGGTAAAATGAGGGGAAAGGGGAGCCACCCCTATATACTCCTCATGAGAGTTGGTTGGCCAGCTACAGTAGGCCGACAACTCCATAATAGCATAAAAATGCTATAAAAGGCATAAAAATTGGAAAAAAATGCCTAAATGAATATGTGTATGTGGGGCCTCATAAATGGCCAGAACAAGCATGAAAATGATGCATTAGACCCTCTTCAAATGATATATAATCCAACACAAGAACATGTGCATGAGAGCATTAGAGATTGGAGCAATCCAAGGTTGCAGTAGAAGGTTTTCAAGACAAGATCCAAGTGGTCAAGAGTGCCTCAAGTTTTGGAAGCAGGATGCCAGGATGCCAAGGATGGAGTCCACATGGAATAAAGAGATGATGTCGGCCATCCAAGATTAGTTGGATTCCCATCATCAAGCTTAGCAAGAGGGAATATCACATGCACAGATGTGGACATACTTTACACTCTAGATTAGCTAGGATTAGGATCTTCTTAGGGGGATGTACTAGCTATTTTATGTGATTTTTGATGTGTTACTATCCAAGGACCTGGCGGATAGTAGTCGGGTAGGTGTACGGATAATTTCAAAAGCCTATAAACAACAAGGATCACTTCAGTCTTTAGTTCATAGTCACAAGGGACGGAGGGCCGGGACGCGGAAACGTCGTCCCGAAATGACATGGCGCTCCGAGACGGACTGGGGATGGGCGGGACGTCCCGGGCATCTACGTCACCAGGGGACGACGTCCTGAGAACGGCGGAACGGGCGCACCTTGTCGGGGACGGCGTCCCGGGAACGGGACGGCCGGGATGCCTTTTTTTTTTCCGCTGGTTTTTTCGTCGTATTTTTTCGCTTTTTTTTTCTGCCGTTTCTACTCATTGCTTTTGCCCGTTTTCTCTCGTTGGTGGTTGGCAGCTGTGCCCGTTTCCTCTCGTTGGCACTGTGGCCTACCGTGACCCGCACCATGCATGAGCCTTGGAGCCGCCTATAAGGCTTGAGCTCTCCTCTCTCTCTCTCTCTCTCTCTCTCCCACTCTCTCACTCTTGGCTAGCCGCCCCACTCCCTCTCTCCACTCTTGAGCTTAAGCAGCAAGCTCTCTTCTCCCACTCCCTCACTCTCTCACTCTCTCTCTCTCTCAACCCGCAAGCTTTCTCTAGGCTCTAGCCTCTTAACTTTTAAGCCTTAAGCCTTAAGAGCTCTCTCTCTCTCTCTCTCTCTCTCTCAACTTTCACCCTCTCATGGCATCTTCTTCACAAGTAGCCTTCGGCTCCGCACGTCGTGGTGGTGCTAGAAGAACCGATGGTTGGTCATGGCGGGAAGAGGTTAATGCCAACCGCCTTGGAAGTGGTGGAGGAGGGAAATGAGCAGGTGGAGACACAACAGAGCCCAGAGGACGATGCCACTACCTTTCAGACTGGTCATGTAGTCAGCCATGATCATGACGCCAGTACTTCTCACGCTCCACCCTCCGATTGAGCATTGCAGGCTCTATGATTTATCATTTAGCTATGTTTCATTGTTTTTACTTTTGAGTCTTGACTCAGCACTTTATGTGCATTGTAGACACTAGTCTTTTGTTATTTGATAGTGATCATCATTCCATGCTTATATATTGGTTTGAACTTTGTTGGTGTACTTATTAGTGCCTGTTCGGTGTTTGTGCCACGTATTGTACATTTAAAGTGATACCTTGAAGGTTCAAAGTCAATAAATTGCATATTCCATATGCCGTTCCCGTTCCCGTTCCCCGTCCCATGTGATTATATGCTTTAGTTATCTGATCCTAGGCTTTGTGGGATAGGTCATAGGTTTAGGTTTACCTTTTTGGAGGCCACGATTGGTTAGGATCTATGTACATCTTGATACATATATACAGAAAACATTGTTTCAGCAATATCTCTCTCTTCTCAATGTTCATCTTTGCATTTTTACACGGTTCTTAAGACATGTAATTCTTTCCCATGTTACAGGCGATTGCCAAGAACCCAAGTGTTTGATGCTCACACGAAGCACATTGAGATACAATATCATTATGTGTGTGAGCTTATCATGGATGGAGAGGTGGAGCTTGTCTACTGTCCACCAACAATAGAGGATTGTGCATATATTTTCACAATGGCTCTTGGGAGAGATTTGCTGGAGCACCATCTTCATCGACTTGGCATTGGACTGAAGAGGTAGTTCACCTATGGGTGGATATTGAGTTGAGGTGTTGGGAAAAGCATTTGCTCAATGTTCCACCCTCGCGTTGTTACTATGGATGACGGATGTGCTCTATTTTGTAAGGTCCCTTGTATGAGTAGCAACCGTTGTGGTGAGCACCCAAGCACCTAACAGTTCCCAACTTAGACATTGGATGGTGGCCAAGTGTGCCTAGATGGTTAAGAGACAGCTTATGTAGACTTCGCACTTTGTCAAGTAGGATGCATGCGTGTGTGGGCTATGTGACTGTAATAGTGAGCGTTGGACAACAAACCAAGGACACTATTCTGTGGTTGTGGGGCCCGTTTGAGAGTCTATACGGTATCAGATGGCCGTCTAATATGGTCTTAGTTGGATGAAATGGTTGGTTGGTCAGTCGTGGGTTGGCCGACATGGTCGACCTACGCCCATGCCGACCTTGGGCACTCTATATATAGACTAGTTTGGCTGCCTTTGTTCATCATTGAGTTCATTGTGTTCAAGCACTCTTGTAAGCAAGACATACTCCATACGAAGTTTGTCTAGATTGCCATCAAAGCTCCTTACCCGGAGTGGGTGGGTGGACAACGATCAGTTTGTAATCAAAGTTTGCAGTTAGTAATATTGTTTGCTCTCAACTTCTTTCTGCAATTCTGTGCTTTGTATTGTGAAGATCTTGCTTCCATTATTGTGTTTTGTCTCAATCCCACATGTAGGCGCATGTCTTGAGCACATATGGGCACGGTTTGGGGTGCCAAAACTGATCCAATCTTCTCATATCCGACCTCTTACCTTGCTAAGATGCTTGCTGCGACAGGAAGCATGCCCACGTGGTGCCATGCCTGGGTATGCACATGACATGGGTCAGTTTAAGCATGGAAAACCAAACCAATCCATGGGTCAAACCCACTGTGGATACCTATCCAGACTCGTCTCTTGCATGGCTCATCCCCAGTGTGGAAAAGCAAGTTAATATCCCGTGAGAAGCTTCCATACGCAGAATGCATAATCCATAATCACGGTGCTAATGTCCATCTGGTGACAAGGGGGTGGAGGACCTGCTCCCTTCAAGATAGCAGACCGAGGGATCTTTCCCCAAACAGGACTGGGAGCTTTTCTCACGGTTGATCGGCAGGTTGATCTTGGCCCTTGAGGCTAGGTAGAAGACTTTGATGGTGTCTGCAAAATCTCCTCGGGCTTCCCTCTGTCCCTGCTAAGCTGCAGTGTCATCTGTGAACTCTAAAGTGAAGGAGCTCTTCAAGAGTGCGGATGGAGAGGCACAGACCCTGCAGGCCTGTATCTTGGGCTGAAAGGCCATTGTTTATGACACCCTGAACAAGAAAAGGTAAGTGGCAAGAAGGCAGCCCTGGCAAACGGAGGGGGTAATGGAGAAGCACTGCCCTTGTACCCCCTGGATGAGGACCTGGCTGTAGGGCTTCTTGGATGGTTTTTTCAAGAAGAAAAGATATTTATGGTCAGCTTCATGAAGGTTTTGAAGTCATGCAGTCAAGGATCCTTAGTGGATAAGAGGATATGTATGGAAAGCACACGTCCAACCCCATCAGGACCTTGTCTTCGTAGCCAAGGTCAGGTATTTATGTATGCCATGTAATGTCAAGAAGAAAAAAATACCAACAAAGAGAATAATATTGATGCATAAGTTGACATGAGCTATGCAAGCTCCAGAAAGATAATGTAGACAGTAGATTTGTGAGGCTGACGAACTGCTGGAGTATTTGTGAAAAAATCTTTGCGTGTTTTCAGTTCTGTATGTATTACAACTAACGTTACCTTTGCAGATTTTCTTTCTTGTGCTTCTATTGAAGGAAGCCACGTTTGTGGTGGGATTCAATATTTACCAAGCTACATTTCACAGGCTTAGTCATAGATGCAAGTCTGTTGTTGTCCATTCCACCTGTGTGCAAGTTTGTGTGCAGAAGGGTTCTAAGTGGAGCAAGATTGCAGGTTTATGAACATTAGAGAGAGAGAGAGAGAGAGCTAGAGCTATGTTTGACATTAATGAGAGCAGACATATCTAGAGAGATTTTCTGGTTTCTTTCATGAATGAAGTTGCTTTCCTTCTCCTTCGAAATACGGCTGTTAGAGCTGCAGCCAGGGATTGAAACAGCACCTGTGCAGTTGCTCTCACTTTTCCTGGTCAAAGCTGAACTGCTACCTCCTGTTTGTAGATTTGATACCTTTACAATCTATCATTGCATTGCGATTGTATACGGGTTTTAAGAGTTACAGAATTTCTCATTTTTCAAATTTTATGAACAGCATTTGGCATGAATGTCGGCGGCGTTCCCTGGACAGAACAAAGGAATCCTGAGCTCAAATATGGGTTTCAAAATGTTCTCCTTTTATGTGCAGCAATCTTGCTCTTTCTTCTTGCATGCTTTTCAGCCCCAGCTTTGTATAAACATCTGAGAAGACTTTGGACTAGCAAGAGTACGTGGAGGGCTACAAACAGGTCCTTCAGCTGGAGGGGAGCTCGTCACAATAGGCAGCACTGCAACGGATACATGCCTCTGTAACACAAGTGGTAAACATTCATTCATTGTTGGAATATACTTTTTGCATCTTGGGTGTTGGAGCATATTGAGCTCAACAAGCATTTGGATACATGCTCGTGCCTCTGTGAGAGAGGTAAAAAAACATTCATTCATTGAAGCTTTAGTTGGAGTAAACATTTTGCAACTTGGGGGTTTTTGAGTATGTTGAGCTCAAGCAGCATTTTCCCTGTAAAAAGGCATTGTCACCCAAGCAATATTCATCCTTAGAGAAGTGGATGGCTTTGACCTCAATGGGCAGTATGCACCGGAGGGTTTGGATATGTACGGATTGAGGATTGATATACTTTGAATGGCAATGCTGCCAATGTATCTACCATCTTCTTGGGTGACCAAAGGACAGATGAAGTCTCAATTGATTAGATTTGCACAGTGACTTTTCTTTTTCTCTTTTTGTTTAACCAGACTGGACACCCCATACAAAATAATATTTATATCCGCCCCCCCCCCCCCCCCCCCCCCCCCCACACACACACACACACACACACAAATAAAGTAGTTGTCGTGACTCCCACGTTAGGTATCGCAGGCTTCACTACCCTCTGTTGTAGAGAACATTGACGTTTTAAATGAATCTTGTGTGTTATCTTTTTAGAGTGCAATTTTGGAGTTTAGCAAAAAAGATATTTAATATCTTGCTTTGTAGTTAAATATGTGCTGGATCGCATGGCCATGAGGGCATGCACACATTTACTATAAATGTAATCAATAACATATGCTTGCTACACATCCATGCAGTTTTATAATAGCTACGGTGTGAGGGTCGTAGGTGATGGCCTCTATAACACCACCAGCAACCACACAAGAAAGTATAATGGAATCGGATTTGGGGAAACCCAACAATCACAACTCCAAGGCACTTGAAGGCTCTGTTGATATCCTTTGCAACCCTGTTGATTTAAACTGACACTTGAACACTCTCCATCCAAACAAGATAGATCTATCCTCCTACCTCTTCAACTGACCTGCCTTGGTGCACAGTGTTCTCTTCAACAATCTCAATCAAAAAATATCAACAATCTCAATCAAAAAACATCATCTCACACACCTCACTCCAAATTTGACTCGGTCATGACTCTACAGACATTCAGATCTTCATCATAGTAGATTTCTTCCAACAATTTCAACCAAGTCAACATATTCATCTCAAACCCCATCACCTCATGGACAACATACTTATGCCCAACTCTCTCTTATCTCCCAAAACTTGCAAAACCAAATTAGTCTCAACAACCTTGAGACATGGGTTCAAAACAAAACATAAGAAGACGGAACCTTCTCAAATGAATCCTAGTCCTCACAACACCTTCATCTTCATGTCCATAGCCTCCAATTTCAAAGGTGTAATTTGCAATCCACTCTATCTCCTTCTTGAAACACAGATGAACAATTGAGCCAGGTTATGGGTGAATCCAAGTTTCGACAGAGACCTTAGGACACCTCACATCCTAAATGATCCTCTGCTCCCTTTGCACCCTTGCTCTGGACATCCAAACCTCCTCAAGCTGTTAGCTTCTTTGCAATCTTCGTGTTTTCGTGTCCGTGTCCAAATGATTCCTTCATCTCCTCCACGATTTTCGATACACAAAATCTAGCAAAAAACAGTAAGGCCTTCAAGCCTGCAAACCCTCAAGTCACATCAGAGCTCTTGAGCTTTTTCCAAAAAAAAACTCCACCAAAACCTCTCACTATGTAATCGTTGCACTCCCCGCTTCTGCAGCCTTGTTGCAGACACCCCAGCTTCTCAGTCTTTCTTCGTCGTTTTTTCCTCCTCTCTCTTGCAAAGAGCCATGCATACTAAAATTGAACTAAAGCCATCCCTTTCTCTTTTTCTCTCCCCAATTAACGATTTCTCCTTTTGTTGCCAAATGGACAAGCCTTCCATGCGTGGGTGGTGGATGCATGTGGCAATTTATCACCATCATGGAGGACATTAGCAACAGACCATCCCCATCCATTCCATCATGGGTCCATACACACCATTCCATGTCTTTTTCCCTTTCTCAGTTCCATGACCTTCCAAACACACATACTCTCTCTATACTTTACCTTCTCCTCCTCTAGGCTTATCCATGTCCCATCTGCATGTGTCACAAAAATGCCTCACATATTTTCCAAACCCCTATGGTGAAACACTTTAAGTGTTTCACACCTCCTCTTGTACTCTAACTGCATTCTCTTTCAAAACATTCCTCCATGAAACTCTAAAAACAACAAGGTCATCATTCTCAACACCCCCTAGGTCAAATGGATATGGCATCTCCTTGCAAGCCTTCCAATTGAATTGATGCACCCACCTGGATCAAATACCTCCAAACAACCTGCAAACAACCACCACGCTTTTCCCCTATCAAAGGGTTGCATACACCAGCATACATTCTGTTAGCCCTCTTTCCAATCCCTCTATTCATAGACATCAGGGACTCACCATATGACACAAAATTCCCTTCAACTGTGTGCTACTATTTGACCTTCAGCCCTGTTCCCTAAAGTCCACAATCCTTTAAAATTAACAACTTCATGCTGCAACCATAAAACATCTCCACATGTATCTTGTTTTACACTATGTAAATCATTTTCCTCTTTCCCAAAAATACTATTGCCACCATAGTAGATATGTTCATCCAAAGCATCTACAGGGCCCTTGTACATAGGCATACCACCAAAGACATCCACATGAACATGATGATTCTCTTCCAGCATAGAGCTATAAGTCTTCTCACAGCACTTCTCTCCCAGTAGAACATCATCTCCATCCTTACTCACATCATCCAAACCTTGGGTCATCTTCAAAAAGTCTACATTATGCAAGCCATAGTCCTCCCCAATCACATCACCATAGTCATATGACTGGATACCCACATGGTCTAAATCTAAGGACTCAACATCATCTGCAGCACCATTCCCATTATCAACTTCATCAAAACAGCTAACATCAATCTCATCAAGGAAGGTACCAACAAAACATGGAGAAACATCATCTATCTCAGCCTGACCACATACATCATCCACAATATCCACAAGATCCCTTGACATCTCTAATATACATTCAGATGTCTGCTCCACAACACCATCCTCCTTCAGATTCTTTCTTGAAAACATGTGACCATCATTCTCCAAACCTGTATCAGCCCTTTCAGCATGTATCTCAACAGTCAGCTCCACAGCTCCATGAGTATCATCACATAGGCCCTCCTCCTCTACTTCCAATAGAATCTGATCCAAGTCTATTTCTTCATTTGATCCATCAGAAGACTCTGTAACAGAAGCATCAAAGCTTATCTTCTCACTAGCCAGACCAGTAGTCTCATTGAAGATCTAGCAAGGTCAACATCATGGCCTACTCTCCTATCGGGCAAAACATTAGCTTCACTTTCTTCTTTAGTGTGGCTGCTTCTAGCATATTGACATTACCAAACTAGCCTTGGGGTTGCACCTGTCTTGGCACTTTATTCTCACTGACTCCATCCCAATAATCAACACCTCTATTGACCTCTTGTTTCTGAATGACAGGGTAAACTCCATTTGATTCTCTCCTTGGCTAAAAACACCGAACTATTCCTCTAGTGCCTCTCTCTTGGTGGTCTTCTCACTTGATCCTGTATCCCCAGCATAGCAACATTCAAACTCCCAACCTGTTCAGTCAGCCTTTGGATCTCTTGATGTAATCCGTCTTGTTCCCTGTTAGGTTCCATCACTCTTGGAGGTTCCACATGAATCCTTCTTTCTGGATGCCTATCCATAGAAAATGGGTCTACCACTGGTCCAGCTCGAACCTGATCATATCTGACCTGCAAACTTGCCTCTCTCTCTCTCTCTCTCTCCTTCCTTGCTAGCTCATGCTTCCTCATCTTCTTCCTCCTTTGCTCAGTTTCTATCCTTACTGCTTCTACAAATGTGTCAAGATCCTTCAACTCCACCTTCTCTTTAATGCTCTCATGCAACACACCAATAAATCTGTCCTTCAGAAAGTCTGGAGGTACCTGGTTTTCTCCCAAACTTCTCAGAATCTTCCTTTAAACAATTTCAAACTTGCTCACAAAAACTGACATTTTTTCATCCTCCCCTGATACAATCTACTAAGCTCCCTCCATAGGTCTTCAGGATTATCTGGCTTCCCAATACCTTCTCCTCAAGGCTCCTTTCAATTTGTCCCAACCTCCTGTTCTCTCTTTTGAAGCTTCATCCTCAAACCATTCTTTGGTTGCACCTTCCAAGAGCAATCCCACCATCTTCAACTCTTGTAGGCATCCTCATCCCTGTTATTCCACAGCTGCCAGTTCAGTCCTCCTCAAAAATTGGTTGACATCTTCTCCCTTCTCACCTTTGAACACATCATATTCCAAACCTGCCACCATAGGCCTTGAGTTAATCACCAAGTGGCTTCCAACTTGTTGATCAAAGCTCTCAACAAGAACTCCTTGTTCCTAAGTGGGGACACCAAAAATTGAGGGTCTTGGGTGATGGCCTCTATAACACCATCATCAACCACACAAGAAAGTATAATGAAATCAGAATTGGGGAACCCCACAATCACAACTCCAAGGCACCTGAAGGATCTGTTGATATCCTCTGCAACCTTGCTAATTCAAACTGACACTTGAACACTCTCCATCCAAACAAGATAGATTCCCTTCAATTGACCTACCCTAGTGCATAGCTGACTCTAGCTGACTATAAACTTCCAGCTATCATCAAGTCACATTCAGATCTTACATAGACAACATATTCATCTCAAACAAAGCATCAAATCTTAGAACCCCATCACCTCATAGACAACATACTCATGCCCAACTCTCTCTTATCTCCCAAGTGACTTGGAAAACCAGATTAGTCTCAAGACATAATTTCAAACAAAAGGAAAACAATAACACCTTCTCAAATGAATCCCAGCAGCAAGTCCTCACAGCACCTTCATCTTCATGTCCATAGCCTCCAATTTCAAAGGTGTAATATGCAATCCACTGTGTCTCCTTCTTGATGAATAGTTGAGCTAGGTTATGGGTGAATCCAAGTTCGGACAGAGCTGCAGTGGCAGAGATCTTAGGGCACCTCACATCCTAAATGAACCTCTACTCCCTTTGCACCCTCTTCTCTGGACATCCAAACCTCCTCAAGCTGTTAGCTTCTCTGCAATCTGCATGTTCCCGCATCCTTGTCCAAATGATTCCTTCATCTCCTTTGTGATTCTCGACACACAAAACCCAGCCAAAAACATCAAGGCCTTCAAGCATGCAAACCCTCAACTCACATCAAAGATCTCAAGCTTTTTCCAAAAAAAACTTCACCACGTAATCGCTGCACTCCCCGCTTCCTGCAGGCACCCCCAACTTCCGAGTCCTTCTTCGTCCTTTTTTTCTCTTCTCTCTCCTGCAGAGATGCATTCATACTAAAATTGAATTAAAGCCATCCCCTTTCTATATCTATACCTTTCTTTTTTGCTCTCCGCGACTTGTGATTTCTCCCCTTGTTGCCAAATGGACAAACCTTCCATGCATGGTTGGTGGATGCATGTGGCAATGCATCACCATCATGTATACCATCAGCAAAACAACAGACTATCCCCATCCTTTCTTTCTCAATTCCATGACCTTCCAAACACACATACTCTCTCTATACTTTACCTTTTCCTTCTCTGGGCTTGTCCATGCACCATGTCCATGTCCCATCTGCATACATCACAAAAATGCCTCTCACAATAGTGTAAGGCATATCTGTCGTTTGTCATTTATTAGGTGTTATATATTATTTAGCATTTTGAACATCACTTAGCCATCCAAAGCAAATTTGGCAACATTCTACACTTATCTTTGTTCTTTCTCAAGACATTAGGGGAATTTTGGACTCAACTTTGAGCCTTTTTCCTCTAGAGAGAGAAAGGCTTTCGACCAATAAGAAGAGAGCCACCGTAATGAAACTTTTGATAATTAGACGTTTTTTATATATTCTTTATAGAATATATTGTGATTAAAGAAATACGAAATGCATTCGACCACACTTTATGATGTCATTTCTTTAATATATATGAAAATTAGAGTGTTGTCAGCTCATTTAATAAATCTCAGCTCATTTAATGAACGGTTTTCAATCTAAAAATTTTTCTCGTTCAGCTCATTTAATAAAAGTACTTTTTTCCTCTAAAAATTTGAAATGTTCTCTTTGAAGTTCCTAGCTCATTTAATGAATGGATTTTCCTCTAAAAACTTCACACGTTTTGGAGGTTATCTCTTCTTCCATCTCATCTTCTTCCATCTTCTTATATCTGCTTTTATTTTCTATTTGCTTCCATGGAAACCACAAGTCCTAGGCATCCTTGGTCCTCTACTAGAGCTATTATAGTATACAACAGTTTTGATATGGATAATCAAAGGTGGATTTATACCATAATCTCTATTGGTAGTTGGATTATGTTGCAGGCGAGGAAGCGAAAAAAAACAAAGAATGAGTTCATCGACACTTACAAAGGCAGAGTTCAAGATTTCAAACTCTCTGACACAGGTAGGAGCATTAAGGAAGTCCTTATACAACATGCCTATATGCACTTAGAACTATGTCTGCAACGTTTGCCTAATGGAATCACACTCCATAGACCAAACTGTAAGTAAATGTTTTTACATTATGTTTATGTAATGTGTTTCATTTCTATACTTATGCTTCTCTTGTATTCGTCTATATAGATATATATCCTTTAAACTTGGTTGACTGGCAGCCTATAGATAGTATTGTGGGAATCTTCGATGTTTTTCATGCATCTATTGGTGATGAGCAGCTATACAAAGAAACATCAAGCAGGTCTTTGGTAGAGAGAGGAGTTTTCTTTTATAATGAATTTTACACGGCACCTCATAGTGTTACAGGTTATGGATCTTTGAAAGCATTACCACTGCCTTCATTCGACAGTCAAGAATGGCCAATACCAACAGCAGAAACAAGTGAGTGCTTTAGATTAAAGATATACCAAGATGTGCAGAGGTGTATAAGACCAAATGTAGCAAGTTGTCAGGTGAAAATCGTTGTCTTTATGCTATTGCATGTTTTTGTCGACTTCTTTTATGAACGAGGAGGTCAAAAAACATCGTCAATGTTTATCTGTAAATCAGAGAAATGTTTGGATTTCTTAGGTCAAAATTGGGATGTGAAAGAATTAAATGGGGTTACTTGCAAAATCCATAGGAAATCTATTGTATGTATATATATGATTGGCTCCCAGAATTTTATTTTGGCCTTTCATTATATGAGATGGCATTATGTCAATGGAAAACTTGTAGCAATTGATCAGGACTTGGAGGATGACACTGAAAATCCATTGATATGTTATTAGAGGTATGGTTTGAACATGAGGTCTTGATGACAGTACTCAATATAAGGTCAAACATCTCACTGCGTCAAGTGAGAAACAGACTTGGCAAATGAGGATGACCTACAAGTGCCTGATGATTATGTGTTCAAGTGCAATGACCATAAGGTATGTTATTCAATCTAATCTCGAAAAAGTATTCATTTCAAAACTATGCCATAATCATTATTACTTATATACATTACTTTGATTTTTGGAAATAGGTACCAAGGAGAAAAGAAAGGACCATTCAATATAAAGACATTACAAGGAAGCAAGTTTTCGTGGTGCAAATGACCATCACATAGAGATAAATGGAGATAAATGTATTTTTGACAGTATATAGTTACATCAATCACGACAATATAGTGATTTGTCCTATTGCTTTTTTTGCTTTTTAAAAGATTTCGGCATTTAGATTTTTAAGAAATTGATTTGTTTTCTTACAAATATTTGATCAAATTACTACAACGCGAAGAGGGAACTTGGTGTGATTTGTCCTATTGTCGTTCTTGTAGTGATTTTTCTTACAATCATCATTGCCGTTTAAATATTACATCAAATCACTATAACGTGAAGAGAGGGCTCGGTGGGAATTCTCCCACACATATCGCATTGTAGTGATTTGGCACATTTTTCTTTGCAATTTCATTTTCTCACTAATATTTCATCAAATCACTACAAACCGACTAGAGATCTCGGTGAGAGTTCTTCCACGCTTATCGCGTTATACTGATCTTGCCTAATCCTTTATTATCTTACACAGAACTTTCGTCGTCGTGACATATTTCCTGGCTTGTAGATGGATCCTTCAAGAAACCCCAGATGAAAAGTTGTTCGACTTCCTTTATAAAGTTCGACAGCATCATCGCCATCCTGAAATCTCACGCATGTTTAATTTTAATTTCTCCATCGAAGACATGATCGTTTTTGCTCGTTCGTATCTTGAGGAGAAAGAGCAGCAATTTCAGCAGTTCACTTCAAGTGGTACAATCATGTTTGACGGCATTCAGTACGTGCACGTGAATGATATTGAGTCTTCAATAACCCTAAGACAAAAGTTAAACAGGGATGTTTTAAAGGTGCCAGATGATAAGAAGAAGACAGATAGTAAGTGCCCCATTCACAATCACAAGTGTTGTCTCGTTGCCTACCACTATGGATTAGCTACCTGCATGTGCTGCTTGAGGATGAAAAAGTTACAAATTAAGAAATTAAGAAGAAGGCAGAGGAACCTCCAAGATCAAAAGATGAAGTTCAAGAGATTGTGGAGGAGCTGTATAGAGAGACTTAGTTGGATATTGACGCGCTCAGAAGAGAAGACACCTTAGTGGTTATTACAGGTGACGAGTAGCCCTCTATGATAGAGGAAGCAGGGGACATTCCAACCCCACTACTCCCCACATTTCCTATTGGTGACAAAAAATATTTGTTAACTACAGATATTCAAGCTGTGTTCGACATAAGGGAAGACTATTGTCTAGCCATCATTGCACAGAATCTTGAGGAAGATGAAGATTTTGTCGATCCAGATTCGGATAAGTATCTCTTATTGGATTCAAATTTCAAGGACAAAGAGTTCCATTTTGCTGCCGACACATTATCTATGATGTACAAGGATGCAAAAAGCTATGAATCCAACCTTCCCACTGAAGAGGAATTTCAGGCTATTCAGCAAAGACTTAATATTTCACACATGGGAAGGGAAGGGGCATTCTCATCGGCAGTCTAGGACACCAACTCAACAATCAATATATGGACATATGATTTACTTGTTAATGAGACAAAAATCAGAAGGTGTGTTTAATTGTTAATGACTTTTTATTGTGCTGAGTAGCTTATTTTATTTGTTGTGTTGGCTCATTGACAATATTGTTTTGCAGCTGGTTGTGTTTGAGGATGAGTTTCTCGGGTGGCGCGGAGCAGGCAAATGCGTTGGAGGACTCAGAATGGACTCAACACTGGGAGAGTCCATAAACCGATTGAAGTTTCCACAATTCATTATATTCCACAAAAAATTCACGAAAGACAATGCATAATTTCCTTTGTTTGTAATCAAGACATTATCTAGATACCTTGGGGCATATCCCGCGTCAGGTGGAATGTAGAAGACAAAGTCATGCTTTTGGAGAAGCAGTTAGCATGTTGCGAATCTTTGGGCAGGGCCCTAGAGTCTATGCACTAAGGAGTAAATATAACTTAGCCTATACTACTTATGGATTGGCATGTGGGGTTAAGGATCCCAATATGCTAAGTGATTATGGCAAAAGGGAGCTTCTCAGATTCACAAAATCGAGGGTTCCTCTAGTTTTATAGTTACAAGATGTTGCAGAGCCATCTTCAAAAAGGGCAAGGCTTCATGCACCTGAGGATGTTAGTGAGCAGGTTAAGGAGTAGTAGTATATTCCTCTCTCTTGTAATAATATTCTCTCTCGTGTAATGTCATGACACTTATGATCATTTCTGAATTTGAAATGTTGATCATGGATCTATGGATATCCAAATCTTTCCATTTCTTTGTTTTGTTCCTCGCCATTCTGTATGCTTAATACTTGCATTAGATCTCCTCCATATATCTTGTTTTCTTTCTTTATATTCACAAGTTTTACTGCTTTTCGGATGCTTTGAACTACTGCTTCTTTTTGGCTTTGTGTACAAGCTTCCTATATGTCCACTGATGTAATTCCTCTAAACTGTTAGCTTTTTCTGCTCCTCCACCATGTCTTGTATGATTGAAATACCCGGAGCATGCTTGATGATGTGTTTTCTCTATTCCTCCCTGGGTTGACCATATTGATAAACTACCGTACTTCTTTGCAAACCAAGGGGTATGATGGTATATAATATGCTTCAAGAGAATAAACGAATACATTAATTAGTGTATTTTTCAATATACAATATAAAAACTAGTTCAATGCATAATCAATCTAATACCATATAGTGGGTGATGTGTTGATCCGTCCATGCATCAATCATTGATCTCTTGAACTCATCTCTATAGCACTGTTTGAAATATCTCATGGTCCTCCTTTGTCCACACTTTCTTGTCACAGAACTTAAACATAGTGTCTAGAGATTTCCACACCTTGGCTTTCCGTGTTCTTGCTTGATCATTTTTTGCATGGTCTACTATTGCATTGTGAATGCACTTCCATCTGTTGTATTTTACGATCTGCACTGATCGTCTTCTTCACGACCTATTGGTGTTGGTTCAAATAGAAACCTTCTTGCTTTAACACCCCTAATGGAAGGTTTCTTAGGTACATTCTTCCCATCCTTAGACCTTTTTTCATCTTGTTCAATTTTTGCATGTCCACCATGCAAACCAATGTTTGATAGAACTTTCTCTAGTGCTTTGATGGATGTAACCTTTGCTATATTGGGCTGCAGAGTCCATGCAAAACATATGTATAAGAACAAGAGTTTTTCAATGATTCTGCAAAGAGCATGCATTGTACAAATGTGGACACTTGACAACGGAATATCGAGAATTGGCTTGAAGTTTGGGTCTTTCAAGTGCCTATCTGGTGCCTTCTTCCAATACCTCTTATCAAACACCTTTGCAGCACTGCACATGCAATATAAGAAGGGACTTTTTGAATTGGCACCCTCCTTTGACACATTGTGCATACATTTCAGAGTTTTAAGATCACCCGTCCATATGCCACTCCACCTTATATTGTCCCATGCCTTCCACATCCAAGATTTTGCCATTTCTCTGCTCACTGATGATCTCGGGTATCGATGTCTTATGAAAGACCCAATGTAGAACATCAAAATTCTCTGATTCTACCTGCAATACATAAGAAACATAGGAATGCAACACCCATTAGTGTTTTTTATATGTAATTCTTTTTTCTCACAAACATATCCGAGTCTAATAAAATTTATCTCAAACGATCCCAAAGACCTTCTTATATTTCTTCTCGTTCATCAGTGCTTCTGCATACTAGCGATCTAAAAGAAGACTTAAAATGTGCGCCAGAAGGTTCTGTCGTTGATTCTTTATCAGGGTGCAATAATGATTTGATATCAAATCGAAATGCAGAAATTGATATACATGAACATATGCAATAATGATTGCTATTCATAAAATATCATAATAGAACCAATAAACCAGTTAATAGAAAGGAGCTTACTTGACTGCATGTATTCTCTTCTTGATTCCATCACCTCTCCTAGCTTCATTTTCTCAATATTCCTTAGTTTTTTTTTTGTCGTTATATGGAGACCTAATGAGGTTTGCTTATGTCTTAATTCAGACATTTGTTTTTCAAGCCCTAAAATGGTTTCCTTATTGCTTAATAACTTCTACACACAATGCTCCATGGTTTTCTTCAAATGAATGTTCTCCTTTCTCAAACAAATCTCTCTCTAATTTAAGAACATTCCTTGTTGCTTCTAAATGATATATGTATATCCTAGGAGCCCATTATAGCCATCTCCAACAAAGTTAAGTAGAGATGTCATATTCCTGAATGGGGGTGTGGAGTTTGTAAAAGGGTCTTTTGGATATAACCTCCCATAAATCCATAAATCTATGTTTTTCTTCTCTTGCATCCTCAACATTTCTTTAGAAGCAGTACACTTCTCTTACTTAGAGGTTCATATTCATGTTCAAGCTCGATGTGCAGGTTGTAGATGTCTCTTTTCTCTATATTCCTCCTTACTCTTGATCCCTCTACCATCCTCTTGATCCTCTCTGTGTTCCTCCTTGCTCTTGATCAGTAGAAAAATTTGAATGGAAAGAGAAAGGTGCCAAAATAGTAAAAAGAAGTAAAGAGTCGAACTAATTTGCGAGAAAAACCTTGATAAGTTGCTAACGAAAAGACCTTGCTTACCATCATTTTTTGCACGATTTTTTATAGTATGGCTTTCATAATTAAGATCTAAAGCTAAACTAACCGCTTGGTTTCCCTCTAGAAATACCTATAATCTCATAATTTGACCTTATGCTTTGAAGTTTCTAACTTTGATTATGGTGGTAGTTTTGAGTAACTCCACCTAGTATATGTGCCTAATTGATTCAACACCCTTACACAAGATTTTTCATACTTATTGTACTGTGACAAGATGTAGAGTGGATTGTTCATTGCTCGAGGTGTATTGATTGACCAAATATGCTTCATCTTTTTCTTATTCAACACTCCTTTTTTTAATCCACCTTGTGCATCTAATTCTATGACATCCCTTTACTAGTGATTCAATATATTTTCATTCCTCTTTAACTCTCCCACTCAACTATTCCACTTCAAAAGAGTAACTATTATGGTTAAACAATATTCTTAACATCATAATTTGTAGATTATCTCTAAGAAGTAAAAACACGACCTAGCTTAAGAGAAGACCAATCCTTTTTACTCATGTACACAAAGCTCTCTATTGATAAGGAAATGAAAGCTGTCTTTAATCTCCTACACTACCCCTACTTCTCTCATAGTTAGGGAAACCATAGCTTGTACTATGCCCAATATACAAGAATAATTTATCCTCGCTCAATCCCAATTTATAAATACAAAACACCCTTTTTCTACTTAAGGAGAATCAAAACCCTTAATTAACCATACTAACCCACAAATTCAGCATCACAAAATAATAATTATAATAGTAATTACTACTCTTTTTAGGAGAATAGGAAGTGCTGGATTAATCTCTAATCTTTTTATGAACCATAAAAGTGATATTTAAAGAGATGCCTAAGATACTGAATAAGGAAATGGGAGAAGCTCTACAAGAGAAATTCTCACAAAGTAGCCTAGATTCAGCAGGAAATTGATTAGGCATTGCTTATCTACATGATTTGATTTCTCTAATTACCTAAATCATTATTGTTTCACCGATTGAGAACACTTGAACCTTACAAGATAGAGAAAGAGAGAAGAATACAAGGGTCTTACCACCTGGTGCAAGTCCTTACCTACTAGGTGGTGCAGGGTAAAGCTAGTTGTTGCTGTGTGTAGAAGGCAACTAAGGTAGTACTAAAGATGTTGTTGCACGTTCGGAATAATGTTAGCCAATTTCCCCCTCCCTAATTGATTCTATCCTTAGAAGTAGCAATGAGGCTCTATGGGAGGCTAGTGGTAGAAGTCGTCGAAGTCTTAGTAGAAGTCGAAGCGGGACTTCATGTATTGGGTGGTTTGATGAAAGGCTTTGTAAGATGTTTAGAAGGCTATTTTGAACATATCTTCAAACATAAGCATGCACCAGCCTTGCATCCAATGTACTCGTCTCATTGATAGTAGTAGCCGAGTATTTGGTAAAGAGTTGGGTCCTTGTTGATGTCGAAGGTTATGCCCTGAAGACCTTCATCAAATGTGTGCTAGTCCAGAAACTCTACCAAAAAGACGATGATGAGCCTGAAAAAGTGGATGGTGATGACCATATCAGGGTTTGGGCACTGCATCATAATCTTGGATGAATTTTTTCATGGCGCAAAACATCCATTCTTTATGCAGGAGTAGGGGTGGTCCAGGTGGAGGTATCTATGGAAAATTTAATTGGAGCGTTGGGTTCTTCTCCAGCTCTTGCTTGAAGAGGTCCCATGCCCATTTGTGTTTGATCGGGAAATAAATGTGGATGATCCTGAGATACCTTGGAGCATAGCAATACTCCTTCCAATACTTGGCCTAGAGAAGGTAGGGTCGCCGCCACATAGAGGTTTCTCCTCCATAAGGGTGTGTGTTATTGGGGCTGCACTAGCCTATGGTTGTGTGTATCCCCCACGGTCCCTCTTGTGATGAGATTTGGACCATTGATTAAACTTCTGTTTTGGATAAAGATTGATAAGGCATATATCAAGGCGATCAATGATCCTGTAGGGTCGGGGTATTACTGCTAGTCTAGGATTCTAAGGGCTTTGTCAATGTCAATCCTATCAAGAGTTAAATGGGCAGTCTCAGGGGGGTACATCTGCTGCTACTCCGACGGGGGGTGCTAGGATCTCGCCTTCTCTAAAGACCAGCAAGAGGAGAGAGGGGTGATCGGCTTGCAAAGTGAAGGCTTTGGTGAGTCTGTTTAGGAAGTCCCCTAGAGAGTAAGTGGTGGGATAAGCTTGGGAGATGAGAGGGGTAGGTGGGGTAATTTAAGGAGGAGTGGTAGGTGGTAAGGTAAAGGCTAGGAGAGGGGGAGCTAATGTAGAGGGTTGGTCTAGGGGAAGGGGGGTCAAGGCATGTTCCTTGGCCTTGCCTTAGCAGGAGCTCTTGAAGCATGTGCAGCTAAGAGTTGCCTAATGTTGAAGGGCCTTGGGAAGCTTTGCTTAGGCCACTTGCCACTGAGCCTACTAGAGGGCCTTCTTCAGACATGTCTTTGCACTGGATGCATCATTGTCATCCTTGTCCTTGGAAGTGTCTGTGGTGTCCTCTTCCTCCTACTTTACCTTGACTGCTGGCTTAATGGAACGATAAAATTTGAGTGCCTCCCTGTATTCCTCATCTCATACATCTTGGGGATAGGCTACATGCATAGTGTCGAAGAGGTGGTGCTTGTTGGTGTGCAAACGTTGTAGCTACTTCTAGATTTTATGAGATAAGATGACGACACTGATGGGGGCATATAGAGAGTGCTAGCCTTTATAGTCAGATGGCAGTAGGCCTTATCCACATCATGCTAGCCATGTGTGTGCATCCACCTTGAATGTTCTTGCTAATGATATCTATGGATGCGGGGTATGGGCGGTAGTCCACCCCGTGGACGAAAGATGAACCCACTTGATGAGACGAGGATAAGTAATAATAAAATTGGATTCTGTAACTTCTTGAATAAAATTTTCTTGAAAACCCTTATCTAGTTCTATCTAATGGGTTCCTAAAATCAACATCTATAATATGAGTGGATGGATGAACTTGCCTATAAGATTGAAATTGAGAATGTAAATAATTTGAAAAAGAACTAGAATGGATTTTTGCATTATGGATTTCTGGATGATCTTCTATAATGAAGCACAAGCTAAGGTCAAAATATGTAAATAATGGGCCATGAGCAAGGCTACTATAAATAGGGCCTTGGGTTCATTGTGGGGATCTTTTGATCACTCATCACTTGGACATTTACATGTACTCTTGGCTCCTTTCTTGGAGATTGACCACTCATGGTCTAAGGCTCATGGTGGCGAGCTTGATAGCCATCCTCATGGTGAGAGGTTAATCACTTAGGTCTTATGCACATACCTCCTTTGCTACATGTGCATATGGATTTTCTCTATTTCCATCATAATCTCATGTATTTCTCATGTGTGTTTATTAACCATGGATGCTAGATTTGGAATTTTGTATGTTAATTTCTTGATTCTTCTTCTAGACCCATTTTAATTAGTATCAAAGCTTTTCTTTTAATCCACTCTTTTGAATTTTCTTGGAATTATTTTGAGTGTTCTTGATTTTCTTGATCAAGAAGATGGATATGGTGATTCTGGATGATTGAATTTCTTTGTCTTTGTTTTGTCCTAAGCTTTTGGGGCCATGGGTTTGATGGGGATCAAATTTTGGGAGAGCCGCACCAAAAATTTGAGTCTTAGGACCAAAATTTATAAAAATTACACTAATCAAGATTAGTGATCTTAATCAAAACATTTTTTCTTGTCTTTCTCTTCCCTGCTTGGATCTTGGGAGCTTTGGGGCCTCAATATAGTTTAAATCTAATAAAAGCTTAGGGGTTTGATTGGGGTAGATGAAGGCTATATTACAAACTTAATTTTGACCTCCTTCCCATGAAAACTTGCCATGAGGATGCGCCTGTAGGCTACTAATCAAGATTAGTGATTTTAATCAAAATGTTTTTTCCTTTCTTCCTCTTCCTTGCTTGGATATTGGGAGCTTTGGGGCTTTAATCTGTAGTTTAAATCTAACAAAAGCTTAGGGCTTTGATTGGGGTAGATGAAGGCTACATTACAAACTTAATTTTGACCTCCTTTCCATGAAAACTCACCATGAGGATGCATGCGCCTGAAGGCTGCTGCCATTTTTATGCAAATCATGCTGTTTGGAGAGCTACAAGTGTGATTAATTCCTAGAAATACCTTGTATATTGCTTAGCATGATGTATGGGGTAATTAGTAAGCTTTTAACACTCTCTTCATGGCGAAGCTGTGAGGATGCCATGAAAGCTGCGTGCATTTCTTGGAGAAGATGGAGCTCTAATCACAAATTGGTTTTGCTACTAAGCTTGGAAATGCAAGTGCTAAGTGTAAGATTTCTTCTAATTACATGGAGAAGATGGAGCTCTAATCACAAATTGGTTCTGCTACTAAGCTTGGAAATGCAAGTGCTAAGTGTAAGATTTCTAATTACATCAATGCTTCAATTTCTTCTTCTCTTGCAATTAGGGGTTCCATTGAAAAAAAGGGTTCTTCACCAAAATTTGGGAAAATTTCTTCATCAATTTTGCTACTTCCATAAATGTGATCAATTGTAGCATGAATAGGGAATTTCATGGGAATCTTGATCTTCTTGCATTTTTGAATTTCCTTGGAAAATTAGGGCTTGGGATCAGATTTTTCATGAAATTTTTGCATAATTAGGCCATCCCAACCTTCCTCTTCTTCCGATACATGTGCTCAATGCTTGATTCCAACGTTGATTTAGGGTTTCTTTACCTTCATGAAAGATTTGGGATTTTCTCTTGAGATTTAGGGTTTCTCCATGGAGTTTTAGATTCATGCTAATGAGCCTCTTCCCTATGCATTACTCTTCCTACCAATACATTGCACACATTAATTGGATGAGTATTTTGGCGGTTTCTTGAAGGATTAGGGTTTTGAGGGCCATAATCTAGATTTGAATGCTTTCCTTCACTAAGACTTGAGAAATCTTGATACCTTGCATTTGATAAAGCCTCTTCCAATTCCATTTCAATTTCATAGCTTCTACTTTAGGCATTGTGCTTTTGCATTTGGTTGAATTTACATTTTGTATGCATATGCCACACTGTGGTTACTTGTATTAAATGACGACGTAAGCTTGCATCAAGTGAAGATTTGAGAGTGTATAAGCCATTAAAGGTAGCAACTTCAAGTGTTGGAGACAAGAACCATGAAGACGCAGACTTGACATTGACTCAAACCTCATCACCAGCATTAACCTCTTCATCAAGTGATTGAGGCATGTAATTATAAGTGCTATGTTGTGAGTAGCCTACACCATTCCTTGCAAATAAAATTTTTACTTCAATTGTGTGGCATGGTGAGGATGTATGTGTGAGGGCACCTTGGAAATTGGTGGAGAGTCCAAGGGGAGAATGTCATGAATGTTGTGTGCCATGATTGCCTTGGGAAAGTGGTACATCGGAAGATTAGGTACCTGGCGTGAAGACATGGCCTCAACTCTTACCATTGGAGTTCAAACTTTGGAAAGGGGCTGAGAGGCTTGGTCAGGAGATCGGCAAGCAAAAGCTCTCCATCGACACTCAAGCTTCAATGACATATGGAATTCAAGAGGTCATAATGGCCAACACTATGTGATGCATATGAATTGGAATAATGGATTGGTTTTACAATGGAATTGATGCCAAATGCATTCTACAATGATGGTCAATAATGCCTTGATATGATAAGTGCATTGGCAAATGCAAAGGATGTTGTGGGAATGCCGTTTTGATTTCTTAGGAAATTAAAATTTTGTCCATAATACAAAGTAGACTATGGCAAAATTTCTCCAAAAAACTTATGATGCATGGAGTGAATTGATGGCACACAATTGATGAATGGAGTTGATTTTGATGGTCATTTCACTTGGGAGAGAGCAAGAGGCAATGCATCGCAAGCTGCAGTACAATATGAGCCAAATGGAACCATTCCTGACAATTCTTGCATAGGCAATAAACCTTAATTTAGTCAAAGCACATTAGGATTGAAGTTAGGTGCTTACATAAGCTCATAGTAATCCCTTAGACCTACACAATAATCCCTTAACCTCTCCGTTTTGACATTGTTTGGGAAGCCAAACCTAGGTAGTTGAATTTGACCAAAAAGTCAAAACAGAGCATACCTGCACTTTGACTTTGGTTAAACCCTCTTAGTCATAGTTAGTACGCATCATCACAAGCTCACACATCAAGTTTCATCCAAATCCCGTGAGTTTTGAGTATTCTATAGCCTAATTTTTGGTTTCAACCTATATACCTGAAACCCTAAAATATAGGATATTAGGGCACCTCATCTGAATTGGGTATTCACATGGTTGGATAGGGTATTTCATAAGCTTTCTATCAAGCATTAGATATTCCCAATCTAAGATCCCTATCCCAAGTTATAGCCAATTTTCCAAAACGGTAACTTTTCATGGCACCCAAGCCTAAAGGAAGGCCGAGGAAGAATGCATTGAACTCCGAGGATATAGAGGGTGAAGGTAACAGGTAGAATTTTTGGCAATCTTCAAGAGAGTTTGAAGAAGAAGTGAATGTTGGAAGTGCCCATAAGCATATACCCCCCAATCCTCACATACCGTTTCAAATGACACTCTTCTCCAAATGTTGATGGAGATAAATGTAAAGTTTGATTCCATGGCTACAAGGGACGTCAATCCACATTATCCACACATCAATCCACATTCATTTCATAAGTATTCCCATTCTCTTCTAATCACATCTTTTTCTATCTCATCACTTATTTCCTCATTTATCCTCATCAGATCTCATCCACTTGCATCTACCCATATATCTCATCACTTCACATACATTAACATCTATCCAGTTTACATCGCATCTTATCACATTCATTTTACATCACATCTCATTCATTCACATCCCGATTCACAAGCTAACACATTCATTCACGTCCCTCATCATTTATTCACATCTCATTCATTCACATCTCGATTCACAAGCTAACACATTCATTCACGTCCCTCATCATTTATTCACATCCTGATTCACATCACATCACATCTATTCACATCCCTTATCATTCATTCACATCTCGATTCACATGCTATCACATTCAGTCACATCCTATATCATTCATTCACATCCCGATTCACATGCTAACACATTCATTCACATCCTTCACATTTATCTGATTCACATCACATCTATTTACCTCTCATCCTCATCACATCTATTCTCATCACATTCATTCTCTATTCATTCCCATCTATCTGATTCGCATTCCATCTCATCACACCTATTTACCTCTCACTTCTATTCCCATCACATCCATTCTCTATTCATTCTCATTTATCTGATTCATATTACATATCATCACATCTATCTACCTCTCATTCTCATTACTTCTATTCTCATCACATCCATTCTCTATTCATTCTCATCTATCTGATTCATATCACATATCATCACATCTATTTACCTCTCATTCTCATTACTTCTATTCATTCTCATCTATCTGATTCATATCACATATCATCACATCTATTTACCTCTCATTCTCATTACTTGTATTCTCATCACATCCATTCTCTATTCATTCTCATCTATCTGATTCATATTACATATCATCACATCTATTTACCTCTCATTCTCATTACTTCTATTCTCATCACATCCATTTATAGAATGTAAGAGAATTATTATTTTTGATATGAAGATTCTTTACACATCTATTTATGCATAAGAACAACTTCAATGGGAAATAACACTTTTATAAAAATCCTTTTATGCATCTATTTATGCATAAATTCAATTTTAAGGAGAATAACACTTTTCAATTTTAAGGAGAATAACACTTTCGAAATAAAAATAAATCTTTTATGCATCTTTCTACGCATAAATTCAATTTTAATTTCTTTATGCATCTTTCTATGCATAAAATCAAAATTGATGAGAATAACTCTTTTGAAATAAAAATAAATTTCTTTATGTCTCTTTCTATGCATAAAATCAAAATTGATGAGAATAACTCTTTTGAAATAAAAATAAATTTCTTTATGCATCTTTCTATGCATAAAATCAAAATTGATGAGAATAACTCTTTTGAAATAAAAATAAATTTCTTTATGCATCTTTCTATGCATAAAATCAAAATTTGATGAAAGCAACGCTTTTATAATAAAAAGAAATTCTCTTATGCATCTATTTATGCATAAATTCAATTTTAATGAAAGTAACACTTTTATAATTAAAAAAAATCTTTTATGCATAAAAATCAATTTTGATAAAAGTAACAATTTTATAATCGAAATATTTCCAATATGCATCTTTCTATGCATAGAAATTAATTTTAATGAAAATAACACTTTTATAATAAAAATATTTCTACTATGCATTTTTCTATACCTAGAATGAAAATAACACTTTTAGAATACACAAACGGTGGGGATTACTCTTTTTGAATAATAAAAGATAAAACTTATTTCAAAAAATTTAAGAAAATTTTACCATAACCTCCTTTGTATGGCTAACCATTTTTCAATTTTTCCTATCCTTAAGTTACTTAAAAATTATCTCCAAATGGTTTAAAGCATTCTAAACTAATCAAATTCCACTTTTAAAAGAGAAATAATATGAAAAGTTTAATTCCAATAATTATATTAATTATCTAGGATAAAGAAAGGCTGAATTTAAGAAAGAAGAGAGGAGGAAAGCCTTTCCAACAAGGCATAGCATCATTTTACATTTTAAACAAAACAAAAATTAGAAAACCATTAAAAGGAATAAGAAAAAGTAGGATTTCTAGCCTACATGAATTTCTGGGAGCTTTCCTTTGGCTTGATGGTTTGAGGGATCTACTTTTGTTTGCAACAAGAGTGGCCACCTATTCTTTAGAAGAGGGAATGGTCAAAAACTAATGACTTATTAATAAATTCATAGTTTTTGGCTCTGGGTATAGGAGTAGAGTAATAGTGCATAAAACACTATTAACCATTTACAAAGGGGGAGGCTTCATTTATAGGAAAAAATAGCCTCTAACCATCAAACTGATTCTAGAATTTTCCAAATTAGTTTGGTCAATTTTTGACCATTTTTAGGTCAGTTTAGCTTATTTTTTGGATCTAGTTGAAGCAGGAGAGAGAAGAGATGAAAATATCTCATTATTTGTGAGTTTAAAACTCAACCACACATGTGAAATAGGCACCTCCTTCATGAGGGAAATTCCCCCATACTGAGGTGTCAAAAATGCATCACTTCTCTAAATATCTCTTCTTTTTTAACTAATATCCTTGTCCTTGGTCAACTCTTCATCTTATGTGAGTATTTACTCATTTTTAGGGGGATTTTCTTTATTTCTTCAATTTATCTCCTCCCTACATTTGGATGAATCAGATTGGCCCCTCAGAACCTTAAATTTTTTTTAAAAATCTGGTACCTTAGGATAAGGCCTTTTGAAGAGATTATAATTGATTTCTAATGCACCTTCTGAAAATCTTTTTGAACTTTTGTTTCGGGGGAATTTATTTTAATAAGAAGAGATATTTTTCCATCCAAAAATATCTAAAAATTGAA
Organism: Cibotium barometz; assembly: GCF_041138505.1. Lineage (NCBI taxonomy): Eukaryota > Viridiplantae > Streptophyta > Polypodiopsida > Cyatheales > Cibotiaceae > Cibotium > Cibotium barometz. Next base: position 38,471,256 of record NC_141075.1, on the reverse strand, counting down.
TAACCTCTCTCTAGAACATTTTCTCCAAAACAGGGTAAAACAGGATCTTTCTTTTAGTTCAGAGGGGAATAATTATAAGATCAGAAGGGGAGGTTCTTACACCTGTACACCTCAAAAGCCAGAGGGAGGAATCTTACATTCTACCCCACTTAAAAAACGTGAGATATCCTCATCTCGCAAAATTAGAGGAGAACTCTTTTCCTTAAGATCCAACTGATTCTAGGGTTCCTTATAGTCCGGTGAACCCAACAGAATCCTAGGATAAAGATCCCTTATATAAAACTCATCATCAGATAATAATTCACTCAGATCATAACATTCAAATCCTTATCACAATAATGGTCCATTAGACCAAAAGTTCTATCTAAACAGTCCTTCATGGAAATTTTCACAATAATGGTCCATTAGACCGAAATTTCTATCTAAACAGTCCTTCATGGAAATTTTCAATTTTACAGATTTTTAATTTGACACCCCTAACTTGATCCACTAGGTCAAGTGTTAACACCCCAACAATCTGCCAGCACAATCCACTAATCTCATAGTGATTTGCTGAAGTCATTAACGTCATTCCCCTACGAACATTATCACACAGGGACTCGTCCCATTCATCCTCATTGTGGTTTTGCTTAGTTTATTTATTACATTTCAACCAACATTCATGAATCTTCATTTTTCAATCAAAATCCAAATCAACTCATCAGTTCTCAACCAGAATTTAAAATCATATCAACCACATTCGAATTCATCATCTGGATAGTATTAATGCTTATAATTTCAAGTCTTAGATTTACTCGTATATACTGTCAGTAAAGAGCTGCAGTTATACCCTTGGTATATACGGGTAGTCACGGTGGAACTATAAGGTGGAACTATAAGGTAAATACCATCATGTCTAGGCCTCAAGCAAGTCAGGGATTCCATACAATTGCGGTACTTCAATCTGAAGACCTACTTACTAATTTACGAATTTCAGATTGAATATCAATTTATATGATTTTTATCACATAATTACAACCCTTTACTGATTCTTCATAAATTTTTGACATTTTTGGCTTCTCGGTTGATCCTCATTAGCCAATTTGCTCTGATACCACCTGTGAGATCCCTATCCCCACCGCGCAACGAATTCAGGGGTCCCACACTCTCGGGGCCTCACCCATGGATATCCGGACAAGAGACTAATCCATCGGTTCTTCCAAATCCAAATCCGAAAAATTTTCCCTTGCCCGAAAAGCACGGGCGATTCCTCCAGGATAACTTTTCTCTAACGTAGTCAAAAGCCTTAACTAACTGAACTGGTCTGACTGAACCTGTAAGTCCCATAGTCAGATCAGGGAAAAGATTGTACTTGGATCATAGAGGCCAACGCTTTTTTCCTCATTGAGAGGCACAGCCGTTGATTCTTTTCCATAGAACAATTTTTATCCGGGATTTACTTCATCTATCGAACCAGAACAGAATTGAGTCTCAATTTAGGGATCCATCAGTCCAGCCTAACCCCATCCAGTCCCATGGGTTAGCCAACTGCCCAACTACTGTAGTGATGGGATCAAATTGAGAATTTGGTTAGGTTGTCCTGGGTACCAGGGGAAAAGAGTTCCCAGGCTCCCTAGCCGAATATTCATGCAAACTTGAAACTAGTCACACCACTTACACACCCAATATGAAATTGCCTTTTTCCAAGATTCAACAGTCTTTAAAACAATCATTTAATGAAACCATAGTGTCACTGAACATAATCCTTTAATTATCCAGTTGAATCCTTATTTCCAAACATTCCTTCATTGGTGTACCTACTACGGCATCATTGGCAACCAGAACACTCACCACCTGTTTACTCAGGGGCCTTTTCGATAGTTCCTAGCTCATAGTAACCGGCAATATATTCACATATCAAAATGGAATCTCCGTTTTGAAGATCAACAAGATCAACTAACGGATCCATATAAAAGAGCCATGGACTCATCCATTGAGGGACCAGGAAGGTCAACCAACCAGATCCATGCTCGAATTCAGAAAACAACTCTTACTCCTTGTTCCAAAATCTTCCCCGACGTACGTGTGGGTATCTTCGACGACCTAGAGCCTGAGCACCGTATGGTCAGCACCCTCTAGGATCCTTCGCAGGTCACCTCGCGCTTCACTCATAGGCTGCTTCCTTGGCCCCTCATCCACTGTACCGGAAGCTCACCATTTAAATCAAACCGAGGCTGGTCAAGACCTTGCAGACCTTGCTACACGAGACATCCTCTGATGACTCTCTGTCAGCAGTTGCAACTTTAACAAATAGGTCTCCACGACCTCATTTTCACAAGACGGTCAAAATTCTTTCCCACCATTCTTGACATAAAACATTCATTTAAAAAACAGATTTCACATACAAATACAGTTCCAACAATATTTCCATCTTTTCTCATTACTCCACATCCTTTCACATTAGTCTCCATCTTTTCTCATCTTCCCATAATTTTATTTTCTTCATCGATCCCTATCACATCACATCATTCCCACATCAAATCACATCCAATCACATCATCCATGCATCAGTCCACATCATCCATACATCCATCTACATCAATCCACATTATCCACACATCAATCCACATCATCCATACATCCATCTATATCAATCCACATCATCCATACATCCAACTACATCAATCCACATTATCCACACATCAATCCACATCATCCATATACATCCAACTACATTAATCCACATTATCCACACATCAATCCACATCATCCATACATCCATCTACATCAATCCACATTATCCACACATCAATTCTTATCATCCATACATCCATCTATATCAATCCACATTATCCACACATCAATCCACATCATCCATACATCCAACTACATCAATCCACATTATCCACACATCAATCCACGTCATCCATACATCCAACTACATGAATCCACATTATCCACACATCAATCCACATTCATTTCATAAGTATTCCCATTCTCTTCTAATCACATCTTTTTCTATCTCATCACTTATTTCCTCATTTATCCTCATCAAATCTCATCCACTTGCATCTACCCATATATCTCATCACTTCACATACATTAACATCTATCCAGTTTACATCGCATATTATCACATTCATTTTACATCACATCTCATTCATTCACATCTCAATTCACAAGCTAACACATTCATTCACGTCCCTTATCATTCATTCACATCCCGATTCACATCACATCACATCTATTCACATCTCTTATCATTAATTCACATCTCGATTCACATGCTATCACATTTATTCACATCCCGATTCACATGCTATCACATTCATTCACATCCCGATTCACATGCTAACACATTCATTCACATCCTATATCATTCATTCGCATCCCGATTCACATGCTAACACATTCATTCACATCCTATATTATTCATTCACATTTATCTGATTCACATCACATCTCATCACATCTATTTACCTCTCATCCTCATCACATCTATTCTCATCACATTCATTCTCTATTCATTCCCATCTATCTGATTCGCATTCCATCTCATCACACCTATTTACCTCTCATTCTCATCACTTCTATTCCCATCACATCCATTCTCTATTCATTCTCATCTATCTGATTCATATCACATATCATCACATCTATCTACCTCTCATTCTCATTACTTCTATTCTCATCACATCCATTCTCTATTCATTCTCATCTATCTGATTCATATCACATATCATCACATCTATTTACCTCTCATTCTCATTACTTCTTTTCTCATCACATCCATTTATAGAATGTAAGAGAATTATTATTTTTGATATAAATATTCTTTACACATCTATTTATGCATGGATGTATGGATGATGTGGATTGATGTGTGGATAATGTGGATTGATGTAGTTGGAGGTATGGATGATGTGTGGATAATGTGGATTGATATAGATGGATGTATGGATGATGTGGATTGATGTGTGGATAATGTGGATTGATGTGTGGATAATGTGGGGATTGATGTAGATGGATGTATGGATGATGTGGATTAATGTGTGGATAATGTGGATTGATGTAGTTGGATGTATGGATGATGTGGATTGATGTGTGGATAATGTGGATTGATGTAGTTGGATGTATGGATGATGTGGATTGATGTGTGGATAATGTGGATTGATATAGATGGATGTATGGATGATGTGGATTGATGTGTGGATAATGTGGATTGATGTAGATGGATGTATGGATGATGTGGACTGATGCATGGATGATGCGATTGGATGTGATTTGATGTGGAAATGATGTGATGTGATAGGGATCCATGAAGAAAATAAAATTATGGCAAGATGAGAAAAGATGGGGACTAATGTGAAAGGATGTGGAGTAATGAGAAAAGATGGAAATATTATTGGAACTGTATTTGTATGTGAAATCTGTTTTTTAAATGACTGTTTTATGTCAAGAATGCTGGGAAAGCACTTTGACCATCTTGTGAATAAGGCCGTGGAGACCTTTCTGTTAAAGTTGTAACTCCTAACGGAGAGTCATCGGAAGACGTCTCGTGTAGCAAGGTCGGCCGAGGACTTGACCAGCCTTGGTTTGATTTAAATGGTGAGCCTCGGTTTGATTTAAATGGTGAGCTTCCGATACAGTGGATGAGGGACCAAAGAAGCGGCCTATGAGTGAAGCGCTAGGTGACCTACGAAGGATCCTAGAGGGTGCTGACCATATGATGCTCGGGCTCTGGGTCACCAAAGATACCCACACGTATGTCAGGGAAGATTTTGGAACAAGGAGTAAGAGTTATTTTCTGAATGCGGGCATGGATCTGGTTGGTTGACCTTGCTGGTCCTCAACGGATGAGTCCATGGCTCTTTTATATGGATCCGTTAGTTGATCTTGCTGATCTTCAACGGAGATTCCATTTTGATATGTGAATATATTGCCGGTTACTATGAGCTAGGAACTATCGAAAAGGCCCCTGAGTGAACAGGTGGTGAGTGTTCTCCCAATGATGCCATAGGTACACCGATGAAGGAATGTTTGGAAATAAGGATTCAACTGGATAATTAAAGGATTATGATCAGTGACACTATGGTTTCATTAAATGATTATTTTTTAAAGACTGTTGATTCTGTGAAAAAGGCAATTTCATATTGGGTGTGTAACTGGTGTGACTAGTTTTAAGTTTGCATGAATATCCGGCTAGGGGGCCTGGGAACTCTTTTCCCCTGTACCCAGGACAACCTAACCAAATTCTCAATTGGATCCCATCACTATAGTGGTTGGGCGGTTGGCTAACCCATGGGACTGGATGGGGTTAGGCAGGATTGATGGATCCCTAAATTGAGACTCAATTCTGTTCTGGTTCGATAGATGAAGTCAATCCCGGATAAAAATTATTCTATGGAAAAGAATCAACGGCTGTGCCTCTCAATGAGGAAAAAAGCGTTGGTCTCTATGATCCAAGTACAATCTTTTCCTTGATCTGACTATGGGTTCGGTCAGATAAGTTCACTTAACTAAGGTTTTTGACTACGTTAGAGAAAAGTTATCCTAGAGGAATCGCCCGTGCTTTCCGGGCAAGGGAAGTTTTTCTGGATTCAGATTTGGAAGAACCGATGGATTAGTCTCTTGTCCGGATATCCGTGGACGAGGCCCCGAGTGTGGGACCCTGCCCTGCACAAGAAGTGCTACTTCCGATGCTAGCACCCCTGAATTCGTTGTGCGGCGGTGGGGACATGGATCTCACAGCTGCTGGGTGCACTGTTGTTGTGAAGCCCTCTGAGCTCACACCTCTCATAGTGCTAGCACAGCTGCTGCTGCTGATCTTGCACTTCAAGTAGGGTGTGTCGAATATTATGATGGGAGATGCTCCACGTATTGGGGATGCATTCATGGAAAGCACTTAGGTGTGAAAAATCACCTTTACTGGCTTGACAGCTGTGAAACACCATATTAGATAATTTGGGAAAATTCCCATTCCCATTTGAAAAATGGGATCATGGTGAACTTGCCCAAAATTTTGTCAAAATCCCCTCACGTGACATATCGTTAGAAAGGTCTTGAAGAGTAAAATCTAAATCTACAATCTTTGACAAATTTGGAGCTATTATATTTAAGATATGTCCAAAACTATATAAAAAAAAGTTGATTCCCAAAATATAAGATTTTTTCCAAATTATCTAATATTGACTTTGTAGGAAAGAAACTCATGGCTGGTGCTGCAAGGACAGTTAAGAAGGTTTGTGACCTTTTCATGATGTATTTTGTAGCAAGGTTGTTCAACACTTGCAAGTAAGTTCCTATCCTTCATAGCTTAGTAAATAATTCTTCAAATATTACTAAATAAGTTTTATCTTACAGATGGTGACTCAAACACCTTCCAAGTAAGTTTCTCATCCCTATTCTTACAATAGTGACCATGCTTAAATATTCATTGATAAAACTTCAAGATTTTATATAACCATATGAAATAATAATCCGTTCGCGTTCTTTCTCATTTTTATACATATTCAATTGAATAAATATATATAAAGGTATGGTTCTCTACTCTTCAATTTTGTGTTTATTATTTAAGTTAATTGTAACTTCAAAAGTAAATTAACCTTTCATCATTCAGACTTAATCCACAAACTAAATAATAACCCACATTTTGAAAGAAAATTTAATCCTCTTCACACTCAAAGTCCATTTAGGGAAATCACGCAACATGCTTATCCTTTGTGAGATGACATCATATACTTTGTCACACTTGACATGTTTAATGCCATGGAATCTACATAACATGGAAGATAAACATATAAGATAATGCATATCTTGATATGAGTGCTAAAAGAAAACATAATAGCACAAGCCAAAAAAAAACCCAAAACTCAAGGAAGATAAAGTTCTAAAAGAGACAACACTACTCAAAAGGAAGTCTTTCATTTTTAGAAGAAGTTGAAAGACTTCTTATTTTCACCAATAGGACCCAAAATCTCTATTCGAGAGATTTCTATGCTTGTCCTCTCAAATCAAAGGAGCACTCAAAATTTTCCTTCAATTTGAGAGATGAGCGGGTCCTATTAGTGTCTCCCAAACTCTCACGAGGAACTAAAATCCTTGAAGAATTCTAGCTTCTCTAGTATCCAATTTAGAAAATTGGATTCCAAATCCTTGGATTGTTGACTATTGAGACTAGAGTTACTCATTGTTTGGAGGTTTAAAGATAGGTAGTAAGTCTCGAATAAGAAGAAACAATTATCTTATTTTTCTCTTGGTCGTATAGTTAGTAAACATTTGACTTCATACTATACCACAAGAAGATACACTTTCTACTCTTAGAATTCTACTTAACAGATCACATCCAAATGACTTGAAATATGTAACTCAAGGTTTCTTACCTGAATAAGCTTCTTGAGGTGTCATGTCCTTCATTGCTGTTATGGACTTCCACACCTCCAAGAGGGAACTCTACACATTCACCTAATGGATGAGCAATAGAACACAACCATCGTGGGGTACTTACCAATGCTTCGATCTCACCAATGCTTCGATCTCGAGTCCCTTGAGGCCTTCAAGCTTGCTTGTCAAGCTCCAAACTCCAAGCTCCACCTCCACACTATCACCGTGGAGTCGCTCACACCATCACATAGACCAATCACACTCTCTCTCCCTCTCTCATACAACCATAGACAAACAAGCATGAAAGAGGCACAATGCTAGAATTCTCTCACTCCTCACTCTCTCTCAAGTCACAAGGGGAGAGCTCTGAATAGCACAAAGGGGATTGTGTCCTTTTCATTATGAGAAAATGCCTTATATACAATTGGCCCTTATTCACACTTGGGTGCCCAAAACTTACTAACTAGGCCTTGGGTGGCCAATATCTCATAATGTACAACCTTTATAGTGCCTTTGCATGACACTTATTAATGTCCTCAATTGAGGATCATGTTATTAATCCGAATGGGATTAACATTCGCCCCTTCGTGATGTAGGTTCTGTCCTTAGAACACCTGTTACCGAGGTCGGAAGACCTCGTCACCAAACTCATGTCAGTAGAAGTTGCGTCTAGACTGGAGCTTCCGAAGAGTGCGACAGAATGCTGAGTGTGACTTCTAGAATCTAGTGTCTATCATGTCTTCAAATGTAAGATGCATATAGGCTAGAAGATATCGTAATAAGCGGTGGTAATACAGCATCACTCCTCTGTCTGAAGTATTAAGAGACTAAGGTTATGTAAAAAGGGAGGAGAAGGGTGTGTGTGTGAATGGACTTATGGTCCACTAGCTCACCTATTTAAAGGTGGAGCTAGAAGGCCTTTTATGGAGCAAGAAGCTTAGTTGTATTTTGAGCAACCCAATAAGCAAGATATTTTCTTGTATTTTGTGAGTCTCTCTCCTCCACATATTTGATCTAGCATGAGCACCACGAAATTCTAACATGGTATCTAGAGCTTGGCAAGATTAGGTCACTTTTGTGGTGTAGAATAGGTCAATTTTATTCTTTTTTTCTTTGTGGAGCTAAACCTCTTGCCAGTGGAGCAGCTCCAAGCTCCAGCAGCTTGTGGAGGCAAGAACTCGACGTGCTTTCAACTGGGAAAGTGTAGAAGAGGTCCGGGCGCTCAAGAACGTATAGATAATTAGTCGTTTTCTTCCCTCTTGGTTGCGGCATTGCACCTGGTTCAAAACGGCGCCCATTTTTCTACGCAGCTGTTTGCTGTTGCCGTACAGCTGCTGTTGCCGTACAGTGATTCGCCGTCTACAAGCAATTATAGGCTATGAGAGCTTAGGGCTTTTGAAGCCCATAGTCTCAACTACCTACAGCTTAAATCTCAGCCCCCCCAATGGCTGCTCCATGCATGTGCTACAACAAAAAAACCAGGCTGCCCCTGTGAGAGGAAGCCATGGAAGCTTGCATAGCTTCATAATAGTGTTTTTTCACTAATCTCCTCTTCTTAGCTCTAAATCTCTTCAAGTGCCTCTTGAAAGGGCTTTGCTTCCAGATCCTCTGAAGTTGTTGGCATACACTATGAGGTGCTCATAAGTCTCATTCATCAAAACATCATCAAGCTTCATCAACATCTTCAAGTCACAAAGCTTCTCAAAGTGTGCTTATAAGCACTAATAGTGTTGATTAACACTAATAAGGCTACTAATCCAACAAAGGGGAGCCATTCCAAAGTGTTTCTATACACTAAGAGTATTCTTAAACACTAATGGTGAATCTAATCACCAATGCAAGTGTCATTAGATGCTAAAAATGTGTTCTTAAGCACAAATAGTGTTGCTAAATACTAATGGTGATCTTAATCACCAAACAAAGTGTTCTTTGACACTAATAAAGCTAATCTCCATCATCAAAATTAGTGGTTGGGCACAAACCCTAAATGCTAAACCATAAGTTTCACCATCTTAATCTCCTTTTTTATGCAACATCCTTGGCTTGATTAAGGGTTGTTGCACTCTCATAAGCCTTTCTCTTTCTACTTAAGCCAAAACATCAAAAATTTCTAGTTTTTTCCTCTTCATAAATCAGCCCATTACTCTCTAGTAATCTCCTTCAATACCCAATGTCAAAGGACAACACCCAAATTAAGAAGTTCTCAGGAGAGGGCTTCCACACTTGGCAAGTCCTTGTCAAGTACAAGATGATGTCCAAAGGTTTTTGGCCATTCATCTTCGGCACTAAGGTTATTGATCAAACTAAGGTTGAAGATATTGAAGATGATGAGAGTGCACAAGCCATCATCATGCTTCATCTTGATGAGGCTCTCATTCACCATGTGGACCAGCTTCCGACTGCAAAGGAGAAATGGGATGAGCTTGATAAGCTCTAGGAGCTCATGGTAAGAATTCCAAGATCTCACTTAAAATTGAATTTTTCAGCTTGGAACTCAAAGAGGGAGACGGCATTGGATCCTTCATCTCTCACTTGAAGGGCCTTATGGTTCAACTTGCATCAGTGAATGCGAGAATGGATGAAGATGATGTAGTGGCTGTTTTGCTAAAAGCAGTCAAGAAGGTATACCCCACCTTAATCACACCACCCTGAAGAACATACCTAATCCCACCCTTGAAGGAGTCATTCAATCTTGTCTTGATGAAGAAAAGAGGCCAAAGGGAGGAGCTGAATCTTCAAATGCAACAACTTCATCGAATATCAAACAAGCTTTGTCACATCAAGTGATCAAAGTAAGATGTGTCCATTGCAAAAAGGTGGGTCATTTGGCAAATAATTGTTGGATCAAATATCCCAACAAAATGAAATGTAACAAGTGTAAACAAACAGGACATATCACATCTAAGTGTCCTAACAAAGAGTCAGAGGAGGCTGACTTTGTATCAACCTCTAACTCCACTGAGAAATTGTTTTAAATCTCAATGTAACCACACCTCTATTCCTAACCTTGTACGCCTAATGTTATAAAGGCATCCTATGTCCCACCTATTCCAACTTTTTTCATAGTTGGTATTGAGGGGGGGTATTAAGAGACTAAGGTTATGTAAAAGGGGAGGAGAAGGGTGTGTGTGTGAATGGACTTATGGTCCACTAGCTCACCTATTTAAAGGTGGAGCTAGAAGGCATTTTATGGAGCAAGAAGCTTAGTTGTATTTTGAGCAACTTAATAAGCAAGAAGTATTTTGAGCAAGAAGCTTAGTTGTATTTTGAGCAACTTAATAAGCAAGATCTTTTCTTGTATTTTGAGCAGCTTAGTTGTATTTTGAGCAACTTAGTAAGCAAGATCTTTTCTTGTATTTTGTGAGTCTTTCTCCTCCACATATTTGATCTAGCATGAGCACCACGAAATTCTAACATGAAGGCCCTTGGTTTATGTCGAACTACTGCACGTGCTACTGTGCTTTAAAGCCATCATAGGTTTCTTTAGGTTGATATATTAGTATCACCAATAATTTTATAAACCTAACACTGTCCACAATGGCAGGATCAGGTATTCTACGCCACACTCTGATCCAGGTTAGTAGTTATTATCTTTGTTCTTGAATATGGCCAAATGTTGCTAGTGTGAAGATGGGAAAGTTATAACAAACATGGGAGTCCCTGTTTTTGGCCTCTTGGAATTCCAGCGGCATCCACCTTCTCTTGATAGGCATGTACAATGGATTTACCCGTAGTGTTGGTGGCACGCTCATGTATACTATGCTGTATTCTGGAACTGTTAGAAACTCCTACCTCCATGTGGATTGGATTCTAAAATCTGTTAGTTGTGGCTCTTTCTCATTTGTGTGGATGGTGGTGTATCCACCTCTTGTGTGCACAGGATGTCGCTTTCTCCATCTGCTCCAACAGTAGCTGATCATGAACGTGACAAGTCAAATTTCCAGCAAGTCAGCTAAATGAGGGTTGGCGAGCCTTGTGTGTTTTGCGACATTTTCCCACAATGTTCCTTCTCTTGCTACGAAAGGGAGTAATTCCTCTAAGTCGGGACGTGGGGCACGAAGAGGGTATGGAACATAATGTTGCCGTGTGGGTGTGACTATAGAGTATGCTTCTGGCATGATCTATTGGGTACGATCGAATGGAGTAATTTGCATCAGGACTTGGAACATAAGCTTTAGCTTTAAAAGTGGATTGCCTACTTGAATAAACTCCTCATACTCTGTAGCTGTCAAAGAATCCAAGATATTTTGTTCAGTGAAAGGCATAATATTATCATGTGGAGTCTGATCACATACCTCTTGATGTTGCTATGGAGGAGATGGGTTAGGTGCCAATATTGTTGAGATATCGAGCTCATCTAGTGAGGCGGTGGACACTGATGACCTGCCTGGGGGATAGGCCCCACAGTTACACCACTAGCATGGTTGGTGGAGATCATGGGTGATATGCGGCCAGTGAGATGATAGGCTGTGTGACAACCATTCTAGAGACTGGCATAGTTATAGCACCAGCTCATTTAGTTGGGTTCACACTATAGAGAACCCTAGTATGTATTTGGTTGAGTACCTTTTCATATAGTGTGTACTCTTTTCTTTGTATATGGTGTGTTGAGTGCTGTGTGAAGAAGAAGAAGATTTTCAGCCTCTCACCTTGTGTGTTCTCTTTTAGGGTTTTGTGAGTGTGTGTGTGCTTGGAAGAGCTCAAGCTCTCTTCTCCCCTCCATCTTTTCATGGGGTAGGGGCTGGTTCATGCTTGCTAAGGGCTGAGCTGCAACAAACAAGAGAAGCACAAGAAGCGGTACGAGGGTAAGAGCTTCATCTACTCTTCCCTATTTGTGTTGGCGGCTACACCCTTGTCGGGAGCTCTATGGGAGGCACCGGCAAACGATCTTTGATTGAGGAGCTTTCTTCGTGGGAGTAAAGCTATAGGGTAACTATACTGTCCTATTAGACAATATTTTTCAGGCCGAAAACGCATTTCGGGCGCGTTACGACTTCCATTTTTTAGAAAGCAGGCAATTTCGAGCACTGCAGCGGGTAAGTCATCGATTCTCTGTAGAACTCTGTTTTAAGAACTACAGGAAGACAGATTGGTTGTGCAGACATTGTGTGTGCTGCAACAAGGAGGTCAACAGTTGCCATTGGGTGTATGTATGCACATTGAAGTCACTGATTGTGACATTTGAGTGTAGTACAGTACCGCTGCTGCAGAAAATACAGCAGTTTGTGTAGGACAAACCAGAGTGCTGTTTCTGGTAAATTTGTGTGTCTGGCAAGATGTCAAATGATGGCATAAACCAGATTGTTGCTCTGAGAAGCTTGATAAGAACAACTTCCATGTTTGGAGGTTCAGGGGCTGACAAATTTCCTGATGGGAAAGGGTTACTGGGACAGAAGGTGAGCATGAAGAGACACCGGAGATACCGGAGATCAATCTGACTGCTGCAGATGTGAAAGAGTTCAAGGATTGAAACCAAGGAGCCAGAAAAGTTATGTATTGGCTCTCTATTAGTATACAGGACACCATGATTAGGCACATACAGGATGCCAAGTCCCCCAAGGAGGCATGGGACACCTTGGTAAAACTCTATGAAACGAATACCAAAGCACGAAAGATACAGTTGAAGAATGAACTTCATACTGTGGAGAAAAAGAGTATGTTTGTGAATGACTATGCATTGAAGATCAAGGGTATTGTGGAATCCCTTGTATCTATTGGCGTTTCAGTAGATGATGATGATAAGGTGGAAGTCATTGTGGAATCCCTTGTATCTATTGGCGTTTCCACCTTATCATCATCTACTGCTGAAACGCCAATAGATACAAGCGATTCCACAATACCCTTGATCTTCAATGCATAGTCATTCACAAACATACTCTTTTTCTCCACAGATGATGATGATAAGGTGGAAACGCCAATAGATACAAGGGATTCCACAATACAAGGTGTTCAAGACGTCTATTCAGACTCGGGAAAACATTCCCAATTTCATAGATTTGGTGTCTATGTTGATTATAGAGAAGAGAAGAGCTTGGGTGAAGACCAACATCCTTTACAAAACAAAAACAGTTCAGAGCAACAGGCCTTCTACACAAGTTCAGGAAGAGGACGAGGTAGAGGAGGCCGTGGACGCGGCCAAGGAGGTGGCCAAACAGGTAATCAGAATTATGGCCAATAGCAGGTAATCAAAATTATGGCCAATAGCAGCAACAACAACAGTCCCAGAACTCACAACAACAGTCACAAAATTCACAACAACAACAAGATGCAGGTGGAAGAGGCTAATTCAGAGAGGCTAATTCAGAGGCAGGGGGAGTCAAAGAGGTCATGGAAATTGGCAAAGGCAGTATAATGATACATGTGGATGATTTTATTGTGGTAAGCCTGGACATGTACAGGCAGATTGTTTATAAGAAGCAGGCTGACATGGAAAATGGGAAATTGCAGTAGCAAAACAACTATGCATCTTCGAGCAGAAACAATGAGGATAATGAAAGGTTGTTTGGTATGCAGCATGTCGTTAATGCCATGTCTGAAAATGTTCAAGCAACACATAAGGATGATGGTACGTTGATTCAAGTGCCATGTCTGAAAATGTTCAAGCAACACATAAAGATGATGGTACGTTGATTCAAGTGCTTCGAACCACATGACAAGTCATGGGGAGTGGTTCAAGGAGATAAAAAACCTTGAAAGACCAGGTTTTGTGGAAACAGGGGATGACACTACTCATCCAATTGCCCATGTTAGAGATGTGCCGTTGTCTATGCAGGGGGATGGCAAAGTGAAGTACCTTGCAGATGTACTTCATGTTTTGAACATAACAAAGAATCTGGTTTCAGTTGGCCAGATGATTGAGCTCGGTTTAACCCTGATGGTTGTTATGTTGAAGACTTTAAAAGACAAGTGCAGGTTGGTTGCAAAAGGCAACAGAGTGGGCAGAATGTTTACATTGAATGTAAACATGCCTGAAGTGAGTGATGCGATGTTTGCAAATGGTTCAGGAATTGTTGCAGAGAATTGGACATGTGAATGTGCAGAGAATGAAGTCTATGCAGACTAAAGGAATTGTGACAGGGCTGCCAAAGTTTAAAGTTGAAGGTAAGCATGCCAATTTGGAAAGCAAACAAAGCATGTATTTCCACGTAATAGAAATATGAGCAGAAATGCACTAGATGTTGTGCATTCAGATGTATGGGGTCCTACGAAGACCATGTCTATGGGAGGCTGCAGGTATTATGTGACATTTATTGATGACCACACAAGGAAAGTGTGGGTATACTTCATGAAGGAGAAGGGTGAGGTGTTCACTCATTTTCAGAATTTCAGAGTTATGGTTGAAAAGCAAACAGGGAAATATGTAAAGTGCCTAAGGTCAGATGGAGGGGGAGAGTACTTCTCCAATGAGTTCTCTGAATTTTTGAAGAAGAATGGTATTTGGAGATAGTTTACATGTAGATACACTCCGCAGCAGCAAAATGGAGTTACTGAGCGGAAAAACAGGCACATTGCTGAGATTGCGCGAGCATTGATGGGAGAGAAGAATATGCCGCATAGCTATTGGGCTGAGGCTGTTTCTACAGTAGTTTACATCATGAATAGGACTCCAACTGCAGCCATACATGATGTAACTCCAGAGGAGAGGCTTACTGGCAGAAAACCTGATTTGTCTCATCTGAAAGTTTTTGGATGCATTGGATATGTGCATGTGCCAGATGAGCTGAGAACTAAGCTGACACCACATGGTATTGGATTACTACAGAGACAATATGGCTTGGACATGTTGTCCAAGTATGGTATAACAGGTTGTAAGCCTATCTCAGGGCCATTGGATCAGAATGGCAAGTTGAGTGCAGATTCATGAGAGATTTTGGAGGATCCTACTATGTATAGGCGCATAGTAGGAAGCTTGATCTACATGACGATCACCAGGCCAGATTTGAGCTATGCTGTTGGGTTGGTGAGTCAGTTTATGCAGGTTCCTCGGAAGCCACATTTGGATGCATTGAGATGAATACTGAGGTATGTGAGGTCTACTTTGCATTGTGGACTATTTTATGAAACTGGGACAGAGATACATGTACATGGGTACACAGATGCTGATTGGGCTGGTAGTATCTCAAATAGAAGATCTACTAGTGGCTTCATATTTTCTTTCGGGAGTGCTGCTGTGACTTGGCATAGCAACAAGAAGCAGCCTACGGTTGCTCTATCCAGTATAGAGGCCGAGTACAGAGGTGCTACTATGGCAGCATGTGAGGTAGCTTGGATGAGAAAGCCACTTGCAGATTTGGGTCTATCAGTGGATAGACAAGTTGTCATTTTCTGTGACAACATTAGCAGTATACAGTTGGCCAGGAACCTAGTTTTTCATGTTCGCACGAAGCATATAGAGGTCCCCTACCATTTTGTGAGAGAGAAGGTTTTGGTAGGAGACGTTGACCTTGTTTATGTCAGCACACAGGATGAGGTCACTGACATCTTCACCAAAGCATTGGGTACAGAGAAGCTCCGCAGATTCAGGGCTTTGCTTGGTGTACATGAGATGGAGTTGAGCTCGAGGGGGAGTGTTGAGATATCGAGCTCATCTAGTGAGGCGGTGGACACTGATGACCCGCCTGGGGGATAGGCCCCACACTTACACCATTGGCATGGTTGGTAAGATCATGGGTGATATGCGGCCAGTGAGATGACTCGCCTGGGGGATAGGCCCCACACCAACCACTGGCATGGTTGGTGAGATCATGGGTGATATGCGGCTAGTGAGATGACAAGCTATGTGACAGCCATTCTAAAGACTAGCATAGTTATAGCGCCAGCTCATTTAGTTGGGTTCACACTATAGAGAACCCTAGTATGTATTTGGTTGAGTACCTTTTCATATAGTGTGTACTCTTATCTTTGTATATGGCCTGTTGAGTGTTGTCTGAAGAAGAAGAAGATTTTTAGCCTCTCATCTTGTGTGTTCTCTTTTAGGGTTTTGTGAGTGTGTGTGTGCTTGCAAGAGCTCAAGCTCTCTTCTCCCCTGCATCTTTTCAAATACCTCCTCAAGGGCAAGAGTGTTAGTGGGAAAATCTAATTCTGGTAGAGAGAAGGAAGAGTAAATACAGTCAGCTTGGGAAGATGTAGTAGGTGGTGCGCTAGGATAAGGATTGAGAAGCAATAGCTTCTTTAGGTTGGTCGGGGATGATAGCTAGCTGCATGTTCTCCTCTGGGTTCATTCTCTTTTAAAGGCTTCTTTGCCACATGGTTAAGTACCTGAGTTAGGAGGTAAGGATTGCTGATCTTTGATTGATAGGCTTTTAGGTAATTCTCCATCTCCTTATGCATATAAAAGGCCCAATCCCCCTCCTTCTCCTCATAAGCTTTAGCTATCCTGTTCAAGCCCACCCTCTTGTACCTGTCAACCAACTTTATTTACATCATAAGTGATATTGCTCTGCATGCTTTTTTGGTGGCTTCATCTCTGATGTTTTTGTATTTTGCTCCATTTGAGTTGAAAGAATTTCTCTTATATATTAGCATTTCATTGATTGGCATTGTATCAATGTTGTGCATGTGGGATTTCACTGCAGCAGGCTGGGAGTTGTAAAGATTCTTTGATTAAATCTTCTGTGAGATAAGTAGCTTTTCTGTGGTGCCATCCGCCTTTGTAATCATTTCTCTCTTTGTTTTCTTGTTGTATGTTTTTAGGTACTCGGTGCACAGAGGTCGGTGTCAATAGACCCTTGAGGTGTGATTTCGATACTCGGAATGGTCCCAAGCCTCGGTATTTAAGTCCCTTGTTTTTAGTTCTTTTTGCTTGAGGTTTCTATCAAACCAATGTTTCTTGCGTACTTTTTAACCATGAGCCCATGTGATGCTATCAAACAAAACTGGGTCTCATCCAGTTTTTCCAAGTCAATTAGCCTTTCAGCTAATGCATTCTTAGTTAGACGCTCCTGTATAGCAATCCTTAATAAGCTTGGGAGGACTAGGTATTCCATGGGCATAACCGCTTCAACACCTTAAGCTAGATAAAAAGGAGTATATCCTGTCGCTACCTTATATGATATGTGCGGTAGACCCAAAGAGCAACTGTCAGCTTATGCTCCCAATCTTTTCGATTTGCTTCCAATGTTTTTGTCAAGATAGTACACAAAATCTTGTTGGTACTTTCTGACTCTTGCCAAGCTCTAGATACCATGATAGAATTCATGGTGCTCATGCTAGATCAACTATGTGGAGGAGAGAGACTCACAAAATACAAGAAAATATCTTGCTTATTAAGTTGCTCAAATACAACTAGGCTTCTTGCTCCATACAAAATGCCTTCTAGCTCCACCTTTAAATAGGTGAGCTAGTGGACCATAAGTCCATTCACACACACACCCTTCTCTTCCCCTTTTACAAAACCTTAGTCTCTTAATAATCCCGATACTTTGGTGATAAGAGGCATTATAAGCAAACTCAACTAGATGTAAGTAGCTTAACCACTTTCTGGGTTCCCTGCCATAGCATGACCGAAGAATATCTTCAATTACTTGGTTTACTCTTTCAATCTGGCCATCTGTCTCGGGATGATAAGCTGTACTGAGATCTAAGGAAGTTCCCACTGCTTTAAAGAATGCAGAACCTTGATGTGAACTTAGAATCTTTGTCGCTCACTATTCTTCTGGGTAAGCCATGCAGCCTAAAAATCTCCTTGAGGAAGACTCTGGCAACATCCACTACAGAGTAGTGGATGTTGCCAGAGTCATGCAGCCTAAAAATCTCCTTGAGGAAGACTCTAGCAACATCCACTACAGAGTAGGTTTCTTTTACTGGAATCAGATGGGCAACCTTGGTTAATCTGTCAACTACCACAAAAATGGAGTTGTAACTTGATTGCACTGACGGTAATCCAGTAACAAAATCCATACTGATACATTCCCACTTCATTTGTGGAATGTCTAAGGGATGTAGCTTTCCTTGCATCTTAACCCTTTCTTTCTTGACTCTTTGACATGTTAAGCACTGACGTACATGATTGAGTACATCTCTTTTGAGTCCTGGCCAGAAGAAGCTCTTCTTTATAGACATGTAGGTCTTTATGAACCCTGGATGTCCAGCTATCATGCTATCATGGGCTTCTCTCAGAATTTTTCCCTTTGTTTCCTCATCATTAGGAATGCATAGCCGATTATTGTAATACATGCATCCTTCGTCCAATTTGTACCCAAGAACTCGACTCATTTCCATTAGTAGGGTAGCAATAGGGGCAAAGAATCTATCTTGCCATGATCTTCTCTCTTGCTTCACTCATTAATGGATTTGACACCAATGGTATTGCAAGCAAGGAGGCTTTCCTACTGACAGCATTGGCTACCACATTTTCTTTCCCTGGTTGGTACTTTATCTCAAAGTCAAATTCTTGCAGGGTTTGCATCCACCTTCTTTGACGCATGTTGAGATCCCTTTGGGTGAAGATCCACTTTGGACTTTTATGATCTTCCATCAAGGTGAATCTCTGTCCCAAGAGATAATGTCTCCACAACTTTAGAGCATAAACCACTGAGAGTAACTCCAAGTCATGGACATCATAATTTCTCTCATGCATTCTGAGTTTTCTGGATTCATAGGCTATTGCATGACCTTCTTGCATAAGTGCAACTCCTAGGGCGAAACCACTGGCATCTGTCAGTACCTCAAAGGAGGGTAAGGAAAAATCTGGCAATTTTAGGATAGGGTTGGTTACTAAGGCTATCTTCATCTTATCAAAAGCACTCTGGCACATAGTAGTCCAATGAAATAGGGTACTCTTCTTGAGAAGGTTAGTCAAAGGGAATGCTATTTGAGCATACCTGGGTGTAAAGATTCTATACCACTCGGTTAATCTTAGGAATCCTCTGACTTCTTTCACTGTCTTGGGCTCTGTCCAATCCACGACTGCTTGGATTTTAGTGGGGTCAGGATAAATCCCATCCTTAGACATTATAAATCCCAAGTATTCGACATGGTCAGCAGAGAAAGTGTACTTACTCTTCTTTGCAAAGAGTTGGTGCTTCCTTAGGATCTCGAGGACTTTGCACACACATGATCTTCATTGATCAGCTGCATTCTTGGAGTATACTAGGATGTCATCGAAGAAGACAAGAACAAATTCATCCAAGTATTCTCTGAGGAAGTCTTGCATGAGGTGATTAAATGTTGGTGGGGAATTTGTCAGTCCGAATGGCATGACTATAAATTCATAATGCCCATATCGAGTATTGATGGTTGTCTTGGGGATATCTTGATATTTAATTTTGATATGGTAATATCCAAATTTGAGATCTATCTTTGTGAACATTTGGGTTCCACTTAACCGATCCAAAAGTTCATCAATCCTAGGAATAGGATTATTATTTTTGACTGTCAATGATTTAATCCTCTGTAATCAATATTGTAAGATTCCTCCCCCAACCCCTTTTTGATGTCTAGTATATTCCCCTGTAATCAATTCCTTTTCTGAAATATAAGAGATCTTGTTTGTGGCTGTTTTAACCTAGAGAGAGAAAATATGCTAGAGAGAGAATATTCAGATTATGAATATTTTTGGATAGAAAATTAACTCATCTTATTAAAATAAGTTCCCCTGAAATAGAAATTCAAAAAGAATTTTCCAATGTGCAATTGGAATTAAATGGAAATAAGTATAAAGAACCTTAGTCTAAGGGTCTAGATTTTCAGAAATTTTTAGATTATGGTCCAATTAAGGTTCCTATGGGCCAATAGCATCAATCCATGTGTAGGGAGGAGATAAATCCAATTTGTAAAAGAAGATACCCAAAAATGAGTAAATGCTCACATAAGATGAAGAGTTGAAAATGTACAAGATTTATTAGTAAAAAAACTATGAGCAATATTAAAAATATGAGATATTTTGGGTATCCAAAAATGAGTAAATGCTCACATAAGATGAAGAGTTGAAAATGTACAAGGTTTATTAGTAAATAAACACATATGTAAGGAAGGGGAGTTCTTTAAAGGAGGTGCATATTTCATATAAGATGAAGAGTTGAAAATGTACAAGGTTTATTAGTAAATAAACACATATGTAAGGAAGGGGAGTTCTTTAAAGGAGGTGCATATTTCACATAAGATGAAGAGTTGAAAATGTACAAGGTTTATTAGTAAATAAACACATATGTAAGGAAGAGGAGTTCTTTAAAGGAGGTGCATATTTCACATAAGATGAAGAGTTGAAAATGTACAAGGTTTATTAGTAAAAAACTATGAGCAATAAAATTTTGACACATATGTAAGGAAGGGGAATTCTTTAAAGGAGGTGCATATTTCACATGCTTGAATGAGTTTTAAACTCAAAAATAATGTGATATTTTTATCTCTCATCTCTCTTGAACCAAACCAAATCAAAATGGAACCAAACCGAATCAAAAAGTAACCAAACTAGGTCCAAATCTAGTCCAAATTCAACCAAACTGACTTGGAAAATTCTAGAATCAGTTTGTTTGGTTAGGAGCTCAAATTTTCCTATAAATAGAAGCCTTCCCTTGTTGAAAAAAATATAGTGTCTTATGCTTTGTCACTCTACTCCACCTAAGCCAAAATATATAGTGTCTTATGCTTTGTTACTCTACTCCACCTAAGCCAAATTAGATAGAGTCTTATGCTTTGTTACTCTACTCCACCTAAGCCAAATTAGATAGAGTCTTATGCTTGTTACTCTACTCCACCTAAGCCAAAATATAGAGTGTCTTATGCATTGTTACTCTACTCTACCTAAGCCAAGAGTTGTGAATTCTTTAATAATTCACTAGTTTTTGATACTTCTCTCTTTCTTCAATCCCCATTGGTGGCTCCATCAACATACTAAACCAATTGATTGGTTGGGGGCCTCTACCGTGAATAAAGAATCAAGCAAATTATAAGGTAAGTATATTGAATTTTAATCTTTCTATAATTTCTCAATGATTCTCTCTTCTCAACCCCTCTCAAGCTTGAGAAGTTTAATTGGTATGGTTTTTTAAATGCTATTGAAGTTAATTGGTGAATAGTAGTGAAGAGTTACATAATTTAATAAATGCTATAGAAGTTAATTTCCATTTATGTTTAAATTCTAATGGTTTTTATGTAATTTCTCTCTCTCACTCAAGAAATGGTCATACTCATGAACCATTCTCAATCCAAATGAAGCTTTTCATAAAGCCTTTCCTTAATCCAAGATTAAGCTATGCTTGAGGCCAAATTAATGGCTTTTTGCTATGCTTTTAGTTTATGCACATTGATGATTCAATCCATTATGGACTGATGACCCAATTAGAGACCATTCTAATTGTTTTCTTAATGATCCAATTAGAGACCATTATGGATTGATGATCCAATTAGAGACCATTCTAATTATTTCTTTAATAATGAGCTTTATCCCTTAGAAAAAAATTGAGATTTATCAGTCATAGTAGCGGAGCTATGGCAAAATTTTTATAGAAATTACGCATAAAATAAATTCATTCAAAGTATAAAAAGAGGAATTCCTACCATATTCTAGGAACTATCATCCTAGATTAATTAAAAGAATTTTATTATGCATGGAGATGTGGATGTTGCATGTAGATGTAGATGTATGGATGTGAGTGTGAATGTGGAGGTGGATGTATGCATGGGACGTGGATGTATGCATGTAGAAATAGATGTGTAGATGAGGATGTAAATGGAGATGTGGATGGATGCATGTAGATGTAGAGGTATAGATGTAGATGTGAATGGAGATGTGGATGTATATATGTAGATGTAGATGTATAGATGTAGATGTGGATGTGGAGGTGGATGGATGCATGTAGATGTAGATGTATAGATGTAGATGGGAATGGAGATATGGATGTATGCATGTAGATGTAGTTGTGAATGGAGATGTATATGTATACATGTAGATGTAGACGTATAGATGTAGATGTGGATGTGGATGGGGATGTATGCATGTAGATGTAGGTGTATAGACGTAGATGTGGATGTAGAGGTGGATGTATGCATGTAGATGTAGGTGTATAGACGTAGATGTGGATGTAGAGGTGGATGTATGCATGTAGATGTAGATGTATAGATGTGGATGTGAATGTGGAGTGGATGTATGCATGTAGATGTAGATGTATGGAGGTGAATGAGAATGTAGATGTGGATGTATGCATAGGGATGTAGATGTATGCATGTAGATGTAGGTGTATAGACGTAGATGTGGATGTAGAGGTGGATGTATGCATGTAGATGTAGGTGTATAGACGTAGATGTGGATGTAGAGGTGGATGTATGCATGTAGATGTAGATGTATAGATGTGGATGTGAATGTGGAGTGGATGTATGCATGTAGATGTAGATGTATGGAGGTGAATGAGAATGTAGATGTGGATGTATGCATAGGGATGTAGATGTATGCATGTAGATGTAGGTGTATAGACGTAGATGTGGATGTAGAGGTGGATGTATGCATGTAGATGTAGATGTATAGATGTGGATGTGAATGTGGAGTGAATGTATGCATGTAGATGTAGATGTATGGAGGTGAATGTGAATGTGGATGTGGATGTATGTATAGGGATGTAGATGTATGCATGTAGATGTGAATGTACGCATATAGTTGTGGATGTATGGATGTGAATATACGATTGTGATGTGAGGGAATCTGAAGTGATGAGATGGAAATGATGTGATGGGATGAGTATACATATAAATGGAATATGGAATAAGTAATGTAGATTGAGGAGGGATAATGTGGAAAAATGAAAGTTAAAATAGAAATTGTATTGTAAACTGTTTGTAAATGCTGTTTGTAAATGCTGTCTGTAAATGATTGTTTTATGTCAAGAATGCTGGGGGGAGCATTTTGACCGTCTTGTGATTAAGGTCCTGATGAGAAAGTTGCAACTGCTGACGGGGAGTCAATGAAGGACGTCTCGCGTAGCAAGGTCGGCCGAGGTCTTGACCAGCCTCGGTGCGATTAAAATGGTGAGCTTCCGGTACGGTGGATGAGGGGCCAAGGAAGCGGCCTATGCGTGAAGCGCTAGGTTACCTACGAAGGATCCTAGAGGGTGCTGACCATACGGTGCTCGGGCTCTGGGTCGCCTAGGATACCCACGCGTGCGTCGAGGAAGATATTGAAACAGAGTTGGAGTTGTTTTCTGAAATCGAGCATGGATCTGGTTGATTGACCTTGCTGGTCTTCAATGGATGAGTCCATGGCTCCTTATATGGATCTGTTGGTTGATCTTGCTGATCTTCAACGAGAGTCCATCATGTTAAGTGATTATATTGCCAAGTATTATGGGCTAGGAACTATCGAAACGGCTCCTGAGCGTTCTAGTTGCCAATGATGCCATAGATACTCTGATGAAGGAATGATGGGAAATTAAGAATCAATTGGATAAATTGGAAGATGGTGATCAATGATACTATGGTTTTATTAAAGGATTGTTTTAAACTGGTTGAATCTGGTTGAAAAAGGCAATTTCATATTGGGTGTGTGAGTGGTGTGACTAGTTTTATTTTGCATGAACATCCGGCTAGGGGGCCTTGGAACTCTTTTCCTTGGTACCCGGGACAAAACCTAACCAAATTTTTAATTGGATCCCATCACTACAGTGGTTGGGCGGTTGGCTAACCCATGGGATTGGATGGGGTTAGGCTGGACTGATGGATCCGTAAATCGAGACTCAAACTTTTGTTTTTACGATAGAAAAAAAAAATAAATCCCGGGCAGAAACTGTTCTATGGATAGGAATCAACGGCTGTGCCTCTTGAATGGGGAAAAAAGCGTTGATCCCAATGATCCAAGTGCAAGTTCTCCTTGAACTGACTAAGTATCTTATAGATGTAATCGGATCATCTCGATCAGAAATGATCTTGACTACGTTAGAGTAAAAAGTTATCCTGGTGGAATCGCCCGTGCTTTCCGGTAGAGGAAGTTTTTCCGGGTTCGGTTTTGGAACAACCGACGGATTAGTCTCTTATCCGGATATCCGTGGGCGAGGCCCCGAGTGTGGGACCCTGTCCCGCGCGAGAAGCGCTACTTCCGCTGCCAGTACCCTGAATCCGTTGCTCGGTGGGAACAGGGATCTTACAGTTGGTATCAGAGCATTTGGTTAATAAAGATCAACTGAGAAGACAAATATGTCAAAAAATTATCAAGAAACACCAAAAGGTTATAATTGTGTGATATAATTCATACAATTTGATATTCAAACTGAAA
Source organism: Cibotium barometz (assembly GCF_041138505.1). Classification (NCBI taxonomy): domain Eukaryota; kingdom Viridiplantae; phylum Streptophyta; class Polypodiopsida; order Cyatheales; family Cibotiaceae; genus Cibotium; species Cibotium barometz. The sequence continues at coordinate 38,446,694 of NC_141075.1, read as the reverse complement.
TTCATAATTTGGTAATCGGTTCTTCAGATGGAAGTACCGCAATTATATAGAATCCCTGACTTGCTTGAGGCCTAGACATGATAGTACTTACCTTATAATTCCAAGGGCCATGACTACGCGTATATACCGAGAGTATACTGCAGCTCTTTACTGACAGTATATACGAGTAAATCTAAGACTTGAAATTATAAGCGTTAATGCTATCCAGATGATGATTTCGAATGTGATTGATATGATTTTTAATTCTGTTTGAGAATTGATGAATTGATTTGGATTCTGATTGAAAATGCTGATTGAAAATGCTGATTGAAAAAAAAAATGTTGATTTTTAAAAATTAGTTGAAATATAATGAAACCACAATGAGGGGGAATGGGACGAGTCCCTGTGATGATATTCATAACTAGAATGATGATAACGAATTCAACAAATCACTATGAGATTAGTGGATTGTGTTGTCAGATTGCTACTGTTAATACTTGACCGGTAGATCAAGTTAAGGGATGTCAAATTGAGAACTTGCTTGACTGAAATTTCCGTGGGGAGGAATGTTCCACAGGAAACTTTTCGGTCTAATGGACCTTTATCATGTTAAAGATATGAATGATATGATCTGAATGAATTGTTATTTAATGATGAGTTCTATATAAGGGATATTTATCCCAGTGTTCTGTTGGGTTGACCAGAATATAAGGAACCCCAGAATAAAATTGGATCTTAAGAAAAAGAGCTATCCTCTACCTTGCGAGATGAGGACATCTCGCACTTTTTAAGTGGGGTAGAATGTAAGATTCCTCCCCAGCCTTCGAGGTATACAGGAGTAAGAATCTCCCTTTCTGATCTTATAATTATTTCCTTTCTAAAATAAAAGAAAGTTTCTGTTTAAAAAAGGAAGACCCTTTCCCTAGAATACTTCTCAGGAGTCCCACCTGTTTTAAGGCTTTAGAACAATGAGTCCAGAAGTGAGAATCGGTGTTTTGGGATACCAAGGTTTTGGTTTTCATTCGAGTACGGCCCAAAAGAAGTTCTTTATCTCTTGGGGAGTATAAGAAGTTATCCCCCAGATATTGTGACCCTTATATCTGAATTCAATGAAAGTAGGTGACTTAGCCTACAAGTTTCTTTTATTCCCTCATCTCAAAATTCTTAATGCCTTCTATAGAAAAATGTGTCAAACTCAAATCATGGAAAGACGGTAAAACTTCAGTGGCAAGTTACCGTTGGCTTCTAGGTTACGCTAGCTCCTTCCTTTATATAAGTCGTAATTTTTACTTGCCGCTCACAGTAATCTTACTCCCATCAATCTCCTTTCTTTCTTAATCTCCTTCATGGCTTGGCAGCAGGAATTAGTTTTATCCCTGATGATTTCTCACCTTCAAGACGCAAGAGAGTCTGTGAAGAAAGACTTTATAGAACAGTATGAGCGCTCACTTTTTCCTCACCTAGGAACTTCTGTAGCGCAGACCAAATGGCGGACCTATCAAAACATAACTAGGGTAACACCCTGGGGTCAGCAGCACTTTCGTAACAATGTCCGCTTGGCCATGGTTATTGAAGCTTTGGGTTTGGGTCCCCGATACTACTGCGTCATGAGATCAAGGCATCTTGGGTTTTCTGAGCGGGTCTTCTTACTGGCGTGTTTTCTTCCTCATGAGAAGATATGCCTTTATCCCGTTTTTGGCTTGCCTCTCAGAGGTCCTTTTGTTAGATCACCTCATACCACTGAGATAGGTGCGGCAATAACCAGCAGAATCATTCCCATAGATGAGTTACCCTATACTTGTGCAGCTTGTGAGGACTGCTTTTGTGACCATATGATGGACGGGCTTATGGAAGTGTAAAGAGTTCTTCTATCTTTACTGTATAAGTTCCGAGAATGAATAAAGTTTAAATCTTGTTCTTATTTGAATCTTGCTCTCTTTAAGACTTTTCTTGGTGGTTAATCTTGATTAAAATTTTCCTCTAAGTCTCATATTCGTTCACCTTGCGAAATTATCCCAAGTTGCGAGATGAGGACATCTCGCGTTTTTTAAGTGGGGTAGAATGTAAGATTCCTCCCCCAACCCCTTTTTGATGTCTAGTATATTCCCCTGTAATCAATTCCTTTTCTGAAATATAAGAGATCTTGTTTGTGGCTGTTTTAACCTAGAGAGAGAAAATATGCTAGAGAGAGAATATTCAGATTATGAATATTTTTGGATAGAAAATTAACTCATCTTATTAAAATAAGTTCCCCTGAAATAGAAATTCAAAAAGAATTTTCCAATGTGCAATTGGAATTAAATGGAAATAAGTATAAAGAACCTTAGTCTAAGGGTCTAGATTTTCAGAAATTTTTAGATTATGGTCCAATTAAGGTTCCTATGGGCCAATAGCATCAATCCATGTGTAGGGAGGAGATAAATCCAATTTGTAAAAGAAGATACCCAAAAATGAGTAAATGCTCACATAAGATGAAGAGTTGAAAATGTACAAGATTTATTAGTAAAAAAACTATGAGCAATATTAAAAATATGAGATATTTTGGGTATCCAAAAATGAGTAAATGCTCACATAAGATGAAGAGTTGAAAATGTACAAGGTTTATTAGTAAATAAACACATATGTAAGGAAGGGGAGTTCTTTAAAGGAGGTGCATATTTCACATAAGATGAAGAGTTGAAAATGTACAAGGTTTATTAGTAAATAAACACATATGTAAGGAAGGGGAGTTCTTTAAAGGAGGTGCATATTTCACATAAGATGAAGAGTTGAAAATGTACAAGGTTTATTAGTAAATAAACACATATGTAAGGAAGAGGAGTTCTTTAAAGGAGGTGCATATTTCACATAAGATGAAGAGTTGAAAATGTACAAGGTTTATTAGTAAAAAACTATGAGCAATAAAATTTTGACACATATGTAAGGAAGGGGAATTCTTTAAAGGAGGTGCATATTTCACATGCTTGAATGAGTTTTAAACTCAAAAATAATGTGATATTTTTATCTCTCATCTCTCTTGAACCAAACCAAATCAAAATGGAACCAAACCGAATCAAAAAGTAACCAAACTAGGTCCAAATCTAGTCCAAATTCAACCAAACTGACTTGGAAAATTCTAGAATCAGTTTGTTTGGTTAGGAGCTCAAATTTTCCTATAAATAGAAGCCTTCCCTTGTTGAAAAAAATATAGTGTCTTATGCTTTGTCACTCTACTCCACCTAAGCCAAAATATATAGTGTCTTATGCTTTGTTACTCTACTCCACCTAAGCCAAATTAGATAGAGTCTTATGCTTTGTTACTCTACTCCACCTAAGCCAAATTAGATAGAGTCTTATGCTTGTTACTCTACTCCACCTAAGCCAAAATATAGAGTGTCTTATGCATTGTTACTCTACTCTACCTAAGCCAAGAGTTGTGAATTCTTTAATAATTCACTAGTTTTTGATACTTCTCTCTTTCTTCAATCCCCATTGGTGGCTCCATCAACATACTAAACCAATTGATTGGTTGGGGGCCTCTACCGTGAATAAAGAATCAAGCAAATTATAAGGTAAGTATATTGAATTTTAATCTTTCTATAATTTCTCAATGATTCTCTCTTCTCAACCCCTCTCAAGCTTGAGAAGTTTAATTGGTATGGTTTTTTAAATGCTATTGAAGTTAATTGGTGAATAGTAGTGAAGAGTTACATAATTTAATAAATGCTATAGAAGTTAATTTCCATTTATGTTTAAATTCTAATGGTTTTTATGTAATTTCTCTCTCTCACTCAAGAAATGGTCATACTCATGAACCATTCTCAATCCAAATGAAGCTTTTCATAAAGCCTTTCCTTAATCCAAGATTAAGCTATGCTTGAGGCCAAATTAATGGCTTTTTGCTATGCTTTTAGTTTATGCACATTGATGATTCAATCCATTATGGACTGATGACCCAATTAGAGACCATTCTAATTGTTTTCTTAATGATCCAATTAGAGACCATTATGGATTGATGATCCAATTAGAGACCATTCTAATTATTTCTTTAATAATGAGCTTTATCCCTTAGAAAAAAATTGAGATTTATCAGTCATAGTAGCGGAGCTATGGCAAAATTTTTATAGAAATTACGCATAAAATAAATTCATTCAAAGTATAAAAAGAGGAATTCCTACCATATTCTAGGAACTATCATCCTAGATTAATTAAAAGAATTTTATTATGCATGGAGATGTGGATGTTGCATGTAGATGTAGATGTATGGATGTGAGTGTGAATGTGGAGGTGGATGTATGCATGGGACGTGGATGTATGCATGTAGAAATAGATGTGTAGATGAGGATGTAAATGGAGATGTGGATGGATGCATGTAGATGTAGAGGTATAGATGTAGATGTGAATGGAGATGTGGATGTATACATGTAGATGTAGATGTATAGATGTAGATGTGGATGTGGAGGTGGATGGATGCATGTAGATGTAGATGTATAGATGTAGATGGGAATGGAGATATGGATGTATGCATGTAGATGTAGTTGTGAATGGAGATGTATATGTATACATGTAGATGTAGACGTATAGATGTAGATGTGGATGTGGATGGGGATGTATGCATGTAGATGTAGGTGTATAGACGTAGATGTGGATGTAGAGGTGGATGTATGCATGTAGATGTAGATGTATAGATGTGGATGTGAATGTGGAGTGGATGTATGCATGTAGATGTAGATGTATGGAGGTGAATGAGAATGTAGATGTGGATGTATGCATAGGGATGTAGATGTATGCATGTAGATGTAGGTGTATAGACGTAGATGTGGATGTAGAGGTGGATGTATGCATGTAGATGTAGGTGTATAGACGTAGATGTGGATGTAGAGGTGGATGTATGCATGTAGATGTAGGTGTATAGACGTGGATGTGAATGTGGAGTGGATGTATGCATGTAGATGTAGATGTATGGAGGTGAATGAGAATGTAGATGTGGATGTATGCATAGGGATGTAGATGTATGCATGTAGATGTAGGTGTATAGACGTAGATGTGGATGTAGAGGTGGATGTATGCATGTAGATGTAGATGTATAGATGTGGATGTGAATGTGGAGTGAATGTATGCATGTAGATGTAGATGTATGGAGGTGAATGTGAATGTGGATGTGGATGTATGTATAGGGATGTAGATGTATGCATGTAGATGTGAATGTACGCATATAGTTGTGGATGTATGGATGTGAATATACGATTGTGATGTGAGGGAATCTGAAGTGATGAGATGGAAATGATGTGATGGGATGAGTATACATATAAATGGAATATGGAATAAGTAATGTAGATTGAGGAGGGATAATGTGGAAAAATGAAAGTTAAAATAGAAATTGTATTGTAAACTGTTTGTAAATGCTGTTTGTAAATGCTGTCTGTAAATGATTGTTTTATGTCAAGAATGCTGGGGGGAGCATTTTGACCGTCTTGTGATTAAGGTCGTGATGAGAAAGTTGCAACTGCTGACGGGGAGTCAATGAAGGACGTCTCGCGTAGCAAGGTCGGCCGAGGTCTTGACCAGCCTCGATGCGATTAAAATGGTGAGCTTCCGGTACGGTGGATGAGGGGCCAAGGAAGCGGCCTATGCGTGAAGCGCTAGGTTACCTGCGAAGGATCCTAGAGGGTGCTGACCATACGGTGCTCGGGCTCTGGGTCGCCTAGGATACCCACGCGTGCGTCGAGGAAGATATTGAAACAGAGTTGGAGTTGTTTTCTGAAATCGAGCATGGATCTGGTTGATTGACCTTGCTGGTCTTCAATGGATGAGTCCATGGCTCCTTATATGGATCTGTTGGTTGATCTTGCTGATCTTCAACGAGAGTCCATCATGTTAAGTGATTATATTGCCAAGTATTATGGGCTAGGAACTATCGAAACGGCTCCTGAGCGTTCTAGTTGCCAATGATGCCATAGATACTCTGATGAAGGAATGATGGGAAATTAAGAATCAATTGGATAAATTGGAAGATGGTGATCAATGATACTATGGTTTTATTAAAGGATTGTTTTAAACTGGTTGAATCTGGTTGAAAAAGGCAATTTCATATTGGGTGTGTGAGTGGTGTGACTAGTTTTATTTTGCATGAACATCCGGCTAGGGGGCCTTGGAACTCTTTTCCTTGGTACCCGGGACAAAACCTAACCAAATTTTTAATTGGATCCCATCACTACAGTGGTTGGGCGGTTGGCTAACCCATGGGATTGGATGGGGTTAGGCTGGACTGATGGATCCGTAAATCGAGACTCAAACTTTTGTTTTTACGATAGAAAAAAAAAAATAAATCCCGGACAGAAACTGTTCTATGGATAGGAATCAACGGCTGTGCCTCTTGAATGGGGAAAAAAGCGTTGATCCCAATGATCCAAGTGCAAGTTCTCCTTGAACTGACTAAGTATCTTATAGATGTAATCGGATCATCTCGATCAGAAATGATATTGACTACGTTAGAGTAAAAAGTTATCCTGGTGGAATCGCCCGTGCTTTTCGGTAGAGGAAGTTTTTCCGGGTTCGGTTTTGGAACAACCGACGGATTAGTCTCTTATCCGGATATCCGTGGGCGAGGCCCCGAGTGTGGGACCCCTGTCCCGCGCGAGAAGCGCTACTTCCGCTGCCAGTACCCTGAATCCGTTGCTCGGTGGGAACAGGGATCTTACAAATATAGAGTCTTAACATTCCATCTTTCTTTTTCTGAAAGAGAACGGGCACATGCCAAGGTGAAACACTTGGTCTTATGAATCCTTGTTCTAGTAGTTGTCTTAACTGTTCTTTAAGTTCTATGGCTTCTGGAACTAGCATTTTGTATGCGCCCTAGGCTATTGGCTGAGCTCCGGGGTTTAGTTCTATCTCATGATCGACTTCACGAGTTGGAGGCATCTCAGTCAGCTCTTCTGGGTTGCAATATATACATAGATCAACATGGCTCCAGAAAATCAATGCCTCAATTGCATATGCATGAAACGATGATACTGTGCTGTGGGCACGCCGCGATGAAATTGTTCCCTTACCGCTATATTGGTGCTACAATCTTACTTCTCGGAATAAAATGGCTAAGAAGTCTGAAAAGATGACAAGTAATCCTAAAATATCAGGGTGTGGGGTGATAAAGGATAACACCATGAACCACCTTTAGCCTTAACGAGACCATGGCTAATGAGACGTTCTGCATCAGCATCTAGCGCTGGTTGCAAGAGGCGTGGATATATTGTCGTGCAGACCACTTATGCTGTCATCTCTCAGCTGGGTCTAGAAAATATAGTTCCTCGAAATGATTAACGAGCCTTGCCTTGCTTGTTCGAGTCGTGGGCGAAAGAGAGGATATGCTTAAAAGCAAAGGCAGTCATATCCTGATTCTGGGTGAGGACGAGGATACCGGATAAATATGGAGTGTCCATCTATAAAATCCAATTTATCAATTATAAGTCTTCATCAATAAAGCTTAATCTGAATGAAAATATAGCATGTGAATGCATCTTTCCAATATTTTATTATAAAATGCAGACAAAATTCATCTCTTTGATTCTTGAGCTTTCAGCAAAGCTCTGATACCAGCTGTGAGACCCTTGCCCCCTCTGCGCGTCGACTCAAGAGTGCTAGCATAGCGAAAGTAGTCACCTCTTGCACACGGGGCAGGGCTTCCCACTCGAGGCCTCGCCCTGGATATCTAGGTAAGGGACTAGTCCGATGGCCCTTCTGAAATCGAGACCAGAAAAACTTTCCTCGCCCAGAAGGCATGGGCGATTCCACCAGGAAAATCTTCTAACTAAAATTTATCTAATAGGGTCAAGAGCCTTGACTGTCCTTTCTATTTTGACCAAACCCGTAGGTCACATGGCCGAATCAAGGAAGGGACTTGCACTTGGTTCATAGAAATCATTGCTTTTTTTCCCTTAAGCGAGGCACAGCCATTGATTCTTTCCCATAGAACAAGAATCTTCTTGGGGCTTACTTTAACTATCGTAACTTAAACCTAATTGAATTTTGTTATAGGAATCCACCGATCCAGTTAGCCAACCCCCCAACCACTGTATTGGTGGGATCCCTTTTTGTAAAATTTAGGTTGTGTTTGTCCCGGGTACCAGGGAAAAGAGTTCCCAGTCCCCCTAGCCAGCACTCATGCAATTATATTAAACAGACACCATTTACGCACCCAATATGAAATTGCCTTTTCTCAGATTCAACTATCTTCAAGACAGAATTGCAATAAAACCATAGTGTTTCCATCATAATCCTCAATAGTCTAGTTCCATTGTTTTACAAACATGTCTCATCCAGACTCTCCGTTTGAAGACCACCTAACCAACCAACAAGATCCATTTTCATAGTTTTCTAGTTCATTTAAATAAATTCTCGCCAATCCACGAATATCTTCCTCGACATATGCATGGGTGTCCTATCAGCCCGCAAGCCTGTGCATCACTTGGTCAGAACCCTCTAGGATCCTCCTTAGGTGTCCTAGCACTTCACTCAGGGACCACTTCGTTGGTCCTCGCCCATCGTACCGAAAGCGCACCATTTTCAACCGTACGGAGGCTAGTCAAGGCAGGCTTTGCCGTGAGAAACGTCCTTTGATGGCTCCCTGCCAGCTGTTGCAACGTTAACTCTCCTTAGTTTAACAATAAGCCAAATGCTTCCTCCAGCATTTTGGCGTAAGACAGTCCTTTACAAAAACAGAGTTTCTATGCAAGTAAGAATTTCCCATTGAGTTGATTTCACAAGACCCTTTTCCCAAAACCCAGACTTTCTTAATGAAAATCACGAATCTTGTATCTCGGTGATCCATCCATCAATTACAAATGAATTCCTAACTATTTCTAGATGGTTTTGGGTCTTAGGGAGAACTTCTCTAAGTCAGCCGATTATTCGTTCTTTGTTGTATTACTAAAGAAATGGGAATGGTCACAAGACTTGGTTTAATTTCTGATTCAAGAGATGGGTAGGCATCTTACTAATCCACATTTCTCACATGGTCATGGTCTATGGTCATGGTCTAGCCCTGAATTACTCAGATTTAATCCTAGATTTATGTCCTAAAGATTTTTCTCCATTTATCTAATAAATTAACTGTGATTTCTAATCATAAGGGTAAAAAATCCAAAATGATGAAAATTCATTCTTTCTTGGCCATAATAGAACTTTAAATAATTCTATTCATAAATAATGGAATTTAACAAGGATATTTCTTTTTCCAATGATCCTTTTTGTGAATATGCATACATAATTTATTTAGAATATTCACATAGAAAAATATTCTTTTTTTTCCAATTTAGACCTAGGCATTCAAATGCCCTAAATTATCTACACAGAATATGGCAAGACTTTCTCTTTTTGATACCAAATTAATTGATGCATTTTTCTAATAAAAATACAATGAAAATTCCTCTTTTGATAAATAAATAAAAACACTCATGTATATACATACCATGAATATACCTATTTTGAAATACAACAAAAATTTCTCTTTTAATATTGAAAATGTGTGTACATAGAAAATCATGAAAATTCCTCTTTTTGCATCTAGGTTTTTATGCATGCACATATAAAAATAAATATAACAAAAATTTCTCTTTTCGTCATTTAAACATTTATGTATAAATACTATAAAATTATTTTCAAAAAATGTAACAAAAATCCTTCTTTTAGCATTAAAATGCTTATGCATAGAATATGATGAGAATTCCTCTTTTTGCATTATCAAAATAATGCATAGAATTAAATTAATTTTTTTAAATGGTAAAATTTTACCATAGCTTCGCTGTATTTTTTGAGAATAATCAAAATTCTATTTTTAAATAATTACACATAATTATAAAATATGGTGGGACTTCCTCTTTTAATCTAAAAATTCATTATGCATACCTAAGCATAATTATAACCATAATTACATTTAAACCTCTTGTTTATTTTTTAAAATATCCCATTATCATTCCCACATGAAAATAATTACAAAAATGTTAGCATAAACTCTCTTTCAACTTAAAATGAATAATTATGAATTTTCTAATCATAAAACAAGCTTGAATGAATTAATCCTTATTCTAATTAGAATAAAAATTATAAAAATGCTTAATCTTTATCTCTAGCTTGTTAAGCCTAGAGGTTTGGTTAGAAAATGAGATTAATACTAAGATCCATCCTTCCAAGAAGGATTAATCTATAAAGGTGAGTATTCTTACAAAAAGAGAGATTTACTAATTAAAAACATTATATTTAAGCATAAAATATTAGCATTAATCCATTTAAACAATATGAATCACTAAAAGCTTGGTTTTAAGAAAAAACCATTGATTAAAATGCTTCCCAAGCATTAGAGTGGTTGGGAAGAAGATTACCATTCCAAAAAGAGAAAAACACCGTTGATTTAAGGCTTACCCTTGGTTTTTGGCTTGATTCTTTAAGAAGTAGAGTCACAGATATTGTTTTGGTTGGGAGAACCTCAATGATGTCATGCTTCAATGTGGGAATCCAATGCCTGACTTATTTGGCTTCATGGTAGATGAAGCAGGAGCTAATTGGATTGCAATTCGGACAATGTACAATGGGGGGTCCGATAACATACTTGTTGTGGACGAAAGAGATCATGTCTTTTTCACTGGGAATAGAGTTTGTAAAAGCACACAAAGAAACTTGTCCTAAATGAAAAAAGAGCAGATCATCTAAGCATGTGTGAGGAGTGGAGGTTATGTAAAACAACAGAGGCTGCATCAATGGACAAGGCTACAAAGAACAAACATGTCTATAAATTGTATTGTTCATCTAAGCTATTGCCTGGGATCACTAGAGTGTCATAGGGTGACATGTGAATACTATTTGAACAATCAGAAGTTCAATGATTGCTACTTTCATGGATATTTGAACAAGAAAGGAAGCAAAGGACTTTTGACAAAAGAGGAGAGGACAAAAATAACATGTCATGATTGCAATGAAGTTGTTTCTTGTATTATAACATGCAACTGTATGATCTACTATGTGCTACTTGAAGATGAAGGCATGATACGCTTGGTGGTGCACATGGGCGAGCACAAACATGGGGTCCAAAGTGGGACATCAAAAGCAGCTATTGAAAGGGTAAGGAAACTTGTTCGAATAGTTTTGAGGGTGGATAGAGGGAGTGGTCCACAAAAAATTCAAATGATTATGGCTGTCAAATAGTTTTGGACCCCCTTGTTTTGGATAACAATGGTGCTATGGGAGACACTGAGCTTAGCAATTTCTTGGAAGAGATGATGGCGCTGGTGCAAAATCAAAGAAACTTCATTTTTTTCGTAACTTAATTAGAAAAGCCTAATGTGACCTAAAATTCTAATGGATGTCATATGTATTGTTGTTCTCTTGATTGTAGATTCAAGAGAATTGTGGCCTGTGAGAAACATAAAGAAGCATTTATTATAGGAGATGGATTTGATTCCATTCTCCAATTAGAAAGGAAGTGCATGTTTCCATTTTTCCATGGCAGACCGTTTCCTGGTTAAGGTGGTCCTGATGAGAAATGCTTTCTTTTTAAAACGTCCACAAAAGGCCCAAGATCAGGGGTAGACCTTGTGAACCGCATGTGTCTAATAGGATAAGGGGACCTGTGTAATGCATGGCTGCATTTTGATCGTACACATAGAATTCTGAAAAGATACAGGGGAGAAGAGATCTTGAACTCTTGCAAGCACACACACACTCACAAAACCCTAAAAGAGAACACACTAGGTGAGAGGCTGAAAATCTTCTTCTTCTTCTTCACACAACACTCAACACACCATATACAAATATAAGAGTATACCAAATATGAAAAGGTACTCAACCAAATACATACTAGGGTTCTCTATAGTGTGAACCCAACTAAATGAGTGAGTTGGTGCTATAACTATGCCAGTCTCTAGAACGGCTGTCACACAACCTGTCATCCCACTGGCCGCATATCACCCATGATCTCACCAACCATGCCAGTGGTGTAAGTGTGGGGCCTATCCCCCAGGCGGGTCATCAGTGTCCACCGCCTCACTAGATGAGCTCGATATAGAGCTCGATATCTCAACACTCCCCCTCGAGCTCAACTCCATCTCATGTACACCAAGCGAAGCCCTGAATCTACGGAGCTTCTCTATACCCAATGCTTTGGTGAAGATGTCAGCGACCAGATCCTGTGTGCTGACATAAACAAGGTCAACGTCTCCTGCCAAAACCTTATCTCTGACAAAATGGTAGTGGACCTCTATATGCTTCGTGCGAGCATAAAAAATTAAGTTCCTAGGCCAATTGTATACTGCTAATGTTGTCACAGAAAATGAAAACTTGTCTATCCACTGATAGACCCAAATCTCTGCAAGTAGCTTTCTCAACCAAACTACCTCACATGCTGCCATAGCAGCACCTCTGTACTCGACCTCTCTGTACTGGATAGAGCAATCGTAGGCTGCTTCTTGCTGCTCCAATGGCTGCAACATATACACCTCTTCCTGCAAATCCCCATGCAAGAATGCATTCTTTACATCCATTTGTTGTAAAGAATGCATTCTTTACATCCATCTGATGTAAAGACCATTACTTTGACATAGCCACTGCTATCACAACTCTCACTGGGCCGAAAGTTTCCTCATAATCAATGCCATATGTCTGCGCATATCCTTTGGCTACCAATCTAGCCTTGTACCTGCTTATGCTTCCATCACTGTTATGTTTTACTTTGTACACCCACTTGCATCCAATGGCTTTCTTGCCTTCAGGCAATTGCACTAAATCCCAAGTCTCATTTCCATATAGTGCATCCATCTCCTCATCCATAGCTTTCTCCCAACACACATTTCCAACAGCCTCATCAATGCATGTGGGCTCTACAACCTATACAACTTTTGCCATGTATGCATAATGATGTGCCACATAACCATCATAGGTAAACCTCTGCATAGGATTCTTCACTCTCCCAGATATTCGCAGCTTTGCATTCATGGCTTCCATAGTCTTGTTTACACTAGGTGTTCTCATAGCTGGTATCCCAATATCCTCATCAAGGTTCATCTCTGAGCCACTAGACTCTCCATCAACATGAGAATGCCTTGCAGAAATATCAGGCATACTAAGGGACTCAATCACTTTCTCTTTGCCTTTATGTAATGTACTAATCACATTTGCAGGACTGGTATTATGATGCAGCCTGCCACTCCTCCATGGTCTATCAACGGAACCACTAGATGAGGACTATCTTGGTCCACTCAAAGACTATGATTGCTGACTTGCATTCTATGCAACCACATTTCCACTCACATAAGCCCCAACAGCTTCTTTTTCCGCAGCATACCATCTGCTCATCTCATCAAAAACAACATCCCTGCTTACCCTCAACTCACGTGGTGTTGTAGCAGGGTTATAACACATTTATCCCTTTTGCTCAAGGGAATATCCAATAAACACACATTTTTCAGCTTTTGGATCCAGCTTAGTTCTCAGCCCATCTGGCACATGCACATATGCAATGCATCCAAAGACTTTCAGATGAGACAAATCAGGTTTTCTACCAGTAAACCTCTCCTCTGGAGTTACATCAATTGGAGTCCTGTTCATGATGTAAACTACTGTAAAAATAGCCTCAGCCCAATAGCTATGCGGCATATTCTTCTCTCCCATCAATGCTCGCGCAATCTCAGCAATGCCTGTTTTTTCGCTCAGCAACTCCATTTTGCTGCGGAGTGTATCTGCATGTAAACTGTCTCTGAATACCATTCTTCTTCAAAAATTCAGATAACTTATTGGAGAAGTACTCTCCCCATCCATCTGATCTTAGGCACTTTGGGTGGTTGCAAGATGAGGTTATCTAGTTTCATGTAGTGGGTGCCCTTGGCTTTAGCTGGAAAACAGGCATTTTTTTCAAGAAGAATAGCCAATCTCTCCTAGTTAGCCAAGGAGTTTCACTTCAAGGTCTTCTAATGAAACATCATATGCAAAGTTGGGCACCTAAAACTATAATCTGATCGAATATCCAGTAATTGCAAATCCCCTTTTCTTTGAGAACCAAGTTTGTATACAGGCCCTGTCGTAGGTTTAGACAAGTACAGTGAATGTGAGTAAATTGCCTATAACTTTAACATTATTACTCATATGATGTTCCCACTTTGCATATCATAAATACAAATAACATAGAGCTTAACTTGATTTATCGAGTAATTTTTGATGTGTTCTACTATTTTCTATATTATTTAAAATGTATTAGAATTGTTAAAAAACATACTATTTTATCCTCCCACCACATCTACCATTTAAAATGCTCAAATTGTATGGATCTAGTGATGATTAGATTGGGAAAGATTAGTATAATGTGGGTATAAGGTAAAATTACAAATCTAACGGTTGGATTTTTGTAGATTTACTTTGGAAAATTTGTTAGGACTGTAAGAGGCCCATTAAATCAATTGTAATTTAATTCTAGAAAATTAAATATTGAATCTTTCAATCTAAAAACTCTAGGGATCAATACTCTTGTTGCCTTGAATTTATTAAAATTTTTTTGGCTTAACTTGAGTATGGGAAGGTCCATTTTCAATTCTCCCAAGTGAAAATTCCCATATTGTGTCCACTCTCCCCTTTTCAAGTCTAAAACCAATCCTAGCTAGGTTTGGAAATCTAGGCTTGGTAAACTTCAAAGCTTACGTATCATTCCATGTGTGAGGCTTGGGTAGGCACAAATCTTATATATGCATGCCACTTTATGTCCACATGAGCTTCGAGAGGATGCACATAAGCAGCTTGCCACCTCAGCTTGCCACCTCCACCCTCCATGTCAACATGGTCAACCTAGTTGTCTCTCCACCTCATCATCCTAGTCATCATTAATGCCACATCTTCTTGCCACCTTTGCATGCCACCTCGCACTTGGTGACATGGCATGCCACATCATGGAATTGCCACATCAACCATAATAGTGCCACATGTCAAGAGAATGCCACGTGTCATGCACGCATGTGACATGTGGCACCTCCTTTCCCACCTCTTCTTTTTTTTCAAAAATATATTTTTGAAAAAGTTAATTTAGTAATTTAGAGAAATAGAATATAGAATTTTAAATAATAAAATATATATAACTTATTAAATAAAAAAATTAAAAACACTAATTTTAAAGGATTATATTTTAAAATTAGATCAATAATATTATTATTAAAGTTCATATTATTTAATTTAAAAAAATAAAATTTTTAATTTAATATTTCTTGAAATTTTTTTTATGTAGAATAAACCTTTGAATAAAATTTAAAAAAAATACTTTATTAAAAAAAAGCAGTTATATAATTATAAAATAAAAGATAAATTTATATATCTAGTAATGATAAATATTCAGACTTGTTAATAAATATTATTAATAATATTGATTTTTAAGTGGATAATAGTTTATCTTTAATTATCTTTATGTTTATCTTAATTATCCAATCAATCTTAGATAGGAAATCCAATGAGATTTGAAGTGGATAACCTATTTTTCCTATATAATCACACATCTCTAGTACTATCCCACACTTATCTCTAGTACTATCCCATCATTGAGCCTTTATAATATTTTCTCTCTTAGCTTCCTTGAGAATGGGTTCTCAAAGCCGTAGGAGTCAGAAACGTGATAGGACTAGACTTCCCCCCGTCCACCAAGTTCAAGAGGAGGAGAGGAGAAGGGTAGCTCGTGAGAGAAAGAGAGAGTGGAGAGCATGTCAACGAGCAACACCTTCCGGTGGCGATGATCCAAGCCTTGCTCCTCCTCTTCCACTTCCTCTCCCTCTGCCCTCTTCCCCCCCACTACCCCTTAATTTAGATAATCCACATGAGCCCACCCTTCCTGAGTCCCCTTCTCTTCTACAAGAACCCACCCCCCCTCCTTTGGGCGCCCTTCGTGTGGATAGGAAAGAACTATCAAAGTCAGGGGCACATCGTCGTGCCCATGCAATCTTCCATTCCTATTTCAAAGACCTCACGCCTTCATCACAGGCATGTGTGCTTGATGCTTTGATTGATCTGCCCAACATGGCCAACTGTAGGGCGCTTTCCGACATTGGAGGTCGAAGAGAGAGGAGAGCTGGCATGGCGGTGCTACAAAGTGTTCGTCATTCCTATATAGTTAACAAGAAGAGGAACTTTGCGGACGCTTTGGCTGCTCGACGGCTATTGTGGCAGCCATAAGTAGCTCCCAAATGAAGGGTAAGGTTAGTGCCACATCTCGCATCCTTTCCATAGCACCACATGCACTTAGAGTTGGGTCTATTAGATGACAAAGTTTAGATGCCAATGAGGTTGGTGCTTTGTGGGCGAGTAGTGGTCGTGTAGCTAGGCATGATCGCCTACTAGATGAAACCACTAGAACCTTGATAGAAAGTTTTTGGGAGGAGAATTGTCGTGCCTCGCCAGTTTTCAAGAAAGCTTTGCGTAAGAGAGTGACAAGAGGAGTGTTCATTGAGCACGATGCTTGCTTTCTTGAAATGACCCAAACTGAGTTGTATTCTCAGTTTGTGGCTTCGTATCCAGAGCTTAAAATTGGGCAAAGGTCATTTGAGGGGTGTAAGCCTTGGTTTGTGAGGTACTCACGTCAGCATGACACATGTTCTTGTCGCTACCATGTTGAGTTCAAACTTTTTTATGATGTGTTCTGTTCTCTTAGTGGGCATAGAGAGTTGCCTCGTAGTCCTCGTTGCACGCACGGAGGATGCCCAGTTCCATAGGATGCCTTGTGTGGAGAGCAATTGCACATCATGTGGTTCACTTGCACATCTACAGATGGTAGATCTTGATGCAAGTGACCAAGAGATAGTGGCATGGGAACGTTATGAGTATGTGACACACCAGCTCCAGAGTGGGGACAGTCCAGGAAGTTGCAGCTCGTGGACAAACATACACCACGTTGTCACTTCACAGCCACATTTAGGGAGCAGATCTACCCCTATATATGGCACAGTCATTGTGCCAAGTGGCAGGATCATCAGTTCCGAGCATGCTTGGCAGAGTTTCCTATTGGTGTGGTCGTCTCTGTGATTGATTTTGCAGAGAACTACACCTTCACACCTTTTCAGGAGATACAATCTGAGTATTACTTCTCAGAGCAGGTAATGGTTATATTTCATAATATTTGTTTCGTGTTTAAGCTACATTACTTATTTGATTTTTTGTGTCCTAAACGTCTGTATTGCTTACCTCACCAGGTTGCTATTATGGTCCACATTAGCTATCGACATGCAGAGGCTCATGTAGATGGGATAGTGAGTACCCCCGAGACCCGTGTCATTATTCGAGAGTATCATTTCTATATGAGTGATGATCATTCACATGATGCACATTTTGTGCAACACTGTTTTCGTCTCCATGATGATTTTTTAGGAGATTGTGGGATCATACGTGGCCAGCGAGGATGGGTTTGGTCGGATGGTTGTGGCGCACAGCTCAAGTCACTCATGACAATTCTATTGGCTCTACAGGTAGTACTTATGGTTCTTTTATATTTTCAGTTAAACTAAATTCAGTAGAACATCTTAAAGAAAACAATAACTAAGACTATCTTTTATGGATTTATAGGTGGCATGTGCAGTCTAGTATCCCAGTGATTTGATCATTCTTTGAGACTGGTCACGGGAAGGGAGAGCATGATGGTGCGGGCGCGTGTGTGAAACGTGCCCTGAGGCGTCATCAGCTGCGGCAGGATGCTCAGCGGTTTAGAGATGCGGGCCACGTAGTCGAGTGGTGCTCCCAACATTTGTGTGGGAGTGCAGCATCATTGTATCCCAAACGTGATGCTCGGATTGTCAGGAGATTTTTTTGGCATGTGGATGATGGCATGATTGACCGTAGAGCCTCCCATGATTGTGACACAGTACCTGGCACCTTGGGCTTACATTCCATCAAGAGCACGTGCATGGCGGCCCCCACGATTTACACACGACGGTTTGCATGCTTCTGTGGAGCATGTATGGATGGCGATTGGTCACATTGCGCCTCGAGAGGATGGGCAGATGCATGGATACAAACATTCCTCTCCCCCGAGCATCCTTCACATCTTCTAGTGTTGTCTGATGAGGACACAGGTCCTGCGTTCATGGTCAGTTATGATGACCTGACAGATTTTCTACAGGAGGGTATGTTATTGCCAGTGAGGGAAATAGCGAGGGAGTGGATCTGATGAGTTGCACTAGGCCAAAATGCATCCTTGACCAGGATGATCATGGGTTTTCTTCTGACACCCATAGCATGATTGTGGCAGGCCGGTTCTACCAGCAGATTCGACTTCATCAGAGTCTTGTGAGTTCCAGCAGTGGAAGTGGGAGTTAGAGGCATTTCAGTTCTCTCATCTAGTGGTTGCTACCAGGCTCACTCTTGATCGAGTACAGAGCCGAAAACATAGTTCTCACTCTCGTTTTCGGCTTCGAGTGGATGACCATGAGAGCATTCTAGAGCAGTTGAGAGCTAGAGAGGGTGCTACTAACTAGATCTCTATCTTGATAGTGACTAAACTCAGACTAGCTGGGTTAGCTCACTTACATTGTACTTAGATTTTTTGGGAGTGACTAATCTCACAATAGCTGGGGTAGCTCATTTTCAAAATACCTTAATCTTTTGAGTTAGTGGCTAAACCCAGAGTGGCTGTGTTAGCTCACATTCTGATGTACTTAGTTGATGTTTATATCATTATGAGTTTTCTCATTATTGAGGATCATTACATTTTAGTTGATGTTCATGGTTTTCTGATTTTTTAAAACTTTGGCTATCATATCGTTTGTTGAAAATCACCATCACCATGTCCCCCCCACATGTTTGCAAAGTTTGGTCCCCATCGGAGCATGTTTGGGTACGATGGTATGGGGAAGGCCCGGATTTTCCATGGCCTCTTAAGCACCAAGAGACTTGAAAAATCCGCTCTGGGCGCTAATTACCAATCCAAACATGCTCCGAATTGTGACCAAACTTTGCAAGCATGTGGGGGTGGGTCCCCCCCACATGCTTGCAAAGTTTGATCCCCATTGGAGCATGTTTGGGTACGATGGTATGGGGAAGGCCCGGATTTTCCATGGCCTCTTAAGTACCAAGAGACTTGAAAAATCCGCACTGGGTGCTAATTACCAATCCAAACATGCTCCGATTGTGACCAAACTTTGCAAGCATGTGGGGGTGGGTCTCCCCCACATGCTTGCAAAGTTTGGTCCCCATCGGAGCATGTTTGGGTACGATGGTATGGGGAAGGCCCGGATTTTCCATGGCCTCTTAAGCACCAAGAGACTTGAAAAATCCGCACTGGGCACTAATTACCAATCCAAACATACTCCGATTGTGACCAAACTTTGCAAGAATGTGGGGGTGGGTCCCCTCCACATGCTTGGAAAGTTTGGTTCCCATCAGAGCATGTTTGGGTATGATGGTATGGGGAAGGCCCGGATTTTCCATGGCCTCTTAAGCACCAAGAGACTTGAAAAATCCGCACTGGGCGCTAATTACCAATCCAAACATGCTCCGATTGTGACCAAACTTTGCAAGCATGTGGGGGTGGGTCCCCCCCCGACATGCTTGCAAAGTTTGGTCCCCATCGGAGTATGTTTGGGTACGATGGTATGGGGAAGGCCCGGATTCTCCATGGCCTCTTAAGTACCAAGAGACTTGAAAAATCTGCACTGGGCGCTAATTACCAATCCAAACATGCCCCGATTGTGACCAAACTTTGCAAGCATGTGGGGGTGGGTCCCCCCCACATGCTTGCAAAGTTTGGTCCCCATGGGAGCATAATTGGGTACGATGGTATGGGGAAGGCCCAAATTTTCCATGGCCTCTTAAGCACCAAGAGACTTGAAAAATATGCACTGGGTGCTAATTACCAATCCAAACATACCCTGATTGTGACCAAACTTTGCAAGCATGTGGAGGTGGGTCTCTCCCACATGCTTGCAAAGTTTGGTCCCCATCGGAGCATGTTTGGGTACGATGGTATGGGGAAGGCCCGGATTTTCCATGGCCTCTTAAGCACCAAGAGACTTGAAAAATCCGCACTGGGCGCTAATTACCAATCCAAACATGCTGCGATTGTGACCAAACTTTGCAAGCATGTGGGGGTGGATCCCCCCCACATGCTTGCAAAGTTTGGTCCCCATCGGGTCATGTTTGGGTACGATGGTATGGGGAAGGCCCGGACTTTCCATGGCCTCTTAAGCACCAAGAGACTTGAAAAATCCGCACTGGGTGCTAATTACCAATCCAAACATGCTTTGATTGTGACCAAACTTTGCAAGAAGGTGGGGGTGGGTCCCCCCCACATGCTTGCAAAGTTTGGTCCCCATCGGAGCATGTTTGGGTACGATGGTATGGGGAAGGCCCAGATTTTCCATGGCCTCTTAAGCACCAAGAGACTTGAAAAATCGGCACTGGGCGCTAATTACCAATCCAAACATGCCCCGATTGTAACCAAACTTTGCAAGCATGTGGGGGTGGATCCCCCCCACATGCTTGCAAAGTTTGGTCCCCATCGGATCATGTTTGGGTACGATGGTATGGGGAAGGCCCGGATTTTCCATGGCCTCAAAAGCACCAAGAGACTTGAAAAATCCAGCACTGGGTGCTAATTACCAATCCAAACATGCTTCGATTGTGACCAAACTTTGCAAGCATGTGGAAGTGGTCCCCCCCACATGCTTCCAAAGTTTGGTCTCCATCGGAGCATGTTTGGGTACGATGATATGGGGAAGGCCCGGATTTTCAATGGCCTCTTAAGCACCAAGACACTTAAAAAATCCGCACTGGACGCTAATTACCAATCCAAACATGCCTCAATTGTGACCAAACTTTGCAATTATGTGGGGGTGGGTCCCCCCCACATGCTTGCAAAGTTTGGTCTCCATTAGAGCATGTTTGGGTATGATGGTATGGGGAAGGCCCGGATTTTCCATGGCCTCTTAAGCACCAAGAGACTTGAAAAATCCGCACTGGGCGCTAATTACCAATCCAAACATGCTCCAATTGTGACCAAACTTTGCAAGAATGTGGGGGTGGGTCCCTCCCACATGCTTGCAAAGTTTGGTCCCGATCGGAGCATGTTTGGGTACGATGGTATGGGGAAGGCTCGGATTTTCTATGGCCTCTTAAGCACCAAGAGACTTGAAAAATCCGCATTGGGCGCTAATTACCAATCCAAACATGCTCCTATTGTGACCAAACTTTGGAAGCATGTGGGGGTGGGTCCCCCCCACATGCTTGCAAAGTTTGGTCCCCATCGGAGCATGTTTGGGTACGATGGTATAAGGAAGGCCCGGATTTTCCATGGCCTCTTAAGCACCAAGAGACTTGAAAAATCCGCACTGGGCGCTAATTACCAATCCAAATATGCTTCGATTGTGACCAAACTTTGCAAGCATGTGGCGGTGGGTCTTCCCCACATGCTTGGAAAGTTTGGTCCGCATCGGAGCATGTTTGGGTACGATGGTATGGGGACGGCCCGGATTTTCCATGGCCTCTTAAGCACCAGGAGACTTGAAAAATCCGCACTGGGCGCTAATTACCAATCCAAACATGCCCTGATTGTGACCAAACTTTGCAAGCATGTGGGGGTGGGTCCCCCCCCACATGCTTGTAAAGTTTGGTCCCCATCGGAGCATGTTTGGGTACGATGGTATGGGGAAGGCCCAGATTTTCCATGGCCTCTTAAGCACCAAGAGACTTGAAAAATCCGCACTGGGCGCTAATTACCAATCCAAACATGCCCCGATTGTGACCAAACTTTGCAAGCATGTGGGGGTGGGTCCCCCCCCCACATGCTTGCAAGGGTTGGTCGCCATCGGAGCATGTTTGGGTACGATGGTATGGGGAAGGCCCGAATTTTCCATGGCCTCTTAAGCACCGAGACTTAAAAAATCCGCACTGGGCGCTAATTACCAATCCAAACATGCCCCGATTGTGACCAAACTTTGCAAGCATGTGGGGGTGGGTCCCCCCCACATGCTTGCAAAGTTTGGTCCCCATCGGAGCATGTTTGGGTACGATGGTATGGGGAAGGCCTAGATTTTCCATGGCCTCTTAAGCACCAAGAGACTTGAAAAATCCGCACTGGGTACTAATTACCAATCCAAACATGCTTTGATTGTGACCAAACTTTGCAAGAATGTGGGGGTGGGTCCCTCCCACATGCTTGCAAAGTTTAGTCCCCGTCGGAGCATGTTTGGGTACGATGGAATGGGGAAGGCCCGGATTTTCCATGGCCTCTTAAGCACCAAGAGACTTGAAAAATCTGCACTGGGTGCTAATTACCAATCCAAACATGCTCCGATTGTGACCAAACTTTGCAAGCATGTGGGGGTGGGTCCCCCCCACATGTTTGCAAAGTTTGGTCCGCATCGGAGGATGTTTGGTTATGATGGTATGGGGAAGGCCCAGATTTTGCATGGCCTCTTAAGCACCAAGAGACTTGAAAAATCCACACTGTGTGCTAATTATCAATCTAAACATGCTCCGATTGTGACTAAACTTTGCATGCATGTGGTCCCCCCACATGCTTGCAAAGTTTGGTTCCCATCGGGGCATGTTTGGATACGATGGCATGGAGATTTTCAACAAACAATATGATAGCCAAAGTGTTAAGCCAAAGTGTTAAAAAATTTAATAAAATCAAGAACATCAACTAAAATGTAATGATACTCAATAATGAAAAAACTCATAATGATATAAACATCAAATAAGTACATCAGAATGAAAATAAGCTACCCCAGCTAGTTTGAGGTTAGTCACACTGCCCATAAATCTAAGTACAATGTAATTGAGCTAACCCAGCTAGTCTGAGTTTAGTCACTATCAAACGGGCGGCAACCCAATCAAAATCGTCATTTATAATTACCGGTCGACGTGCACGTCGAGGCTGCAGTGCACGTCGAGGAGGCTGTGCCGGCTATGGGGGTCGTCGAATGTCTGCGGGGAGGTTTGTCCTCAAAGGCAGGATCGTGAGCTAGTGCCGGTGTACTCGGGAGCTCACAAGTCCCAAAAGCTGCTATAGCCCTCTCCCTCTCTCTACGTCGTGCTAATGCAAGACGTCTCTGTCTGTAAACCCAAAATCTATAATCTGTAATGGTACGTGTCTGCCACTCTGCTCGTGTAACCTCCTTTGCAGTAAGGACACGCTGCTCATGAGAAGCAGCACTGCTGCTAGCACCATCACCCGAGGTGCCACTAGGACCAGCATCACCCACACGCTTGTATGCTGTGATCTGGCTCTCGTGTAGGACTCTCTGGTATGCATCAAACTCATGTGAGCTCCACTCAATCTCTGGAGGTACCTCAGGCTCCTGATCTCTATCATCGAAGGCGTCGAGTCCCAAGTTAATAGGCTGATGTAAAATCAATAGGCCTGCCAGTCCTAGCATCTACTCGAACGAGGCCTGGGTGAAGATCATCAATGCCCAAAACTCTGTATGTCGCTAGGTCGACGCGTGCACGGCAAGAGGGACATGCTGAGAAGCGTACTAGCTCCTGGGTGATGCAAGACAAATGGAAAAAATGTCCACATCCTAGGGCATATCCACCAGTAGTGTCAATGTCCTCGATACATAGAGCGCAGCACGCATCACGTAGGAAGGGTGGTGCATCTTGGGGGAGAGGTCGTCGAAAAACCTCTGTAAACAGGCCGTGGATATAAAGGTAGGTAAGGCACTGTCACGTCCGAGGATCTGCGAAACTCTTGAACATGCAGCATCAACTGCTCTGCCCTATGATGCTGGGCAATCTGCTCCATAATCTGGTGATGTTGCACCTCAGCTCTAGAGCTCTCTACCTCGGTCCGAGCCTACGCAAAAAAGTAAAGCATAAAAATAATTGATTAGTCTCTCTCACATTAGGTATTACTTAAAGAAATTTATAACTTAGGACCTTAATTATAACTCTTTTACGTGCAAGAGAAATCTACCTGCTGGATGTCAAACTCTCTCAGATGCTGTGCCTCTGCAGTAGCTGCCTCTGCCATCTGTAATGCAGCTCTAAGGCGGTCAATCTCTGCTCTCGCCTCTACCAACTCCTGAGTGAGTCTCTCATTGGTAGGTGTGGGACCCTACGTGACACAATCAACCATGCCACTCATGTAAAAATATAGAAAAATACATATAAACATGTAAATAAATGACTAAAAAAACTTATAAAGTAATAAATATGTAAATACCTCGACATCTGTCGTCGGTATCGATCGTGAGAACAGGCGCACCATGTGCTAGATGCTCTCCGAGTGGTACTCCGTACGTCGATGCCATCCTGGGTGCCAAGAGCCTCAACTGTCGACATAGGCACAAATGAAGGATCTGTAGGAGCTACACGAAGGGCTGGTGGAGGCCGCCTACCCTGGTCTTGGAGACGGCCTTGGCCAGCACCACCACCCGGCCCGATGGCTAGTGTAATCCACCTCCTCCCCTAAGACAATCTCCGCATATAATTGCTTTGCGAAGTATATGGGAATCTGGCGGTTGTTCGGCATCCTCCCATATGCGGCAACATATCGACTATAGATATGTGCCACCATACGAGGATGCGAACACCGCGAAATAGTAAGGGGCTTGCCCGCCCCAGGCCTCATCCCACGACTATCGAGGAAAAGATCTAAGTAGGCTCCATCCCTAATCGGACCACGATCACAGACCTGACGATATGTCAGGCCATGTGACAGGAGCAGTGCGATGGTGGGCTATCCACTCATCTACATAAACAATATCGTGAAGGCTACGAAGGGACGAAAGCATCGCCTCCAAGTCTGCCATGATATGTAATGTAGACGGTGTGTCTCTAGCACTCCTATGGATAGCCGCTAACTCGCGGTCTATCTCCGCGATGAGGTCCACAATAGATGAGCGGCCCTCCTCGTGTGACTCCATGCTAAAACCTAAGCCTAACACAAAGGTCCAATGTGAAGGGTCAAATGCTTAGTGCTAAGTAGTACTAATGAAGCTATAAAACAATGCTAATGGGCCCACTAATGCTAATCCAAATCAAGAGAGCAAGGAGAGTGAAAACAACTTCTGACAATGAGGCAAAAAAAAAGTTTTCCGGTTTTATAACCTCGATCGAGGTTCGATGGCATCATGCAATTTAGGGTTTGCAAGATGTACACTCTGGATTTTAGGGTTAGTGAAACATACGGCCAAGATACACACTTAATTTTAGGGCTGGTAAAGGATCGACGGGCTGAGATTTGATATTAGTATCTCGTTCGAGGTACATGGACGGCTTTGATTTTAAGTCATTACCATGACCAAGGTATGTCGACGGTCGAGATTCATTATATACCTCGATCGAGATATTTAAACGGTTGAGATTGCATCTTTCAACATGCCTAAATGGACGGTGGAGATTGCATCTCTGTAACTCGAACGAGATATTTGGACGGTGGAGATTGCATCTCTGTATCTCGAACGAGATATCTGGACGATGGAGATTGTATCTCTGTATCTCGAACGAGCTATTTGGACGGTGGAGATTTGATCTCAATATCTCGTTCGAGATATGTGGACGGTGGAGATTGTATCCCTTTACCTCGAACAATGAATGGTTGAGATTTGATTTTGATATCTCGTTCGAGATATGTGGACGGTGGAGATGGGCTAGTCAAATATGCCTAGGGGGATATAGCGTGGCCCTGATGTGGATCCGAGTGGCATAGATATCTCGATCGAGATAATGTGGTGGCGGTGACATGTAGTGGTGACATGGATGATGACTGGAAACCCGGACCTGCTAGCATGGCATTAGTTGGTATCTTGATCGAGATATGTCGCTTTAGGCTTGGGAGGCACGTGTCGTGTTTTAATTCACGACGATATCACGATCGTGGTACTCTGCCCGAGATGTGTGGATGTCCCAATTTTAGAGAGAGTGAACGAAAGTGAGTACCCTCATCTTGCAACCTCCCCTTTACATGTTTCCCTATTTGCTTTTCAACCATAACTCTGAAATTTTGAAAATGAGTGAACACCTCACCCTTCTCCTTCATGAAGTATACCCACACTTTCCTTGTGTGGTCATCTCAATAAATGTCACATAATACCTGCAGCCTCCCATAGACATGGTCTTCGTAGGACCCCATACATTTGAATACATCTGAATGCACAACATCTAGTGCATTTCTGCTCACATTTTTGCCACGTGGAAATACATGCTTTGTTTGCTTCCCAAATGGGCATGCTTCACATATTTTTTGCATACCTTCAACTTTAAACTTTGGCAGCCCTGTCACAATTCCTTTAGTCTGCATAAACTTCATTCTCTACACATTCACAAGTCCAATTGTTTTATGCTAAATTCCTTTAGTCTGCATAGACTTCATTTTGTGCATATTCACAAGTCCAATTCTTTTATGCCAAATGTCTGTGTCTGCAACAATTCCTGAACCATTTGCAAACATCACAGCACTCACTTCAAGCATGTTTACATTCAATGTAAACATTCTGCCCACTCTGTTGCCTTTTGCAACCAGCTTGCACTTGTCTTTAAAGTCTTCAACATAACAACCATCAGGGTTAAACCGAACCTGCAAACCCTACTCAATCATCTGGCCAACTGAAACCAGATTCTTTGTTATGTTCGGAACATGAAGTACATCTGCAAGGTACTTCACTTTGCCATCCTGCATAGACAATGGCACATCTCCAACATGGGCAATTGGATGAGTAGTGACATCCCCTGTTTCCACAAAACCTGGTCTTTCAAGGTTTTTCATCTCCTTGAACCACTCCCCATGACTTGTCATGTGGTTCAAAGCACCAACGTACCATACATCATCTTTATGTGCTGCTTCAACATTTTCAAACATGGCATTAACGACATGCTGCATAACAAACAACCTTTCATTATCCTCATTGTTTCTGCTCAAGGATGCATAGTTGTTTGCTGCAATTTTCCATTTTGCATGTCAGCCTACTTCTTATAACAATCTGCCCTACACATGTCCACGCTTATCACAATAAAAGCATCCACGTGTATCATTATATTGCCTTTGCCAATTTCCATGATCTCGTTGACTCCCCCTACCTCTGAATCGGCCTCTTCCACCTACGTGTTGTTGTTGTTGTGAATTCTGGGACTGTTGTTGTTGCTGCCTGCTGCTGGCCATAATTCTGATTACCTGTTCGGCCACCTCCTTGGCCGTGTCCACGGCCTCCTCTACCTCGTCCTCTTCCTGAACTTATGTAGAAGGCATGTTGCTCTGAATTGTTTTTGTTTTGTGAAGATTGTGGTCTTCACCCAAGCTCTTCTCTTCTATAATAAACATAGACACCAAATCTGTGAAATTGGGAATGTTTTCCTGAGTCTGAATAGACGTCTTGAACGCCTTGTATTGTGGCCCAAGACCACGTAGACAGACTTCCACCTTATTATCATCATCTACTGAGATGCCAAAAGATTCAAGGGATTCCACAATACCCTTGATCTTCAATGCATAGTCATTCACAGACACTCTTTTTCTCCACAGTATGAAGTTCATTCTTCAACTGTATCTTTCGTGCCTTTGTATTTGTTTTATAGAGTTTTACACCAAGGTGTCCCATGCCTCCTTGGGGGACTTGGCATCTTGTATGTGCCCAATACATAACTTTTTTGGCTCCTTGGTTTCAGACATGCTCCTTGGTGTTTCATCCCTTTCCTTATATTGGGAATTCGATCAGATTTAGAGCTACTCTTTGTGGTTTCTTTTGATATTGTCAGCTCTATTTTGCTTGTGGTAAGTAAGGAGGTTATGTCACTTTCGGTCTCTGTTTCAAACTCCTCATCATCACCATTGATTCTTGTACTTGAGTCATCCCATGTGGACTCAAGCTTACTATAATCAATCCCTCGGCCATTAGAAGGTAGAGCATGAATCATTCATAGTGACATAACCTTAGAGAGATCCTCACCATTAGTTGTAACCCATGTAGATCCTCTGGTTCCCCAACTATCAATTATAGCTATCATTTCTATATGTTTAGATCATCCTCCTCACTCATGACCTTTGACTTAAAGGGTGAGTTTTCCCCTACATCGGTATCCTTCCTGGAAGTGTAGCAGTATTGCAAAGGGCTTGAATGGATGGTGCTATCAGATATCTAGTCAAATAGTCAACCACTACCCATTGGATGTACGTGACTAGTCATAAGGTTTACTTTAAGGATTGAGTCATCAAATTGTAGGTAGACATGGTTTTTGGACCAATTATGGACCATTTTAGCTTCATGCATAAATGGTCTTCCTAAGATCATTTTATAAGAATTAGGTTTCTTGGAAAAGTCTATCACAATGAATGTATACCTCACCTAATGTTTCAACACCTTGATCTTAAGGTTATGTAACATTCCGATTGGTTGAGTAATAGTATCATCAAACATTTTAATCACAATGTCTGTTGAGACTTCAAGCCTAGCCTTTTGGCCATTTTTTCCCATCATTTTTTGGTGATTATATTGACTCCTACACCACCACCAAGGACTGCTATTATTGTGATGCCCTTGGCGGTGTGACTGGTAGTAATGTGTTGGATTCATCACCTTCAAAGTATTGACCCAATTTATTCATATAGAATTTTTACCATTGATTTGGCGTACTCATCCTCTACTTAGGTTCTTGGATCTTCTATCACTTGAGTCATAATAGGGTTGAGTTTTGTGGGTTTCCACAAATGGTGGTAGTCCTATGTTGAGTTCTCCATTTAAGAGAGATTTCAATGCTAAAGAGTTTGGGATCTCCACACAAGTGTGTAGTCATCATGGTCTTTGTTTTAGAATCCATGAACTCCAACAATTTAGGGATATTGAGAGGAGTTCCTGACACCTCTCTACCATATGAAGGCACTCGAGAGACTAGAATCTCCACATCTTCTATGGGGTCAAGGTTTTCAAACTCAAACATTCTCCTAAATAGTTTGGGGTCCATACTTGGAGTTGCTGAGTTTTCTTTTTCCTCCAAGATGACACTAGGAATATCTAACAGTTTGTGTGCCTCCATGGGCCAGAGATTATCTGGGTGTACCATGTATGATGTTGTTACATACCTCAGTTTTGGCTCTAGCTCCTATTGGGCCTTAACAACCAAATCTCTTTTACTACTCAACTTCTTTACTGGGTTAGGGAAAGAGCTAGGTTTGCCCTTAGTTGGTGCTTCCTCTGATGATACCTTATTTGGAATCTTTTTTTGGGTCTCATTAGAAATTAGAGGAATTTCTTGATGGTATTTGGAATCAGCTCGCATGCCAATTGAATCAGAGTTCACTTGTTGTATGAGCTTGTTGGCGTATAGAACACCAATGTAGCTCTCTCCTTGGGTACATATATATGTTCTTAGGAGATCATTTGGCCGTCATCTCTTCTTGTAATGCTTTCATGATGTCTCTGAAATTCATCTCTCCTAAAGTGTTACCTTTAGCCAAGGATTTAGCTGTTATCACTAATGAAGCAACCAATTTTGCATCTGATGCTTTATCTTCCTTAATCATCATTAGATTATCCTCTAGCTAGATGGTATTAGTTATGACTTCATCCCATGTAGTGATACCTCTAATGACTAATCCATTATAGATCTCCTCATGCTTAAGCCCATGGATGAATCTAAGTTAATTTTGTAGCAATGTGATGAGATATGGTGGATCAAATGCAAGGATCAACATGATTAGTAGATGATTAAGATGAGATTAGTGCACAATTAATCTAATAGCTTAATGTAGGCATGGATACCTAAAAACCAGCAATTTCTCTCATAAGGCCAATGCCTCAATTTATAGGTTTTACATCCACAAGATGCCAAGCATCTAATCCCATTGATTTCTCCTTGATTTGTGTCACCTCCCCTACATCTGCTGGGGGCACCTTTTCCTAGAATCTTTCCACACCCCTATATTCACTCATGCTACCCTTGATTCTCTCATCAGTAGATTCTTCTCACCTTTTCACTGCTACCCACTCAATTACTAACTCCCTTTTACAGTCTCTTGCTAAGGGGTTGTTCCTGCACACACCCATTCACTTGCATATTTCAACACCTCCCCTCAAGTGAATAATTCTAGCACACCACCTGGACCCTATACCAAGTTTCCCTCTTACTTGGTAGCCCACGACCAGTGCCTCAAGTCCCTAACTCATAGTCCTTGACACTCTCTCTCTATGTGTCTACTAAGGCTACTACAAGTGCCCGTGACGTTGACTAAAGTGCTCACACATACATCTACCACATGGCCTACATCATCGGTGGCTCAGAGAGGTGGTTTTACTCTATTGGGGCAGGTTACATTGGGTTGTGGGGTTTCTCTCTCTTTCTCTCTTAGAAAAGATGTCGTGACTCCTCTACCTTAGGAGTCTCCATGAATTTTGCCGATGCCGATCCTTCTTCATTTGGTTTGCTGTAATAACAGTCTCTAGCCATGTGTCATGGCTTCCCACATTTATGGCAAGTAAAGGTCCTTCCTCCTCCCCTGCCTCTTCCTTGTCCTAATCCTCGTGCGAGGCCTCCTCAGGTGTAGAATGCTTTCTCATCTCTAGTTATTGGTTCCAATCCTTTCTTCTCCTTGACCTTGTTCTCTTGCTCTAGTAGACCTCCTTCTATCTCATGCAACCTCAAATCCGGTACATTATTTAAGGTTTCCACAATGTTCTCATACTCTCCCTTGTCCACACTCTTTAGAAGCATTGCTAGTGCCTCGCCATCTTCTACTTTCTTCTTCCTAATGGCTGCCATTTGCTTAATGCTTTTGTATTTGTTCAAGTGTGTGGTTAAAGGTTCACTTTCCTTCATATCAAGTGTGTGGTTAAAGGTTCACTTTCCTTCATATCAAGTTCGTAGAATTGCATTAGCAAATTTATCTTTGAATTCTTTGCTTGAGTGCCAAATAATTATTTAAGTTCATCCCATGCATCTTAAGCTTGTTGTATCCTTGCAATGTGGTGTGAATGATTTCATCATTTAAGCTAAGTGCAATGAGCCCTAATACTTTCTCATTTCTATTCTTCCACTCATTCTCCCCATTCTCCACTGGACATTCATCTCTTCCCTCAACTAGCCCCCATAGATTCTTCCTCATGAGCAAGTACATGGTCTTTGTTTGCCATGTATGAAACTGCTCCCCATTGAAATTAGCTATTTCTTGTGCATTGCTCATGATGATGGGAAGGGGGTCTTACCTCTTGATCCAATTCAAGATTCAAAGTATGTGTATGATCAAAATGCACCCATACATTACACAGATCCCCTTGTCCTATTTGACACATGCAATTCACAAGGGCTACCACTGATCCTGGGCCTTTTGTGGACATTTTGAAAAGAAAGCATTTCTCATCACGGCCACCTTTACCAAGAGACCGACTGCCATGGAAAAATGGAAACATACACTTCCTTTTTAATTGGAGAATGTAATCAAATCCATCTCCTATAATAAATGCCTCTTTATGTTTCTCACAGCCACAATGCTCTACAATCAAGAGAAAAACAATACATATGGCATCCATTAGAATTTTATGTCACATTAGTCTTTTCTAATTAAGTTACGAAAAAATGAAGTTTCTTTGATTTTGCACCAACGCCATCATCTCTTCCAAGAAATTGCTAAGCTCAGTGTCTCCCATAGCACCATTGTTATCCAAAACAAGGGAGTCCAAAACTATTTGACAGGCCATAATCATTTGAATTTTTTGTGGACCACTCCCTCTATCCACCCTCAAAACTGTTCGAACAAGTTTCCTTACCCTTTCAATAGCTGCTTTTGATGTCCTACTTTGGACCCCATGTTTGTGCTCGCCCATGTGCACCACCAAGCGTGTCATGCCTTCATCTTTAGGCAGCACATAGTAGATCATATAGTTGCATGTTACAATACAAGAAACAACTTCATTGCAATAATGACATGTTATTCTTGTCCTCTCCTCTGTTGTTGGAAGTCCTTTTCTTACTTTATTGTTCAAATATCCATGAAAGTAGCAATCATTGAACTTAAATTGTTTAAATAGTATTCACACATCACCCTATGACACTCTAGTGATCCCAGGCAAAAGCTTAGACAAACAATACAATTCATAGACATATTTGTTTTTTGTAGCCTTGTTCATTGATGCAGCCTCTATTGTTTTACATAACCTCCTCTCCTCACACATGCTTAGATGATCTTCTCTTTTTTCATTTAGGAAAAGTTTCTTTGTGTGCTTCTGCAAACTCTATTCCCAGTGAAAAAGACATGATCTCTCTTGTCCAACAAGTATGTTATCGGACCCCCCATTGTACATTGTTCGAATTTCAATCCAATTGGCTCCTACTTCATCTGCCATGAAGCCAGATAAGTCAGGCATTGGATGCCCACATTGAAGCATGACATTATTGAGGTTCTCCCAAAACAATATCTGTAATTCTGCATCCTCTTCCTTTGTCTCACAAACAACAATAACATCAATCCCTTCAAGCTATACCAAAAGTATATGTACTAAAATGTGTTCTTAAACTTTTCATAGGTTTAGAGAGCACATGATTTGTACCTCATGTCATATACAGAACATGAAATTGTTGCCCACCCATCAATTCTATGTGTACAATCGAAATGCATTACACAGGCTATCTTGTCCTATTCAGTCGACACATGATGCGATTCACAAGGTCTACCCCTGATCATTGGCCTTTTGTGGACATTTTGAAAAGAAAGCATTTCTCATCAAGGCCACCTTGTCCAGAAAACCGACTGCCATGGAAAAATGGAAACATACACTTCCTTTTTAATTGGAGAATGGAATCAAATCCATCTCCTATAATAAATGCCTCTTTATGTTTCTCATAGGCCACAATGCTCTTGAACCTACAATCAAGAGAAAAACAATACATATGACATTCATTATAATTTTATGTCACATTAATATTTTCTCATTAAGTTAAGAACAAAATAAACTTTCCTTTGATTTTGCACGAGCGGCATCATCTCTTTCAAGCAATTGCTAAGCTCGGTGTCTCCCATAGCACCATTGTTATCCAAAACAAGGGAGTCCAAAACTATTTGACAGGCCACAAATATTTGAATTTTTCATGGACCACTCCCTCTATCCACCCTCAAAATTGTCCGAACAAGTTTGCTTACCCTTAAATCAATAGCTGCTTTTGATGTCCCACTTTGGACCCCATGTTTGTGCTCGCCCATGTGCACCACCAAGCGTATCATGCCTTCATGTTCGGGCAACACATAGTAGATAATACAAATGCATGTTACAATACAAGAAACATCTTCGTTGTAATAATAATGACATGTTATTATTATCCTCTCCTCTTTTTTCAGAAGTCCTTTTCTTACTTTCTTGTTCAAATATCCATGAAAATAGAAATCATTGAACTTCTTATTGTTCAAATAGTATTAACACATCACCTTATGACACTCTAGTGATCTTAGGAAGTAGCTTAGACGAACAATACAATTTATAGACATGTTTGTTCTTTATAGCCTTGTCCATTGATGCACCCTCTATTGTTTTACATAACCTCCACTCCTCACACATGCTTAGATGATCTACTCTTTTTTCATTTAGGACAAGTTTCTTTGTGTGCTTCTGCAAACTCTATTCCCAGTGAAAAATACATGATCTCTCTCATCCAACAAAGTACGTTATCAGACCCCCCATTGTACATTATCCGAATTGCAATCCAATTGGCTCCTGCTTCATCTGCCCATTGTTGAATTATACAAGTGAATAGGGTGTGTGCGGGAACAAGCCCTTGGTTAGAGGCTGGAAAAGAGAATGTGTAAATGTGAGAGAACCTGTGAAAAGGTGAGAAGAATCTATTGGGAGAGAATAAAGGGTAGCATGAGAAGAATTAGGAAGTGTGGAGATATTCTGGGAGAGGTGGAGAGAATCAAGCAAAAGAGGTGGAGTGAATCAAGGAGAAATTAGTGGGATTAGATGCTTGGACGTAAACTCTATAAATTGAGGCATTGGCCTAATGAGAATTTGCTACTTTGTTAATGATGTTGATTACATCATTTGATCCACCATAGCTCATCACATTGCTATAATTTTAACATGGTATCAGAGCCAAGCCTAGAATCCATCAAGTTTATGAGCCCATTATCTTAGGATTAGTAGATAATTAGGAAATAATCAAATTTTTAAGTATTTTTCAACTAACCTCTGTACCCCCAGCTGGTGGAGGACCTCTATGTGTCCATTTTCCATGAGCATATTTGTTGCTAAAACTCTTGAGTTGCTCTCTGCAAGTGTGATAGGAGTAGGGGGGACAATGTTCAGTGCTACCACGCCAAAACCCTACAGTGTCCACTGTCTTGTAGATGATGGCATCTGAACTGCAACATTGAAGGATCTAGGAAGCTACAATTAGCCAAGGATCAGCTGTGGCCAATCAAGACATCCAAACTATGGCTTTATTGAATGGAAAGCTTAGTGCATTGGATTACACTAGAGAGTGGACCAGCAACACAGATATCAAGAGTTAATGTGTGTAGATGCTCTATCGAGGTTATCAAAAACTTCAAGCACTAAGCCTAGGCTTCGTTAGACCCCAACTTTAGGGTTTGGAACCCATTTTCACATTTTGTCCTTCCACACCCTTTGGTCCATCCTCTATTAATCCTTTGCCACACTTTTACTCATCTACAATAAGGGGCAGTTCACACGCAAAGTGGTCCACATGGATTTGGGTTGTTCACATGCGATGGTTGAGTTCGTTCACATGCCTTGACCCTCGAGGAGGTTATTCACACACATTGAGACGATTTGGTGTATTTGGGAGTGTTCACATGTGCCGTACCTTGTGGTTTGATTTGCATGATTTTGGGCACTTGTGTGGTGATTCCTATGTGGTTTTGGACACTTGGGGATTTTTAGCCTTTGTTCACATGCATTTGTGTATTGCTAGCTTTCGTTCGTACATGTATTTTGGGCTTCTTATACATATTTTTTGGGGGATTATTTAGAGATTATTCATATGCACTTATGGGCTATTCATTTTATTACTACCTCTCCTATGACCGCTTTGTTGCTCAGCATCGTCATCGTTGTCTACATCACTACGACACTATTTCAGACTCTCATCAATTGTAACATCTGCTCAGTGCTTACACTCTATTGAGATGGCTTTATTTGCTCTATATTGAGCTACCATTTTGAGTCACGAGTTGCATATCATTTGCCGAGTTCACACATACATTTGGCACCACAAGACTCTGACCTTTAGATCTTTCTTCATTGACATCATGCTCTGACAAAACAACATATTCATGTAATCTATGAATGTACGAGCTTGAGGGTTTATTACCTAGTCACTTCAGATATCTACTTGATGAGGGAGCTATATGTGCTAGATGGTCTAGATGGTCCTCCACACATGGTGATTTTCTTGTTGACTTATGTGGCTATCATAACATAGACATTTGAGCATTGTTGGCTTGGCATGATGTGCGTGGAGACTTGAGCGAGTGCCCTATACTTGTGAGTAGTTATGGTCATGTCTCTTGTTGAGATATCGAGCTCATCTAGTGAGGTGGTGGACAACATTGATGACCCGCCTGGGGGATAGGCCCCACACTTACACCACTGGCATGGTTGGTGAGATCATGGGTGATATGCGGCCAATGGGATGCAAGGCTGTGTGACAGCCATTCTAGAACCAACTCATTTAGTTGGGTTCACACTATAGATAACCCTAGTATGTATTTGGTTGAGTACCTTTTCATATTGTGTGTACTCTTATCCTCCTTGTATATGGTGTGTTGAGTGTTGTGTGAAGAAGAAGAAGAAGATTTTCAGCCTCTTACCTTGTGTGTTCTCCTTTAGGGTTTTGTGAGTGTGTGTGTGTGCTTGCAAGAGCTCAAGCTCTCTTCCCCCCCTGCATCTTTTCATGGTATTAGAGCCTGGTTCATGCTAAGGACTAACCGTGCAAGCAACAGAAGCACAGGAAGCGGTACGAGGATAAGAGCTGCAACTCCTCTTCCCTATTTGTGTTGGCGACTACACCCTTGTCGGAGCTCTACGGGAGGCACCGGCAAATGATCCCTAAGTGTTGAGGAGCTTTCTTTGTGAGAGCGGGAGTAAAGCTATAGGGCAACTATACCGCCCTATTGGACATTTTTCGGGACGAAAATGCGTTTTGGGTGCGTTACGACCTCCGTTTTTCAGAAAGCAGGTGATTTCGAGCACTGCGGGTAAGTCATCGATTCTCTGCAGAACTCTGTTTTAAGAACTGCAAGAAGACAGATTGGTTGGGCAGGCATTGTGTGTGCTGCAAGGAGGTCAACAGTTGCCATTGGGTGTATGTATGCACATTGAGGTCACTGGTTGTGACATTTGAGTGTAGAACAGTACCGCTGCAAAAAATATAGCAGTTTGTGCAGGACAAACCAGAGTGCTGTTTCTGGTAAATTTGTGTGTCTGGCAAGATGTCAAATGATGGCATAAACCAGATTGTTGCTGAGAAGCTTGATAAGAACAAATTCCATGCTTGGAGGTTCAGGCTGACAAATTTCCTGATGGGAAAGGGTTACTAGGACTATATAGAAGGTGAGCATGAAGAGGCACCGGAGATACCGGAGATCAATCCGACTGCTCTGCAGATGTGAAAGAGTTCAAGGATTGGAACCAAGGAGCCAGAAAAGTTATGTATTGGCTCTCTCAGTATACAGGACACCATGATTGGGCACATATAGGATGCCAAATCCCCCAAGGAGGCATGGGACACCTTGGTAAAACTCTATGAAACAAATACCAAGGCATAAAAGATACAGTTGAAGAATGAACTTCATACTGTGGAGAAAAAGAGTATGTCTGTGAATGACTATGCATTGAAGATCAAGGCTATTGTGGAATCCCTTGCATCTATTGGCATTTCAGTAGATGATGATGATAAGGTGGAAGTCTGTCTACGTGGTCTCTCGAGCCACAATACAAGGCGTTCAAGACGTCTATTCAAACTCAGGAAAACATTCCCAATTTCACAGATTTGGTGTCTATGTTGATTATAGAAGAGAAGAGCTTGGGTGAAGACCAACAGTCTTCACAAAACAAAAGCAGTTTAGAGCAACAGGCCTTCTACACAAGTTCAAGAAGAGGATGAGGTAGAGGAGGCCGTGGATGCGGCCAAGGAAGTGGCCGAACAGGTAATCAGAATTATGGCCAGCAGAGCAGCAGCAACAACAGTCCTAGAATTCACAACAACAACAACAACACGCAAGTGGAAGAGGCCAATTCAGAGGCAGGGAGAGTCAAAGAGGTCATGGAAATTGGCAAAGGTAGTATAATGATACACGTGGATGCTTTTATTGTGGTAAGCCTGGACATGTGCAGAAGATTGTTATAAGAAGCAGGCTGACATGCAAAATGGAAAATTGCAGCAAAACAACTATGCATCCTCGAGCAGAAACAATGAGGATAATGAAAGGTTGTTTGTTATGTAGCATGTCGTTTTAATGCCATGTCTGAAAATGTTGAAGCAGCACATAAAGATGATGTATGGTACGTTGATTCTGGTGCTTCGAACCACATGACAAGTCATGGGGAGTGGTTCAAGGAGATGAAAAACCTTGAAAGACTAGGTTTTGTGGAAACAGGGGATGACACTGCTCATCCAATTGCCCATGTTGGAGATGTGCCATTGTCTATGCAAGATGGCAAAGTGAAGTACCTTGCAGATGTACTTCATGTTCCGAACATAACAAAGAATCTGAATTCAATTGGCCAGATGATTGAGTAGGGTTTGCAGGTTCAGTTTAACCCTGATGGTTGTTATGTTGAAGACTTTAAAGACAAGTGCAGGTTGGTTGCAAAAAAGGCAATAGAGTGGGCAGAATGTTTACATTGAATGTAAACATGCTTGAAGTGAGTGCTGCGATGTTTGCAAATGGTTCAGGAATTGTTACAGACACAGACATTTGGCATAAAAGAATTAGACATGTGAATGTGCAGAGAATGAAGTCTATGCAGACTAAAGGAATTGTGACAGGACTGCCAAAGTTTAAAGTTGAAGGTATGTAGAAAATATGTGAAGCATGCCAATTTGGAAAGCAAACAAAGCATGTATTTCCATGTGACAGAAATGTGAGCAGAAATGCACTAGATGTTGTGCATTCAGATGTATGGGGTCCTACAAAGACCATGTCTATGGGAGGCTGCAGGTATTATATGACATTTATTGATCACACAAGGAAAGTGTGGGTATACTTCATGAAGGAGAAGGGTGAGGTGTTCACTCATGGAGAAGGGTGAGGTGTTCACTCATTTTTAGAATTTCAGAGTTATGGTGGTTAAAAAGCAAACAGGGAAATATGTAAAGTGCCTAAGGTCAGATGGAGGGGGAGAGTACTTCTCCAATGAGTTCTCTGAATTTTTGAAGAAGATTTGTATTTGGAGACAATGCAGATACACTTTGCAGCAAAATGGAGTTGCTGAACGAAAAAACAGGCACATTGCTGAGATTGCGCGAGCATTGATGGGAGAGAAGAATATGCCGCATAGCTATTGGGCTGAGGCTATTTCTACAGCAATTTACATCATGAACAGGACTCCAACTGCAGCCATACATGATGTAACTCCAGAGGAGAGGCTTACTGGCAGAAAACCTGATTTGTCTCATCTGAAAGTTTTTGGATGCATTGGATATGTGCATGTGCCAGATGAGCTGAGAACTAAGCTGGATCCAAAAGCTGAAAAATGTGTGTTTATTGGATATTTCCTTGAGCAAAAGGGATACAGGTGTTATAACCCTGCTACACGTGAGTTGAGGGTAAGCAGGGATGTTGTTTTTTATGAGATGAGCAACTGGTATGCTACTGAAAAGAAGCTATTGGGGCTGATGTGAGTGGAAATGTGGTTGCACAAAATGCAAGTCAGCAATCACAGTCTTTGAGTGGACCAGGAGAGTCCTCATCTAGTGGTTCAGTAGACCATGGAGTGGTAGGCTGCATCATAATACTAGTCTTGCAAATGTGATTAGTACATCACATAAAGGCAAAGAGAAAGTGGTTGAGCCCCTTAGTATGCCTGACATTTCTGCAGGGCATTCTCGTGTTGATGGAGAGTCTAGTGGCTCAGAGATGAGCCTTGATGAGGATCTTGGGATACCAGCTATGAGAATACCTGGTGTAAAGAAGGCTATGGAACCCATGAATGCAAAGCTACAAAGATCTGGGAAAGTGAAGAATCCTGTGCAAAGGTTTACCTATGATGGTTATGTAGCATATCACTATGCATACATGGCAAAAGTTGTACAGGTTGTAGAGCCCACATGCATTGATGAGGCTGTTGGAAATGTGTGTTGGGAGAAAGCTATGGATGAGAAGATGGATGCACTATATGGAAATGAGACTTGGGATTTAGTGCAATTGCCTGAAGGCAAGAAAGCCATTGGGGATGCAAGTGGGTGTACAAAGTAAAACATAACAGTGATGGAAGCATAAGCAGGTACAAGGCTAGATTGGTAGCCAAAGGATATGCGCACACATATGGCATTGATTATGAGGAAACTTTTAGCCCAATTGCCAAGATGGCGATAGTGAGAGTTGTGATAGCAGTGGCTACGTCAAAGCAATGGTCTTTACATCAGATGGATGTAAAGAATCCATTCTTGCATGGGGATTTGCAGGAAGAGGTGTATATGTTGCAGCCACCTGGTTATGAGGATGTGAGTCACCCCGAGCATGTTTGCAGGTTGAAGAAAGCCTTATATGGCTTAAAACAAGCACCAAGAGCATGGTCTAACAAGATTTCTGAATATCTTGTCACTATTGGCTTTCATGTAGCCAATGCTCTCGTTGTATGTGAGACACAGTGATAGAGGGGTTGTGCTTGTTGTCATCTATGAAGATGACCTGATCATTACGGGGGACCATGATGCAGAGATCTTTGATGTAAAGATCTTTCGTAGACACAAGTTTGAGATGAAGGATCTGGGGGAGCTCAGATATTTCTTGGGCATTGAGAGGTGATTAGGTCACCACATGGTGTTGGATTACTGCAGAGACAGTATGGCTTGGACATGTTGTCCAAGTATGGTATGACAGGCTATAAGCGTATCTCAATGCCATTGGATCAGAATGGCAAGTTGAGTGCAGATTCAGGAGAGATTTTGGAAAATCCTACTATGTATAGGCGCATAGTAGGAAGCTTGATCTACATGACGATCACCAGGCTAGATTTGAGCTATGTTGTTGGGTTGGTGAGTCAGTTTATGCAGGTTCCTCGGAAGCCACATTTGGATGCATTGAGACGCATACTGAGGTATGTGAGGTCTACTTTGCATTGTTGTAAGATTCCTCCCCAGCCTCTCAAGATGTCCAGCATCTTCCCCTGTAATCAATCCCCTCTTCAGAAATATAAAAGATCTTGTCTCTGCCTATTTTGACATAGAGAGAGAAAATATTCTAGAGAGAGAATATTCAGATTTTAAAATTTTTTAGATAGAAAAATTTCTCATATTATTAAAATGAATTCCCCTGAAACAGAAATTCAAAAAGAACTTTCCAATGTGCAATTGGAATTTATTGGAAATGGGTATAAAGGACCTTAGCCTAAGGGTCTAGATTTTCAAAAAAATTTGGATTATGGTCCAATTAAGGTTCCTATGGGCCAATAGCATCAATCCATGTGTAGGGAGGAGATAAATCCAATTTGTAAAAGAAGATACCCAAAAATGAGTAAATGCTCACATAAGATGAAGAGTTGAAAATGTACAAGGTTTATTAGTAAAAAACTATGAGCAATATTAAAAATATGAGATATTTTGGGTATCCAAAAATGAGTAAATGCTCACATAAGATGAAGAGTTGAAAATGTACAAGGTTTATTAGTAAAAAACTATGAGCAATATTAAAAATATGAGATATTTTGGGTATAATGATTCCATTTTGACACATATGTAAGGAAGGGGAGTTCTTTAAAGGAGGTGCATATTTCACATAAGATGAAGAGTTGAAAATGTACAAGGTTTATTAGTAAAAAACTATGAGCAATATTAAAAATATGAGATATTTTGGGTATCCAAAAATGAGTAAATGCTCACACAAGATGAAGAGTTGAAAATGTACAAGGTTTATTAGTAAAAAACTATGAGCAATATTAAAAATATGAGATATTTTGGGTATAATGATTCCATTTTGACACATATGTAAGGAAGGGGAGTTCTTTAAAGGAGGTGCATATTTCACATGCTTGAATGAGTTTTAAACTCAAAAATAATGTGATATTTTTATCTCTCCTCTCTCTTGAACCAAACCAAATCAAAATGGAACCAAACCGAATCAAAAAGTAACCAAACTAGGTCCAAATCTAGTCCAAATTCAACCAAACTGAATTTAGAAAATTCTAGAATTCAGTTAGCTTTGGTTAGAGCTTCCCTCTCCTATAAATAGAACATGAGTCCTTTGAAAAAAAGGAGGAGAATTTTACTATTCTAGAACTATGCTGAAATAATGCTAATATTTACTATTCCCTAAATTTTCTCCAATTTGTAAGAAATTGGACCTTCCCTCTTTCTTCAATCCCCATTGGTGGCTCCATCAACATACTTAACCAATTGATTGGTTGGGGGCCTCTACCGTGAACAAAGAATCAAGCAAATTGTAAGGTAAATGGTGAATTTTGATCTTTTCTATAATTTCTCAATGCTTCTCTCTTCTCAACCCCTCTCAAGCTTGAGAAGCTTAATTGGAATGGTTTTTGAATGCTATTGAAGTTAATTGATGAATG
The DNA here is from genome assembly GCF_041138505.1 of Cibotium barometz. NCBI lineage: Eukaryota > Viridiplantae > Streptophyta > Polypodiopsida > Cyatheales > Cibotiaceae > Cibotium > Cibotium barometz. Next base: position 38,405,060 of record NC_141075.1, on the reverse strand, counting down.
GTAGTGAAGAGTTACATAATTTGATGAATGCTATTGAAGTTAATTGATTAATGATAGTTAAGAATTACATAAATTTTCATTTATGCTTAATTCAAATAGTTTTTATGTAAATTCTCTCTCTCACTCAAGAAATGGTCATACTCAGGACCCATTCTCAATCCAAATGAAGCTTTTTATAAAGCTTTTCCTTAATCCAAGATTAATCTATGCTTGAGGCCAAATTAATGGCTTTTTTCTATGCTTTTAGTTTATGTATTTCATGAATATTGATGATTCAATCCATTATGGATTAATGATCCAATTAGGGATCATTCTATTTATTTTCTTAATGATAAGCTTTATCCCTTAGAAAATTTGAGATTTATCAGTCATAGCAGCGGAGCTATGGCAAAATTTTTATAAAAATTACGCATAAAATAATTTCATTCAAAGCATGAAAAGAGGACTTCCTACCATATTCTAGGAATTATCATCCTAGATTAATTGAAAGATATTCATTGTAATCATAGAGAAATTGATTTTTATATTATGCATAATTGATTTTCATGCATAGAGGTATGCATAAAAGATTATTATTTTAACATAAAAGTGTTACTTTTATCATATTTGGATTTCATGCATAGAGGTATACATAAAAGATTATTACTTTAATGTAAAAGTGTTACTTTTATCATAATTGGATTTCATGCATAGAGGTATGCATAAAAGATTATTATTTTAATGTAAAAGTGTTACTTTTATCATAATTGGATTTCATGCATAGAGGTATGCATAAAAGATTATTATTTTAATGTAAAAGTGTTACTTTTATCATAATTGGATTTCATGCATAGAGGTATGCATAAAAGATTATTATTTTATTATAAAAGTGTTACTTTTATCATATTTGAATTTCATGCATAGAGGTATACATAAAAGTTGATTATTTTATTATAAAAATGTTACTTTTATCACAATTGAATTTCATGCATAGAAGTATGCATAAGAGTTGATTATTTTATTATAAAAGTGTTACTTTTATCATATTTAGATTTCATGCATAGAAGTATGCATAAAAGATATTCTTTTTATACTAAAAGTGTGATTTTCATCATAAATGGAATTTATGCATAACTTAGATGCATAAGAGAAATTCTTTTATTCTAAAAGTGTAATTCCTACAAAATTGAATTTATGCATAGGAAGATGCATAAAAGATTGATTCAAAAGTGTCATTCTCATCTAAATTGAATTTATGCATAGGAAGATGCATAAAAGATTGAATTTTAATTCAAAAGTGTCATTTTCATTTAAAATGAATTTATGCATAGGAAGATGCATAAAAGATTGATTTTTACTTCGAAAGTATTAATCTCCTTAAATGGAATTTATGCATAAATAAATGTGTAAAGAAATCTTATATCAAATATAAGAATTCTCTTGTATTCTATAAATAGATATGAGATGTGATAGGATGTGATAAGAGGTGTATAAGATGTGATAAGAGGTGATAAGATGATTATGAAATAAGTTAGCAGGTGATAAGATGAATTAAGATGTGATAAGATGTGTATGAGATGAGGTAAGAAGTGTATGTGATAGGATAAGATGTATATGGGTCGTGATAGGGCAAGAATGGATGTGATGTAAAAGATTAGATGTGAAGGCATGTGGGGATATATGAATGGGAATGTGGAAATGGATGTATGTATGTGGATGTGTGAATGTGGAGATGGGAGTGTGGATGTATGAATGTGAAAATGGATGTATGCATGAAGATGTATATGCGTAGATGTGAACGTGGATGTAGATGTGGATGTATGTATGTGTGTGGATGTATAGATGTGAATGGGATTGCGGATGTGGATGTAAGTATGTATGTGGATGTAGATGTGAATGTATAAATGTGAATGGGAATGTGGATGTGGATGTATGTATGTATGTGGATGTGAATGAGGACGTGATAATGGATGTATGCATGTGGATGTGGATATATGGATGTGAATGTGAATGTGGATGTGGATGTGGATGTGGATGTATGGATGTAGATACGGATGTGGATGTATATATGTATGTGGATGTAGATGTGGATGTATAGATGTGAATGGGAATGTGGATGTGGATGTATGAATGTGAATGTGGATGTGGATGTGGATGTATGGATGTGGATATGGATGTGTATGTATGAATGTGGATATGGGATGTGGATGTATAAATGAGGATGTGAAAATGGATGTATGCATGTAGATGTAGATGTATGGATGTGAATGTGTATGTGTATGTGAATTAATGTGTCGTCGATATGAGGAAATGGATGAGAATGAGTACACACATTGAATGGAATGTGGAATAAGTAATGTGGACTAAGGAGGGATAATGTGGAAAGACGAGAGTTCGATTTAGAAACTGTATTTTGTGACTATTTGTAAATGACTGTTTTATGTCAAGAATGCTGGGGAAGCATTTTGACCGTCTTGTGGATTAAGGTCATGAAGACCTAACTGTTAAAGTTGCAACTACTGACGGAGAGTCAATGGAGGACGTCTCGCGTAGCAAGGTCGACCGAGGTCTTGACCAGCCTCGGTTCGATTTAAATGGTGAGCTTCCGGTACGGTGGATGAGGGACCAAGGAAGCGGCCTATGAGTGAAGCGCTAGGTCACCTGCGAAGGATCCTAGAGGGTGCTGACCATACGGTGCTCGGGCTCTGGGTCGCCTAGGATACCCACACGTGCGTCGAGGAAGATATTGGAACAAGGAGTAAGAGTTGTTTTCTGAAACCGAGCATGGATCTGGTTGATTGACCTTGCTGGTCTTCAATGGATGAGTCCATGGCCCTTTTTTATGGATCTGTTGGTTGATCTTGCTGATCTTCAATGAGAGTCCATCTTAATTTTTATAATTGATTATATTGCCGAGTATTATGGGCTAGGAACTATTGAAAAGGCCCCTGAGTGGACAGGTGGTGAGCGTTCTAGTTGCCAATGATGCCATAGATACTCTGATGAAGGAATGATGGGAAATTATGAATCAACCGGATAAATTGGAAGATTGTGATCAGTGGTACTATGGTTTCATTAAAGGATTGTTTTAAAGTTAGCTGATGCTAAGAAAAAGGCAATTTCATATTGGGTGTGTAAGTGGTGTGGCTAGTTTTATATTTGCATGAACTTCCGGCTAGGGGGCCTTGGAACTCTTTTCCTTGGTACCCGGGACAAAACCTAACCAAATTCCAAATTGGATCCCATCACTACAGTGGTCGGGCGGTTGGCTAATCCATGGGACTGGATGGGGTTAGGCTGGACTGATGGATCCGTAAATCGAGACTCAATTTTTGTTATTACGATAGATAAAGTAAATCCCGGATAGTAATTGTTCTATGGATAGGAATCAACGGCTGTGCCTCTTGATGGGAAAAAAAGCGTTGATCCCAATGATCCAAGTGCAAGTTTCTTCCTTGATCTGACCGAGTATCTTTATAGGTGCAGTCGGATCAGCGTGATCAGTAATAATCTTGACTACGTTAGAGTAAAAAAGTTATCCTAGTGGAATCGCCCGTGCTTTCCGGGTAAGGGAAGTTTTTCCGGGTTCGGTTTTGGAAAAACCGACGGATTAGTCTCTTCTCCGGATATCCGTGGTGGACGAGGCCCCGAGTGTGGGACCCTGCCCGCGCAAGATGTGCTACTTCCGCTGCTAGTACCCCGAATCTGTTGCGCGGTGGGAACATGGATCTCACAATTGTGGACTATTTTGTGAAACTAGGACAGAGATATGTGTACATGGGTACACAGATGCTGATTGGGCTGGTAGTATCTCAGATATAAGATCTACTAGTGGCTTCATGTTTTCTTTGGGGAGTGCTGCTGTGACTTGGAGAAGCAAGAAGCAGCCTACGGTTGCTCTACCGAGTACAAAGGCTGAGTACAGAGGTGCTGCTATGGCAGCATGTAAGGTAGCTTGGTTGAGAAAGCTACTTGTAGATTTAGGTCTATCAGTGGATAGACAAGTTGTCATTTTTTGTGACAACATTTGCAGTATATAGTTGGCCAGGAACCCAGTTTTTCATGCTTGCACGAAGCATATAGAGGTCCACTACCATTTTGTCAGAGAGAAGGTGGTTTTGGCAGGAGACGTTGACCTTGTTTATGTCAGCACACAGGATCAGGTCACTGACATCTTCACCAAAGCATTGGGTACAGAGAAGCTCCGCAGATTCAGGGCTTTGCTTGGTGTACATGAGATGGAGTTGAGCTCGAGGGGGAGTGCTGAGATATCGAGCTCATCTAGTGAGGCAGTGGACACTGATGACCCGCCGCGCCTGGGGGATAGGCCCCACACTTACACCACTGGCATGGTTGGTGAGATCATGGGTGATATGCGGCCAGTGGGATGAGAGGCTGTGTGTGTGACAGCCATTCTAGAGACTGCTGGCATAGTTATAGCGCCAGCTCATTTAGTTGGGTTCACACTATAGAGAACCCTAGTATGTATTTGGTTGAGTACCTTTTCATATTGTGTGTACTCTTATCCTTGTATATGGTGTGTTGAGTGTTGTGTGAAGAAGAAGAAGAAGATTTTCAGCCTCTCAACTTGTGTGTTCTCTTTTAGGGTTTTGTGAGTGTGTGTGTGCTTGCAAGAGCTCAAGCTCTCTTCCCCCTTGCATCTTTTCATTGTGCCTTAGATCATGTGGGCATGATCTTGAGACGGGAGAGATGGCAGTGAGCATTCTGAGCATTTTGATTGATGATATGCCTATATCTACCTATCTTCCAGCGGATCATAGTGATGCATTAGACTATCATGGGGGATCAACTTTTGATAAGTGATGCATCCATTGGCGTGTTTGAAATTCGGGATGATGATACTTCATATGTTAATGAGCATACGATAGTGCATGAGGAGCATAGACCTGAGTTCCTAGTGCTAAATGAGTTGGGATACTCTTTCAAGTCTTCTATTCATGGGGATATCTATGATTTGATCTCTATTCCTAGATCTCGTAGAATACTTGGGCAGAATTTACTTAGGTTTAGTGCATATATTTTGGCAGTCACGCATTGCACATGAGCATAGTGATGACTTTATTGAGGTGAGACCTCGTAGAGAGCTTTTCATTTGATCTAGATATCTACTTAGATCCATGGTTATTAGAGATAGATCAGTCTTGGGATCTAGGACATATACGGGTATCATGGATTGGTATAGATCATTTCTATAGGGGTGACCTTAGTGATCTTGGAGATTCCGAGGTTTGTGACTCTACTTACCTCTCATGTGTAGACACTCTATCCATCTCCACTTATGATGAGGTCTACAGTGATCCTATTGATCATGCTTCTGCCTTGATGGATCACGCACACATAGAGGATCTTGCACTTGATGATGTAGTGTATGGTTCAGATTGTGCTTCTACTCACATCGATGCAATGGATCGTGCCTTTGATTATTTGAGTGGTGCTTTAGTGGATAACGGCATTTGTTCACACTTGATCCTGCATGACGCCGACTTCAAGCTATGTTATTTTAGCTACCACAGTGTCGACATGAGCCTATGTTCTTTGGGGTCGGGAAATTTTCCTATCAGTGCATTCTATGCCACTTTGGACACATGGTTACCGACTATGTGTCACATTATTCTGATGCACCTATGGCATATCTCGGTCGTGGCATATATGGTGGTTCTTTTGCACCGAGACCATTCCACATTCCTGCTAGGAGTGTCAATTCCACTTGGTGGATACCTCGAGTTTTGGATTCACGTTGTGGTCGTGTGGACGAGCTTACGAGCTTTCCCTTCGACCCTGGTGCTACCACGACATTGATATCAAGGATCACTGATGTGTACCTTACATATCCGTTTGATCCTGGAAGATACATGACTAGCTTTGCCATCAGTGGTGGTTCCTTAGCCTCTCCATTTGCACCAGATCATCACAGGACTAGTGTCTTGGATTTAGAGTGCCTTGTATTTCCCTTTGATCTAGGCGGGAGCTTGTCTAGCCTCATCATCAATAGGAGTCCACTGACCTTTCCATTCGATATGTGTATCGTCCAGAGATCACCTTTTGACGCTGGGGCAGCATTACTTCATGTTTGACCCAGGTGGCCGCACACTTATGGCATGGGTAGATACGACCTACCCTTTGGACCAGGGTGGCACAAGATCTATGTCCTTGATCATGTGACTCTTCAGCTTTCCATTTGATCCCAGAGGCCTCTACACCATCTATGTCACTGTGATCTTCATATCCACACTTGGATGTATGCAAACTATATGTTCAATTTTTGGCTTTTGTATATAGCCTCTTGTATGTGTATTTTCATGCACAATCACCCTTAGATTTCAAGGACAAAATCATGTTAGGAGGGGATGGTTTGTAACAAAGTGTCTTTAGGATGCACATGCACATGGCATGGGATGGGCCTAGGCACATAGGCTTAGGATCATTTACATGTGGAGTTAGGACACATGGGCCTTGGGACTATAAAAGACATGTGCTCTAAGCTATTGTAGTTTTGATCCTTTTGATATCTTTGGACTATCATTACGCTTTACTTTCCATTGTCCTTAGTGTTAGTCTCTCAAGATTTTCTTAATCCAAGCTAATTAGGCTAATCCAAGGCTAACCTAGATGTTACTTTCTTTTAAAGGATGTTGTAAACTTGTTACCAGGGTTTGAAAAAAGATAAGTTTGGCTTAGCCCAGAACTTGTTCAAATTTATGCAAAGCTTGCTCAAATTTGTGGGAGAAGGAGAAGAATCCTCTTCAAAATTTTCAAGTTTTAGTTATATTTTGTAAAATTTATAGAGAAATGCCTTCTCAAAATGGTTAATTTCCTCTTCAAATTACAATAAGAAGGTTTTCCATCGGCTCAATAAAATGTATTTCTTAAAGACTGCTTGTTACACTGTCCAAGTAAAAACCATCTTCTTGATGGTTATTAAACTCCTCATAGACATCAATTTACACTTGATATTTTACAAATAAGTAATAGCTAATGCTTTCCACATCAAGACTAGTTGCCAAAATGGAGTTACTTTTGCATTGTCAAACAAGCACTATAAAATGCAATTCAACTTGAAGATGCTTATTTGCCAACGTTGTGGAGTGGAAAAAAGACAAGAAAACAGGCCTCTATAGCTTCCCACTCCCTCAACCTTGGAATCACTAGCACAAAACAGGGGCACCATAGTCAAAGTAAACACCCAGCAAACACATATGCTCTCACTGTGTGCATGACGAGGTAATCAAAGGCTGGCACAAGGTGCGCTGTGAGAGTGTAAACCCGTGGACTGCACCACCAAACACGTCAATCACGCCTTCTCCTTCAAATCAACACACACAGGATACAAACACACAAACCATAGCCAAATACATCACCTATATCATCCATCTTTGAATTCCCAACCAACAATTCCATACAAGCTTCTTCCGACACACAAAAGCTTTTACTTCACACCATCTCACATACATAACATCTTCAAATCAACACACAAGATGTATACTCACAAGGCTGTCCCCCATTCATCTTGGCAACATATACCTGGGCCATGGCTGAGAGCAGCAACCCAACAAAACAACACATCTGCTCGCTACTAGCAGCAGCAGCAGTACTAGTAAAAGACAAAACACCCTTTGGCTATGAGTTGCCCACAAACATGATGACTAATGCCTCTCTCACCTCTTCTCAGAACATCATCACCTCAGCCCATGAGCTACCTCATGAGCTACCTCAGACACCAGCCGCAGCAGCAGATACAAACAAAGAAGCAAGCCTGAGCGACCAGCCACACGCAGCAAAAAAGAAACAAAGAAACACGCCCTTGTGCTCAGAGCCGGCTATAGCCAACCAATGGAATGAAACACACACGAGCCCTGCGCATAGAGGCGACTAAACGAACAAAAAAATTTCACTCTTGCGGCAGCTATGTGCTATGAGCCGCAACAAACCCAAACACAACACACTCTCTACTTGCTCAGACACCAGCCCGTAGCAGCCCTATTGCCATCGCCATCACTCTGAGAAAGCCCACCACTACTGTAGCGATCACGTATTTGAGCTGCAATGGCCACGACTATCATTCCCTGCAGAGCCGCCATAGATTTTTTTTCCATGTGTACTTTCAATTGAGGCTTATGCTTTCAAGATGTATGCGTAGGCTACTGCATATGGTGGGATACCCTCACACTACATCTTCTCAAAGCAGCTCGCCCTTCTCGTACATAGCCTGCAATCAGTGCTTTCCAAGGAACAACAACCCTACCACTTCTTGTGCCTTTTGATTTGTGCCTTTTGAAACAGCACCACTTCAAGCATACATAATCGCTAAGAGCAGCGCCCTGCAGAACTTCTCCTCTCTCTCTGCGCTTCCATGCTTTGATGATCGTGCACGCTCATCCTTTTACCAGTCGGCATGAGCATCCACGTGCTTCCTAATTTTAGCCCAAGAATCGGCTGGTTTTTGCTATGATCGATGACCATAGTTATTGCCCCACACTTGGTATACATGTCCACCAAGAGCACCGCCTATCATAAGGTCGTTTCCCACTGGTAGCCATACACACTGCTGCAATGAAAAAAAAACTTCAAACCTCAAGCACCTACTCCCAAAAAAAACCATGCATGTACTAGCCTACTACCAAGCCATCCACTCTGTACACCTGCCAGGGCATTCAGGACAAAGCTTTTTTGCATGCCATGCATCCCTTATGTACACAACAAGCCCAAAACACTTTTACAAAATTTTGCCTGACATACTTTGCCCAGTCTGCTGAATCATTTATGATCAGTAGAAAAAAGCATACGACAACGTTTCCCTCTGTCAATCCTTTGAGCATCATACAAGGTAACCAAAACATCTCTATTCCATGTGTTCGAAGAAACATTGTCATCTTCCCAAGACATAGTTTGCCATCCCACATCCCACAACATAATATAAGAACTTTTGGAAACAAAGTTCTTGACATACATAGCATCCTGCCTCATCTCAATTCCATAATCACTGATGTGGTTAACGATATTATTGGAAAACCAGTGAAGCAATTCCTGCTGAGGGTAATAACTGATAAAAGCTTCATCAAGAAAGACCTGATGTGCACATCCCAAAGAACCAGACTCTACAACCTGTTGCCACATAGCAGTTTCTTGTCCATCAACATAAGAAACATTACCATCAAAGCTATCCATTACAGACAAAACATACTCCCCTTCAAAAGGCACATTTGCCAAAGCATCCACCTCAGTTCTTGTATGCTCACCTTTATCAAGGCCAATAAGAAATTCATCTATCACAGCATTCATAATCTCATCCATAGCATCAACATCATTCATAGTCTTCTGGTGTTGCTCCTCCTTCATAGCATCAATTCTGCTCGTGGCTTTCTTAACATTAATGCACATCTGATCATCCAACTCCAATTCGGGTTCATCATCCTGCAGACTGTCTACATCCCACTCATCCCACAAAGATACATCATCCAAAGACTCAAAAGCATACTCTTTCACATCACATGCATACATCTGGTCATGATTCACTTGCATCTCAACCATAGCATCCAAAGGAAGTACATTAGGATCTTGAGGGAAATCTGCCTCAAAAAACATATACTCTTCAAGGGCATCCTCTGTCATAAAATCAATCGCCACTTCCATGCATTCTTCCTGTATGGCCTCCTCTTGTTGGGCAACCTCATCACCAAGCACTTCCTCATCAATAACCAAGGTAGCTATCTCTGCATCCTCCTCACTGGATGAAGTGTCCTCTGTTCCCTCACTAGTAGTGGTGCTACTAGTCGTATCATCAACACTCGAATCTGCTTCATCCTCCCCTTCATCATCAACAGGCTTCTGATTATCCATATTAAACTGCTTTTTGTCCCCTCACCTGTCATACAGAGTAATGACCCCTTTCCTCCAATCTTGAACAGCTTTCACCTCTCTCAGCCATGGTCTTCCCAAAATGATGGGGAATGCACCCATTCCTGCCAGCATAACATGACAGTCCACAAGCACCTTTACATCAAAAGCCTGCAGTTCTAACCCCTTGATCACACCTAAGCATTTGACCTTCTGGTGATTGGCCAACCGAATACGAAAACCAGATGCTTCAGTAATATGAAGACCCAACCTCTCCACAGTTGCTAGTGTGATTACGCAAATTTGTGCACCACCATCTATGTATGCTTCTCCCAGATTCTTCCCTTTGTGCCATACATCCACCACAGGACATATATCAGGCAATTCCTCAACAGATAAAACAGTCACTGTCCCTCTGGCAGGCTCTTTCTCTCTCGGGTTCACGAGTCTTTTCCACTGACATTTCAATTTGGCAGCTAATTCTATCAATTGCCCAAAAGTAATATTAGCTTTCCTTCCAGCCATGTCCTCCTGCAAATTGTAGCTATCCTACCCAACCCCTAGTGGAAAATCAGTCACTTGAAACTTCCTATGAGGCTTCCGCTTGACCTTTACATCCCCTCCTTCCTTCACTTTACCTTTCTTCTTGCTAGGCCCTGCAGCATCCCTGCCTTCCCTTTCCTGTGGCGTCCGTTTCCCCAAAGGTATTACATAAGCTTCCGTCTCCTTCGTCTTCTCAAGGGTGACCACATTCACCACCTTAGTTTTACCCTTCTCCTCATTTGTCAACCCACTGTCCCTGCTTCGCCTTTAATTTCAATTCCATAATCATTTGCCCTATTAGGAATCTGAGAGGGTAAGGGATACATATCACCCCCCATTCGCGGCGGCTTGTCAGAGTCGGGACTTATATGCCCCAATTCACCACAATTCCAACATGTAGGAGCAAACCATCTACCCCTGCCAAAACCACGGCCACTTCCATAGCCTGTCTGACCTTCAACCCCTTCCTGATTATAACCTCTGCCTCGGCCACGTCCACCACCACCTGTGTTCCCTATCATTTTCAAACTCAGATTCTTCATACAATCCACTATTTGCCTCATGTCCTGTTGAAGCCCTTCATCAGAAGCTGTAACAGCTGTGGGTGCCACCTTTGTCCCCTGTGGTGTGGCATTATTCATTTGAGCTTCTGTCGGTTGCACTCTTTCTAGCACGGTTCTCATCGGTACCGCTTCTACTCTTCTAATTTCAGGCCTCACTACCACTGGAACCATCCCCAGCTGGTTCATCCGTTACAACTTCCAATCCTTTGATTTGGCAATCTCCACAGCATCCTCATAAGATTTGGGCTTCTTTAATTCAACCTTCCAGCGAATGCCCCCTTTCAATCCCACAACAAAACGATCCTTCTTCATCATGTCCGAAGGCACTTGATCCTCTCCCAAAGCCCTGCACAAGGTCTCCCGCAGCAAGGAGAATTTCTTTACATAATCATCAGTTGGCTCCAATTCGCCCTGTGTCAACCCCTGCACTTCATGCTAGACTCTGTCTGGATCCTCAACCTTCTTGAACCTGCTCAAAAGTGCAGTCTTCAATCCATCCTCGGTCATTGGAATGCGTGGCTCAGCATCCCTTAACGACTCTTCAAAAGTTCTGAACCATGTCCTCACATCTCCCTTCAAACATATACTCAGCAACCGCAATACCTATACCGGCTCGTTGATGTGGTTGCTTATGCACGCAACCTCCATCCTTTCAAGAAAATCTACTACATCTTCATTAGGACCACCAAAAAACTCTGGATACGACATCATTTTGATCTTTAAGCTTCACCTCAAATCCCAAGAAAAAACAAGAAAAACACCTTCCCTGAAATCTTCAACCCTTGGGACATACACCCTTGTAGGCGAAGAAAAACACTTGGCTCTCCTCAGTGGGGGCACCAAAAAGCTGTAGAGTGGAAAAAAGACAAGAAAACAGGCCTCTATAGCTTCCCACTCCCCCAACCTTGGAATCACTAGCACAAAACAGGAGCACCAAAGTCAAAGTAAACACCCAGCAAACACATATACTCTCATTGTGTGCATGACGAGGTAATCAAAGGCTGGCACAAGGTGCGTTGTGAGAGTGTAAACCCGTGGACTACACCACCAAACACGTCAATCACGCCTTTTCCTTCAAATCAACACACACAGGATACAAACACACAAACCATAGCCATATACATCACCTATATCATCCATCTTTGAATTCCCAACCAACACTTCCATACAAGCTTCTTCCGACACACAAAAGCTTTTACTTCACACCATCTCACATACATAACATCTTCAAATCAACACACAAGATGTATACTCACAAGGTTGTCCCCCATTCATCTTGGCAACATATACCTGGGCCATGGCTAAGAGCAGCAGCCCAACAAAACAACACATCTGCTCGCTACCAGCAGCAGCAGTACTAGTAAAAGACAAAACACCCTTTGGCTATGAGTTGCCCACAAACATGATGACTAATGCCTCTCTCACCTCTTCTCAGAACATCATCACCTCAGCCCATGAGCTACCTCAGACACCAGCCGTAGCAGCAGATACAAACAAAGAAGCAAGCCTGAGCGACCAGCCACATGCGGCAAAAAAGAAACAAAGACACACGCCCTTGCACTCAGAGCTGGCTACAGCCAACTAAAGGAATGAAACACACACGAGCCTTGCGCATAGAGGCGACTAAACGAACAAAAAAAACTTCACACTCTTGCGGCAGCTCTGTGCTACGAGCCGCAACAAACCCAAACACAACACACTCTCTGCTCGCTCAGACACCAGCCGCAGCAGCCCTATTGCCATCGCCATCACTCTGAGAAAGCCCACCACTACTGTAGCGATCACGTATTTGAGCTGCAATGGCCACGACTATTATTCCCTGTGTAGAGCCGCCACAGATTTTTTTTCCATGTGTACTTTCAATTGAGGCTTATGCTTTCAAGATGTATGCATAGGCTACTGTATATGGTGGGATACCCTCACACTACATCTTCTCAAAGCAGCTCGCCCTTCTTGTACATAGCCTGCAATCAGTGCTTTCCAAGGAACAATAACCCTACCACTTCTTGTGCCTTTTGAAATAGCACCACTTCAAGCATACATAATCACTAAGAGGAGCGCCCTGCAGAACTTCTCCTCTCTCTCTGCGCTTCCATGCTTTGATGATCGTGCACGCTCGTCCTTTTACCAGCCGGCCTGAGCATCCACGTGCTTCCTAATTTTAGCCCAAGAATCGGCTGGTTTTTGCTATGATCGACGACCATAGATATTTCCCCACACTTGGTATACATGTCCACCAAGAGCACCGCCTATCATAAGGTCATTTCCCACTGGTAGCCATACACACTGCTACAATGAAAAAAAAAACTTCAAACCTCAAGCACCTGCTCCCAAAAAAAACCATGCATGTACTAGCCTACTACCAAGCCGTCCACTCTGTACACCTGCCAGGGCATTCAGGGCAAAGCTTTTTTGCATGCCATGCATCCCTTATGTACACAAACCCAAAACATTTTTACAAAATTTTGCCTGACAACGTCAAAGTGACTATGGGTTAGAATCCAACCAAGGCATCTAATTTCTTTTTTTTTAACTTTTGGCTTGAAAGCAGAAAGTACACATGTTATCAGTCACACATACAAGCGCCATCGTCCAACAGGGGAGATTTGGATGCACAACCCCCGGGACTCTCGAACTCCATTCTAACCACTACACCAACGTGCGATTGGCAATGCATCTAATTTCAATACGCACTAACAAACTTTTTCTAAAAAATCAAAACTCTGTCATGACTTTGGGCCGTGAGTCAATCGTGAACATGACTAGATCAACAATAAGAGACCTGTTTCTTTTTCATGAGAGATTAATTAGTACAATAGGTGCCAAAGGTTTGAGCTTAGTACCAACCTAGGCTGTATTGTACTCCTAATGAAATCTTCCATCTTCAAAGAGAACTCTCTTATTTAACTCCTCACAACAAAATAAAACTCTAGCATGCGTTTACAAAGGAATGCAAATAAAATTATCATGTGGTACTGTGAGTCTTTGATGTTTAAACACTCAATTATAAGCAATGGGTACTTCAATGTAGTTGGATGAGCGAATGGAAAAGACATCATCAGAAACAATGTGCTCATCATTATCATTATCGTCGTCGTCGTCGTCGTCGTCGTCCTCCTCCTCATCATCATCAGCATCAGCCATGGTTCCAGTAGGAAACTTCACAGGGTACTTGTCATAGCAGAGCTCCCGATAGTTTTGAGGCCCATTCCCTTCCACCACAGCCTCGGCAAGCTCTTCCCCATCTTCTTCCTCCTGTTCATCTTCCTCCTTCACCTGGTGCTGGCCATGGCTATGGTCCCCGACCTCCATGTCCATGAAGAGCTTCAGCAGAGATGTGGCTGCCCTCCTGCCCTTTCTGGATCCATGAATGGAGAGCTCGTTCAAGCAAGAGAAGAGAGCCTGGCCATAGTCATGGCTCTGTGTTTCCAGATGCCCTGCTAGTGAGGGCTGATTGTTGAAGATCCTCAGCAATGCGATGACTGCTTTCTCTCGGCTGGGCATGGAGCTCATTTGCGGGATAGTAGCGGCTATTTTCTCTACTCCGGATGCCGCGACAATGGCGGAAGCGCCTTCAGGGTGGGATGCCATGATCTTGAGAACAGATAGGGCAAGTTCTGTTTGGCTTTGGAGATGGCTGGAGTTAGGGTTGAACAGATCTAGGAGAAGCGGAGCCGCGCCACAGCGGGCAGCGAGGGTTTTGTTGCCATCATACACGAGCAGATGAAGCAGGGCTTTGAGGACATCTTGCTTGCCGCGGTCTGAGCAAGAGAGCAGCAGAGAGAGAAGCCCTGCGATACCACCATAGATGCCAATGGGGGCTTTGTTACAGTCAAAGGTTGCAAGACATAGCAAAGCTCCTGCTGCATTTTCTCTCACCTGGATAGACCTCTCCTCTCGTGCCACATTCTGGGTGATGGGCTTCACTACCCCAAGCAACCCTAATTCATATATGAGCTCTTCATTCATGAGCAGATGGAACAGAATGGCTATGGCGTGCTCTGCTTTTGCATCCTGTTCACTATCGCCGAAGCTTTCTTGGCTCACAATCTCCATCAGAGCTCTCATGGCGACATCGCTTCGTGCCACATAGTTGCGGTGATCCACATTCGTCTGCGTTAGTAGACGTAGAAACTCTGCTGCTTGCCTTTGATTGCCTTCATTAGTGCTAATCAGATCCTGGATCAAGACGTTGAGCAGGGTACCGCTGGACATTGCAGCTTCAACGATTGAAGCTTGTTGGCACTCACACCACCTGCGCAACTCCTCGTTTATCGTTTTCCCATACACCAGCCCTTCGAGGGAACCGAAGAAACGTAGGCCGACGACAAAAGTAGCCGGAGTCTCCAATGGAGTGATAAATATAATCGTTCCTATTTTTCATTAATTTTCGTTAATTACAATAATGTAATGATATACTTTTCTCTAGATCAATAAAGTCTACGTTACTAGGCTCTCTCTCTATATTTCTCTATATGTACTACTAGTACTCAACCTGCGCATTGTTGCGGTATCTAAAAGACATTAAGAAGCGAAACGCATGAATGGAAGCCGGAATACAAAGGGTGAAAAACGACAACAGTACATGCTGATAGATAATAGCAATCGAAGGGATTTTTTCCTCTTATTTTTAAAAAATCCAGGATTTCTCTTTTCTCTCCTCTCCTTGTACCTTGGTTGTCCATGGTTAATATGTAATAGATGTAAAGAAAGAGTTTCACGAGGTCGCTACATGGCAGGAATTGAGAGGTTCGGACACTTAGTTTGGAGGTTCAAGGAGGGGTAGGCTCCTACCCGTACAGGTGAGGTTACTGTGTATGATAAGGCTTTCGGCGCTTGCCTCCAAAGTTCAACCTAGGGGGTGTGAGCTCAACCCCTCACATCTAAATACAACTAATCTATTATAAATTTTTATTTTTCTTTCATACTCTTTCTTTCTAATGACTAATGACTCTACTTTTTTAAAGAATAACTTTCTTCCAATTTACTACATGGAAGAGAAAAGTGATACCGTACACATTTTTAAAAATTCATAGAAAAATATCTATGGAGGAGAAATATGTAAAAAGATTTATGATTATGGAAGGTGTTGAACAATGTGGAGAGGGGAAGAGAAGGAGATACAGATGAGACAATAGAGGGAGAGAGAAATAGAGGATTGTAGAGCAAATGAGAGAGAGAGAGAGAGAGAGAGAGAGAGAGAGAGAGAAAGAGAGAGAGAGAGAGAGAGAGAGAAGGGGGTGGCACCTTGCATACAAAGAGAGAGATAGAGGCGGCCACAAAAGAAACCGTTTCAAAACCAATTAAGGTTGAAAAAACCTTCACTTACCTAAAATCCATTGCAACTAATTAATTGATTGCTACGTTTTACAAATTTGGGGCCCTTATTGAGAATAAAGTGTGAGATACATATTATTAATCGCTATAATATAATTCATATGCATATTATTAGATATAATATAATGCACACGCATGCATATATTGAGACCTTAGCTTCGTCCTACGCTTGCTAGATATTTTCTTTTGCTAGCTGTTTATGTTGTTTTAAGAGGTGTTCTTGCAAGAGCATCTCTTGGGTTAATGGTCCAAAATATTTTTTCAGTTTACTCCCATTGACATAGCCCTCTATTTGGATGTCGTCAATCATTTCTATTCAGACAGACCCTTGAGGTGTGATTTCCGATACTTGGAATGGTCCCAAGCCTCGGTATTTTAAGTTTCTTTTTCTTGGCATTTCCCACACCATACTTGAGAACAAGGTCCCCCGTTTTTAGTTCATTTTGCTTGAGGTTTTTATCAAACCAGTGTTTCCTGCGTAACTTTTCGACCATGAGCCCATGTGATGCTATCAACCGGGTCTGATCCAGTTTTTCCAAGTCAATTAACCTTTCAGCTAATGCATTCTCAGTTAGACGCTCTTGTACAGCAATCCTTAAGCTTGAGGACTAGGTATTCCATGGGCATAACCGCTTCAACCCCATAAGCTAGACGAAAAGGAGTATATCATGTCGCTACCTTATATGATGTGCTGTAGGCCCAAAGAGCTGCTGTCAGCTTATGCTCCCAATCTGTTCGATTTGCTTCTAATGTTTTTGTCAAGATAGTACACAAAATATTATTGGTAGTTTCTGACCATTGGCTTGTGGATAGTAAGGTGATGACTTTTGATGGATCATTAAGAATCCTGCAAGCAAATGATTCATCACGTCATTGATGAAATGTGAGCCGCGATCACTCACTAATTCTAATCGAAATTTTTCAAGGTGCATTAGGAATCAATTAAATGATTTAAAAGACCTTAGCCTAAGGGTCAAGATTTTCTGAAATTTTTGGATTATGGTCCAATTAAGGTTCCTATGGACCAATAAGATTAATCTAAGTGTTGGGATGAGATAAATCCAATGAATAAAAGAAAATACCCAAAAATAAGTAAATGCCCACATAAGATGAAGAGTTGATTGAGTACAAGGTTTATTAGTTAAAAACTATGAGATATTACTAAAAAAATGAGATATTTTGGAGTAATAATATAATTTTGACACCTTGGTAAGGAAAGGGGGAGACTTCAAGGAGGTGCCTATTTCACACATGGGAATGAGTTTTAAATTCAAAAATATTAAGATATTTTTATCTCTCCTCTCTCTTGGATCAAACTGGATCAAAAAGGGAGCTAAACTGGTCCAAAGCTTGTCCAAATTCAGCCAAACTGAAGCTAGAAAATTCTAGAACTTAGTTGGACTTAGTTAGTGGCCTCCCTCACCTATAAATAGACCCTTATTCTTTTGTATTCTCATTTGTGAACTAGACCATGCCAATATTACATTAGAATAAGCATATTTTTTATTATCCTCTAAAAATCCTCTATAATTTGGAGAGATTGGAGTTTCTCTCTCTCTTCAACCTTCCTTGGAGCTTTCCTCTCAACATACTAACCAATTGATTGGTTGGGGACCTCTCCTAAGAATAGAGAAGCAAGAAAAACAAGAGGTAAGATGTGACTTTATGGTTTTTCTTTAATCTTCTAAATGTTTTTCACTTCTCAACCCGTCTCAAGCTTGAGAAGTATTCATATGAATGGTTTTTCAATGCAAATGAAGCTCTCCAAAGAATTCTAATGATCACAAAAAGTTTAGATTTATGCTTAATTTAGGATGTTTTTTAATTATATCTCTCTCCCCCCCAAAGATTGGTCATTCCTATGACCAATTCTCTATTCAAATGATGCTTCTCATGGAGCAATTCTTAATTCTAAAATCAAACTCTATGCTAGTCAAGCTAGAGACCAAAGAAATAGCTTTTTAATGCTTTTATGTACATAAATTATAATAAAATTATGATTTAGATCCATAAATTGGATTTAGATCTATTGATAGTTAATCTATCATAAGTGTATTACTAAGTCTTATGCTTTTCAAAATTATTAAAAAATTATCAGTAATAGCAGTGGAGCTATGGCAAAATTTTTAGAAATCAACACATAAATCATTTTTATGCATAATGTGAAAAGACAACTTCCTACCATATTCTAGGATTAGTCATCCTATGTTAAATGAATAATTCTCATCATATCCATGGAAAATTAATTTTTAATATTTATGCATAAATAGTTAATTAGAGAAAAAGAGAAATTTTTAGTAATTTCATTTTTATGATAAAAGAGGAATTCCCATGATAATGGAGATCCATGTATTCCAATGGAGAAAGAGAAAAATTAGAATATTAAAATAATGGATATTTTATTTAAAAATTAAAAAAGAATTTTAGATAAATTATTTTATGCATGAATAAATTTAAATGATAAAAGAGAAACTCCCATCATATTTGGAATTCAATCATTTAAATAGCAAAAGTGAAATTCTTGTTATATTAGGATTAATGGATATTTTTATTTATTTTTTAAGAGAAATTTTAGTTAAATTTATTTTATGCATGTATAAATTTAAATGATAAAAAGGAATTCCCATCATATTTTGAATTCAATCATTTAAATGGAAAAAGAGAAATTCTTGGTATATTTGAAATATTGAATATTTAGATAAATTTATTGATAAAAGAGAAATTCCCATGACATTTAGAATTCAATCAATTAAATGTAAAAAGAGGAATTCCCATGATATTTGAGATCCAAGAATTAAATGGAAAAAAGAGAAATTTTTAGCATAATTCAATTTATGAATATTTATCAAAAGTGAAAATATGGGTAGAATTGATTTTTGTAAATCCCATTATATCTTTTATTCAAAAGAGGAGTATTGAATATAATTCATTTGAGAAATTGAGAAAGAATATGAAAATAATCGTCGAGAAAAAGAACCTTTATCTAAGCCAAACAATTGGCATAAATTTAGAAAAAGTCCCATTATCGGTATCGAAGTGGGAAAAGCTACTAAATGGATGTGATAAGATGTAAATGGGATGTGATAGGATGTAAATTGATGTGATAAGATGTAAATGGGATGTGATAGTATGTGAATTGATGTGATAAGATGTAAATGGGATGCGATAGGATGTGAATAGATGTGATAAGATGTAAATGGGATGCGATAGGATGTGAATAGATGTGACAAGATGTAAATGGGATTCGATAGGATGTGAATAGATGTGATAAGATATAAATGAGATGCGATAGGATGAGAATGGATGAAGGACGATGGGAATACATATGATTGGACTTGGATTAAGTAATGTGGATTGATGTGGACCAATGTGGAAAGACGAGAGTTCGTTATAGAAACTGTATTTATGACCTATTTTTAAATGACTATTTTATGTCAAGAATGCTGGGGAAGCATTTTGACTGTCTTGTGAATGAGGTCGTGGAGACCTAAGTGATAAAGTTGTAACAGCTAACGGGGATGTCTCGCGTAGCACGCTCGGCCAAGGTCTTGACCAGTCTCGGTTCAATTTAAATGGTGAGCTTCCGGTACGGTGGATGAGGGACCAAGGAAGCAGCCTATGAGTGAAGCGCTAGGTGACCTGCGAAGGATCCTAGAGGGTGCTAACCATACGGTGCTCGGGCTCTGGGTCATCGAAGATATCCACACGTGCATCGAGGAAGATATTGGAACAAGGAGTAAGAATTGTTTTCTAAATTCGGGCATGGATCTGGTTGATTGACCTTGCTGGTCCTCAACGGATGAGTCCATGGCTTTTTTATATGGATCTATTGGTTGATCTTGCTGATCTTCAATGGAGAGTCCATCTGGATTTTTATAAGTGAATATATTTCCGGGTACTATGAGCTAGGAACTAATGAAAAGGCCCCTGAGTGGACAGGTGGTGAGCGTTCTGGTTGCCAATGATGCCATAGGTACACCGATGAAGGAATGATCGGAAACTAGAAATCAACCGGATATTTTGGAGGATTATGATCAGTGATACTATGATTTCATTAAAAGATTATTTTAAAGTTAGATGAATCTGTGAAACATGCAGTTTCATATTGAGTGTGTAAGTGGTGTGACTATCTTGAAGTTTTCTTGAAACGGTACTAGGGGGCCTGGGAACTCTTTTCCCTAGTACCTGGGACAAAACATAACCAAATTCCTAAACGGATTCTATCACTACAGTGGTTGGCTAACCCATGGGACTGCATGGGGTCAGGCTGGACTGATGGATCCCTAAAATGTAACTCTTAGTTGAGAAGTTCTTACCTAGCATTAAGTTGGCCACAAATGTTTATAGCTAAAACATCCTTACTATGTGTAGTAACTAGTAGGATTCGAACCTAAGTCCCTGCCTGATATTTTACAAAACAGTATTTTGGAAAGTATCAATTTTTATTTCTTAAAGAGACATTTTTCATACTTTCTAAACTCATTTAATAACTAAAATTACCATTTAACCCTTTTCTTGTCACATCAAGGACACATCTTCTTTAAAAATGAGTATGGAATTATTTTTCAAAATTAGACAACTTTTAAATAGCTTATTCATGATATTTTAAAATTCATATGTACGTAACGAACTCTTTTTTAAAAAAATTATCAATTAAGAAATTGTGATACTCAAGAGCTTCAAAATGGATTTTAATACTACTCTCATCGAGAGCCAAAATAGGGTTTTACAATTAAGATAATAATTGTATCAAGATAACGCTTTTGTAATATAATTATACAAATAGTTTTTTATAGTTGCACTCTGTAGCACATCCTCAATCATGCTAAAATGGCAGATGACCCAAGGAGTCTAAGCTTCAAGTCTACACATAGAAGAAAAAAATTATATTTGTGGATAATGAAGAAGAGGATGCCTCGTCTACCTTCTCAGGGAAAGGCACATCGACTAGTGATGGTGTAGCAATGATTATGAGGAACCATACCTATGCCATAAGCTATATGTTTAGAAAATGGCTTCTTTTACAGTTGTATCATTTTTTTAATGGATTGAAGATGGAAATAATAAACATTGTCTCTATTTTGGCATGTTTTTTGAAAACTTATTGTTAGATTTTTAATTATAATCTCAAAAAGTAAGCAAAAAGAAGTCTTTTTTTCATGTCAATTTTTGTAAGAAACATGTAAAGTACCCAAAATATTATCGTTTTTTGGTAGTGTTGTACGCATGTGTAGACCACTTTTTAAAAAGAGGTAAAAAACTGAACTTTTTTTATGGAATCTTTGAAAGATGCCAAATGTTTCTCGTTTTCAAGAAATATTACCTATTTTGTCCGCAACAGTGTTATTAAGCAAGATCATTACCACCAAGCATTAAAAAAATGCTTATGTAGACAATCTAGTAGAACCTCCGTCTACAAATCGACTTGGCATTGGAGATTGGCTACACCATTTGGCAAGTCTTTTTAGGGGAAGGTAGAGCACCATGGGGTGCACTTATAGCTTAGAGGAATTAAACCAATTGCTTTTGTGGAGAGAGAACAAAGCTCTGCAGTAGCTGCCTATTGAGAAACAAGCTTTCACTTGAACAGCGAGTCATGAAAAATGTTTACAAAATCGTGCAAACATTCACTCAACTCCATTTTTGGAAAACAAAAACCCAAAAATGTACCTTTTTCCAAATTTATGGAGACAAAAGACATACTTTCATGTCAAACATTAAAAAAAACCACTACTTTTGTGGAAAATAATGCATAAAACATTACTCACATTTTACTCTAAACCCAAAAAAGTTCAATTTGAAAAAAGAATTACAAAGGAGAAGAAACTCTTCCAATGAACTAGAAGAGTCATCGGACCTTTTGCTTAAAAATATCAATTGTTTTCTGGTGCACATAATTTTTTAACTTAAATCCATACATAAGAATTTCTATATCATATAAATTAAGCATGTCCACATGTTAACGAATTACACTTTTCTTTCTTTTTTTGCTTTGTTTAAGCATCTCTAAATCTTGAGCACAAATAAGTTTTATACCAATAAACGTTTCTAGACTGCGTGTTGTATGTAGCGTGCTATCTACAAACCAAGGTGGTAAAATTGACATTACTTTTAGACCCAATATAATTTGATGAATCTCTCTTACATGGGACTAGTGCATTATCTAAGAAAATAAATTTTCTTTGTAATCAAAGTTGATCCAATGGTTGAATTTAGCATATTTTGATATTAAGATAGGTAGGTATATGGAGTCCACGGCCATAGAAGAGGTTTATTGAAGGCAAAGATGTCTTACATTTAGGTAGAAATCCAACGATTCAAACATTGGTCAAATTTTAGACGGTAGTGAGTGCTACAATTTATCACTTTACTTTATTTTGATCTAATAGTTCGATTTTGAGTTATAGCCTTTGAAAAACATAGTTTTTAGTTTATAAAAGTTAAATTTTGAGCCATGAAAATGACAATAGTTGTTGTTTTAAAAAATTGATGAAAATTTGGATTCTAGAATCCGCTTTGTTGATTTTAGAATCCAAAATTCCGTGACAGACTGACGTTTCTATAGTGATGGTAAAATTTTTGTCCAAAAAAAGAGAAACTTTAGTATATAATAATTTTACTTTTATTAGATGAAAAATTTAGTCCATCGATGGAAAACATTTTCGTTGACGAAATTTTTTTCATTGATGGAAAAAATTTCCGTCGATGAGAATTTGAATTCTAGAATCCACTTGGATTCTAGAATCTGAATTTCTGTCGATAGATTGAAATTTTTGTCGTCGAAATTTTTTTCCGTTAAGAATTTCGTTGACGAAAAAAATCCGTCAAAAATTCCATCGATGGAAAAAAATTCCGTGAAAATTTTCATAAAGGGAATCCAAGTTCTGTCAAGGGAATCCAAATTTTCGTTGATGAATTGAAATTTGCATTGTCGGATTGAAATTTTCGTTGGCTGAAATTTGGATTCTAGAATCCAAGTGAATTTTGGAATCCAAATTCTCATCAACGAAATTTTTTTTACCATCGACGGCTTTTTTTATCGAGAAGACGAAATTTTTGACTGTCATTGAATTAAATTTTTTGTCTTATAAAAGTGAATTTTTTGTTTATTATGGACCAAAATTTCTCTTTTTCGGACAAAAAATTCACTGTCATGATAGAAACGTTAGTCTTTTGGATTCCAGAGTCTACTTTGTCAACAAAGTGGATTCTAGAATCCAAATTTCCATCAATTTTTCAAAACGACAACTATCATCATTTTCATGGTTCAAAATCTAAATGTTATAAACTAAAATTTGTGTTTTTGCAAAGACTATAACTCTAAATCGAACTATTAGATCAAAATAAAATAAACTAATAAATTGTAATACTTAGTACCATCTAAAATTTGACCGTTTGGATGGTTGGTTTTCTATCTGAATCTGGAGAAATCGTTTCTTTCAAATAAGCCTCTTTTGTGGCCTTGGACTCCATATACCTTCTTATCTTAATATCAAATATATGCTCTAATTCAATGATTGGGATAAAGTGCAATGATTAGGATGAAGTTAGTTAAATTCTTGTAGAAGAAAAAGTACATTTTTGTAATTCTAAGTAAAGAATTTATTATAGATTACATAGACATGCGTGAATTATTAGGAGTTTTAAAGAATATTAGATCTTGTCTCATCGACCTTGTTTTGTCCATTTTGTTATTTAACATGAAAAGTAAAAAAAAAATCAACTTTAAATTAGCAACATGTACATTTTTTAAAAGAAGTTTGAAACTATGCTTATATTCAAAAGTTATAAAAAAAGTTATCTTTAATGTCTCTAAAAGATTGTAAAATTGATCAATATTTAGGACTTGAAAAATCAAGATAGCCTATTGCAAACAACTACTCACGACTCATGAACATTTTTCATGACTTGCTGTTCTTGTTGCTTTGTTTGCCAATCCTAGATTTGGTCCAACCCTCCTTGCTATTTTCTTTATCCTAGCCATCCAAGCTAAGCCTTTCAATCCAACACATAATCAAATCTAACCTCATCTAAGAGCTTGCTTCATTTTGGATTTAGATGTGGTTGAACATTATATGTACATACTGTATCTTCAAACATGCAAAGTAAAAATAATTGTACATGCAATTCAACTACCTAGAAACAAGAAATTTGACTAGATAGAGAGTCTGGTGGGAGGCACAAGCAACAATGGAAAGACGGCGCCATATACTATGACGGGTGTAATCCGATCAATGTAATTGCGCCGTCTTTCTTGAAGCATTCGTGAGCTACTGGCTATCATTTCACTCATACATATGTTACTGGTTGTTGCAAATCCTACCCTCCCCTGCAAATTTGGCTATATTTGAAAAATTGCACACTCTTACTTTTTGAATTTTTTATCTTCACTCTCTACAAATTGAATCTTTCTTGTCAGTTTGAAATCTCCTTTCTCATTAACTCCCACCATATCTCCCTTCCACCTCAGCAAAACATTCTCGTATTTAGGTGGGTCCCAAAAAGTGAAAATTTTTTGTTTTTTATTTTTTTACATTTTGAGGTGGAAAAAACACCACCCAACCAATATGTATGATGAAAATAAATTTTTTCCTCCAAAAAGCTTGTAATTCAAAGGGTCACGTCAGAAGCCTATCAGGAGCCAGTACATCCATAACTAACTATCAGGTCTCCACAACCCCATAAACATAACTAACTGTCAGGAACCACTACTACATCCATGAGATCCCAAAATTGTGGGGACCCCAAAAATTATTATTATTTTATTTTTCTCATAAATGTAATTTATTGATGAAAAACCCCATGTTAGTATATTTGTATATCAAAAATATCATTTTCTACTTAGAAAAATGGATTTGTGTTAAACCTGCAATAACAAAGTTTTAACAGTCTCTCTCTCTCTCTCTCTCTCTCTCTCTCTCTCTCTCTCTCTCTCTCTCTCCCTCTGAGGATCTCTCTGCTTTAGCTTCTTCCTCTGCTTAGCTATGGAGCCTTTTGCAGCTGTGTGTGTAGCCCCTTGTGAAGCTAGAAAATGGAAGGTTGATTTACACATTCGTATTCCTGAAGAGTATGGCAGCTCTAAAAAAACCCATCCTACTGATGCATAATCTGTCCAAGCTCGTAGGATAGCTAAGGAGAAAAATGTAGATCTTTGGGTTGATGGGCATCTCTATCCAGTTGACCCTCCATTAAGAGCAAACCCTCCTTTCCACAATTTATCATCTTTTATGCAATTTGTTGGTGAAGGAGAGCTTGGCTTGTTAGGATACTGCAGAAGATTGACTACAAGTGGAGCTTGGCAAACCCATATTCTCCAATCTCAATTGCAAGCATCACAATTCAGCCTTTTACAATGTCAAGAAGGACTTAAAACATCATCAGTGAATAAGCAATCCTCTGGTATATCATACGAGGTTGCTCAAAAGGACTCCATGACTGGATCAAAGGCAAGGAGATTTTTGGAGAAGCCAGCAAACATAGAGAATTCAAAGAGGACTTGGGGACTCTGGAGAGAGCTGTGTGCAATCACCATAAATGTAGATTGTCCAATGCCAGCTCTTGTAAATATGTGCAAACAGCTTTGGATAAATTTCAATAACATGGTTTGCATTATGAATCAAAGTAGCACAACATGCTTTGGAAGGGTATTGGTTAAGGAGCGGGCCCACCAATCTAAGCTTGTGCAAGATGCATGCAAGGCTGCAAAAAGTCATGCTCTGCTTGAATGGTTGCAGACCAATGTTCCCCATAGGCATGGTGCTTGGCATGCACGAATGAGGAGACAAGGGAGGCGTTGGGTTGTGCACACACCAGCATAAATCTAGATGTAATAAGGCTAAGAAATTAAGTTTAGTTAGGTTTTTTTTTGCCCTTAAAAAAACTATTAATAGTTCCTTCTCTCACTTCATTTTCATTTCACTTTTTTAGAGAGCTTGAGCTCAAGATCTACGTAGACACCCACGTAAGGACACTAGCACATCACCACGTTAGCATAGTCATACATGGATATGGCACGCACCAAGAACACCGCACGTGCTACCATGCATTCACAAAACATAGTGCAAGGCACCCAACGACCACATACTGGCAACACCACAGAAGAGAGTGACCCCTTGGATTCTAGGACATGCCCAATGGGATCACCAGAGTCCACCAACCCTCCTCCCACAACAACACCAAGGCACACACATGCAGGCCCTTCTAGTGGGAGCAAGCGTGTGAAGAAGACCCCACAATGCAGCCACCCCAGAGATCAAGACAGAGAGGCCGATGATGAGCAGTTCGACTGGGTTGGTGAAAACATTCCTACATTGCGCAGCACCATAGGTGGCAAGACCCTACTACCAGGACACAGGGTCCCCTACCTACCCGGGAGGAACTTGATACACAGGTACTACAGTAATAGGAGGAGGAGGATTCAGACTATGAGAGAGACCAAGAGGAGGTTCCTGTAAGTGTGCGCAAGCGTAGAAAGGTCAAGCTCTTCAAGCCAAGGAAGTCCCAACCTCGCCAACGCACCAACACAACACAGAGAGCTCCAAGGAGGAGAAGGATGTGCCAAGGGCTTAGGGCTCTATAAGAAATCAAGTTTTATCAGAGGAACACTGAGTTGCTGATAAGAAGAGCCCCTTTCGCTCGCATAGTGAAGGAGATTCTCCAACGATATAGAACAGAGTTCCGTGTGCAGGGGATTGCCCTTGAAGCATTGCAAGAAGCCTCCGAGGCTTACCTTGTTGGGCTTTTTGAAGACACCAACCTCCTTGCAATACACGCAAAGAGGATTACCATATTTGCCCCAAGGACATGCAACTAGCTCGGCGCATTCGAGGCGAGCGAGACACGATCTAGAGATCTTAGATGTTAACCTTTTTGAAGCAACTCTTTTGTTTCAAACCCCCCTTCGTTTTGAAGCAACTCTTTTGTTTCAAAACCCCCTTTGTAACAAGCTTATCTGGCTTTCATTTGTAACCTTCTGATATTAAAATTGTAAGTTTCTCTTACAATGTCTCAGTGTCATGTTGTTTAACATGGAGTGTCTATCATGTGCCAGTTTGTCACCCAAGGCATCAGAAATGCTCCTGGAGGTCTGAGGAAGCTGTGCCAGAACAGTGCAAATTTGGCCTCTGCGGCAATGTAGGCTCAAAATTTGCACTGTTCTGGCACTTCTCCCCTAGCCACTCAGGATCATTTCTGATGCATTTATAATGAAGTTGAGCACACTAATTATGAGAAACAGTAGTTTATAAGATAAAAACACCTTTAATCATGTGTTAAAATATAGTGCTCATCATCCAATGCATCAAAATTGCTCCTGGAGGACTGGGGAAGCTATGCCAGAACAGTGTGAATTTAAGCTCTGCAGCGGCGATACAAGCTCAAAATTTGCACTGTTTTGGCACTACTCTCCTAGTCACTCAGGATCATTTATGATGCATTTATAATGAAGTTGAGTACACTAATTGTGAGAAACGATAGTTTATAAGATAAAAACAGCTTTAATCATGTGTAAAATTACATTGTTTGTCATCTAATGCATCAAAATTGCTCTTGGAGGACTGGGAAAGCTATGCCAGAACAGTGCAAATTTAGGCTCAAATTTAGGCTCTGCAGCGGCGGTGCAGGCTCAAAATTTGCACTGTTCTGGTACTACTCCCCCAGCCACTCAGGATCATTTCTGATGCATTTATAATGAAGTTGAGTACATTAATTATAAAAATAGTAATTTATAAAATAAAAATATCTTTAATCATGTGTAAAAATATATTATTTGTCATCCAATGCATCAAAATTGCTCCTGTAGGGATGGGAAAGCTATGCCAGAACAGTGCGAATTTGGGCTCTACAGCAGCAGTGCAGGCTTAAAATTCGCATTGTTCTGGCACTGCTCCCCCAGCCACTCAGAATCATTTTTGATGCATTTATAATCAAGTTGAGTACATTGATTATGAGAAACAGTAATTTACAAGAAGATAAAAATACCTTTAATCATGTGTAAAAATACATTATTTGTCATCCATTACATCAGAATTGCTAATCAGAATTGCTACTGAAGGGCTGGGGAAGCTGTGCCAAAATAGTGCGAACTTGGGCTGGGGAAGCTGTGCCAAAATAGTGCGAACTTGGGCTCTACAGCAGCAGCGGTGCAGGCTCAAAATTCGCACTGTTCTGGCACTGCTCCCTCAGGCTCCCAGGGTCATTTCTGATGCATTCACAAAAACATTGATGGTACAAACTAGAAAAAACAATGATATACTTGATGTTAATAAGTTTGCAAAAATTGTATTATATTCATAAATAAGAAGTGATATATCATCTTTACAAAAGCTTTCTTACAATATTGAGCTTCCTTCTCTTGTTATTGGGCAGAGTGTGCTCAAGGAGTGATTGGGCTATTTCTTGAGGATCCTCTATGCCTATGCTTTTGGCTATACCTATACGAGCAAGAAGCTTACCCCTAATTCCAGAACCAAAAACATCAAAGGCAAGGGATTTTTTAATCAGAACTATACATTTGGTGCTCTGTGCCATAGAGGCTACACAGAGCACCTTAGAGAGGTCTTTCAAAAAAGAAGAGAGTGAAGGCAGATTGAGGGGTGTAGTCCCTATGGATAATGGCGATGCCATCCATAGGAAGTCGACCAAGATAGTGTGCCAACGCAGCATCATGTCCATGGACCTTGGCCTGGTCTCTGCTACCGCCGCCTCTCCCAGCAAATGCGTCAATTTCAACCACCCTCTGCAGTCAAAGAAAAAATTAAAATATTTTCCCATACATAATTACAAATGTTTCTAGGTTGTAAAAGGTTGATTATTACCTCTTGCTCAATGCCTTCTTTTGCCAAAGTGCTGGTGGGGACGGAGAGGTCAATCGAGGACTTAGCCTCATCCTTTTTTGGTGCTTTGGTCTCCTCCATCACTCCAGCAGCAAGGGTATCCTTTTCAGTCTCTAGCTTATCTTGTAAGGTTGTGAATTCCTCCTCTGGAACTAGGGCTTGCTCCGCGCGGTCTCAACCACAGTTTCCTTGACCAAAGCAACTGTCTCTGCGATAGATTCTCCAAGGGGTAATATAGCACTATCTAGGTGAGGACTGAGGTTGGACGTATCAAGGTCCACCTCACATCGCGTGCATATAATGCCCAAGCATTCATCCATTCTCAAGCCAGCTGCCTTTTCAAGGTCATGAAAAAATAAGTATTTTTCACCTTCCACCACAATGGTGCTCAAGAGATTGATCTCAAGCTCTGGCAGCACCTTTCTCTCCTCGTGTGGAGAAGATGGCCCCGCATCTTCTACTACAGTGGGCTGTTCAACTGCAGATTGTGCACACCCTCTGGAAAGTGCTCTGATGCAAGCTGCTCTTCCACACCAGCACTCGTTCCTACTGCCTTCACTTCCTTGTCATCCCTCAAATACCCTGGCAACTGCAATGCACGCATCTCTACCTCCTCATCCGAATCCTCATCATCGCTGATGAGGAACGCAAAAGTGGTGAGCCATGAGAGGAACCTAGTTCCTAAATTGCCCTTCCCCAACCTCTTCACCTCCTGCTTATTGAAGGTACAGTAAGCTCCTGCGAGGATGCAGATGTCGATGAAGCGTTCAAGGCACTGGATGTAGGGGCGGGCATATTGTTGAATGTACTTAAGCAACTCAATAGGCACCCATCGATCATTGGGGCAATGGGGAAAGGAGATGGAGTGGGGAGCCAAGTATTGCTTCATGTATGCAATCTGTGTCTCATAATGTTGGGACGCAAGGGCGAGCGACTTTTCAAAGTTGACTTCACGAGAGAACATGACAAAGAGCTCGCTCTTGCCCACCCACGGGACGGTGGAGAGGAACTCACAGAAGTTGTCAAAGTGGGTAGCCATGATTGAATTATATTCAATATTCTTCTTTTGAATAAAAGAATTCATGGGATTTGTAGAAATCAATTCTACCCATATTTCATCTTATGGTAAAATAATCATAAATCGAATTTATACAAAAAAAATCCTCTTCTTCCCATTTAATTTCTAGGATCCCAATTACCATGGGAATTCCTCTTTTCCCATCAAATATTTCTTATTAAATAAATTCATTTAAAATATCCATTATTTTAATATGCTAGAAATTTCTCTTTGTCCATCTAAATGATGGAATTCCAAATGCAATAGGAATTTCTCTTTTAACATTTAATTATTTCTCATAGATAAATAAATTTATCTAAAAATTCATCTTTGAGTTTAAATGAATTGCCCCATAATTCCAATATGATAGGAAATTCTCTTTTTCCCATCCAATGATGGAATTCCAAATGTAATGGGAATTCCTCTTTTAACATTTAATTATTTCTCATAGATAAATAAATTTATCTAAAAATTTATTTTTGAAATTAAATGAATTATCCCATAATTCCAATATGATAGGAAATTATCTTTTTCCCATCCAATGATGGAATTCCAAAAGTAATGGGAATTCCTCTTTTAACATTTAATTATTTCTCATAGATAAATAAATTTATCTAAAAAATTATTTTTAAAATTAAATGAATTATCCCATAATTCCAATATGATAGGAAATTGTCTTTTTCCCATCCAATGATGGAATTCCAAAAGTAATGGGAATTCCTCTTTTAACATTTAATTATTTCTCATAGATAAATAAATTTATCTAAAAATTCATTTTTGAAATTAAATGAATTATCCCATAATTCCAATATGATAGGAAATTATCTTTTTCCCATCCAATGATGGAATTCCAAAAGTAATGGGAATTCCTCTTTTAACATTTAATTATTTCTCATAGATAAATAAATTTATCTAAAAATTCATTTTTGAAATTAAATGAATTATCCCATAATTCCAATATGATAGGAAATTATCTTTTTCCCATCCAATGATGGAATTCCAAAAGTAGTGGGAATTCCTCTTTTAACATTTAATTATTTCTCATAGATAAATAAATTTATCTAAAAATTCATTTTTGAAATTAAATGAATTATCCCATAATTCCAATATGATAGGAAATTCTCTTTTCCCATCCAATCATGGAATTCCAAATGTAATGGAAATTTCTCTTTTAACATTTAATTATTTCTCATAGATAAATAAATTTATCTAAAAATTCATTAATTATCCATAAACCTAAAAATCAATATTTCTATGATTACAATGAGAATCAATCAGTTTATCTAGGATGATAATTCCTAGAATATGGTAGGAAGTCCTCTTTTCATACTTTGAATGAAAATGTTTTATGTGTAATTTTTACAGAAATTTCGCCATAGCTCCGGTGCTATTACTGATAAATCTCAATTTATTCTAAAAGAATGAACTTTAACATTATGGATATGATTAGAATGATCCCTAATTTGATCATTAACCCATTATGGATTGAATCATAAATTGTCATGAAATAACTAACTTAAAAGCATAAAAAAGCCATTAATTTGGCCTCCAATTAAACAAGCATAGAATTTATTCTTGGATTAGGGAAAAGCTTCATTTGGATTGAGAATAGGTCATGGGAATGACCATTCTTTGAGTGAGAGAGAGAAATTACATAAAAACCATTAAAATTAAGCATAAATAGAAATTTATGTATTTCCTTACTACCATTCATCAACAATTAACTTCAATAGCATTAAAAAGCCATTCCAATTAAGCTTCTCAAGCTTGAGAGGGGTTGAGAAGAGAGAAACATTGTGTGGAGGAGGTGGACAGTTAGACAGTGACTGACTCTATGCCAGGTGGCTCTCTTATGGATAAGGGTAGTGGCAAAGAATTTTTTTTACAAATTGTGCCTTATGTGATGAAATCGAAGGTGCCTCCACTGGAGAATAACAAAGAGGAGAATAAGATTTACATTGACAAAGGTGAGGATATCATGCAAAAAACTAGATTGTTTAGCTGTTTTCAATGTCCTATGATACCTTTGTGCATACTTATTCCTTATGCCCGTGTCAGGGGTTTAAGGGAAGATGTTTTTGGTCTAAATATTGCATTTGGCAAAGAGGGATATGTGCCAGAAAAGGGAGCATTTCTAGTTTCCATTTGGACATTTGAAAAGGAGACTACCTATGTGAATGATGAGATTACTAGTGGATGGGATGCTATTTGGCATGACGAGGAGTTAAGAAGTAGACAGAGGTTGCACATCCTTGTGGGTAGGATGTTTTATGTGTGGGAGGGAAACCATCGTACGATGGCTTGGACACAAGCTATCAAAGAAAGATTTACTCAAACAAGAGCAAAGCACCACCATGTATTGTGTACGATCATTGATCTTACACGTGTGAGCGAGATCGCTCTCTTGGAAAGCCTTCAAAGGATGAATTAGTAAGTTGCATATAAATTTATGATTGAGATCTTGATCATGTGGTTTTTTTCTCAAGCAAAATGTAATTTTTTGTCTTCATTTTTTAAAGCTTGAATACTCATGCTTTGGTGACCACAACCTTGCAAGACGAGATTGTGAATTGTGCCAACATTAGTGCTTCCAATCATGATGATTACATGAAAGATTTGCTAGACAGAGATAGACAATTAATTAATTTTATTAGAAATAAGAATACAAAGGGTTGGGACCCTTTTACTCGTAGATACTTGGGCAAGCTTGCTTATAATGTGAGTATTTGATAGCTTAAGATTTGTTTAATACTCATGCTTTGCTTTAAATTTTCATGTGATGAGATTCGATGCTATGTGAAGGTTCAAATTAATCAAGCCTTGAACAAAATCTTGAGCAAGTGCGCTTGACCATGGGAGAAGATGAGGTGAAAAAACTTGAAGCCAAGGAGATAGAGGAATTGGCCACAAGATATGGTGATCGCATAGGGAAGGTATTTTGTTGTGTGTTTTGCAATGATGAATTGCATTTCTATTGAGATTAATATATAGTGACTCTATTTGCATTTCAAGACAATGTTAATTTTGGACATAGTGTGTTGAGAATGATATCCATTTGTGTAGATCCTTAACATCCAAAGCATGGTGATGCATGGCGGGATAAAGTGTGGTCCTTAAAGTGGGATCTGGATAGCTTTGCAACAACACTAGAGAAGCTAAATTTATGTGTTGTGTGATGTACCAATAGAGTCCAAAATCTTTTGGTTGGGTTTATTGGAGGAGGCAAGAAAGACAACCAGAAATATGTTTGGCCTTATGCGCGGAGATCATGTCTATAGAAAGTAAGTCATGGTTTTCTATAGCTATTTGTGTCTGGGTGGTTACAATTTTCAAAACCTGCTCTTATGTCATATGTATAATTTCCTTTGTGATGTGAGTTCTTTTTTCTTTGAAGCTTCGAAAAGAGGTCACTCTTGAAAAGAACTAGCTTCAAAAAGAGGTCACTCTTGAAAAGATTTTACAAGGGAAAAATTCTATTCTTAAAGATTTTGTGGAAGAGCCTAATGGCATGGTAGTGCCCAATGATTGATTGCTCTGTGATTATTACTAGGAGATAAAGATTGAGAAGAGGAAGCAATTGTTCCCTCTTGAGACAGGCCAAGACACAAGGGAAAAAAAGAGTGCTGATGAAAAGGCAACAAAGAAGTCTGACATGGTCCAAACAGTTGCCTAGAGGTTGATTTATAGGTTGATTTTTTTGCAAGTGGTGTTGGGAATAATCTTAAGAAAATGCTACATTATTTTTAACTCAAAGATGCTTTCTCAATCATATGTTTCTTTTCAATGTTTTCAGATATTTTGTGTGTTTAAAAGAAAGGGGTCATTTGGTTGTCATGCCTATAAGAGAAAAGAAATGGTTGGCTCTAGAAAATGAGTCTTTGTGTATGTACCCCCAAAGTATGCATAAGTTGTCCAAGTGGGAGCTGGAGATGTACCCTTGGTGGATTAACCTTGAGAGAAAGGTCATGTTTTAGAGCGGGAGATAGATCACCACCAGCATTTCAAGCTTGGGCATCCTCTCGGAAGGTGGTTGATGAGATGAGGAGGTGGAGAAAAAGAGACCTACACAAAGGAGAGGTAAGTCGGGTTCTTTATCAGCGTAGGCATCTGCTAACTATTGGTCATTGTCTTGAGTTGCTCGTTGCTTTATTTTGCATGTGTAAGACAAAGACAAAGTTGTGGAAGAGCAGCCAAGGGTGGACTTATTAGATACAAAGATAGACATGAATATTGAGGATGCTCATTATGATGGTAACTCTTTTCCAATCTCCCTAAAATTGAGTTTGGGATATTCTTTTTATTGTGTTGATACTACATTATGTTAGGTTATGATTTTGGCTTTCTGACTATCCTTTCGACAATGGCATGAATAAGGAAAGTTGTTTGCCAAAAATCTTTCTTTGGATTGTTTTCCAGATGAGGGCCTTCACGATAAAACAACCTCGATCATTTCTAAAAGAATGATAACATATGTCTACCAGCCACATGTGCCAGTTTCGGATGTGTCATGTGGGGATAGTCCAAAGTGTTTGGCCATTTTTGGGGACTATATTGCTATTGGCAAATGGTTTATAAATGACACAAAGAATGCATCTTACACCATAGTTCATGAGCACAATGTGCAAAAATCCACACCCAAGGGTAGACAATATGCAAGGAAAGGGAGATCGGTTTCTTAGGCCATAGTTTGACAAGAACCTCCTAGCTTTGGCTCCTCCCGCTGTGACACATCTGCCAGAACATCACCAGTGATATCTTATTTCTTGTTATCCTTTTTAAGTTGCACATGTCCACCATGAAAGCCCATGTTAGAGAGTAAAATCTTGCATTGCTCCAAACATGCATCTGATAACTCTGATGGCAAAATGGAATGAGCATAGTCACCAGATGAAGCTTTAATAGCTGATCCAGGATTCTAATTTCTGCATGTAAACTAAAAATGTGAACTCTCTCTAGCTTTATAGGAAGTATGGGATCCCAATTGGGATCCTCAGGTGGCACAATACATGGTTCACCCTTGAATTTGGCTATTTTTGTTGACTTTCCCTTGCTTCTAGTTTTTGATTTCCCTTTAGCCTTCATCTAGTCTTTATCACCATTTACTTGCTTTTTCTTGTCTCTGGATGGAGGCTTTGTATAATATATTGTAGGGTTTTACCAATCTGGATTGTTCATTCCTGCCATGCAATAGAGGCATGGGTTTGCACATCTAGGATCACCACACACCCCTTACATGCACTTCAATGCTTTCAAGTCAACACTGCCACTTAACTCTAAAGTTTCCTGCCCCATCCACTACAAGCATTTCTCCTTTATTCTGAGCATCAATGATGCTTGGAATTTTTATGTGCCAAAACAACCATTTGAAAGTATCATGACTCTCATCTGGTACTGCACCGCCCCTATGTACCATAGTTCCATCTCTGACTGTGCGCTATGTAATGGCTAGTCTTCCTTACCTTGGGCATAATTTAAAGCTTTATTCATCAGCCCTATACTGATGCTTTCCATTTTTTGATGTTTGAGAATTTGTGCCTCATCAAGCTTGATAACAAAAATAAGATTACCCTCACAGTCCTCTATTGTGCAGCACTGATAGAACGTCACCATGGCTGATTCGACCCTTCTAACATATGTAAATATGTTATCATACATGTCATAGTTGAATATTGATTTCTTTTTTTTTTGCTTCTTTATAGTCATTAAACCATCGATGTGTT
Source organism: Cibotium barometz (assembly GCF_041138505.1). Taxonomy (NCBI): domain Eukaryota; kingdom Viridiplantae; phylum Streptophyta; class Polypodiopsida; order Cyatheales; family Cibotiaceae; genus Cibotium; species Cibotium barometz. Next base: position 38,369,173 of record NC_141075.1, on the reverse strand, counting down.
TGTATTCACCTATGAACCTTGGAATAGCCAAATTTTGTTGGTGTCGTGCCATCCTACGGGGGGTAAGCCAAACACACAAAGATGATGAGGCTTCACACCTTGGATGAGTAGCTTTGATATGGCTCTGTATCCCTTTTTGCTTATTGAAACCTTGTCACATGCCTCCACCACCTCATCAGGCTTGACCAAGTCATGAAAGTCATTGCAAACTTCCTTGACTACGTTCCTTCAAAGCCCTGCACACTGCGAGAGCTTGAGCATTTCAATCATGTTGTTGTTTTGAATAGAAGATTTGATCATAGAAATTCTATCTATAGGATTATCTAAGTAGAAACCTCCCACACTATTCATGTAGCCTCAAGCAAGCCTCATCTGTTTCTTCTTAGCACCCCCATTTACGGCTAGGCATGTAACACTTTTAATCTATCTAGATCTCACTCTTAACCGAAAAGGAGTGCTTTTTAGTTGGGTTTTTTGGAGTGCATGTTCCTCTAACTTTTGGTTAGTTTTTCTAAGATTTCTTACCTCTTCCTGAGATGACTGAAGTAGCCTTTCCAACTCATTTACACGTTGAGTTTGTGAGATCATGATATCTTCTAATCCTTTAACAGATTGCTTGTACACACCAAGCATAGTTTGCTTGAAAATAGTAGCTTGATTATTCAATCTTGAACAATCCCCAAATAAGCCTTTTTAACCATCCCCAATGAATCTAACAAGATCATGCAAGGTGCTAAATGATAGAGGCTTACCAGTTTGATGGGTCAAGAGGGTATAGACTTCCTTGAACCCACAAATCTACATGCTTCTTTTCTTTTGCAAGTAGCCTTTGAGCTTTAGCCTCATCATGATGTAGAGCTTTGTGATGAATACTTCTCCAGGTGCAATATTCTTTGTCGAGTACTAAGTGGATATGGTGTCTTTTCATTAAGTGTGGATCAACTCTTGGAGCTGACATAGCAATAAAAATGATCCAGAGAGAAAGCAAGAGAAGGCAGGGAGAAAAAAAGACAGTAGAAAGAAAAGAGAGGGAAAAACTCGCGTCATGCCCTATGGAAGGGAGAAGTATGTTATGTATTCAAATATTTAAAATTAGCTTATTTTAGAAAACGTATACTAGAGTAGGTAAGAGGGCCACCAAAAGGATAGACAAATTGAAGACTATAGATACGTCATGGATGGCATATTAAAGACACTCTCCTCTAAATATAGGTAAAAGAGGCGCATTTAATATAGCTATTTGTCTCTACTATTTTAGTTAAATCACTTTGATTAAGAAAGTTAATCTAATCCTTACATGACCCTTTTTTTCATTTTTGGCCCTAATGGTACCAAAACCTTGGTCAATAAGTTCTTACAAAACTTAGCAAAGCTTATGTTTAGAAATGTTCTATTGAAACTAAGGGATAGATTTTTCAACTTTTACAAATTTCGATCCCTATTAACAAAATGCTTTATTTAAAGGTTTCAAATGTAACACTTAACCCTGGATAGATTAAAACCCTGTAATATAAGGTTCATCTTATCTCGTTAGAGTCCTCTGAGCTCATTTCTTCAACCCCTGTAACCCCTCCCTCCCCCACCACCATTTGGCATTTGCAATGCTACTTTAACCTCTCCTCAGTGTTAATAAGCATGGCATGTTACTTCAACTTCCCCTCAACATTAATAAGCATGGCATGCTACTTCAACCTCCCTCTTCCTTAAATCAGTATTACCTCCATCTACCCACCCTACACATCTCTCTCTCTCTCTCTCTCCCCCACGCACACACACACACACACACACACACACACACACATCCATGCACCCACCCTACATCTCTCTCTCTCTCTCGCACACACACACACACCACTCTCTCTCTCTCTTTCTCTTTCACATAAGCACACCACTCTCTCTTTCTCTCTCTCACACACCTCTCTCTCTCTCTCTCTCTCTCTCTCTCTCTCTCTCACACACACACACACACACACACACACCTCTCTATCTCTTTTTCTCACGCGAAGATGCAGCCACCCAAAATCTCTCTCTCTCTCTCTCTCATACACACCCCTCTTCTATCAAGTACTAAGTACTGCTAAGTAGTACTAATAGAGTCATTCAATACTAATTAGTAACAATGTCCTACACTAAATAGAACCATATACCACACACACACACACACACACATCCATCTCTCTCTCTCTCTCTCTCTCTCTCTCTCACACACACACACACACACACATACATGCATGCACGTACACACACACACACATACACGCATGCACGCGCACACACGCACACACACACGTGTGCACACGCACACACACACACGCACACACAAAGACACACACCCCCTTTCTTTATCCCTCTCTTTCTCACACACCTAACACCCCAAATCTCTCTCCAATGCGCACACATACACACACCCCCATGCACGCACCCTATATGTGAAACAACCTATGTGATGTAAGCCTAATCACTATAATGGCCTATGTGACATACTTGGTTATTCTCAATAGATTGTTGATGGTGCATGCTCATAGCGTAGTAAGAATCACATTCGTCAGTGCAAGGTCAAGATCACCAGTTGTTAACCCATGGCGGACATTGAGACGTACTATGTTTTACGTCATTAATTTAAATATTCTGAGTCATGGGCCGGGCTTGTCGGCACCATATGTTAAGGATAAAGGGATTGGGTGATCGCCGATGAGAGGCGCACCTTGAATATCAGCAGGGTAAGGGTTAGGATCGGCCGGCCATGTATGGGCGCCCAAGTGTGAACGGCCAAGTCACCTATAAGAGTCAAATGTAACCCTAAAATCCTCATTCTCATGTGTTGTGAATACAAGAGTGCTCTTGCCTTATCTCTTTGGTTTCCTTCTCCTGCGTGTGTGAGAGAGAGAGAGAGAGAGTGAGAGAGCAATCGAGCACTGTGTAGCGGCACGGCGGCGGAGAGGCGGTAGAGCGGCGACGACGGCTCCTTCTTCACTGCGACGCGGGAATCCTTCAAGGCAGCAGTTGAGCGGTGAGTGACACATCCTTTGCATTCTGTTTGAGCTTCCTTCCCTGGTTGTATGCTTGCAGCCACTCGTGGCTCGCATACGGTGTTCGGCAAGTCCCCAGCTACGACCTGTGCGACAAAAGCGCACATTTTTGGCGCCGCTGCCGGGGAGTTGCCCTGCACCAAGCTCCAGTTTGCAGCTCGGGCTGCTGCGTGAAGTTTAATTTACACTATTGGAAAGCGACTGTGTGTTTGTTGTTGAGGTGTTTCCGTGTTTTGCAATCTGTTTCTGCAATCTGTCTTTTGCATTTCTGTTATTTTTCCGCTCTGCGTGTGGGCGTGCGTTCTGTTATCTGGTTTTCTGGGTGCGAGGGGGATTTATGAATCTCCAGACCTGTGCAGTGTGCGAACTGCGCCGCGGCCAAGGCTGAAACCTAAAGAAACCCTAGAAAACTTACCTTTAAAAAAACAGAAAATAAAAATTTTAAAAAAATATTAAAAAAAATAAAAAATAAAAAAATAAATTTTATTTTTAAAGAAAGAACCAAACGTGTGGAGAGGAAGAGAGGAAAGATTTTCTAATTGGAGAAAAAATTTTTGAAAAGAAAGAACCCCCACGACCCCGGCCTCGGTCTCGGTCTTTTGATATATATATATAGGAGAGTGAGCCTCCATAGCTTTCTTTCAAGTGAGAGCTTATGGGAAGTCGTGCCCTATATGTAGCCCACTCCCCAAGGAGTAAAGTGAGCATGTGGGATAAAGCCCTCACCCTTTCCTCCACAAGCAAATAGGCCTTTGCCCCTTCCCCCCAAGGGAAACGGACTGTTTTGAGGACTACAGGAGCTGAACACGGTGCTGTAAAGCACACTAGGACCCTTTGAACGATACGCTCGTTTCGAGCTATCACACGCCCTAGTCCAAGTTTGACCATAAGTAAGGGGGTCAAAAACGAGTTAAAAACAATCTAAAAACAAGTAAAAACGGGGTGCGAAATACCCAAGAAACCACTTGTGTGGGCTTTAAGGGCAGTTACCAACGCACATAGGGTACCCACGTCACATGCACCTACGTTCTGGTCGGGTACTAGAGCCTGAGCCACTAGAAAGCGTTTCAGTTTACGCAGGCTCACACCATCCCTCCACGTTGGCATCTTGGCCTTCGGCTGGAACCCAAGGGAGTGCAACCCAAGATCCACGAATAGTGGATAGTGACTCGTCTTCTGACTCAGAAGCCATGGAAGGACACCCTACCAAGAACCCTGAGGAGACAAGCCAAAACATGCCAGTGTGGGCCCCACAACCTGGATCTAGCATGTTTAGTCGTCTAATAGAGACCTTTAGTAGAGCTACACGCTCTGAGCATGCGACAAGCGAAGTAAATGAAGAAGGAGGGGTAGTAGATTCACCATTCACATCTTATGTAGACCCTACCTTCCCAAAGAGTGTCCATGTGGATATTCTACCCACTTCCTTCAATGAGGGCCCTACTGAGCTACCACATTCCGATGCTCTTCCTAAAGGAGAGGTCCCTAGAAGCCAATCCATAAGAAGTGACATTGCGTCCACTTCAAGAGAACCGTTTGGCACACCAAGTCTGGATGGGATATTTCTCAATGAAAATTGGGAATATGATCTATACACAGAGACTCTAACTGACCTATACACGGGTTACACATACCATGTAGGTTGGTTAGAAGTCCTACGATCTACATCTAGCGCCACTAGTCTAGAGGAGCAACAACAAATGATATGTGAGGTTATTCATAGAATTATCCAAATTGAGAGGCAAAATAGGGGAGTGAACTTAGTTTCCACTGGCCCTATGAGATTTTTGGATACAGGCAAGGCCAAACAACCAACCCTATCACAATTGGAGACTCCCTCGGTGAGTCCCATAGACCCTTCGTATGTTGTTTCGCCTGGAGTCTCAATGCAGGTTGAGCCCACGAGTAGTAACTTTAGCTTTCCAACCTTGGCTCAACTTTCCATTCAGGAATCCACAATGCCTACCCCAATGATGAGCATAGCGAAAAATGCACCTGTTACCGCTGTAGTTAGTACGACACCGCTACCTAGTGGAACAGTACCTACAACAGTGCGTGCCAGTGCCTATCGACCCTATGTACCTATCGCTACTCATGATCATGTAGCTCCTACGCCTCTCAGTATGCCAATGGCGTATGCTCCACGACCACCTTATCACAACCCTTATCCAAGAGGAGCTAGGCCTAGTCACATATCATATCCTACATCATTTGCCAACATACTCAGACCAACGCCAACACCTATCAGCCAGGCTATCCCAGAAGTATCTCCACCAGCTATGCCTGCTCACCTAGGTGATCTCGCAGCGTTTGCTCAGACGATCGGACGATCCATTGCGGAAAACATGCGGGGCATGCCTGAGAGAGAACCTAGAAGCAAGGCAGTACAAGTGGCTAAGCTCACTCAAAACTTCAGTGGTAACGAGGATGTTAGGAAGCACATTGAAGTCTTTGAACATGTGTGTGATTCCTTGGAACAGCACAATGAGCTGCATAAGTGTAAAGCCTTAGGCTTAACCTTGAGTGGGAAGGCCGGAGATTGGTATCGAACCTTAAGGGTTGAAGAGCGCACTCACTACCCCACTCTCAAGAGATTGTTCTTGAAAGAATACATACGTGAGGGTGTGCTTTGGGGAGTAGCATCTCAACTCCAAAAAGCTGAACGCGAGGAAGGGGAGTCAGTGAGAGACTTTATAAGTCGATTGAAGCATCTAAATTCTCGCTGCACTCCCGATGAACGCTTCAATAACACCAACTCCTCGATAGATTCATCCGAGGATTGCGCCACGAGGACATTTACAATGGCCTAGTCATTAGAGGTCTTTGTGCGCTTTTGCCGCGCAGGTTGTAGCTGGGGACTTGCCAGACACCGTATGCGAGCCACGAATGGCTGCAAGCATACAACCAGGGAAGGAAGCTCAAACAGAATGCCAAAGGGTGTGTCACTCACCGTTCAACCGCCGCCTTGAAGGATTCCCGCGTCGCAGCCGTGAAGGAGGAGCCACCGTCGCCGCTCTACCGCCTCTCCGCCGCCGTGCCGCTACACAGTGCTCGATCGCTCTCTCACTCTCTCTCTCTCTCTCTCACACACGCAGGAGAAGGAAACCAAAGAGATAAGGCAAGAGCACTCTTGTATTCACAACACATGAGAATGAGGATTTTAGGGTTACATTTGACTCTTATAGGTGACTTGGCCGTTCACACTTGGGCGCCCATACATGGCCGGACGATCCTAACCCTTATCCTACTAATATTCAAGGTGCGCCTCTCATCGACGATCACCCAATCCCTTCATCCTTAACATATGGCCCGGCCTATGACTCAGCATAGTTAAACTAATTACATGACGTAAAACGTAGTACGTCTGATTGTCCGTCATAGGTTAACATGCCCCCCTTCCTGATGTAGATTCCGTCCTCGGAAGCTATGGTATGGTAAGCTCGAGAGGGTTGTTGTGGTAGACCGTCTGCAAAACAGGGAAGTAGAGTGAAAGTATGCTGGAATTCAAAAGATATAAAGTTTATAAATTCAAGCATGTTAGACCACAATGGAAGCTGCAATGAGAACTTAGTTTAAAGGTCACATGAATGAGCTAGTGTAGCAAATTAACAGTAGTTTAAAATTATTGAAAGTAAATCAAGAGTAAGCAAGGTGTCAAAGGTTAATCAAGGTTTATAACTGGCCTAAGTCAAGGAAAATAACCAAGCTTAATAAATAAACAGATGACCACACTGTGTCTACTCTAAGAACAAGTTAATACCACAAGCCTAGGGACACAAGAAACATCAGAGTTACAGGAGCTTTTTGCCTTTTTTTTTTTTATAATGCACGTGACAATTTTTACACACAATGGTGACCTTCCTAAGGCAAAACTAACATCGATCCTGGTACCATGTTTAACACAAGGCATTATCCAGGAATCTATTAGCTCACTTTAGGCAAGGCTACCCCCTACCAACCAAGGCATCGGTTTGGAGTAGAATACTCCTCGCCTACCAAGTATCAATAAGGCGATAGGCCAACATTAAAGCACATCATAGACTTGTATTGCCATTTATTGTAGGCTTTTTTTTTTAATCTATTTCTTTTGATCCTCACTCCTGAACTATAATTTGTCTTGCATCCTTTCGACAGAGGGGTAATAGCTATGTCCTAAAGGTCAACACACACATGGCCAGGTGTCAAACATTAAGATGGTTTGACCCTAGACCTAAGACAATCGTATTCCAAGGTTAACTAAAGACGTCATGCTGCCTAGGAATATTTCCAATAAAGTTAAGCTCATTAATGATTTACACTAGCATGCAAGCAACTTCAAAAACTAAGTAGTACATTGACAATTTCCATGTGGTCATGCATTATAGTTTATGCAATTAATTGAACAGAAAAAATTAAAGAGAGTGGGCATGGAAGAATTACACCTGAAATTGGAGATCTCCTTGATTTGACGAGACAGCTTGCAATTTGATGTAGATATATTTTGATGAACGTTGCGGCAGTCTCACGACTTGGAAGCAAACCCACCTCAAACTTTTTAACCTGTACAATCAACTAACAAGCACTATACCTCGAGAGGCACATCAGTGTGAAAATTTCAAGACTCATTTAAGGAATCTAAACTAGAAAAAACTTGAAAACACTAACCTACCTACCAGTCACCACACTACTACTGAGGATACGGTAAGAGGATGTTGTAGAGTCCTGGCTCTAGCCCTAAGGCTAAGCCTCTATCCGCATCATCCAAACAAATAAAGTCAACCTCAGTAGTGCCATGAGTTTCATCCGTCCATTCATCATTGTCAGATATTTCCTCTTTTTCCCATCCACATAAACTCATCAAAAATGTAGCCATGCGAGGATAGTCATCTTGTGGAAAAGGAAAGCATTGGGCTATCGGGGATATGTCCTCTACGGAGTAGGGGTCAGTCATGGTCAATAGGCGAATTAGCCATTCTAATTCCTCAACATTTTCCTCTCTGGCTAGTACATCTATATGATCCCATTCAGTTTCAATTACAGGATAGCACATGTGGAATATTTGAGAAAGGTACAGATGATACCTCTCACCAAAAGTAGGAGTGGATGAAGTGTATGATGATCGGGTATCTGCCATATCTGCAAACACAGATATAGCATCAGTAGGTTTATGACAGGTCAATCTAGTTCTTGATTGTATACGGATATTTCTCTTGTTTTTGTGCTCTTGCTCTTTTTACTATTTTTTATTTTTCTTTTCTTTGTTTTTTTTTAAATGTATGAAGCTATATATATACATCCCCTTGAATTTGGCAATTACATGGTCAGGGGAGAAGGTTAAGGAGGAAGCATTAGAATGTCGAGCGTGAGTACATGCTCCCCCTTTCCTTGGGTAGATCATATTATTTGCAATGATGTTGCAGCCTCTTGGAACCAATTTGTCCAGCGGGTCATAGGTTGTGATGTGGGCAGATAGCTTTTTATGACCCTTGTGGCCACATCCAATTGCAAAGATGGTAGTGTACGCTCCCATTGACGAATGGAGGAAATGGTTTCCGACGATACTATTACAAGGGGAGACATAGACTCATCGGTTTTTTGTTGGGTGTTGACAAGAGTAGGTGTAGAGCATGTAGAAACTTCTATATTAGCGTGTGCCTGGGATGAGGAGCTAGAAGCTTCATGTGGCTCCCCCCTTCCTGAGTTAGGTGGTAATGATCGATATCGTTTGGGAATCCAAACTAGCTCTGGAAGAAGTGGTGCGGAGCACTCTGTTACCTTTCCCTTACCACGGTGTTGAATTGTCATTGGGGTGGCAACAATTGGTTTGCAAGGTTTTACAGGTGATGTAGAGGGATTCAACTTATGTTTAGGGACCCAAATCTGGTCATTCCCCTCGTAGTACCCTTGGGCCACTAATAATTTTTTAGGGATCCATCGCGATGTTACATTGCCCTTTCTCGGGTGGTTAGCTGCTTTCCTTTTACGAGGCTTCTTGGTGGCTGAACGAGATTGAGCAGGGGAAGTAGCTGTTAACGAAGCTTTGGGGACCCATTTGTATGTACTCTTTGGCATAGTAAGCGAAGCTTTAGGGACCACCTTGCTTGTTTCCACTCTTGGCGTTGAAGCGTTAGAGGGGTGGCCAACAATCGAAGATGGTTTTGCCACGGGACTTTGTGATTTTTCGTTATCTAATATTTGAGTGGATGACTTAGGTGCGGGATTTTGAGCGGTCAGACCTAGTGTTGGTTCTTGCGTTGTGACTTGTCTGGTTGCCCAATCGATATTGCACTTGGTGGCCATCATCCATTTGCGCCCTAAGATTACAGTCCCTTCCATGGTACCAGCAGGCATAACCAAAAAGCTTTGAATTATGGTTCCCTTGTCATAAGCAACCGGAGTGTGTAGAATTCCTGAGACAGGGGTTTTCTTCTTGTTGATTCCTTAAACTTGGATAGAACTCTTGGTTAAAGGTGGTTTTCCCAGTTGACACCACACGCCATATGATAGCAAATTGTGTTGAGCTCCTGTATCCAATAATGCATTATACAGCATCTCCCCGTAAGGACTTTGTAACTCAATTGGGTATCTTAGAGGCGGGTCAGATTCCAGTGCGTCCTCCTCTGCTTCCTCGAAAAATACTTGCGTAATTCCCAAGTTGGCTTCTCGTTGGCGCCTAGCACGCTGTTGACGTTCTTTTGCTTCAACTCTTGCTTGTACCTTTTTAAGCTCAGCTTGTTCTTTGGCTGCCTTCTTTTGATGGATTGCATGTAACTCCTCTTGGCTCAGGGGGTCATAGTATCTTTTGAATTTACTCCCATTAAGGAATCCAATGGTTTCAACTCCGTCGAGAGTCTCCACTCTGATGGTACCTTGCGGGGTAATTTCACATACTCTATATGGTCCCTTACCAGCATATTTGAGCTTCTTCTTTTCGTTTCGCACTCCATACATCAGGACTTTAATGTCCTTGTCCTTTAGATGGCGATCAAACCATTTTTTCCTTCTATCCTTCTCCACAAGGGCATTGTATACAGCCAATTGTCTTTCTTCATTTAGCCGCTCAAGGATATATAGACGCTCTACTAAGGGATTACCATCCCAACCCTCTTGAGTAGCAACACGAAGACTAGGAATGACAAATTCCCACGGCATGACTGCTTCTTGGCCATATACCATTTTGAATGGTGTGCAATTGATAGCCACTTTGTACGCAGTACGATAGGCCCATAAAGCTGTTGTAAGCTTTAGATCCCAATCCGTGCGATGAGCTTCAACTGTCTTTGTCAAAACAGAGATTAATGTCTTGTTTGCTCTCTCGGCTTGGCCATTCGCTTGCGGATAATAAGGAGTAGATTTATGATGGGATATCATGAAATTTGTTGTGAGCTCCTTAATCACTTCATTTATAAAATGCGTACCATTGTCGCTCACAAGTTCAAAAGGACAACCGAATCGTGTGATTATATTTTCAAAGAGGAACTTGGCTGTTGTCCTCGCATCTGCCTTACGTGTCGCTTTCGCTTCAGCCCATTTAGTCATATAGTCAGTGGCCACAATAATATAGCGAGATTGTGTGTTTCGGGCCGCTGGACTAATTGGACCTACAAAGTCTAAACCCCACTTTTCAAATGGTTGGTTTACTTTGATCGGATGTAGGGGCATCTGATCTTTCCTCTGGGGTTTCTTATATCGTTGGCATTCATCGCAACCCTTCACAAAGAGTGATGCATCTTGAAACATAGTGGGCCACCAATACCCTGATTGTAAGATCTTTCGCGCAGTTAAGTCTCCTGAGAAGTGACCACCGGCGACACCCATATGTGCCTCTTGCAAAATGTATAGATATTCATCCTCTCGGGCACAACGCCTAAGAACGTCATCCTTTCCTCTTTTATAAAGAGTCCCGGCTATCAGGCAATAGGGTTCGCATTCTTTGATTAGCTTTCGAGCTAGATCTTTACGAAGTTCCTTGGGTGGAAAGCCATTAACCAAAAAGTTAACAATCTTCTCACTCCATTCAGGCATTGTCTCCACCATGAACAGGGAAGTGTCCGGTAAGTCATCATCAACCCCCGTAGGAGCCTCACCATTAGGTATGCGAGACAAATGATCAGCCATAACATGTTTTTTGCCAGGTCTCACAACAACAGTGAAATCAAACTCAAGAAGAATCAATAGCCATCGTGTGATTCTTCCTGTGGAGCATGGTTTGTTTACCAGATACAACAATGCTTGATGATCCACATAGAAAACAAACTTGGTGGCAAGGAGGTAATAACGAAATTTCCTTACTGCATATATCATTGCCAACCCTTCTCGCTCCGTAGTGGTGTAGTTCATCTCAGCATCGTTCAACTGGCGACTGGCAAAGCTAATGGGGTAGTCTAGCTTGTGTTCTTCAGGTTGAGTTAACACACACCCAATAGCAAAGTTTGATGCATTAATATGCACATGGAAGAGTAAATCCCAGTTAGGCATTCTCAAGATTGGAGCACTCGCCAAGGCCTTCTTTAGTAGCTCATAGGCACGGTCACATTCTTCGGTCCAAATAAACTCGATGAGAAGCTTATACAATGGTCGAGCTATCTCGGCGAAGAATAGAATAAACCTTCGATAATAACCAACGTGGCCCATAAACCGTTGGACTCCCTTGTAGTTGGTGGGTGGGGGTAATTCCAGAATGACCTTGATTTTACTCTCGTCAGTGGAAATCCCATTTTTGGACACTATATGCCCTAAGATAACTCCGTGTTTAACCCAGAATTGGCATTTGAAAGGATTCAATGAGATGCGATATAATCTACACCTTTCAAATATTTTTCGTAAACACATCAAGTGCTCGTCCCAAGAGGAATGAACACAAAGATCATCTAAGAAAGCTTCACAGAAGTCCCTTAGATATTCCTTAAAGGCCGTGTTTATCAATCGTTGGAATGTTGCAGGTGCATTGGTCAAGCCAAAAGCCATGACGCGAAAGGCAAACACTCCAAACTCCGTGATAAATGCTGTTTTAGCTTGGTCCTCGACTGCAATTGTGATCTGATTGTAACCCGAGTACCCATCTAAAAAGCTATATGCCTCCTTGCCTGCCACTCTTTCAAGCACATGTTCAGAATACGGCAAGGGGTAATGATCCCTTCTGGTGGCTGCATTAACCTTTTTGAGATCAACGCACCCTCTGAGTTTCCCATTCTTCTTTGGTACGATGACTATCGGAGAAACCCATTCTGAGTGCTCAATAGGGTATATGAATCCACATTTTACAAGCTTTTCAATTTCCTCTTGTACAATCTTTGCGTACTTAGGATTCATTGGGTAGGGACGTTGCTGGACTGGTTTAGCAGTGCTAATCATTGGAATCGTGTGTTGCACCACCGAGGGTGGAACACCCTTCATATCATGATATGTCCAAGCAAATATGTCCTTGAATTCTTTAAGAAGCTTCGTAAGTGCAGCTTCTTCCGCCTTGGTGAGGTCTTGAGCAATAAAAACTGGTTTAGACTCCTCACCCAGATCTGCTAAGTCTATCTCCTTAACTACCGCAGGGCCATCGTAGACACCGCTACTCCCATTGGTAGGTGTTCGTTGGGCTTTTGTGTAGACCACTTTACGTTCCCCTGTAGTGAATGATTTGAAATGCTCGGGGGCGGGGTGTAAGTCTACTGGTTCTTGTTGTGCCAGGCTTTTTTCTTTCAATTCCGCTTCCTTTTGTTGCTGAGCCAACTCTTGGTTTTGCCGCCTTCTTGCAGTACGACTTAGTTTCGGCTTCTCTTCGATTTCTAATTGGGCGACGTCATGAGGTTGCGGAATACACCACATGACACTTTGGAGGTATTGTCCCCAATTAACCGCTATCTTCCGATGAGCATCAATGGCTCCTACATAACTAAGCCATCCTGCAGTGGATCTTTCCTTGTTTATTGCAGTGCGTACATTAGCTCGATAGCGTTGGCGCTTATGTCTCGTTTTCTTCTTACCAAGTTTTTGATTTTTGTTTCTATCAGATTCGGACTCACTTGGTCGATCTTCACTTGTGTCCCCCTCACTTTCGGATGAACTGCAGGAGGTCACTGTCCTAGGCCTTGAGCACCTTGCTTCCATATTTGGGTGAATATTTGATTCATTTTCCCCCTCAGGCTCAGGGTCAGTTTCTTCTTGAGATTCATACTCAGAGTTGCATTGGTCAGAGTCTTCGCTACTTTCAGTGTCGGTGGAGTTTGCCACTTTCTCGGGGGTTAAGTGTATAACACCTATCATGTTTATTGGCACTAACGGTGGCATATCTTGCCCCTCAGGTGTTACCCAGCTTGTGCCTCTATTTCCCCATGTGTCTATGGTTGCCGCTAGGTGTACCCAATCCACGTTATCCGACTCAGTCATACCCGGTAGGACATCCATATAAGGAGAATCTTTCCCATCATCAGTCTCTTTTTTGCATGTATAGCAATACCTTAATGGGGCGGAGTGAATAGTGGTATCTGATCGATTATCAATGATAACCTTGCTTCCTAAAGGATGTGCACGACCATTCTCAAGATCAACTCGAATGACAGAGTCCTGGAATTGTAGGTAGACATGGTTTTTCGACCAGTCATGCACCATTTGTGCTTCCCTCATGAAAGGACGTCCTAAGATCATTTGATATGACATAGGATGCTTGGAGAAATCCATTACAATGAAGGTATGTTTTACCTTGTATCCCAGGACCTTGATCTTAAGGTCCCTTAACATTCCAATAGGTTTAGCAATAGTTCCGTTTGCCATCTTAACCACTATGTTTGTGACTTCAAGGTGAGGTTTTCCCATAGATTCCCAACAGTTTTTAGTCACAATGCTCACTCTGGCACCACCATCAAGGATTCCCTTTAGAGTTAATCCCTTGGTAGTAATGGGGAGGGTTGCATTAGATTCGTCACCTTCAAAGTACTGTCCCAACTTGTTAACAGGTATTTCAACGACCGAATCTTCATCTAAGTTGGGTTGTAGATCCCAATGCTCCCCTTCATCTTGAAGCGTGTCAGGTCTATCCATATTTGCAAATTGTGGTAGCCCTGTCTTTAGTTCTCCATTGAGAAATGCTCGAAGAGCTAAGAATAGCTCAGGATCTCCGTATAATTTGGATATGATCGTGGTTCTGATCTCAGAGGACATGAAATCCATTAGCTTAGACACATTCAACGGTACTTTTCGAGACATCGCCCCTTGACTAGGGATTGGTGAAGATGGAATCACTTCCTCTTCGATGGGATCAGGCATTCCCTCACTAAACATTCTTTCCAGCAAAAAGGGTGGTTGCCCACTTCCTGATGTCCTATCCTCACTTTCTTCCCGAATGATACTAGGTATAGCTAACGGTTTATGGTTCCTGTGAGGCTGAACTTGCGTAGGAAACACTGTGTCTGGAATTTTGATTTTTCTCAGGTTTGGCTCCAGTTCTCTTTGTGTTTCTTCCACCAAACCCCTTAAGTGTTGCACTTGTTCAATCTCCTCAACTGGGTTTGGGTAAGTTCCAATCTTTTTCTTGAGGGTTTTTGGCCCACGTGGCTTGTCTTGGGGAATCTCAGTCAGTTTGGGTGGTCGAGAGGGCATTAACTGACTTGGTTGTGGGGCCGAGGAAGTCTCCTTCTGTTTTCCCTTATTTTTGTACTCGTTTGATTCTCCTTCGTTGAGCTCTCGAGTGGGTTCCTCCCTTAAGGTAGTGGCTTTGGTCCCCATGGTTTCTATTGAATCAAAATCGTCTTCAGGATCATTCATATACACGGGGTCATCTCCTGTCCCTATGTTGGTCTTTGAACTAGGCTTGGAGCTCGTGGCATTAAGCGATCTCTTCCGCCGTGTTTTCTTTTTCTTTGCCTGAGTGATTGATGCGGTATCCCTCTCTTCAAGAATGTAGTTTTGATTTTGAAGCATTGATCGTGTAACTACATTCACGGGTACAATGGGTGTGGTTTCTCGTGCTTGGTTGGTAACCTCAACCAAATTCAATGGCGTAATCTTGGGTGCATTAGGATTATGTGGGCATTGAGCGATCAAATGATCTATGCCACAACGATTACATGTAAGTACCGGCATTCCCGATGTGCTCCCTTGATTTGGTTGCATATGAGGAGTGATCTTCTGTAACCTATTAGGGCACTCCGCTACACGATGCGGTCCACCACAATCATAGCATTGAAGAGGTGGTCTCCTCGCCAAAGTATTAAGGTTTTGCCCTCTTGTGGCGAGAGCAGCCGCTTGATGTACAGGCTTGACTTGGCCGAAATGATCCTCCATGTAGTACTGGGGAATCATTTCAAACGTATCAATCCCGTATGGAGCAGTGGGGTCTATCTCCTCTTCATAATCCCCACACGCACTATGTGACTCACAACCCATCTGGTTTATTGGGGTAATCCTTGGATGTGGAGGTTGTGGTCCTAGCACTGGCGGTGGTAACGGCACAGACTGGACTACATTCGGATTCCTTGGAACTATGTGCTGTGACGGTTGCTCGACAGGTTGTGCAGGCATTAGCGCGGGTACTTGAGGTGTGTTTGACCAGGCTAGTGGTGCTTGATTTGCCAACATTCGCTTAAGTACTAGGCAATCTTTAGATTGATGGCCATACTTACCACATGCATTGCAATTCCCATTGAATTTGACTCTGAATGTGGGACATTCACTCGTGCTATGTAGTCCTAAGCACACCGAACACCATTGTTGCTCTCTTCTTGGGTACATATGGCTATTCTGAGGAGCTCGATTACCCCTAAAGTATTCTTGGAGAGCCTTAGTAAGGTCGGTCACAGACATTTCAGATATCTTGGGCTCCTTGGCAATAGGTTTCACAGTCATTGGCTCGTGCCCAGATACTTGCGAACTAACGGATTTTGTTTGCGAAGACACCTTTTTACCTGCAATCATCAAGTTGTCTTCTAACTGGATTGCATTGGCAGTGACTGCTTCCCACGTTGTAAGACCTCTAATGACTAGGCCATTGTAAATGTCCTCGTGGCGCAATCCTCGGATGAATCTATCGAGGAGTTGGTTGTTATTGAAGCGTTCATCGGGAGTGCAGCGAGAATTTAGATGCTTCAATCGACTTATAAAGTCTCTCACTGACTCCCCTTCCTCATGTTCAGCTTTTTGGAGTTGAGATGCTACTCCCCAAAGCACACCCTCATGTATGTATTCTTTCAAGAACAATCTCTTGAGAGTGGGGTAGTGAGTGCGCTCTTCAACCCTTAAGGTTCGATACCAATCTCCGGCCTTCCCACTCAAGGTTAAGCCTAAGGCTTTACACTTATGCAGCTCATTGTGCTCTTCCAAGGAATCACACACGTGTTCAAAGACTTCAATGTGCTTCCTAACATCCTCGTTACCACTGAAGTTTTGAGTGAGCTTAGCCACTTGTACTGCCTTGCTTCTAGGTTCTCTCTCAGGCATGCCCCGCATGTTTTCCGTAATGGATCGTCCGATCGTCTGAGCAAATGCTGCGAGATCACCTAAGTGAGCAGGCATAGTTGGTGGAGGCACTTCTGGGATAGCCTGGCTGATAGGAGTTGGCGTTGGTCTGAGTATGTTGGCAAATGACGTAGGATATGATATGTGACTAGGCCTAGCTCCCCTTGGATAATGGTTATGATAAGGTGGTCGTGGAGCATACGCCATTGGCATACTAAGAGGCGTAGGAGCTACATGAGCATGAGTAGCGATAGGTACATATGGTTGATAGGCATTGGCACGCACTCTTGTAGGTACTGTTCCACTAGGTAGCGGTGTCGTACTAACTACAGCGGTAACAGGTGCATTTTCCGCTATGCTCATCATTGGGGTAGGCATTGTGGATTCCTTAATGGAAAGTTGAGCCAAGGTTGGAAAGCTAAAGTTACTGCTCGTGGGCTCAACCTGCATTGAGACTCCAGGCGAAACAACATATGAAGGGTCTATGGGACTCACCGAGGGAGTCTCCAATTGTGATAGGGTTGGTTGTTTGGCCTTGCCCGTATCCAAAAATCTCATAGGGCCAGTGGAAACTAGGTTCACTCCCCTATTTTGCCTCTCAAATTGGATAATTCTATGAATGACCTCACATATCATTTGCTGCTGCTCTTCTAGATTAGTGGCGCTAGATGTAGATCGTAGGACTTCTAACCAACCTACATGGTATGTGTAGCCCGTGTATAGGTCGGTTAGAGTCTCTGTGTGTAGATCATATTCCCAATTTTCATTGAGAAATATCCCATCTAGACTTGGTGTGCCAAACGGTTCTCTTGAAGTGGACGCAATGTCACTTCTTATGGATTGGCTTCTAGGGACCTCTACTTTAGGAAGAGCATCGGAATGTGGTAGCTCAGTAGGGCCCTCATTAAACGAAGTGGGTAGAATATCCACATGGACACTCTTTGGGAGGGTAGGGTCCACATAAGATGTGAATGGCGAATCTACTACCCCTCCTTCCTCATTTACTTCGCTTGTCGCATGCTCAGAGCGTGTAGCTCTGCTAAAGGTCTCTATTAGACGACTAAACATGCTAGATCCGGGTTGTGGGGCCCACACTGGCATGTTTTGGCTTGTCTCCTCAGGATTCTTGGTAGGGTGCCCTTCCATGGCTTCTGAGTCAGAGGATGAGTCACTATCCACTATTCGTGGATCTTGGGTTGCACTCCCTTGGGTTCCAGCCGAAGGCCAAGATGCCAACGTGGAGGGATGGTGTGAGCCTGCGTAAACTGAAACACTTTCTAGTGGTTCAGGCTCTAGCACCCGACCAGAACGTAGATGCATGTGACGTGGGTACCCTACGTGCGTTGGTAACTACCCTTGAAACTCACACAAGTGGTTTCTTAGGTGTTTCGCACCCCATTTTTACTTGTTTTTAGATTGTTTTTAACTTGTTTTTTGACCCCCTTACTTACGGTGGAACTTGGACTAGGGCGTGTGATAGCTCGAAACGAGCGTATCGTTCAAAGGGTCCTAGTGTGCTTTACAGCACCGTGTTCGCCTATCTAGAGCTCCTGTAGTCCTCAAAACAGTCCGTTTCCCTTGGGGGGAAGGGGCAAAAGCCTATTTGCTTGTGGAGGAAAGGGTGAGGGCTTTATCCCACATGCTCACTTTACTCCTTGGGGAGTGGGCTACATATAGGTCGCAACTTCCCATAAGCTCTCACTTGAAAGAAAGCTATGGAGGCTCACTCTCCTATATATATATATCAAAAGACCGAGACCGAGGCCGGGGGTCGTGGGTCAATTGGGATTCTTTCTTTTCAAATTTTTTTTCTCCAATTAGAAAATCTTTCCTCTCTTCCTCTCCACACGTTTGGTTCTTTCTTTAAAAATAAATTTTAATTTTTTTTGTTTTTAATTTTTTATATTTTTTTTAAAATTTTTATTTTCTATTTTTTTTTCTGAGATAAGTTCTCTAGGGTTTCTAGCCTTGGCCGCGGCGCAGTTCGCACACACAGCACAGATCTGGGGATTCAGAAACCCCCCTCACACGCAGGAAGCCAGATAACCGATCGTGCGTCCACATGCGAAGCGGAAAAATAACAAAAGAAACAGAAATGCAGAAGACAAATTGCAGAAACAGAGATTGCAAACCACAGAAACACCTCAACAGCAAACACACAGTCGCTTTCCTACAGTGTAGATTAAACTTCACACAGTAGCCGAACTGCAAACTGGAGCTTGGTGCAGGGCAACTCCCCGGTAGCGGCGCCAAAAATGTGCGCTTTTGCCGCGCAGGTCGTAGCTGGGGACTTGCCAGACACCGTATGCGAGCCACGAATGGCTGCAAGCATACAACCAGGGAAGGAAGCTCAAACAGAATGCCAAAGGGTGTGTCACTCACCGCTCAACCGCCGCCTTGAAGGATTCCCGCGTCGCAGCCGTGAAGGAGGAGCCGCCGTCGCCGCTCTACCGCCTCTCCGCCGCCGTGCCGCTACACAGTGCTCGATCGCTCTCTCACTCTCTCTCTCTCTCTCTCACACACGCAGGAGAAGGAAACCAAAGAGATAAGGCAAGAGCACTCTTGTATTCACAACACATGAGAATGAGGATTTTAGGGTTACATTTGACTCTTATAGGTGACTTGGCCGTTCACACTTGGGCGCCCATACATGGCCGGCCGATCCTAACCCTTATCCTACTAATATTCAAGGTGCGCCTCTCATCGACGATCACCCAATCCCTCATCGGAAGATAGCGGATAATTGGGGACAATACCTCCAAAGTGTCATGTGGTGTATTCCGCAACCTCATGACGTCGCCCAATTAGAAATCGAAGAGAAGCCGAAACTAAGTCGTACTGCAAGAAGGCGGCAAAACCAAGAGTTGGCTCAACAACAAAAGGAAGCGGAATTGAAAGAAAAAAACCTGGCACAACAAGAACCAGTAGACTTACACCCCGCACCCGAGCATTTCAAATCATTCACCACAGGGGAACTTAAAGTGGTCTACACAAAAGCCCAACGAACGCCTACCAATGGGAGTAGCGGTGTCTACGATGGCCCTGCGGTAGTTAAGGAGATAGACTTAGCAGATCCGGGTGAGGAGTCTAAACCAATTTTTATTGCTCAAGACCTCACCAAGGCGGAAGAAGCTGCACTTATGAAGCTTCTCAAAGAATTCAAGGACATATTTGCTTGGACATATCATGATATGAAGGGTGTTCCACCCTCGGTGGTGCAACACACGATTCCAATGATTAGCACTGCTAAACCAGTCCAGCAACGTCCCTACCCAATGAATCCTAAGTACGCAAAGATTGTACAAGAGGAAATTGAAAAGCTTGTAAAATGTGGATTCATATATCCTATTGAGCACTCAGAATGGGTTTCTCCGATAGTCATCGTACCAAAAAAGAATGGGAAACTCAGAGTCTGCGTTGACCTCAAAAAGGTTAATGCAGCCACCAGAAGGGATCATTACCCCTTGCCATATTCTGAACATGTGCTTGAAAGAGTGGCAGGCAAGGAGGCATATAGCTTTTTAGATGGGTACTCGGGTTACAATCAGATCACAATTGCAGTCGAGGACCAAGCTAAAACAGCATTTATCACGGAGTTTTGGAGTGTTTGCCTTTCGCGTCATGGCTTTTGGCTTGACCAATGCACCTGCAACATTCCAACGATTGATAAACACGGCCTTTAAGGAATATCTAAGGGACTTCTGTGAAGCTTTCTTAGATGATCTTTGTGTTCATTCCTCTTGGGATGAGCACTTGATGTGTTTACGAAAAATATTTGAAAGGTGTAGATTATATCGCATCTCCTTGAATCCCTTCAAATGCCAATTCTGGGTTAAACACGGAGTTATCTTAGGGCATATAGTGTCCAAAAATGGGATTTCCACTGACGAGAGTAAAATCAAAGTCATTCTGGAATTGCCCCCACCTACCAACTATAAGGGAGTCCAACGCTTTATGGGCCACGTTGGTTATTATCGAAGATTTATTCTATTCTTCACCGAGATAGCTCGACCATTGTATAAGCTTCTCATCGAGTTTATTTGGACCAAAGAATGTGACCGTGCCTATGAGCTATTAAAGAAGGCCTTGGCGAGTGCTCCAATCTTGAGAATGCCTAACTGGGATTTACTCTTCCATGTGCATATTGATGCATCAAACTTTGCTATTGGGTGTGTGTTAACTCAACCTGGAGAACACAAGCTAGACTACCCCATTAGCTTTGCCAGTCGCCAGTTGAACGATGCTGAGATGAACTACACCACTACGGAGCGAGAAGGGTTGGCAATGATATATGCAGTAAGGAAATTTCGTTATTACCTCCTTGCCACCAAGTTTGTTTTCTATGTGGATCATCAAGCATTGTTGTATCTGGTAAACAAACCATGCTCCACAGGAAGAATCACACGATGGCTATTGATTCTTCTTGAGTTTGATTTCACTGTTGTTGTGAGACCTGGCAAAAAACATGTTATGGCTGATCATTTGTCTCGCATACCTAATGGTGAGGCTCCTACGGGGGTTGATGATGACTTACCGGACACTTCCCTGTTCATGGTGGAGACAATGCCTGAATGGAGTGAGAAGATTGTTAACTTTTTGGTTAATGGCTTTCCACCCAAGGAGCTTCGTAAAGATCTAGCCCGAAAGCTAATCAAAGAATGCGAACCCTATTGCCTGATAGCCGGGACTCTTTATAAAAGAGGAAAGGATGACGTTCTTAGGCGTTGTGCCCGAGAGGATGAGTATCTATACATTTTGCAAGAGGCACATATGGGCATAGCCGGTGGTCACTTCTCAGGAGACTTAACTGCGCGAAAGATCTTACAATCAGGGTATTGGTGGCCCACTATGTTCCAAGATGCATCACTCTTTGTGAAGGGTTGCGATGAATGCCAACGATACAAGAAACCCCAACAGAAAGATCAGATGCCCCTACATCCAATCAAAGTAAACCAACCATTTGAAAAGTGGGGTTTAGACTTTGTAGGTCCAATTAGCCCAGCGGCCCGAAACACACAATCTCGCTATATTATTGTGGCCACTGACTATATGACCAAATGGGCTGAAGAAGCGAAAGCAACACGTAAGGCAGATGCAAGGACAACAGCCAAGTTCCTCTTTGAAAATATAATCACACGATTCGGTTGTCCTTTTGAACTTGTGAGCGACAATGATACACATTTTATAAATGACGTGATTAAGGAGCTCACAACAAATTTCATGATATCCCATCATAAATCTACTCCTTACTATCCGCAAGCGAATGGCCAAGCCGAGAGTACCAACAAGACCTTAATCTCTGTTTTGACAAAGATAGTTGAAGCTCATCGCACGGATTGGGATCTAAAGCTTACAACAGCTTTATGGGCCTATCGTACTGCGTACAAAGTGGCTATTAATTGTACACCATTCAAAATGGTATATGGCCAAGAAGCAGTCATGCCGTGGGAATTTGTCATTCCTAGTCTTCGTGTTGCTACTCAAGAGGGTTGGGATGGTAATCCCTTAGCAGAGCGTCTGTATATCCTTGAGCGGCTAAACGAAGAAAGACAATTGGCTGTGTACAATGCCCTTGTGGAGAAGGATAGAAGGAAAAAATGGTTTGATCGCCACCTAAAGGACAAGGACATCAAGGTTGGGGATAAAGTCCTGATGTATGGAGTGCGAAACGAAAAGAAAAAGCTCAAATATGCTGGTAAGGGACCGTATAGAGTATGTGAAATTACCCTGCAAGATACCATCAGAGTGGAGACTCTCGACGGAGTTGAAACCATTGGATTCCTTAATGGGAGTAAATTCAAAAGATACTATGACCCCCTGAGCCAAGAGGAGTTACATGCAATCCATCAAAAGAAGGCAGCTAAAGAACAAGCTGAGCTTAAAAAGATACAAGCGAGAGTCGAAGCCAAAGAACGTCAACAGCGTGCTAGGCGACAACGAGAAGCCAACTTGGGAATCACGCAAGTATTTTTCGAGGAGGCAGAGGAGGATTCACTGGAATCCGACCCGCCTCTAAGATACCCAATTGAGTTACAGAGTCCTTACGGGGAGGTGCTGTATAATGCATTATTGGATACAGGAGCTCAACACAATTTGCTATCATATGGCGTGTGGTGCCAACTTGGAAAACCACCTTTATCCAAGAGTTCTATCCAAGTTCAAGGAATCAACAAGAAGAAAACCCCTGTCTCAGGAATTCTGCACACTCCGGTTGCTTATGACAAGGGAACCATAATTCAAATCTTTTTGGTTATGCCTGCGGGTACCATGGAAGGGACTGTAAACTTAGGGCGCAAATGGATGATGGCCACCAAGTGCAATATCGATTGGGCAACTAGACGAGTCACAACGCAAGAACCAACACTAGGTCTGACCTCTCAAAATCCCGCACCTAAGTCATCCACTCAAATATTAGATAATGAAAAATCACAAAGCCCAGTGGCAAAACCATCTTTGATTGTTTGCCACCCCTCTAACGCTTCAACGCCAAGAGTGAAAACATGCAGGGTGGTCTCTAAAGCTCCGCTTACTATGCCAAAAAACACATACAAATGGGTTCCAAAAGCTTCATTAATAGCTACTTCCCCTGCTCAATCTCGTTCAGCCACCAAGAAGCCTCGTAAAAGGAAAGCAGCTACCTACCCGAGAAAGAGCAATGTAACATTGCGATGGATCCCTAAAAAATTATTAGTAGCCCAAGGGTACTACGAGGGGAATGACCAGATTTGGGTCCCTAAACATAAGCTGAATCCCTCTACATCACCTATAAAACCTTGCAAACCAATTGTTGCCACCCCAATGACAATTCAAGACCGTGGTAAGGAAAAGGTAACAGAGTGCTCCGCACCACTTCTTCCAGAGCTAGTTTGGATTCCCAAACGATATCGATCAATATCACCTAGCTCAGGAAGGGGGGAGTCACATGAAGCTTCTAGCTCTTCATGCCAAACACACATTGATATAGAAGTTTCTTCATGCTCTACACCTACTCTTGTCAACACCCAATAAAAAACCGATGAGTCTACGTCTCCCCTTATAATAGTATCGTCGGAAACCATTTCCTCCATTCGTCAATGGGAGCGTACACTACCATCTCTGCAATTGGATGTGGCCACAAGGGTCATAAAAAGCTATCTGTCCACATCACAACCGATGACCCGCTGGACAAATTGGTTCCAAGAGGCTGCAACATCATTGCAAATAATATGATCTACCCAAGGAAAGGGGGAGCATGTACTCACGCTCGACATTCTAATGCTTTCTCCTTAACCTTCTTCCCTGACCATGTAATTGCCAAATTCAAGGGGATGTATATATATAGCTTCATACATTTTTTTTTAAAAAACAAAGAAAAGAAAAACAAAAAATAGTAAAAAGAGCAAGAGCACAAAAAGAGGATAAATATCCGTATACAATCAAGAACTAGATTGACCTGTCATAAACCTACTGATGCTATATCTGTGTTTGCAGATATGGCAGATGCACGATCATCATACACTTCATCCACTCCCACCTTTGGTGAGAGGTATCATCTGTACCTTTCTCAGATATTTCACATGTGCTATCCTGTACTTGAAACTGAATGGGATCATATAGATGTACTAGCCAGAGAGGAAAATGTTGAGGAATTAGAATGGCTAATTCGCCTATTGACCATGACTGACCCCTACACCGTAGAGGACATATCCCCGATAGCCCAATGCTTTCCTTTTCCACAAGATGACTATCCTCGCATGGTTACATTCTTGATGAGTTTATGTGGATGGGAAAATGAAAAGGAAATATCTGACAATGATGAATGGACGAATGAAACTCATGGCACTACTGAGGTTGACTTTATTTGTTTGGATGATGTGGATAGAGGCTTAGCCTTAGGGCTAGAGCCAGGACTCTACAACATCCTCTTACCGTATCCTCAGTAGTAGTGTGGTGACTGGTAGGTAGGTTAGTGTTTTCAAGTTTTTTCTAGTTTAGATTCCTTAAACGAGTCTTGAAATTTTCACACTGATGTGCCTCTCGAGGTATAGTGCTTGTTAGTTGATTGTACAGGTTAAAAAGTTTGAGGTGGGTTCGCTTCCAATTCGTGAGACTGCCGCAACATTCATCAAAATATATCTACATCAAATTGCAAGTTGTCTCGTCAAATCAAGGAGATCTCCAATTTCAGGTGTAATTCTTCCATGCCCACTCTCTTTAATTTTTTACTGTTCAATTAATTGCATGAACTATAATGCATGACCACATGAAAATTGTCAATGTACTACTTAGTTTTTGAAGTTGCCTAACGTGCTAGTGTGAATCATTAATGAGCTTAACCTTATTGGATATATTCTTGAGAATGCATGCAATCTTTAGTTAACCTTGGAATACGATTGTCTTAGGTCTAGGATCAAACCATCTTAATGTTTGACACCTGGCTGTGTGTGTGTTGACCTCTAGGACATAGCTTTTACCCCCTGTCGAAAGGATGTAAAAACACATTTTAGTTCAGGAGCGAAGATCAAAAGAAATTTAAATTTAAAAAAAAAAGCCTACAATAAATGGCAATGCAAGTCTATGATGTGCTTTAATGTTGGCCTATCGCCTTATCGATACTTGGTAGGCGAGGAGTATACTACTCCAGACCGATGCCTTGGTTGGTAGGGGCTAGCCTTGCCTAAGGTGAACTAATAGATTCCTGGATAATGCCTTGTGTTAAACATGGTACCAAGATCGATGTTAGTTTTGCCTTAGGAAGGTCGCCATTATGTGTAAAAATTGTCACGTGCATTTTTTTTTAAAAAAAAGGCAAAAGGCTCCTGTAACTCTGATGTTTCTTGTGTCCCTAGGCTCGTGGTATTAACTTGTTCTTAGAGTAGACACAGTGTGGTCATCTGTTTATTTATTAAGCTTGGTTATTTTCCTTGACTTAGGCCAGTTATAAACCTTGATTAATCTTTGACACCTTGCTAACTCTCGATTTACTTTCAATAATTTTAAACTCCTGTTAATTTGCTATACTAGCTCATTCATGTGACCCTTAAACTAAGTTCTCATAGCAACATCCATTGTGGTCTAACATGCTTGAATTTATACACTTTATATCTTTTGAATTCCAGCATACCTTCACTCTACTTCCCTGTTTTGCAGATGGTCTACCACAACAACCCTATCGAGCTTACCATACCATAGCTCCCGAGGACGGAATCTACATCAGGAAGGGGGGCATGTTAACCCATGGCGGACATTGAGACGTACTATGTTTTACGTCATTAATTTAAATATTCTGAGTCATCGGTCGGGCTTGTCGGCACCATATGTTAAGGATAAAGGGATTGGGTGATCGACGATGAGAGACGCACCTTAAATATCAGCAGGGTAAGGGTTAGGATCGGCCGGCCATGTATGGGCGCCCAAGTGTGAACGGCCAAGTCACCTATAAGAGTCAAATGTAACCCTAAAATCCTCATTCTCATGTGTTGTGAATACAAGAGTGCTCTTGCCTTATCTCTTTGGTTTCCTTCTCCTGCGTGTGTGAGAGAGAGAGAGAGAGAGTGAGAGAGCGAGTGTGTAGCGGCACGGCGGCGGAGAGGCGGTAGAGCGGCGACGACGGCTTCTTCTTCACTGCGACGCGGGAATCCTTCAAGGCAGCGGTTGAGCGGTGAGTGACACATCCTTTGCATTCTGTTTGAGCTTCCTTCCCTGGTTGTATGCTTGCAGCCACTCGTGGCTCGCATACGGTGTTCGGCAAGTCCCCAGCTACGACCTGTGCGGCAAAAGCGCACACCAGTATTGTACACAAAACTAAAAAAAGGTAGGTATTGGAGCCCACAGGCGCGTAGCTGAGTTGGTAGAACAATTGGGTTCCATTGCGAGGACCCAGGTTCGATGCCATCAAGCTGCGCGACGAGGGTGTGTGTTGTGAACCAATGGATAATCCACCTTCCCACCACTAACACAAAAAAAGGTAGGTATTGGACACTTTTTTTCATTGGCCATCCATGTGGCTTTTTTTTCAAGACACAAGAATCATCTTGTCAATTTTAGGGTAAAATTTTAAAAATGAATGAAAAAGAGTAAAAAGGGTCAGACGATTTGAGAGACGTTTCTGTATTGCACATCTAGCAAACCCTAAAACGAGTTGTGTGGGTAGATCAAAAACCTAATCAGAGAATCATTTCACAACGTAGTATGGGAACCTGGTTATTTACAAAAACGGTAGGTATTGACCACTTATATATAAACAAAGCCACATGAACGACCATGCTACGTGGCTTTTTTTTAAGATATGAGAATCACCTAGTTGATATTAGCCTATCAAGCATAAATGAAAACCCAACAAGCATAAATGTGATGTAGAAGCCTAGTTGACTAGCTTGGAAGGTAGTATATAACATGTAGTACAAGTAGTGTAGGGATTTTGTAAGGGTTTTACTAACACGAGTATCATGAAGCAGGTGTGGAGAATGTGAAGAGAAGTGACAAATCCACTTATCACACTCCTTAAACCCACCTTGTTTTCACTGAGCCATGGTTTTTGGTCTCGAACCGTTTAACCTTAGACTATTTTTGAATTATGGTGAATACAGTAAATCCTTTTAACTAAATAATTTTTCTATGGTGCTACATCTTAATTTCTAAAGATGCCTATAACTGTAGGGTAAACATCATCTGCCAAATTTAAATATGGACTCAGATTTTACAAATTCCCTTCAGGTCTAGGTGCTTTCACACATGGGCACACAAAGTCATGCACATATATACACGTGCTCCCATATTACATTTCTAATTTCTCAAGGCATGTGAACCTTAGATCTTTAGGTCAAAATTAATGCTCCTATGTAATTGTTAGTTTTTTCAAGGCTTTTACCCAACTGAGACAATTTCCCATGTGAGTACTCAATTTATTTCACATTTTATCTCACTTGAAAAAGTACAAAATTTTGTCATTTTTAAGCCAAAAATGTTCTATTTTTAATAATTTCTTTGTATACAGGAAGGAGGGATCCTACAATAATATAGTAAAGGTGGAGATAATCAGGTAACATGGCAAGTGCAAAGATCCATTGACATTTGGATTTTAGGTAGATTATAAATTTTAATGGGGAGGAATCTCTTGCCACCTTAGAGAGAATCTAGATGATTGAAAGTGTTTTGTGTAGTCTCACATGCCATCTTTTAATGACCCAAATTTCAAGATCCAAATAGAAATGATCTTAATCTAAGATAGCATTGAAACATGACAAATGATAAATGGCATGGAGGGAGCATTAGAGAATGTACCAATTGGATGTCTTTTGCATGGAACACCAAAGGAATATAAATAAAACTTCTACTAAAGTGCCAATCCAAAACTATATTATTGTAAGATCCCTCCTGCCATCTTTTTAATGACATAAATGTGTAGAGCAACAAAAATTTATTTTTAAAAATATTTTAATAACATACAAGATTATTATTGGTAATATTTAAGGTTATTGGGAAAAAAAAGGTAAATCAAAAGTAGAAAAAATTGGATATTTAAATCAGTAGATAAATCTAGCGATTAATATTGTCACAATCCAACATAACATGCAAAAGTTATGGATTATCCCACATGCTGATTTCCTACAAAGTGTGCATAAAATCTCAGTAAATACCCAAAATATTGATACGCCCTGTCATGCTTACACTTTAGTGTAAGTAACCAACAAAGAGAAAAGACAACCAAAAGATTGAGCCCAAGGTTTCATAGAAGTTCTGCTTAAAAAGTCAGTCTCTGGATCCCCTTCTGAGATGAGACTCATTGCCTACATCTTATTCAATTAATACTCAATTAACAGCTTTCTGAAATTGATGGGAGAAGTAAACGTGCTTTCAAGATTAAGTTAATAGTCATGTTAAAAAACTGGGAAGAAAATGCTTGTTCAAAACCACAATTTCCATGGTGAAAAGGATTTGTGTAATGCTCCTAGGAAGGAGAAATATAACTTAGAGGATCTTTAAGGTTGATGCAGTAGTAAAACAGCCTTCTAACAGGGATTGGGTCCTCAATATAAAAGAGATTATTTACTAAGATTTATAAGTCAATGCCAATATGTAGTTGTATTGGAGGTAGAAAGGGTCATTAAGGTAAAATTCCTGCATATGGGGTTTGAACTTAAGACACCCACTTGCAGGAGAACTGCTGAACTAATACAAATACAAATTCAAATAGCAATAAAGAAGAATGTCATGATAACAGATTTAAAGTGATGGTCCTGCAATAATCACTTCTTTTAATCAATATAGAAGAACAATAACAAACACATTGTGTGCTTCTTCTCTTCAACTTCAATCTGCACAATTTCTTGAGATAGCTTGGGATGCCACCTTAAGTACTGGACTTGATTTACCAGAGACTCTTTCCGAATTTGAACGCTTTCTTGTCGAAATCGCTCTAAGAGACCACCATAGAAAGGGGGTGGAAAAAGCACCAAACCCAAATATGGCCAGCATCCTAATAATGCCATTCTTGTAGAAAGGAAAAGCCATTACAAGTAGGCTCATGAAAATCAAAATCCATGGTGTCATTGTAGGGCCTAGTTCTAACTTAAACATGGTCATTAATGTGATTAGAAGTGAAAAAGAGCCTAATAAGAAGACTCCCCACCCTGCAATGGGATGTGATGTGGTTGGTATCATCCACATGGGGAACAAAAAGCTTGCAGATACACACAAAGATGGTAGTACCCTTGTGAAGAAAGCCATGCACACGGCTTCATGCTTTGTCCAGAACTTTTTGGGTACACATGCTTTGTACATCTGATCTCCATCTTTGTTGAGTGATGGTAATAAGCCTAGCCATGCAGCGCTCGCAAGGACGAGGGCGGCACAATAGAGAAATGATTCAGCTAAAAGAATGTGTGATTCATTTGTATACCTGAGGTACATGAAAATTAAGCATCAATGTGAAAGCTAATTAATTAGTCATAAGACATGATGGAGAAGAGTAAGATTTACAGTAAGCATGAGCATTATATGAAGAAAATAAAGTAAGCATCAATGTAACTAAAGCTCATTAATCATAAGACATAATGGAGAAGAGTAAGATTTACAGTAAGCATGAGCATTAATTTAGCATTACATACAGAAAATAAAGTAACTAGCATTGATTAGTGTGACTAGTCAATACTATAAATGTACCATTAAAGCTATACATGAAATGCTTTCTCAAAGCTCAAAGATATAAGGTGTCAAAGTTTACCCTATGGTTGCTTTTCTTTGATCATGCCATGACAGTCCCAATGGCAAAACTGGCCAAGACCACCAATACCATGGTTTAAGCCAGGAGGCACTAGGAAATGTGATAATGCTGTTAGTACCACATGGCACGCGCCATTTCAACCTTATATCTGAGAGAGAGAGAGAGAAACAAAGGCTCTAAATCAAATTAGAGAATACAACAGAAATATTAATAAAGCTGGATCAACCTGACCTTGGTTTTAAGACAATTAGCCAAGTATGCCTTGAAGAAATGATGTTTATGGAGGGCTTAAGAGGTTGTATAGGAAAAATTCCCATACATAATACACTAATCAGATCATTAATTTATGGATTGAAATGTATGCAAATGGATTATACTCATGATTTGACTAAGCTAAGCAAGTATATAAATATTAAACTAAGCAGCTATATATTATGGTTTGATTAAACTTATAAGCAGGTATCATATCAGATCCTCAGTAACTGCATCACTTGAAAACTAGTGAATATGCACTCACAATAATATGAAGCATCCATTTGGTAGCCGAGAGGAAGCCTGTAGTATCCATTGAGCCTGGTATGGTTGTTACTTGGTGGGTGGAATAAGGGCTCATCAAGCAATTCACTAAAATATGAAGTCAAGAAGCCTTGATCAGCCCCATCTATATTCTCCTTTCCTGTGGACAAATACTTGTACATTTCTCTGTAAACCTTGTTGGATGGCTGCAAGCAAAAAGTTGGTTAAGTCAGCATGATTAGGGCTAAGCCTTGTTTTGATCATACATTATTTGATATTAAGTTCTTCAATGCATAATTTGATTCCCCATGATTAATTCAGTTCTGTTATAGATGCCTAATAATCCACATAAACGATGATCAATCAATTGAGCTGAGTTAATTATCTCATCGGTAGTAATTACATTTAACATATGAAGGCAAAATAAGCATGGGCGATGATGGATTAATAAATGGTCTGCAATTAAGGTGATGATGGATTAGTGAATGGTATGCATAGGAGAGGCTGAATTAAGAGAAAATAAGCATGAGATTAGTGAGCGCTAACCTGGAGGACAAAGAGGCCAGTGTGAAAGATACAAGGGTCAATGAAGACAGCGCAGAACTGCCCACAAAGGAAGAGCTCGTCCGTTTTACGTATGAAAACGTTATCCACGTCCAGCATTACGATCCTCTCATAATCCACCAGCCTCCAAGCGTATATCTTATTCAAGCTGAACTTGAACCTCTGATTGAAATAAGGCTGATCCCTATACGGGCTCGGAATGTTGGGCACCCTCACCACTCTCACTCCCTCGCTTAAACTGCATGATAATTAGCCTTAATTATGCCCTAATTCAACCCACAGACACTAAGGCATGATAATCAATCAAACCCATCATTAAATTAACTCAATTTCTAACCCTAGTAATGCTACTCATGGTGACCGCCCTTTAATTATTTTCTAGCTTTGCATAATAATCTGACCAATACTTCATATGTAGATAATAGACTGTCCTAAATAGCAATTATAATCAAAGTCTAAACAAAAAGTTGTGCCAAATGCAGATCGGGTTTCCTATATAGTGGTAATATGCTATAATTAATATATATAAAAATTTAAGAGCTGCTGTTTCTCTATAAATTATCTACATTGGGTAATTGGGCTTTAATATTCCAAGCAATGTTGTTTGAATTATGTCCTTGGGGTGTTAACTACTAAAAGAGTTTCAAATGAGAGCTACGATATTTCTAACTTCAATGCACAAGCTTGCCATTATGTATGTATGTATGTATGAATGACATTATATATATGTGTGTATGTATGTATGCATGCATGGATGCATGTGTGTATTATTATTATACCAGAAAAATCATAATAATTATGTATGTATGTATTATTATGATATAATAATATTATATATATATAATTATATATATATATATATGTATGTATGTATGTATGTATGTATGTATGCATGCATGTGTGTGTATTATTATTATACCAGAAAAATCATAATTAGAATGGAAATTATATTATATAATTATATATAATGTACGTATGAATGAATGATTATTATTATATAAAGAGAATCACATCTAGAGTGAAAGCAGCAAAAGAAGCTGTGTTTCTGAGAGAGAGAGAGAGAGAGAGAGAAAGAACCTGTGTTTATTATATATATAATGTACGTATGAATGAATGATTATTATTACCAAAAGAGAATCACATCTAGAGTGAAAGCAGCAAAAGAAGCTGTGTTTCTGTGCGAGAGAGAGAGAGAGAGAGAGAATGCAATTACAAGGTTTGAGCCCAGTGATGTGGGACGTCCAGGGAGGCGATCAAGAGGAGGTCTGCATCAACGTGGAGGCGAGCAAGGGACTGCAAGAGCACACGAGCAGCCACATAGAACTCATAGTCCCTTGGAGTCCCCATGTACAGGATCGTCCCATATGCATTCCTGCTTCTTGATGCTGCAGCTGCATGCTGCATTAATTCCACCTTAATCCCCTCCCCTAATCCTCCCTTAATCTCACTACCACCACCCTTCATCCCCTCCTCTAATCCTCCCTTCACCATCCCCACCACCCATATAGAACACACCATCCATCTCCACATCATCGCCTGCACCCCACCATACCTCCATGTGCTTAATCCTCCCATCCCATCATCTCCACTTGCAACAGCCTGCATTTCCTTAATACCCCCTTCTGATAATTGAGATTAACTTCTCATAATCCCCCTGCACCCCTAATTTGCTGCTCTAGTACTGTTTCAAAAAGCTTTGCAGCTAATCAGCTCTGTTTTGAACTAATTCAGGCCCTTCTGCAGCCTCATAAGCTCCCACTGATCATGAGCTGATAATTGGCATCCTTCTCTAATTCTGCAATACAATTTCACTGTTGACTCATGAGACAATTGAGCTCCTCTTGCGATAATCTGCACCATGCTCATGATGACTTGCATAATTTGGTGATAATCTGCACCGGATTTACGAGCAAAGAGGGGCTTAATCTGATGAAAAATTATCAAATAGATGCTAATAGAGCTCGATCAAAGAATGGTTAAGAGCTTATAATTAATAAGCTTGAAGTTAAGCTCGGGCATATATGACTTGTACTCACCTCATGAAAGGCATTTATGAGAGCCTAATTAAGCTGCGCATAACCTTAATCAAAGGAGGAATTATTGGATTAAGAGCGATACGTGTTAAAAAGGCAATTAATTGAGGATTAAAAGAGGACATCTGCAGGCACGCTTGCCATCATCATGAATGTGCCACCTTCTTGCCCACACGTCTACCGTTGTAACAGCCATTTCTCACTTTCCAACTATAATTTTACACTACTTGGAAAATCTACTTGTGTTTTTTTGCTTCGTAAACAAATGAAAAATTCACAAAATCTTCCCCCAAAAATAAAAAAACCCCAAAAAAGGGTTTACCTTAGTTTTATTTAGGAAGGGCTTGAATTTAACAAGAAATAGAGATTTAGTTCGAGAGTCCCGAGGTTGTGGGTTCAAATCTCCCCTATGCAAGCAATGGCACTTCTGTCAGTCAGTCCCGAGGTTGTGGGTTCAAATCTCCCCTATGCAAGCAATGGCACTTCTGTTAGTCAGTCCGTGATGATAACATGTGTACTTTCTACTTTCAAGCCAAGATTTTTTTATTTTTTTTAAAAGAGGAGATTTACATCCACCTAGTCAAGCGAGGACCTAGACCTTAGTTTATGACCATATGAAACAAATGTAATGAAGACTTCCCATATGTGGAAACAAATCCTCACGATGCAAAAATTTCCCTTCTCAATGCACACAAGTGATCTTCCCTAGTGGCAAGGATTAATACCATTACAAAAAAAACCACCCTTTAGTGTAGTTTTCACGGCTCAAATTGAGAAAACCCGGTTATAATTTTGCATAGCCTTGAATTTAAAGATTCAATTTTTTGAAGTTTTAGCTATAAACCGATTAATATATACATTTTTTCAATAAAAACTGGTTATCATCCTTTTTTCACTCGTTAGAAAAAAACTTTATTTCTAACACACTGACCATTATGTTGAGCATCATCACTTGCATACCTAAATGAGGAATTTGTTCAAGCTATCTATAACACCATTGTCTTTACCTTCGTTTATGCTCATATTTGGCAAGTTTAAATTTGTAGCCTAATGCATAGCTTGGGCCTCACTGAGATAAGAGGCTCTTTCATTCACCCCATAAAAATGTCTTTTGCTTACTCATATGCAATAGGCTCCCAGTCTAAGCTAAGGAGTGTGGCCAAGTCATGCCATCCAAAAGTAGATTTGTCCATCCTTACCTACTACTAGCTTAGCCCCATTAAATCGTATGTCACAATTGCTATAGGCAACCAACTACCATTTTTTTATTTTGCTACATTCACGCCAAAGACAACTCAACAACCACCCTATTGCTTAACGTATCCTTCAACTAACTTCACATAGTAACTATTTTTGCTAAACCTTCATGCTAACTCCTCACCCCTTCCTTTTTTTCAACTACATTAATGGTTTTGAATGCTATGTATCAAGGGAGAGCAAACACACCCTATTGTAACTATTCATGCTTGCAAGTTACATTTTCTTTGCTTAAAATCTTAATTTGATGCTTACAAAACACTCATTCAAAAAAGCCTTGTTAAATAGTAATACTGCTCATTTTGAAAAGCCATTTCACCTCAAGAATATAGCATACTTACTTGGTAGAAGCAAACTCCAAAGTGGTGTAACAAAAGTAAAAGGAGTAGGAGGTAAAGATTAAAAGCTTAAACAATAAAGTTTCTCTTTAAATCCTCTAAAGATGCAAAGACTTAGCCCAAAAAAAAAGTATAGATTAGGCTTGAGCATAGAAATGTTAAAGTTTCTCTTTAAATCCTCCAAAGATGCAAAGACTTAGCCAAAAAAAAGTATAGATTAGGCTTGAGTATAGCAATGTTAAAAGAAATGTGAAGGGATACAGTAACATAACATTCTTTTTATTTGTTAGGATACAATGAGGTAGCACAAAAGTAACATATACATCTCAAAGGTTTACAAAAGACAAGTATAGTGTTTATTGAAAAAGTACTCTTTATTATCACAAAAGTGACATCAAAAGTCTACAAAAGACTAATTATATTATGCATCTCAAAAGGTCTACAAAAGATATATATAGTGTCTAATGAAAAGTCCTCTTTATCATCACATAAAAATGACATGTGCCTCTCAAAAGGTCTACAAAAGACATACATAGTGTCTGTTGAAAAGTACTCTTTATCATCCATGTTATGGTGGCACTCACAAAAATAACAAACACCTCAAATTCATCGTGAGTGAGGAAGGTAGACTTGCATATTCGCATCTTGAATGAATATGCACCTATTAGAAAAGAACGTCTAAACGCATAGGAGAAGCAAGAAAGAAGACAACAGGGTCATTGTAATGTGGATCTTTGGGTTGATGGGTATTTATATCCTAAAAATCCTCCTTCAAATTTCTCTCCACCTTTCACAGACCTACCCTCATTCATTCATTTTGTTGGAGAGGTTGAGAATGGGCTCCTTGGATATTGCAAACGCTTAAGTATATGTGATGCATGAAAGGTTCAATTTCTAAACTCACAAATTCATAGCTTGCAAGTCACTTTGAGTAGTGTGCAACAAGCTCTTGAAATTGCACAGAATAATATTTTACAGCTACAGAGAGAGGGCAAAGAGAAAGAGGACCAAATCCTGAAGTTACAGGATACAATCTCGCGTATGAAGAGCACACCCATGGGAGCCAGAGAGCGAAAGAGGACAATGAACAACATTCAGACACTTGCAATTGGTGGTGGTGCTCTCAAGCAAAGAATTCATGCAGCAAAGTTTGTTTTCTATTCATCTTTTTGGTTATAAGTTATTCTTATTGGAGTGTATCTATTGTTTGATTTTTTTCATTAACTGTTAATTCATTATATAATATTGCTGCTATAAGTAATCTTTGTTAGTTCATTACAGGACCTTTCTTAAAGATGTGCATGGTGATAATGGTCCTCAAGATATTGGAGATATGTTACGTAGTTGCGTGAGAAAACATGACATTCTTTCCATAGTTCGAGATCCACGCTACAAGAAGGTACAACAGATACTTGCAAATGAGATAATGAAAGATATAACTAACATTTTAGGCATTGAGGAAGTTCAGAATGCATGCGATGAAATGGGCATAAGCACAAAAGGAACCGGCGCTGGATTTGGTGCTAGATCTGGTGCTGGCACTGAAACTCTCATGACAGTCTGTTTTGTGCGGGCCATGGTAGTACTGGGAAAGAGAAGGCAGAATTAGTAAGCTAAAAATTAGTTGACAACCAACCACTGCGCGATATGGTGAATCCAAATGTGGACCAATATAAATATCGCCGCAGCGAACGAAACAATAATGTGGCAATAAAATTAACCCAAACCAACCATGGAGCGATATGACGATTCCAAAAGTTGGAGAATGGCCATATCGCGCTGTGAACAAAGAGAGCAAAATACAAGGCGAAGAGAGCGAAAAACCTACAAGGGCTGGGATACAAGGGCTGGTATATGGAAGGATTGAGCTGTCTGGCGAGTTGTAGGAGCAAAGCGTGGAGAAAAGCAATGGAAAAAAGGCGAGCAAAAAAAAAAAAGGCTGGAAAAAAAAATATGAAAAAAAAATATTCCTCCTTTTTATAGAGCAAAACACAATCATGACGTCGATAGCGTCAGCCCTACACGTGGCAATTCATGAATGGACGATGATATAAGCCCTACCACACGTGGCATTTGATCCTAAATCATGTGTATTTTATTATGGCAAAGCGTAGTACTCATAAAATATAAAAATGAGTAGGGCTCAATAAAAATACAGAATGTTTATACAAAAATGAGCCGAGCTCAATAAAAATACAGAATCTTTACAACGCTTTGGCTCTGGACATATACAAAATGCCTCTAAGCGGTTTCAGGCTCTGTAGCCTCAGTCTTGGCCTCCTCAACCTTGGCCTCCTCAACCTTGGCCTCCTCAGTCTTGGCCTCCTCAGTCTTGGCCTCCTCCTTTGACTCAGCCTTCGGCTCTGTCTCCTTTGTTGTTGGCACCTTGCCTGCCTTGTCCTTGCCTTTGTCTGCAAATGGAAGCTTCCTCTTTGTCTTGCCCTTGCTTCCCTTCTGAGGGACTCCTTGTTTAAAGCTGAAATGCTTCATATAGGAGAAAGAAACAACGTCTTTTTTCTCTTCTTTGATGTACTAGTGCTGCCAGGCTAGTGGAAGTGGCGATTCAGGGTCATTAGGCATAATTGCATTGTTGAGGATAATGCTTATTGCCTTTGCCCGCACACTCCACAACCAGAACTCGTCTGAGCAAACATACTGCAAAACAACATAAAAGCAGTCGGTTGTGAAGCTGCGTCCGGTGTTCTCGATGTAGAGAATGAGCATAAGGATGCAGTGATAGAAAACTTCATAGAGGCCCCAAAGCGGCAATGTCCTTGTGCTTTAAAAAAGCCAAGGAGAATGAAGCTTCTCTTCTTTAGAGGAAGAATTTCAAGCCCTTCAGCAGGATATGGGCATTTCTGAGTTTGGCAAGGAACTTCCTCTCGAACTTGACCAAGAAAACAAAGAGGGATCCATCAACCTTTGGGATGCAACCAAGTTGGAGGAGGATGAGAACCAGAAGGTAAATTATTGCTTAAGTTTGTCTGGTTTAATTCTTATTGCTTTAGTTTGTCTGGTTTAATTCTTATTGCTTCAGTCTGTTTGAATTATTTCTTACTTTAGTTTGTTCCCTCTTGGTTCTTTGTCAATGCAGATATAGCTTGACGACGCCGATGGATTTCTTGGATGAGGTGGTGTTGGTCATGCAAGAGTTGGGCAAGATGCCGCTCTTGCACACTACGTCTCTTCTATCGACAAAAATATATTTATTATATATCATAGCAAGTACTACAAGGATGCATAAATTCCACTCCTTACATTGAAATTCCTATCTAGGTATACAGGGTATGCATTTATACCTTATAATATACATAAAGTCATGCTTATAGGGAAGTGTGCTGCCATCTGTATCTTTGGATACGGCCCTGGTTTTTGGCCTTCTCGAGCAGGTTATTTCCTATGTTATTCAAGCTATGCCCTAGGTGCAGGAGTGGAGGATGTAAAGTCACTCAAGGGCTATAGTCGTAAGAGGTTTTTGCATTATAGAGGGAAAATGCCTAGCGAAGAGGGGGAGCAAGAAGAGAAGAGACTCAAGAGCAATTAGCTCTTTTTGTTGTAAATATTTTCACTGTAAATCTTCAATATAATGGAATGGTGCAATTATTTTTTATTTTCAAGTCAAAAAGCTTTACAACTTTCTTCTAAATGTTGTCTACTTCCTAAGTAAAAAATGTTTACTTTATTCAAAATACTTTCAACTTCAAAGTGCTGTTTCTACTTCCAAATTCTTCCTATGCGTCTTCGTGAAGATCTCCATGTTGCATGACGTACTGGTCCTGTGCCAGCTTTCCACTTTAGTGATCTGGTATATCAGAGCTAGGGTGAACCACCATCATCATGATACATTTTTCTTCTATAACCCACCAATATTATTGTCACCACCATCATCATCATCATGGCTGCATTTTGATGTTTTTGCCACCATCATCACCAACATCATAGGTGCATTTTTCTAAGTAGCAACTTCCTCAGCCTTAATTCTTTGTAGTGAAACCTCTTTAATTGAGGTTACATTCTTTCTCAATATAAGCATAATGGTAACAATAGTCAAAACTTAGCTAGTTTTGATTTTAGATTTGTAAAATTTGTATTCCTTAGTTATTAGTATGAAGACACCTTGACACCTTCAAGAAACATATTCTTTAAATCCATTTCATATGAAGACACCTTCAAGGAGCATATTCTTTATCCGGTTATGAAGAAACCTTCAAGAAACATATTCTTTAAATCCATTTGATATGAAGACACCTTCAAGAAATATATTCTTTAAATCCATTTGATATGAAGACACCTTCAAGAAATATATTCTTTAAATCCATATCCTTCACATTATTGACATGAAGATATCTTCAATAAACACATTGTTTATATCCATATCCCTTACATTTTCTTCCCATGATAATCTTGTATGCTTAGTAATATTCTCCTCAATTAGTTTGACGAAATGGCTTTTGATGGTTATGCCTTTGTGCTTGAAATTCTTAACCACTTTTACAGTGATCAACTACTATAAGTGAACGACTTCAATGGGCCCCACCGATAATGTTTTTGCAAATTCGGAGCTATTATAAGTGATTTTCAAGGAATTATTTATTTCACATCACTTTATAATTTATGTCCACCCCAATAGTTTTTCATTTAATGTATACCTTATGGAGTTTTCCACTCAAATGAGCTACACATGATGTAAACAAGGGATGACCAAGCTAAGTGTAATCATCCGCATCGATTTATCATGTACACTAGATGGCCTAGGCCACAGAGACATTATAGTCAACAGTGTCTGACCACCCAAACAGGGTGCCTAACCACTTATAACACTGAAAAATAATAACTCACTTAATGAGAACAATATTTTCCCTATCTTGAGCTATTGCTTCCTTATCCTCTTATGAGAGAATAAGTGAGTGAGGTGCTTCTCTTGTAGGTTTGCTTCTTTACACACACTGTAAGATTCCTCCCTCCAACTTTTGAGGTGCAAAGGTGTGAGAACCTCCCCTTTTGTTCTTGTAATTATTCCCCTCTCTGAAATAGAAGAAAGATCTTGTTTTACCCAGTTTTGGCCTAGAGAGAGGTAATCCAAAATTGAGATATCTTTGGATACAAAAATTCTCCTGGTGTCTAAAATGGATTCCCCTGAATCAGAAGTTCAAAATGAACTTTCCAATGTGCATTAGGAATTAATTAAAAATGGTTTAAGGGACCTTAGCCTAAGGGTCTACATTTTCAGAAATTTTTGGATTATGGTCCAATTAAGGTTCCAATGGGCCAATTGGATTAATCCAAGTGTTGGGATGAGAAAAATCCAAAGAATAAAAGAAAATACCCAAAAACGAATAAATTCTCACATAAGATGAAGAGTTGACTGAGTACAAGGTTATCACTTATTACTAAAAAAAATGAGATATTTTGGAGTAATGGGGCGGTTGCAAGATGAGGGTACTCACTTTCGTTCACTCTCTCTAAAATTGGGACATCCATGCATCTCGGGTGGAGTACCTTGATCGTGATATCGCCATGAATTAAAACACGACACGTGCCTCCCAAGCCTAAAGCGACATATCTCGAACGAGATACCAACTAATGCCACGCTAGCAGGTCCGGGTTTCCAGTCATCATCCATGTCACCAATACAGGTCACCGCCACCACACTATCTTGATCGAGATATTCATGCCACTCGGATCCACATCAATGCCACGCTGTATCCCCCTAGGCATATTTGACTAGCCCATCTCCACCGTCCACGTATCTCGAACGAGATATTGAAATAAAATCTCGACCATTCATTGTTCGAGGTATAGGGATACAATCTCCACCGTCCACATATCTCGAACGAGATATTGAGATCAAATCTTGACCATTGAAATACCTCGTTCGAGGTAAAGAGATACAATCTCCACCGTAGAGATGCAATCTCCACCGTCCAAATATCTCGTTCGAGGTACAGAGATGCAATCTCCACCGTCCATTCACATACCTCGGTCATGGTAATGACTTAAAATCTAAGCCATCCATGTACCTCGAATGAGATACTAATATCAAATCTCAACCGTCGATCCTTCACCAACCCTAAAATTAAGTGTGTATCTTGGCCGTTTGTTTCACTAACCCTAAAATCCAGAGCGTACATCTTGCAAACCCTAAAGTGCATGATGCCACCGAACCTCGTTCGAGGTTATAAAATCGGAAAACTTTTTTTTTGCCTCATTGTCAGAAGTCGTTTTCACTCTCCTTGCTCTCTTGATTTGGATTAGCATTAGTGGGCCCATTAGCATTGTTTTATAGCTTCATTAGTGCTACTTAGCACTAAGCATTGGACCCTTCACATTGGACCTTTGTGTTAGGCTTAGGTTTTAGCATGGAGTCACACACGAGGAGGGCCGCTCGTCTATTGTGGACCTCATCTCACGGAGATAGACCGCGAGTTAGCAGCTATCCGTAGAAGTAGGAGTGCTAGAGACACACCGTCTACATTACATATTGTGGCAGACTTGGAGGCGATGCTTTCGTCCCTTCGTAGCCTTCACGATATTGTTTATGTAGATGAGTGGATAGCCCACCATCGCACTGCTCCTGTGTCACATGGCCTGACATATCGTCAGGTCTGTGATCTTGGTCCGATTAGGAATGGAGCCTACTTAGATCTTTTCCTCGATAGTCATGGGATGAGGCCTGCGGCGGCGGGGGCAAGCCCCTTACTATTTCGCGGTGTTCGCATCCTCGTATGGCGGCACATATCTATAGTCGATATGTTGCCGCATATTGGAGGATGCCGAACAACCGCTAGATTCCCATATACTTTGCAAAGCAATTATATGCGGAGTTTGTCTTAGGGGAGGAGGTGGATTACACTAGCCATCAGCCGGGTGGTGGTGCTAGCCGAGGCCGTCTCCAGGACGACCAGGGTAGGCGGCCTCCACCAGCCCTTCGTGTAGCTCCTACAAATCCTTCATTTGTGCCTATGTCGACAGTCGAGGCTCCTGGCACCCAGGTTGGCATCGACGTACGGAGTACCACACGGAGTGCATCCACAGCACGTGGTGTGCTTGTTCTCACGATCGATACCGATGACAGATGTCGAGGTATTTACATATTTATTACTTCTTAAGTTTTTTTAGTCATTTATTTACATGTTTATATGTACTTTTCTATATTTTTACATAAGCGGCATGGTTGATTGTGTCATG
This sequence comes from Cibotium barometz, assembly GCF_041138505.1. Taxonomy (NCBI): domain Eukaryota; kingdom Viridiplantae; phylum Streptophyta; class Polypodiopsida; order Cyatheales; family Cibotiaceae; genus Cibotium; species Cibotium barometz. Next base: position 38,327,622 of record NC_141075.1, on the reverse strand, counting down.
TAGGGTCCCACACCTACCACCACACACTGAGAGACTCACTCCAGGAGTTGGTAAAGGCGAGAGAGCGGAGATTGACTGCCTTAGAGCTGCATTACAGACAGCAGAGGCAGCTACTGCAGAGGCACGGCATGTGAGAGAGTCTAACATCCAGTAGGTAGGTTTCTCTTGCACGTAAAAGAGTTATAATTAAGGTCCTAAGTTATAAATTTCTTTAAGTAATACCTAATGAGAGAGACTAATCAATTATTTTTATGCTTTAACTTTTTGCGTAGGCTCGGACTGAGGTAGAGAGTTCTAGAGCTGAGGCGCACCATCACTAGATTATGGAGCGGATTGCACAGCATAGGGCAGAGCAGTTGATGCTGCATGTTCAAGAGTTCTGCAGATCCTCAGACGTGACAGTGCCTTACTTGCCTTTATATCCATGGCCTATTAGAGAGGTTTTTTAACGACCTCTCCCTCAGGATGCACCACCATTCCTACATGATGCGTGCCTGCTGTGCTCTATGTATCGAGGACATTGACAGTACTGGTGGATATGCCCTGGGATGTGGACATTTTTTCCATTGGTCTTGCATCACCCAGGAGCTAGTATGCTTCTCATCATGTCCCTCTTGCTGTGCACGCGTCGACCTAGCGACATACAGAGTTTTGGGCATGGATGATCTTCACCCAGGCCTCGTTCAAGTAGATGCTAGGACTAGCAGGCCTCTTGATTTTACCTCAGCTATTGACTTGGGACTCGATGCCTTCGATGATAGAGATCAGGAGCCTGAGGTGCCTCCAGAGATTGAGTAGAGTGCACATGAGTTTGATGCATACCAGAGAGTCCTTCACGAGAGCGAGATCACAGCATACAAGCGTGTGGGTGGTGCTGGTCCTAGTGGCACCTCGGGTGATGGTGCTAGCAGCAGTGCTGCTTCTCGTGATGAGCAGCGTGTCCTTATAGAGCAGAGGAGCTTACACGAGCAGAGTGGCAGACACGTACCATTGCTGATTATAGATTTTGGGTTTACAGACAGAGACATCTTGCAGTAGCATGACGTAGAGAGAGGGAGAGGGCTATAACAGCTTATGGGACTTTTGAGCTCCCGCGAGTACACCGGCACCAGCTCATGATCCTGCCTTTGAGAGGCAGACCTCCCCGTAGATATTCGACGACCCCACAGCTGGCACAACCTCCTCGGACGTGCACACAGTAGCCTCGACGCGCACGTCGACCAGCAGTTAGAGATTATGATTTTGATTGGGTTGCCGTTGATAGTGACTAAACTCATACTAGCTGGCACAGCCTCCTCGGACGTGCACACAGCAGCCTCGACGCGCTAGAGATTACAATTTTGATTGGGTTGCCGTTGATAGTGACTAAACTCATACTAGCTAGGTTAGCTCACTTACATTGTACTTAGATTTATGGGCAGTGACTAACCTCAGACTAGCTGGGGTAGCTCATTTTCATTCTGATGTACTTATTTGATGTTTATATCATTACGAGTTTTTTCATTATTAAGTATCATTACATTTTAGTTGATATTCTTGATTTTTTTAAATTTTTTAACACTTTGGCTATCATATTGTTTGTTGAAAATCTCCATGCCATCGTACCCAAACATGCTCCGATGGGGGGAACCACACTTTGCAAGCATGTGGGGGGGAGCCCACCCCCACATGCTTGCAAAGTTTGGTCATGATCGAAGCATGTTTGGGTTAGTAATTAGTGCCCACTGTGGATTTTTCAAGTCTCTTGTTGGTGCTTAAGAGGCCATGGAAAATCCGGGCCTTCCCCATACCATCGTACCCAAACATGCCCCGATGGGAACCAAACTTTGCAGGCATGTGAAGGGAGCCCACCCCCACATGCATGCAAAGTTTAGTCATAATCGGAGCATGTTTGGATTGGTAATTAGCGGCCAATGCGGATTTTTCAAGTCTCTTGGTGCTTAAGAGGCCATGGAAAATCCGGGCCTTCCCCATACCATCGTACCCAAACATGCTCTGATGGGGACCAAACTTTGCAAGCATGTGGGGGGGACCCACCCCCACATGCTTGCAAAGTTTGTTGTCACCCCCACATGCTTGCAAATCTTGGTCACAATCGATGCATGTTTGGATTGGTAATTAGCGGCCAGTGTGGATTTTTCAAGTCTCTTGGTGCTTGAGGCCATGGAAAATCCAGGCCTTCCCCATACCATCGTACCCAAACATGTTCCAATGGGGACCAAACTTTGCAAGCATGTGGGTGGGACCCACCCCCACATGCTTGCAAAGTTTGGTCACAATCGGAGTATGTTTAGATTGGTAATTGGTGCCCAGTGTGGATTTTTCAAGTCTCTTGGTGCTTAAGAGGCCATGGAAAATCCAGGCCTTCCCCATACCATCATACCCAAACATGCTCCGATGGGAACCAAACATGCTCCGATGGGAGCCAAACTTTGCAAGCATGTGGGAACCAAACTTTGCAAGCATGTGGGAGGGGCCCACCCCCACATGTTTACAAATTTTGGTCACAATCGAATCATGTTTCGATTGGTAATTAGAGCCAGTGTGGATTTTTCAAGTCTCTTGGTGCTTAAGAGGCCATGGAAAATCCGGGCCTTCCCCATACAATCATACCCAAACATGCTCTGATGGGAACCAAACTTTGCAAGCATATGGGAGGGGCCCACCCGGTCACAGTCGGAGTATGTTTGGATTAGTAATTAGCGGCCAGTGTGGATTTTTCAAGTCTCTTGGTGCTTAAGAGGCCATGGACAATCCGGGCCTTCCCTATACCATCATACCCAAACATACTCGGATGGGGACCAAACTTTGCAAACATGCGGGGGGGACCCACCCCCACATGCTTGCAAAGTTTGGTCACAACAAAGCATGTTTGAATTGGTAATTAGCGCCCAGTGCGGGTTTTTCAAGTCTCTTGGTGCTTAAGAGGCCATGGAAAATCCGGGCCTTCCCCATACCATCATACCCAAACATGCTCCGATGGGAACCAAACTTTGCAAGCATGTGGGAGGGACCCACCTCCACATGTTTGCAGAGTTTGGTCATAATCGGAGCATGTTTGGATTAATTAGCGGCCAGTGTAGATTTTTCAAGTCTCTTGGTGCTTAAGAGGCCATGGAAAATCCGGGCCTTCCGCATACCATCGTACCCAAACATGCTCCGATGGGGATCAAACTTTGCAAGCATGTGGGAGGGACCCACCCCCACATGTTTGCAAAGTTTGGTCATATCAAATCACACCCCCACATGCTTGCAAAGTTTGGTCATATCAAATCATGTTTGGATTGGCCAGTGTGGATTTTTCAAGTCTCTTGGTGCTTAAGAGGCCATGGAAAATCCGGGCCTTCCCCATACCATCGTACCCAAACATGCTCAGATGGGACATGCTTGCAAAGTTTGGTCATAGTCAAAGCATGTTTGGATTGGTAATTAGCGGCCAGTGTGGATTTTTCAAGTCTCTTGGTGCTTAAGAGGCCATGGAAAATCCGGGCCTTCCCCATACCATCGTACCCAAACATGCTCCGATGGGAACCAAACTTTGCAAGCATGTGGAAGGGGCCCACCCCCACATGTTTGCAGAGCTTGGTCACAATCGGAGCATGTTTGGATTGGTAATTAGCGGCCAGTGTGGATTTTTCAAGTCTCTTGATGCTTAAGAGGCCATGGAAAATCCGTGCCTTCCCCATACCATTATACCCAAACATACTCCGATGGGGACCAAACTTTGCAACAAGCATGTGGGGGGGACCCACCCCCACATGCTTGCAAAGTTTGGTCATAATCAGAGCATGTTTGGATTGGTAATTAGCGGCCAGTGTGGATTTTTCAAGTCTCTTGGTGCTTAAGAGGCCATGGAGAATCGCGGCCTTCCCCATACCCTCGTACCCAAACATGCTCCGATGGGAACCAAACTTTGCAAGCATGTGGGAGGGGCCCACCCCCACATGTTTGCAGAGTTTGGTCACAATTGGAGCATGTTTGGATTGGTAATTAGCGGCCAGTGTGAATTTTTCAAGCCTCGGTGCATAAGAGGCCATGGAAAATCCGGGTCTTCCCCATACCATCGTACCCGATGGGGACCAAACTTTGCAAGCATGTGGGGGGGATCCACCCCCACATGCTTGGAAAGTTTGGTCACAATCGGAGCATGTTTTTTTTGGTAATTAGCGGCCAGTGTGGATTTTTCAAGTCTCTTGGTGCTTAAGAGGCCATGGAAAATCCGGGCCTTCCCCATACCATCGTACCCAAACATGCTCCGATGGGAACCAAACTTTGCAAGCATGTGGGAGGGGCCCACCCCCACATGATTGCAAAGTTTGGTCATAATCGGAGCATGTTTGGATTGGTAATTAGCGCCCAGTGTGGATTTTTCAAGTCTCTTGGTGCTTAAGAGGCCATGGAAAATCCGGGTCTTTCCCATACCATCGTACCCAAACATGCTCCAATGGGGACTCAACTTTTCAAGAATGTGGGGGGGGGCCACCCCCACATGCTTGTAAAGTTTGGTCATGATCGGAGCATGTTCGGGTTACGTAGCGCCCAGTGCTTGCAAAGTTTGGTGATTTTCAACAAACAATATGGTGATGGTGATTTTCAACAAACGATATGATAGCCAAAGTGTTAAAAAATCAAAAAAACCATGAACATCAACTAAAATGCAATGATCCTCAATAATGAGAAAACTCATAATGATATAAACATCAACTAAGTACATCAGAATGTGAGCTAACACAGCCACTCTGGGTTTAGCCACTATTGAAAATGAGCTACCCCAGCTATTATAAGATTAGTCACTCCCAAAAAATCTAAGTACAATGTAAGTGAGCTAACCCAGCTAGTCTGAGTTTAGTCACTATCAAGATAGAGATCTAGTCAGCAACACCCTCTCTAGCTCTCAACTGCTCTAGAATGCTCTCATGGTCATCCACTCGAAGCCGAAAACGAGGGTGAGAACTGTGTTTTCGGCTCTGTACTCGATCAAGAGTGAGCCTGGTAGCAACCACTAGATGAGAGAACTAAAATGCCTCTAACTCCCACTTCCACTGCTGGAACTCAAGACTCCCCCGATGAAGTCAAATCTGCTGGTAGAACCGGCCCGCCACAATCATACTATATGGGCGTCAAAAGAAAACCCATGATCATTCACTGTATCCTGGTCAAGGATGCACTTTGGCCTAGTGCAACTCATCAGATATTAGTCTACTCCCTCGCTATTTCCCTCACTAGCAATAACAGCAAATACATCACCCTCCTATAGCAAATCTGTCAGGTCATCACATAACTGACCATGAATGCAGGACCTGTGTGCTCATCAGACAACACTGGATGTGAAGGATGCTCGGAGGAGAGGAATGTCTGTCTCCATGCATCTGCCCATCCTCTCGAGGCACAATGTGACCAATCGCCATCCATACATGCTCCACAGAAGCATGCAAACCGTCGTGTGTAAATCGTGGGGGCCGCCATGCACGTGCTCCTGAAGGAATGTAAGCCCAAGGTGCCACATACTGTGTCACAATCATGGGAGGCTCTATGGTCAATCATTCCACCATCCACATACCAAAAAAATCTCCGCACAATCCGAGCATCACGTTTGGGATACGATGATGCTGCACTCCCACACAAATGTTGGGAGCACCACTCGACTACGTGGCCCGCATCTCTGAACCGCTGAGCATCCTGCCCGAGCTGATGACGCCTCAGGGCACGTTTCACACACGCGCCCGCACCATCATGCTCTCACTTCCCGTGACCAATCTCAAAGAATGACCAAATCACTGGGATACTAGACTGCACATGCCACCTATAAATCCATAAAAGATAGTCTTAGTTATTGTTTTCTTTAAGTCTTAGTTATTGTTTTCTTTAAGATGTTCTAGTGAATTTAGTTTAATTGCAAATATAAGAGAACCATAAGTACTACCTGTAGAGCCAATAGAATTGTCATGACGACTTGAACTGTACGCCACAACCATCCGACCAAACCCATCGCTGGCCACGTATGATCCCACAATCTCCTAAAAAATCGTCATGGAGATGAAAACAATGTTGCACAAAATGTGCATCATGTGAACGATCACTGATATAGAAATGATACTCTCGAATAATGACACGAGTCTCGGGGGTACTCGCTATCCCATCTACATGAGCCTCTGCATGTCGATAGCTAATGTGGACCATAATAGCAACCTGGTGAGGTAAGCAATACAGACGTTTAGGACACAAAAAATCAAATAAGGAATATAGCTCAAACACGAAACAAATATTATGAAATATAACCATTACCTGCTTTGAGAAGTAATACTCAGATTGTATCTCCTGAAAAGGTGTGAAGGTGTAGTTCTCTGCAAAATCAATCACAGAGACAACCACACCAATAGGAAACTCTGCCAGGCATGCTCGAAACTGACGATCCTGCCACTTAGCACAATGACTGTGCCATATATAGGGGTAGATCTGCTCCCTAAATGTGGCTGTGAAGTGACAACGTGGTGTATGTTTGTCCACAAGCTGCAACTTCCTGGACTGTCCACCACTCTGGAGCTGGTGTGTCACATACTCATAACGTCGCCATGGCACTATCTCTTGGTCACTTGCATCAAGATCTACCATCTGTAGATGTGCAAGTGAACCACATGATGTGCAATTGCTCTCCACACAAGGCATCCTATGGAACTGGGCATCCTCTGTGCATGCACACAAAAGAGAGTGGATGAAATCACGAGGACTACGAGGCAACTCTCTATGCCCACTAAGAGAACAGAACACATCATAAAAAAGTTTGAACTCAACATGGTAGTGACAACAACATGTGTCACGCTAACGTGAGTACCTCACAAACCAAGGCTTACACCCCTCAAATGACCTTTGCCCAATTTTAAGCTCTGGATACGAAGCCACAAACTGAGAATACAACTCGGTTTGGGTCATTTCAAGAAAGCAAGCACCGTGCTCAATGAACACTCCTCTTGTCACTCTCTTATGCAAAGCTTTCTTGAAAACTGGCGAGGCACGACAATTCTCCTCCCAAAAACTATCTATCAAGGTTCTAGTGGTTTCATCTAGTAGGCGATCATGCCTAGCTACACGACCACTACTCGCCCACAAAGCACCAACCTCATTGGCATCTAAACTTTGTCATCTAATAGACCCAACTCTAAGTGCGTGTGGTGCTATGGAAAGGATGCGAGATGTGGCACTAACCTTACCCTTCATTTGGGAGCTACTTATGGCTGCCACAATAGCTCGTCAAGCATCCAAGGCGTCCGCAGAGTTCCTCTTCTTATAGGAATGACGAACACTTTGTAGCACCGCCATGCCAGCTCTCCTCTCTCTTCGACCTCCAATGTCGGAAAGCGCCCTATAGTCGGCCATGTTGGGCAGATCAATCAAAGCATCAAGCACACATGCCTGTGATGAAGGCGTGAGGTCTTTGAAATAGGAATGGAAGATTGCATGGGCACGACGATGTGCCCTTGACTTTGATAGTTCTTTCCTATCCACACGATGGGCGCCCAAAGGAGAGGGGGTGGGTTCTTGTAGAAGAGAAGGGGACTCAGGAAGGGCGGGTTCATGTGGATTATCTAAACTAAGGGGTAGTGGGGGGGAAGAGGGCGGAGGGAGAGGAAGTGGAAGAGGAGGAGCAAGGCTTGGATCATCGCCAATGGAAGGTGTTGCTCATTGACGTGCTCTCCACTCTCTCTTTCTCTCACGAGCTACCCTTTTCCTCTCCTCCTCTTCCACTTCCTCTCCCTACGACTTTGAGAACCCATTCTCAAGGAAGCTAAGAGAGAAAAAATTATAAAGGCTCAATGATGGTATAGTACTAGAGATAAGTGTGGGATAGTACTAGAGATGTGTGATTATATAGGAAAAATAGGTTATCCACTTCAAATCTCATTGGATTTCCTATCTAGATTGATTGGATAATTAAGATAAACATAAAGATAATTAAAGATAAACTATTATCCACTTAAAAATTAATATTATTAATAATATTTATTAACAAGTCTAAATATTTATCATTACTAGATATATAAATATATCTTTAAATTTATCTTTTATTTTATAATTATATAACTACTTTTTTTAATAATGTATTTTTTTAAATTTTATTCAAAGGTTTATTCTACATAAAATATTTTCAAGAAATATTAAATTTAAAAATTTATTTTTTTAAATTAAATAATATGAACTTTAATAATAATATTATTGATCTAATTTCAAAATATAATCCTTTAAAATTAGTGATTTTAAATTCTTTTATTTAATAAGTTATATATATTTTATTATTTAAAATTATATATTCTATTTCTCTAAATTACTAAATTAACTTTTTTTTAAATATATTTTTGAAAAAAAAGAGGAGGTGGGAAGGAGGTGGCATGTGTCACATGCGTGCATGACACGTGGCATTCTCTTAACATGTGGCACTATTATGGTTGATGTGGCAATTCCATGATGTGGCATGCCATGTCACCAAGTGCGAGGTGGCATGCAAAGGTGGCAAGAAGATGTGGCATTAATGATGACTAGGATGATGAGGTGGGGAGTCAACTAGGTTGACCATGTTGACATGGAGGGTGGAGGTGGCAAGGTGAGGTGGCAAGCTGCTTATGTGGATCCTCTCGAAGCTCATGTGGACATAAAGTGGCATGCATATATAAGATTTGTGCCTACCCAAGCCTCAAGCTTTGAAGTTTACCAAACCTAGATTTCCAAACCTAACTAGGATTGGTTTTAGACTTGAAAAGGGGAGAGTGGACACAATATGGAAATTTTCACTTGGGAGGATTGAAAATCGACCTTCCCATTCTCAAATTAAGCCAAATTTTTTTTAATAAATTCATGGCAACAAGCGTATTGATCCCTAGAGTTTTTAGATTGAAAGATTCAATATTTAATTTTCTAGAATTAAATTACAATTGATTTAATGGGCCTCTCACAGTCATAACAAATTTTCCAAAGTAAATCTACAAAAATCCAACCGTTAGATTTGTAATTTTACCTTATACCCACATTATACTAATCTTTCCCAATCTAATCATCACTAGATCCATACAATTTGAGCATTTTAAATGGTAGATGTGGTGGGAGGATAAAATAGTATGTTTTTTAACAATTCTAATACCTTTTAAATAATCAAGTTAAGCTCTATGTTATTTGTATTTGTGATATGCAAAGTGGGAACATCATATGAGTAATAATGTAAAAGTTATAGGTAATTTACTCACATTCACTGTACCTCTCTAAACCTTCGACAGGGCCTGTATACAATTTTGGTTCCCAAAAAAAAGGGGATTTGCAATTATTGGATATTCGATCAGATTATAGTTTTAGGTGCCCAACTTTGCATATGATGTTTCATTAGAAGACCTTGAAGTGAAACTCCTTTGCTAACTAGGAGAGATTGGCTATTCTTCTTGAAAAAATGCCTATTTTCCGGCTAAAGCCAAGGGCGCCCACTACATGAAACTAGAAAACCTCATCTTGCAACCACCCAATGATGCATTTTTAACACCTTGGTAAGGAAATGTGGACCTTTAGGCACCTTTTTCACATGTGTGGAAGGCTTTTTTAATTTAAAAAATTGTGATATTTTTATCTCTCCTCTCTCTTGGATCAAACCAAATCAAAAAGGGAGCCAAACTGGTCCAAATCTTGTCCAAATTGAGTCAAACTGAACCTGGAAAATTCGAGAACCCAGTTGGACTTGGTTAGTGGCCTCCCTCACCTATAAATAGAACCTCATTCCTTTGTATTTTCATATTGGAACTATACCATGCCAGTATTATATTAAATAATCATATTTTCTATTATCTCTTAAATTTTTCTCTCTTGGGAGCTTGGAGCTTCTCTCTCTCTCTACAACAACTCTTGGAGTTGCTCTTGTCCTCTTGGCGGACCAATTGATTGGTCGGGGGCTTCACTGCTAATAAACAAAGAATCAAGCCAAACTTGGAGGTAAATTTGATTTGTATGGTTTTTTTTAATTTATCTCAACAACTTTCTTCTTCTCAACCCCTCTCAAGCTTGAGAAGCTTTCAAAATGATTGTTTTAATTCAAATCAAGTTTTTTTAAAAAATCTTAATGTTTAATTAAGAGAAAGTTAATCTTTATGCTTATTTGTAATGTTTTCTTTAAGTAAATCTCTCTCTCTTAAAAAATAGCCATCTTTATGGCTAAATCCCTTGGAAAAGGATGCTTCTCAATGATAGTCTCTTAATTCAAAGCTAAACTCTAGGCTTGATGAGCTAAAGAGTAAGAAAATGATATTTTCATGATTTTATGCTATTAAAATAATGGTAAATTCTTTTAGATTGTTTATGAGTAGTTAAAAACTACTTTAATTGATTCTAAATGAGAAATGGATTATCTTAACAATTTGGAAAAAGAGGAATTTTGAAATTAACTTAATCTAGTGGGATTATCATAGTTATGTTTATAATTATGGTTAAAATTATGATTTAAATTCATAGTTTGATTTTAAGTATAAAAGAAGAACTACTATCATATTTTCATTACAAGCTTTTACTCTTCTAGAAAAAATTAAGAATTATCAGTAATAGCAACGAAGCTATGGCAAAATTTTTAGAAAATAATACATATCTTATTTTTATGCATAATGCTAAAAGAGGACTTCCTACCATATTCTAGGATTGGACATCCTATGCAAAAAGAATGATTTTTATCATATTCATGGAAAATAATTTTTTTATATTTATGCATAAATATTTAATTAAAAGAAAAGAGAAATTTTTTGTAAATTTATTTTTATGCAAAAAGAGGAATTCCCATGATATTTGAGATCCAAGTAATTAAATGGTAAAAGAGAAATTTTTGGCATAATTCAAATTATGAGTATTTATCAAAAGTGAAATTTGGAGTATTATTATTGGAAAATATGGGTAGAATTGATTTTTGTAAATCCCATGAATCTTTTACTCAAAAAGGGAAATATTGGATATATCTTACTTGAGAAATTTGAGAAAGAATATGAAAATATCCATCGAGAAAACTTGGATAATTCTTATTCAGAAAAGAGAATCTGGAATCCTTGGGAAGGATCGAGGATCCAATGAGTAAAAGGAAGTTTAGAATTAATTCTCAGTAAATGAAGCTTAAGGAATGAAAATATAATACGTAAATGCTCTTTCTGAGTTTTTACTATTCAATTCTGATAAGGTTTATTTTCCCTTTTTAAACCTTCAACAACACTATGATACACGTAGATTCAATGGGATGATCAAGAAAAAGTACCTGTAACTAGGCCAAGTAATTGGCAGAAACTTAGAAAAGTCCTATCAGTATCGAAAGTAGAAAACAATACTAAAAGGGGATGTGAAAAAGTACCTGTAACTAGGCCAAGTAATTGGCAGAAACTTAGAAAAGTCCTATCAGTATCGAAAGTAGAAAACAATACTAAAAGGGGATGTGATAAGATGTGATGTGGATCTGAATGAATGTAAATGAATGTGATGTGATGTGGATGGATGTGAACGAGATGTGATAAGATGAGGATGGATGTGACGAGATGTGAATGAATGTGGGATGTGAATGGGTGTGATGGATGTGAATGGGTGTGATGAGACGTCAATGGTTGTGATGAGATGTGAGTGGATGTGATGAGATGTGAGTGGATGTGATGAGATGAGAATGGATGTGAGTGGATGTGATGAGATGTGAATGGATGCAATGAGATGTGAATGGATGTGAATGGATGTGAATGGATGTGAATGTTTTGTGATGATATCTGAATGGATGTGGTGTGATATGGATAGATGTGAATGTGATGTAATGTGGATGGAATGAATGTGATGTGATGTGGATGGATGTGACAAGATGTAATAAGATGAGGATGGATGTGACGAGATGTGAATGAATGTGGGATGTGAATGGGTGTGATGGATGTGAATGGGTGTGATGAGACGTGAGTGGATGTGATGAGATGTGAATGCATGCAATGAGATGTGAATGGTGAGATGTGAATGCATGCAATGAGATGTGAATGTGATGTGATGATATCTGAATGGATGTGGTGAGATGTGGTGAGATGTGAATATGATGTAATGAGATGTGAATGAATGTGATGTGATGTGGATCTGGTTAGATATGAATGGATGAGATATGATGTGGATAGATGAGATGTGATGTGATGTGGACCTGGGTAGATGTGAATAGATGTGAAGTGATATAAATAGATGTGAACGTGATGTGATGTGATGATATGTGGATGTGATGTGGATCTGAATGAATGTAGATGGATGTGATGTGATATGAATGGATGAGATGTGATGTGGATATGTTGTGACGTGATGTGATGAGGATAGATGTGGATAGAGGTGATGAGATGTAATATGATGTGATTGGATGAGAATGGATGAAGAGGATGGGAATACATATAACTAGATGTGGAATAAGCAATGTGAATTGATGTAGAAGAATGTGGAATAACGAGAAATGATGTGGAACAATGTGGAAAGATGAGAGTACGTTAGAAACTATATTTATGACCTGTTTTTAAATGACTGTTTTATGTCAAGAATGCGTGGGAAGCATTTTGACCATCTTGTGAATGATGTCGTGGAGACCTAAGTGATAAGTTGCAATAGCTGACGGAGAGTCAATGGAGGACGCCTCGCCTCGGTTCGATTTAAATGGTGAGCTTCCGGTATGGTGGATGAGGGACCAAGGAAGCGACCTATGAGTGAAGCGCTAGGTGACTTGCGAAGGAGCCTAGAGGGTGCTGATCATATGATGCTCGGGCTCTAGGTCGCCGAAGATACCCATGCGTGCGTCGGGGAAGAAAATGGAACAAGGAGTTAGAGTGTTTTCTGAACTCGGGCATGGATCTAGTTGATTGGCCTTGCTGGTCCTCAACGGATGAGTACATGGCTCTTTTATATGGATCTGTTGGTTGATCTTGCTGATCTTCAACAGAGAGTCCATCTGGATTTTCTTATGTGATTATATTTCCGGGTACTATAAGCTAGGAACTATTGAAAAGGCCCCTGAGTGAACAGGTGGTGAGCATTCTGGTTGCCAATGATGCCATAGGTACACCGATGAAGGAATGATAATTCAAGCTAGATATTTTGGAGGATTATGATCAGTGATGCTACGGTTTCATTAAAAGATTGTTTTAAATACAGCTAAATCTGTGAAATAAGCAATTTCATATTGGGTGTGTAAGTGGTGTGACTATCTTGAACTTTGCTTGAAGTGCCGGCTAGGGGGCCTGGAAACTCTGTTCCTCGGTACCTGGGACAAAACATAACCAAATTCCTATATGGATCCTATCACTACAGTGGTTGGGCGGTTGGCTAACCCATGGGATTGGATGGGGTAGGCTAGAGTGATGGATCCCTAAAATAAGACTCAATTCTATTAAGTTACGATAGTTGAAGTAAATCCCGGATAGTCCTTGTTCTATGGAAACGAATCAACGGCTGTGCCTCTTGTTCTATGGAAACGAATCAACGGCTGTGCCTTTTGTTCTATGGAAACGAATCAACGGCTGTGCCTCTTGATGAGGAAAAAAGCATCGGTCTCTATAATCCAAGTACAAGTCTCTTCCTTGATCTGACCATGTGACTTACGGGTTCGGTCGAATCAGTTTGGTTAGTTAAGGCTCTTGACTACGCTAGAATAAATTTTCTTGGAGGAATTGCCCATGCTTTCTGGGCGAGGGAAGTTTTTTCAGGTTTGGTTTTTGGAAGAACCGAGGGATTAGTCTCTTGTCCGGATATCCATAGGCGAGGCCCTGAGTGAGAGGCTCTGCCCTGCGCAAGAAGTGCTACTTCCGCTGCTAGTACCCCCGAATTCGTTGTGCTGCGGAGGGGGCAGAGATCTCTCATACACCATGGATTTCCTTAAGCTATGAGGTGAACTTGTTCGGTCTTGGAGAACTATCTTAGCAATCAATTGGGTAACCTCACTTGTTGTTGGGAAGCTATAAATAGGTGGGTGTGTAATCCCCATAACAATAGGTTGGTTTTCTTTCTCTCTTTTATGCATACACTGTCTGGGTGGATACAACCCTATTATGACCTTAAGAGTAGGATTTAAGCTAAAAATTGGCACTGCCTATCAAGAAGGCATGGGACACCTTAACTCTCTTAACGGTTCTTAGAAGCTTCTATGTGTCCTACTGTTGTGTAAGGTTGGATAAGGGGATAAGGCTTGGAAAAGGTGTTTTGACCCGTGGATTTGGGTGGAGTTGATTTTGTTGTTTATATGGTTGGATTTAATATTAGTGTTTGATTTTTCATTTTATTTAGTTTTTTTTGTGTCGAAATACTTTTTTTAGTGCTCTCTCTTAAGAACTTGCACAACAAGATAATTTAGATTAATTAGATATTAATCACTCAATTAATTTATAATTAATTGAGTGATTAATTAGATATTAATCACTCAATTAATTTATAATTAAACATGAGAATATATTTTTAGCTTAATTAGTTTTTTAATAATTTATTTTATTTACTAGTTAATCTTTGATTAGTGATTAAAACTAATCATTAATCACTAAGCTATCATGACCGCCCATTAGTACTTGATAGTTTTCACTAATAAGCACTAAATCACTCATAACTTGGGATTCTAGACTCAATTTAAAAATCTGAGAACATGATTGGAATCATGAGATTGATCTCTTGGATCTTATAACCTCAATTTGGGCAAATTTGGGCTATAAATTTTCTATTTTTAAACCCTAATTCATGATTGGTGTTATAGGTCATGTTAAAATAGGTTCCATGAACTTTCCCTTAGTGTAATTAGGTATGGTTTTTGATTAGGCATTTGCATTTTAGCATTAAATTAAGTTCATGGAACCTATTTTAACATACCTAATGCAATTCCCTTGGTGTAATTAGGTATGGTTTTTGATTAAGTTCTCTATTATACTCTGTATAGTTTATAGATAAAAGAGAGAGTAATCTCCTTGGTTTTAATTCATAATCAAGGGGATTAACTTGCTTGTTACTTGGATTATTCTAACTAGTGCATAGTCTTAGTATCCAAGCATCATATGTGCTTGGATACTAAGATTAATTAACTACTGCATAATCTTAGTATCCAAGCATCATATGTGCTTGGATACTAAGATTAATTAACTACTGCATAATCTTAGTATCCAAGCATTCAATATGCTTCATTGCTTTTACTTTAATGTTAATTGACATACCTTAATTTCATGGGGCTGGTCATACCTTAATGTGGCTAATTGACATTTGGATTGAGTTTGTAAAGTGTTAATTCACATCATACAGGAGGAGACAAACTTGCGTTTAAGGTAAAAACGGGTATAGTATTCTCTATCCTTACTAATAGGGAGTAGATGCATTTTTGGCCCTAAGAACTATAGCTTTCTTGGCCTTTTGCATAGCCATCCAACTCCATATATGTTTACATGGTGTTTTTTTTTTATACTCACTTGGTGCTTTGATGCATTTTGTGGTCTAATTGTGCTTTTAGAAGCTTGCAGGCCCATTCTAGCACACTCTGAATCAGGATTACTTATGGATCAAAAGAACTTGGTGAATCGGTGTAATAGAGCTTAAGGATGGGAATTGGAAGCATGGGACAAGAGCATCTATTTTGCAAGTTGAGCTACTACAAATAGTCCAAGTAAGAACTAGCTTCTAGCCTGGCATAGTGGTAAGGGTAAGATTTCTACCCCACTCTTGCACCGCATATTTTTAGCTTGGAGGTCCTATCAACACCTCCATGCACTAATAATGAACGCATGCATGAGTGGAGTGGGTCAGCCATTATTTGCTTTTGGATTTTACACTTTTATGTGGTTTGGGAGTTTTGGGTGTAGATCTAGTGTCCAACGAAGCTAGTCTGGCATAAGGGCAATTGTCCCTTATTTGGCTAGATCTTGGATCTTTGAAGGGTTTGCAAACACTCTCACAAAGTAAAATGCCACCAAATGCAAACAACTAAGGTGGAAGTAACCTCAACACATCCATGGAAACACAAGTTTGGCATAACTTAGGGCCATTGTCCCTTATTTGGCCAAATCTTGGATCTTCAAAAGGTTTGTAAACACTCTCAACCATTGTGTTGACTAGTCCCCTACCAAGTTTTGGGTGTAGATCTAGTGTCCAACGAAGCTAGTCTGGCATAAGGGCAATTGTCCCTTATTTTCTAGCTAAATTCAAGTATTGCTGGTGGTGGCTGAGCCAACTGAAAAGAGTTTTCTAGCTAAATTCAAGTAATTAGTTCTGGCACTAGTGGCCCTATCTTGTATCAGATGTAGATAAAAAGTAACATCAAGCTAGACACATATAAGGTCTACCTAGCCATCAACTTGCATTTCAAGTCAGAACACTTGTACACTTAATAGCCCTAGACCAAGAAACTATCAAGAGAGTCTAGAATTCCACACCTAGCTCCTATTTTATTTTTCTTGGGTATGACCTTTTGGGTAGTGATCAATGTCAGCCATGTTACCAAGTTTGACCTTTTGGGTAGTGATCAATGTCAGCCATGTACCAAGTTTGACCTTAATTATCGAAGTTTAAGGTTAATGGTATGCATAAATTATGTGAAGCATGCCAACTTGGTAGCAAGCCAAATATGCTTTCTCACATATGAAAAGAACATCAGTGCAATGCCATTGAATGTTATACATTCGGATGTATGGGGACCAACCAAGACTACAACAATTATAGATTGTAGGTATTATGTTACATTCATTGATGATCACACTAAGAAAGTGTGGGTTTACTTCATGAAAGAGAAAATTGAGGTGTTTGCTTACTTTTAGAGATTTAAAGCCTTGGTCGAGAAGGAAAAAGGCATGGGTGGGGGAGAGTATTCTCCAATGAGTTTAGTGATTTCTTGAAAAAGCTAGGAATCAAGAGAAAATTCACATGCAGATACCCTCCGCTATACAAAATGGTGTTACAAAAAGGAAAAATAGGCACATTGTAGAAGTGGCACGTACATTGATGTCTGAAAAGAATATGCTATATCATTTTTGGATGGAAGCAGCATCAATTGTTTACATTATGAATAGGACCCCCATTATAGTTGTTCATGGTATGACACCTAAACATAAGTTTATAGGCAAAAGGCCAAATACGTCTCACTTGAAAGTGTGTGGATTATGCATATGTGCATGTTTGCAATGAAGTGAGAACAAAATTGAACCCAAAGACAGAAAAATACATCTTCATTGGTTATGCTTTACAGTAGAAAGGTTATAGATGTTATAACCCTACCACTCTTGAGATGCGAGTAAGTAGAGATGTTGTTTTTTATGAGATGGCTAGCTAGTATGCACTAGTAAAGGCAACAAAAGATGCAAATTTAAGCAGTAATGATGCTACCCCACATGTAGAGCAGCAATCACAAGTGCTTAGTGGACCTAGCACAGCAGTGGATCCAATGTTAGTCCATTGTTAGGAAGGTTGAGGACGGATGTAGATACACATGTATCACGCAAAGAGAATGAAAAGGTAAATCAAACTTTTGTGCCAAATTTGTTAGCAGGTTACTCATATATGGATGGTGACTCTAGTGACTCTAAGTAGAGCCTGATGAGAGGAGCTTGGCATTCCTTCAATGGCCTCCTAGTGCAAGGAGAACCAAGGCTGTTTTGAGGATGCCTGGCAATGATCCAAGTGTATGTAGATCTATAAATATTAGATACCATGTTGACAGGTTGAGATATGATATGGATATACATCCTATCATTATGCTTACATTCTTAAAGTAATATAGGAGTGGGAGCCCACTTGTTTTGAGCAAGCACTTGGAAATAAAAACCATGGATGAGGAGATGGCAGCATTGGATCCAAATGCAACATGGCAATTAATGCCTTTGCATAAGAAAAAGAAATCAATTAGATATAAGTGGGTGTATAAGGTCAAGCATAGCTCAGATGGATCAGTGAGAAGGTATAAAGCAAGTGTAACATGCAGAAGCTTATAGACATGATTATAATTTGGATATAGCAAATATTTAGCACCTTGGTTCTTGACAATTTGCACAATGTAGCGTAAGTAAGAGTACAAGAGCAAAGGGGGGGGAGAGAGAGAGAGAGAGAGAGAGAGAGAGAGAGAGAGAGAGAGGAGACAATAAGACACATGTAACATGCGGAAGCTTCGGGGTAGATCGATAACTTCAATGCTCAGAAATCAGCAATTGTTCACGACGATGAGAATAACGTACAAAATTGAAAGCAGATGTGCAGAATATATATATATATATATATATATATATATATATATATATATATATATATATAGAGAGAGAGAGAGAGAGAGAGAGAGAGAGAGAATAGGACACAATATTGGGTCTCGAATACCCTCTGTAGGAACCCTACCACGAATGGTGTATTTGCTTTTATTAGAATGATGCAAAATCTAAAAAGAAAAGATTGACTTACATTGAGATAAATCGCTGCCCTTGACCTTCAACCTTCACCCTTGTGTTAGCTTCTCCCTTAGTTGTTCGGGCGCTTGAGTTGCTACAACACTTTGTGAAATATGAGACACCTCTATCATTTTCTTGGTTGGGCTTTTATACCCTTCTCTAGCCTTGGTCGGCCAGCGTCCTGAAGTCGGATTGCTGTGAAAAAGCTCACGACCTGTTTTAATAAGCATTAAATGCTTATTTTGCCCATCGTTTCACACCTATAATGTTGTCCAGCCTGCGCTTATGTCCTCGATGGGTGTCCAGGCTACTGGGCAACCAAATGCAACTAGTGTGGGGCTACCCCACACACAACCGACTAGCTGGGTAGGGTCTGGGACCCTGTTGGCTGCCTAACCAAAGCCCCTAAGGCTAGCCAACAGCTTGCCTAGCCCACACTAGGCCTGGTGGACTCAGCATGGGGCCCTTCTGGCCCCTTGGGGTGGTTCTAAACCTGCCCCTTGCCCATTGCAAGAGCTTTAGGCTATGATCTAGGGGGTAGCCCTATGGGCTGGCCCCTATTCTACATGTAAACCTACATGGTCTACACAGTTGTCTAACATCTGGTCACAGACCAAACACACAGAGCAACTGACATCATTCCAGAGGGATAATCACAACGTGGACTGGTACTGCTTCATGTGCAGGACAATGCACACCTGACCTCAGACGCATATGCAAGACAATGCACACCTGATCTCGAACGCATGGAGTAGAACCCTGGCTTACTCATCTCGGGCTAGGGACTCACATGGGACCAGTTTTCCACTCTAGGTCCTGCATCTTCTTGTTCATATATGTCCATGTGGCATCCAAGTGCGGGATGCACATGACATCCCCTTCTACTTAACTTAACGGAAGCTGCATAGCCTCCAAATTGTCCGTCTCAATAAAGCTGGATAGTCGTTGAATAACTCTTTGTCAAGCCATGCTACTTCGTGGGTCCCTCAATGTCCTGAAACTTTGTGAGGAACTGCCTTTGTCTTTGTCCTGAGCCGTGCTTGAAGCAGTGCAAAAGGATCTATTCTGGAACCATTACTTCAGCTTCATCAATGATATCTGGTTCCGCTTCATCTTTCACTCGGACCTGCATATGGTTTTAACCAACTGACATGGAACACATCGTGCATAGTCTAGCTTGGAGGTAGCTTCAACTTCATTGAAACCTCGTTAATCTTTCTCTGGATGGGAAAAGGTTCGAAGCTCCTGAATGACAACTTTGGGCATCTCTTGCCTACCTATTTCAACCTTTGCCTCATGATCCGAAGATAAACCCAATCACCTTCCAAAAACTTCATATCCCTTCGATCTTTGTTGGCCTGTCAAGTGTAGGCCTCCTGTACTTCAGCCAACCTATCTTTTAATGACTCTAAAATCTCCTGGTGGTAAGACTTTGTCAATCTTTTCGCTTCAGGCACTGAAGACAAGGCCCTAGTCAATAGCGACTGGAATGGTCTTGCAAATGCTGATTCATATGGAGTCCTGCCAATAGCTGAAGAAAAGGAATCATTCAAAACATCTTAAACTAAAGGCAAATACGATTCCCACTTACCATGTTGATTGTGGACATAACACTTCAGCACATCAAAGGCCAATTGGTTGTAGATTTCTATTTGACCGTCAGTCTGTGGGTAAAATACACTAAAAATTTCAATTTAGTACCAAAGTTATTAAACAATACCCTCCAAAAATGACTGGTGAACTTGGCATCTTGGTCTGACACTATGGTCTTAAGGATCCCGCCAATTGGGTACCAATGCCGACTGAACAAATGGGCATCTTCGGCGTGGTCACATTGGCCCTGTGCATGGAATAAGCATAACAAATTTGCTAAATCTATCAACTATAGTCAAGCACTGAGTATTACGCTTACCCGGACTGGGAGGCAGACTCGTGACAAAATCCATTGATATATCTTGGAAAAGTCCCTCAGGAATTGGTAAGGGTTGTAAAAACAACCCTATCTTCTTCCCACGAGGAGCTTTCACCTTTTGACAAATGTCACATTGTTGCACATGTGCAAACACATCTCGCCTCATCTTTGGCCAATAATATTTCCGTTATAACTTCTCCAAAGTTGAATCCATGCTCCAATGACCACCAGTAATGATGTCATGGGCATCATGGAGGAGAGCTACCCTGAACGACTTCATGACACACAATCTGCCTTTGTAGAAAAGCCATCAAAAAGTTGCATGGTCCTGTGACATCCAATGCTTGTTCCCACTATGTTTCAAATTCCTCGGAATCCACATACATGTGCTTCATGTTGTCTAGTCCCATACCAACAAAATCAAGTCTAGTGGTCTGAATCAAAGTCACATGTCCCTTCTGGCTCAAAGCATCAGCCACTAGATTGGCCTTTCCTGAAAGGTACTCAATCATACCACCAAATGCTAGAATATCTGGCGGGTACTCAATCATACCACCAAATGCTAGAATATCTGGCTCCACGGTGTTGTCGGTCACTCCACTGTGCACTTGGCATTGTCTAAATCTAGCGTAATGCCTGATGTCAGTGCAAACCTCAAATTCACGGCCATAAAAGAAATGTTTCCACTATTTTAGGGCCTGAATAATTGCGAGGAGTTCGTAGACTGAGTAATTATTTTTCACGAGCAGTAACTTACGAGACATGTAAGCTACTGGATGGCCATTCTATTGTAATACACCTCGCTCGCATCGATGATCACTTGGAACATCTTGTCCCACGAGGCAAGCGCTAGACAAGGCACTTTTGACAAAGCCACCTTGAGGATCTTGAATGCCTCCATAGCTCGTGGAGTCATTCGAATCTGCTACCTTTTAGTCTTGACACTCTTTAGCAAATCGGTGAGATCCGGCGAGCGGTCAGAAAACTTATCTATGTGGGTGGAGTATGCCTGGCATATACCCACAAAGGATCTAATGTCATAAGCCATCTATGGTACTTCCCAATTGACAATCTCGGCCACCTTGGCTAGATCAAGTCGAATGCCTTCTGCACTAATTATATATCCAAGGTAATGAACCTTGAACAAATAAAATTCCGACTTCTTCTCATTGATGTAGAGCTTGTTGCTTTCCAGCAACTTCAGGACTTTCTCCACATCAATGTCATGCTGCTCAATAGTAGCTGAAAATACCAGTATGTCGTCTAGAAATATGAACACACACTTTCCAATCGATTCCCGGAACACTCGCATCATCATGTGGTATAATGTGGCTAGGGCCGTTTGTCAAGCCAAAAGGCATGACCACAAATTCATAGTGGGCTCATTCCGTACAGAAGGCTGTCTTGGGGATGTCCCCCTCAAGAATCCTCACCTGGTGGTACCCACTCTTCAAATCGAGTTTTGAGAACACCTTAGCCCCATTCAGCCTCTCGAGAATATAGTCTATTCGAGGCATTGGGAATCTACTCTTGATAGTCAACTTATTGAGTGCACAATAATTGACACGCAATCAAGAAGAACCATCTTTCTTCTTGAAAAACATGATCGATGCTCAAATGGCGGCGATACACTGGACAGATGAAGCCCGATTGCAACAATTCTTGGAGTTGGCAGTCCAAGTCCGATTGCATTGCCTCGGAAAGGCAATATGGAAACTTGCTCGGGGGTTCCAGACCTGGGAGGAGGTCAATCTTATGTTCCTTCGGTCTGGACGGGGGGATCTAGGAAGGGAGTTTGTCCCGAAGAAAAATCTTATGGAACTTTTCATGGAGAGCCAAATACTTCTCGAAAGCACTGGCCATGATTTGGGTAGTCTGGATGTAAATCATCGCACAATGTGAGCCTTTCCTGATTGCTCGTTTAGCCTGCAAGTGTCTTACGAGCGAAAAGTTCAGGATTCTTGGCTCACACTTAATGGTTGCTCGGGTCATTGGACACATTCCGACTAATCTGGAAAGTGTGCTTATCCCACTTGACATCAGGATGGAACTTATGAAACCACTAAATGCCCAAGATTATGTATGCTCCTCCAAGAGAGGCAACCAAAAAATCGCGCACAAACTCTATGCCTTGAATGACTAATTTAGCACCTAGAGCTTCAAACTTGATGCTCGTCGTCATGCGTGTGCTAAACCCTCAACTTGCTTATCCACCGAAGTCAAGATGCAGTATGGCAGCTTATGTTTGGGACGAGTTTGTCCTCGACCTTAAGCAGCGATTTCTACCGTCCCATTACCTTGAGCGACTCGAAGACGAGTTTAGAGGAGCACGTCAAAACGTGCAACCAGTCCTTCCATTTGCCAATAAAATTTGAAACTTATGTTTGTAGTTGGGCTTATTTCATCTGGACAAGAAAGGGAAATTCCTTTATGGCCTTGACACACAAATCCAGTGGGAGGTGCATATGTTTAGGCCAGTCACCTTCGAAGACACACTCTCGCTTGCACACAGAGTGCTAAAATGAAGCACAATGGCGGAAAGCCCAAGACTTCTCAGCCTGCTACTCCCAAGGCGAACACCTCGATCGTGGGAAAAAGGCCAGAACCACACGGGGTCGTCCCTAGGAAAGAGCACGGGAGCCTCTAGCTCCAAGAACTCGACCAATGCGCCCAAACTTACTCCAGACCAGAGAGCTCAGGAAGGCGAGACCGGTGGCAAGTTGAGTGCCGAGGAGATCGTCGCAAAACAAGGAGGGTAGGTGTTTCTTTTGTCATAGAAAAGGACACACTTCTCGGGAGTGTCCTTAGAAGACTACCATTGCAAAGACCGCCACCCCAGCCTCCATAGCTTTAGTGGTGAGCCCAGCTTCCACATAGACCCAGGCTATCCCTAGTTCTTCGGATCCCAATGCTTCGGTTGGAGAAATCATTAGCCAGGAGCTCAAAGATAAGCAGAAGGGTGTCCATGACCAAGAGTATGAGCGCAATGAATTTCTCAAGACCTTTGGCTACATAGGTGGCCAGAGAGTCATTGTCTTGTTTGACAGCGGTAGCACAGAGGACGTGGTCGGAGCAGGCCGCTCGGCATACCCGCCATTATACTTATTGAAGTTCATTTTCTCGGGAAAATGACATGAGGAAGCTGCTGGTGTCAGTCTTGCGTCCAAAGCCACAAGGTATCGTTCATGTTCCACACATCGCATGGCATCATCTTCACGTTGTCGAATCTCCATTGCACACATCTGCAACTCAAGCATCGAACTCAGTCGTCGCAGTCGTGACCCTTCGAAAGGGTCCCTTTGTAGAGGATCTGGAATCTGGGAAACGGAAGGAGAGGGAGAAGGAGACAAAAAAAGAGGAGCTGGAGAACGAGTGTGCTCTTACAGAGCCAGTATTTGTGACTTCTGCTCTTGCAATTTGGTACCCTTTTCTACGATTGCTTGCATCATCTTTTGGAACATCTCTGGTACACTCATGCCTGATGCCCTAGATGGACTGCCTGGTGCACTTCGGTCCCAAGGTTCTTGTTCTCTCTCGTTCGTCGTAGCTTGCCATAGTAGCAGGAAAATGCACTACCTTTCGAGAGCGCAATCTGACCATCCACTATGTGTGTGGGAGACTTCCGGAGGCTGAAAACCGTCTATCCTTCAAGGGATAGGAGTCACTCTGAAAGGGTAGTCCACCGGAGTTTGGAAACCAAACACACAAGCGACAAAAAATTTATGGGCTTATTTTCTTCTTTTTCTTACTGAATCTTTACACTTGAAGTAAGCTATGATACCACTATAACATGTAGAAGCTTCAGGGTAGATCGGTAACTTCAATGCTCAGAAATCAGCAATCGTTCACAACGAGAATAACGCACAAAACTAAAAGTAGATGTGCAAAAAATAGAGAGAGAGAGAGAGAGAGAGAGAATTTGACACAGTATTGGGTCCCGAATACCCTCTATAGTAGGGCCCCTACCACGAATGGTGTATTTGCTTTTATTAGAATGATGTAAAATCTGAAAAGAAAGACTGACTTGACCTATTTTGGCTGAGATAAATCTTTGCCCTTGACCTTCAAACTTCACCCTTGCGTTAGCTTCCCCCTTGGTTGTTCGGACCCTTGAGTTGCTGCACTTTGTGAAATATGAGATACCTCCATCGTTTTCTTGGCTGGGCTTTTATACCCTTCTCTAGCCCTACTCGAGTAGCATCCTAAAGTCGGATTGCTATGAAAAAGCTCACGAATCATTAAATGCTTGTTTTGCCCATCATTTCACATCTATAATGTTGTCCAGCCTATGCTTATGCCCTAGTTGGGTGTCCAGCACTCGGCAGCCAAATGCAACTAGTGTGGGGCTGCCCCACACACACCAACTGGCTGTGGGACCCTGTCAGCTGCCTGGCCAAAGCCCCTAGGGCTGGCCGACAGCCTGCCCAGCACACACTAGGGCTGGTGGGCTCAGTATGGGCCCTCTTGGCCCCTTGGGATGGTTCTAAACCTCCCCCATTACCACTGCAAGAGCTTTAGGCTCTGATCTAGGGTAGCCCTATCACTTGGCCCCTATTCTACAGGAAAACCTACATGGTCTACACAGCTATCTGACATCTGGTCGCAGACCAAACACAAAGCAACTGACATCATTCCAGAGGGAGACTCACAAAGCGGACTGGCACTGCTTCATGTGCAGGAGGACAATGTACACCTGACCTCAGACGCATGTGCAGGACAATGCACACCTAACCTCGGATGCATGGAGTAGAACCCTAGCTGACTCGTATGGGACCAGTTTTCCACTTCAGGTCTTGCACCTTCTTGTTCAGATATGTCCACATGGCATCCAAGTGAGGGATGCATGTGACAACACAGTACACCTGATTGGGTCCCAAATACCCCCTATAGGGCCCCCAACAAGGATGGTGTATTTGCTTTATTAAATGATGAGAAAAGACTCAAATCTGTAGATCTCCCCATGGCTATAAAACTTCAACCTGTGTGGTTGATCTTGTTCTTAACCTTCAAGCTTCACCTTTACTTTAGACTCCCTTTGGTTGCCCTGGTCCTTGGAGTTCTTTAACACTTTGTGAATTATGAGATGCTCCTAGCCTATGCTTTCGGCATGTTTTAATAATCCCTATAACCTATTTTATTACCATTAACTAGGCACCTTGTTGCCCATAATGTTGGCCGTCTTAGAGAAGTTATCCAGGCTACTTTCTGGCAGAGTCACCATATTGTGCCCTAGCCCCACTGTCTAGGTTGCCTATATGAGGTTGGCCGCCGCGAGACAAGCTGTCGAGGCCATAAGGGTTGGTCCAACAGGATGCGAGACCCTTCTAGACCTAGCCATGACAGCATGCCTAGCCATGGATTGGCTATAGGGCCCTTAGCCCTTAGGGTGGCCTACAAGGCCTATCCCTCTTGTAGGAAAGGGTATTAGCCCTTTTCTAAGGTGGCCCACAATAGGGCTTCCCCTTCCATCTACATGCAACTACATTCTCTACTCCTCAAATACATGGCACTATGGTCATAGTCTGGGTGGTCTGAACGTAGATCACCACACACTATGCACCTTTCCTATTCTCTCTTTTTAGCTATAGATGGCTAATAAGTGGAAAGTTAGGTATCATGGGTTCACACTTAATGATTAGTGGTGCCTTTGACATATTTCGGGTAATCCGGAATGTGTGTTAGTCCCAATCAATATATGGGGTAAACTTGTGAAACCACTGGATCCCTAAGATTATGTTTGCTCCTACAAGAGGGGAAACCATGAAATCCCCCACAAATTTTATACCTTGTATGGCGAGCTTCAAACTTGATGCTTGTTGTCATGCTCATACTAAATCCCTCCACTTTCTTGTCTACCAAGGTGAGCGAGAAACAGGCTCACCAAGCGGCCTATTCAATGACCACGCCCTCTTTACACCAATATCAAACAAGACAACGACCCTCTTGCCACCTATGTAGCCAAAGGTCTTGAGCAATTCGTTACGTTCATACTCCAGGTCATGGTTACCCTTCCACCTATCTTTGAGCTCCCGGCGGCGGCTGACAATGGCACCAACCAAAGGTGTGGGAGCTCTAGGATCAGCAAGAAGACAACCTCAAGGGTCAGTGTGGGATGTTGGCTCACAACAACACTTGTGGAGGCCAGGGTGGTGGTCTAAGCAGGGATCTTCTTAGAGTAAGCCCTAGAAGTGTGTTCTTTTGTATGACAAAATGAACACCGCCCCTCCCTCTTATATTGATCCTACTCTTTAGGACTAATCTTACCTTGTCTTGGAATAAGTCAAGGTCTGTTGTTTGAGTTCTTGGAGCCAAAGGCTCTCAGGGTATAACTTGATTGGGTCTAGTTCTGGCCCTTTCTAGACACAATGAATACCTTAGCTACTTCATGTTGGGAGGTCTTCGATTTTCCGTTATTGTACTTCATCTCAACACTTTGCACAAGAGAAAGTGCCCGATCAAAAGGTTATGATTCGAACACACGCACATCCCATTGTATTTTCATGTCCAAACCGTAGAGGAATTGTCTTCTTTTGTCTACATCCAGCTTTTGCAATTGTAAAGCCAGGTGAGTGACTTTGTTTGTAAATTGTAGGGCAAGTAGCGCGTTCTAGTGCAATCCCCAAAACTCATCCCCCAGAGTCGCTCAAGATAATGAGGTGGTAGAAACCGCTTCTTGAGGTCACTAACAAACTGGTCCCACCCATAGTTAGCAACTCCAAGTGATTCCACCATGAGAAGGCTTCCCCTCCTTCGATGTAGCAACTAGCTAACAGCACCTTCTCTATATCTCACTTCCTACCAACAAGCAAAGTAGGCTTCAAATTGATCAATCAAAGAATGAAGAGTTGTGGGATCGAGTTTACTGCTATACTTACTGAAATTCATTCTCTCATGAAGACAAGTCAAGGAAGTTGCGGGCTGACCTTGCGAGACGAGAAGTGCAAGGTATCACTCATGCTCCACGTGTTGTCATTATGGTCATCGAGTGCAAGAGCACGGGATGTTGCTGCCTATGTTTAAATCTCTACCGTCTGTACCTGCACTTCATATAATGCACGAGAATGCTATGTTAACTCCTGAAGAGGGAGATAGCCAAAGCATGTATCTGGGAAGGGTTCTCGGTGTGATGATTTTGGTAGAGGAGAGGGGGGGAGAATGGGTGTCAAGGCTTCTTGAAGAGGTATCTATTTCTCCACCTTTTGGAAGAAATCGTTGTCAAGGAAACAATATGAGAGTGATGCACATCTAGATTTTGTGTGCAGGTTATGTAAAGCCTTGTATAGCTTGAAGCAGGTACCCAGAGCATGGTCAAACAAGATCGAGAAGTATCTTGTTACCATTAGATTTCAGATATCCAATGTAGATTTTTTACTTTATGTGAAAAAGACATTTAAATATATTAGTCTATCTGTCTTTTTTACTTTATGTGAAAAAGACATACAAAAGAATCATGATACTAGTCATTTATCTGGATGACTTGATTAGCACTGGTGACAGCGATACTGACATAAATGATGTCAGTATGCTTTTGATGTAAAAGTTTGAGATGAAGGATTTGAATGAGCTGCGATATTTATTGGGGGTATAAAGATGGTGAGATCACCTCATGACATTTTGTTGTTACAGAGATGGTTAGGCTTGGACATGTCGTCCAAGTATGGTATGGCAGGTTGTAAGCCTATTTGAGTACCATTGGAGCAAAACACAAAGCCAAAAAAAACTTCTTTAAAAAATGTCTGAAACCATTTTTAAACCTGATCCAGAAACACAAACAGGGATCTTTGATATGCGAACCCAATGTGGACTAAATTGTTAAAAACGACAGATTCAATCATAGCTATAGTGCATCGAACCACACCTCCTCAAACCAACCAAGCCTTCGATCCCAGTAAATGACTGGCACTCAACAAAGTGCTCCCCTATTAAGAAGGCTAGCCTCCTTCGACTCCACCTCAAGTGGGGAGCTTTGGGAGGAAATGAACAGATCTTGCATTAGCTTCCTTCCATTGTCTTTTATGAGAAAGAACTATCACAAAAGACCGTCTCTTCTTGCCTCCATCTAGGCATTGAGAGCTCTCCCTTCACCCCTTTGGCAAGAAGCATTCCAGTGCGACCAATGGAGTGAGGATGCAATGGACGAGCTAATGGGAAGTTGCATTTGCGGCTCAAAGGCAAGACCCAACGACACATGCTTCGGCAAGGCTAAGGTAAATGCTTTACTTGAACAACAAATAAAAATAAATATATAAAGCATATTTTAAACATTGTGATCAACTCTAATATGATTAATGACAAGGCTAAGGTAAGCTCTTTATTTGAACAACGACACATGCTTCGGCAAGGCTAAGGTAAGCTCTTTACTTGAACAA
Organism: Cibotium barometz; assembly: GCF_041138505.1. Lineage (NCBI taxonomy): Eukaryota > Viridiplantae > Streptophyta > Polypodiopsida > Cyatheales > Cibotiaceae > Cibotium > Cibotium barometz. Next base: position 38,298,949 of record NC_141075.1, on the reverse strand, counting down.
CGAAGAAAAATAAATGTATAAAGCGTATTTTAAACATTGTGATCAACTCTAATATGATTAATGGCAATCCTCGTAGTGTGGGAAATGCATTGGTTTTCAGGATACGAGCTGCCTCACACCCCTTCAGTACAGTTTGGACTGTCCTTTTCTCCACCTTCCTCATGAGGACACCAACCGGGTTATCCAGTTAGATCTTCTCAACCACTACACCCACTGCACATAGATCACATCTTCGGAGCTCCTACCGAAGATGCACCTCTACAGAGATCACTTCCTCAGCCTCATTGAGGATGGATTCATCCAACAACAACCGGCTACCTGTAGATACGAGTTTCATCCCACCACCTCACAATGGAGACAGGAGAGCTGAGCACGTCTTCAGAGCCGAGGAGCTCATACGGAGACCTAGGGAGGAGAGGATCTACCAATTGTGCCACAAAGGTTGAGACAAAGGAGCATTACATATGTTGCTGCCTAGTATACCATGAGGGATTTGACCCACTTTCCAAGATCATTGACTTCCCGAACACCAAGGCTCTTCTTGCTCGAGCTCCACGCGGTCAAAGGGACACTGTCTTGAGAGAGCTTCAACCCTCGCCCCCCAACCCCTCCCTCACCAACCAACCATCACCAACTTCTTCAAGACCTAGGAGGAGGACACCCATACAATGGATCCCGTAGACCCACCTCAGGCTGTTGTCGATCCACCTCACCCAAGAGGAGTTACCTTAGACACGCCGCGGGCCTCCACATTCCAACGTGCCCCACACCCCCGACCCCTTGGACCTCAACCATGATCTCCTCATCAACACCAGATCCAAGACATGCTACATTGCCATCGAGCTACCTTTCCACATGACGTAACTGAGGGAGGCCATACTCATTAGCCCCATGCTTGATATTTTGGAGAGTGGGATGCCATCTATAGGGGGTTGATGCTCCTCTCATGTTTCATGTTTCATGTTTCATGTTCCTTGTATTCCATGAATTTCCATGGACAGTTTTGTATCAATCCATTGAGATAGTTTAGATTTGTTATAATTCTATGATGAGTATGCCACGGATATTATTGTCTCACTTTGGTCTCATTGGCCCATTGGGTTTTTAGTAGATGCTCTCTCTGTGGCCCATTGGGTTTTTAGTAGACTCTCTCTCTCTCTCTCTCAACACAAGTGTGTAGGTGTAGGGCTGTGTGTGTGCGTGTTGTGCGCATGCGCGCACGCATGCGCGCGCGCGTGCGTGCGTGTGTGTGTGTGTGTGTGTGTGTGTGTGTGTGTGTGTGTGTGTGTGTGAGAGAGAGAGAGAGAGAGAGAGCTTCAAATGTCAACTTTATCATGCGCTGCATGGACTACATGCGATCATATCCCCACTCACAACCGAAGAGTAAGAGCATGCTCGTGCAAAAGGGTATCCTTAGTTGTCTTTATAAAATAAACCAACATTTTTCACTTTTCCCATGGTGGGCAGAGTCAGCCATGATGAAAGCTCCCACTACAGCACGCGCATGCACACACTAAGGATAGCTGGTCATGCAACAGTAACATTTACCATCATGTCACACAATACACAAAAGAAGCTTCCCATACACCTGTCTTACCATTGCGAAACTAGAGGAGCAATCAAACAATCCAGGCCTAGCAATGGTACCCATGCATACTAAACAAAAAGAAACATTGCAAACAGCCTAAAGGGAGCTAGAACACCATAGCAGTCTTTCAACATAGGACTTAAACCAAGAGGTACACAAAGACAGCTCCACGAACACTCAAACTGGACTACATACGCTCATCGCATTTGGCGCACGGATTCGCACACTTACATGCATGCATGTGTAACTTAGCAATAACAAAAGCATGTCACACTACACAAGTGTTCACCATGTGGACACGTCAATCAAAGACCAAGTTAGAAAGAATACTAGAAAGAGAATACATACTTCCAGACCATATTTCTCCGTATTCATGTGAAACAATCCTGCAGCTTGGGTGAGTTATTGAATGTACACCATTAAGAGTATGTAATGTCTCGGTCTAAACCAGCCTTGTACTACTTAGCAAGGACCACCACCAGTAGAACAGTAGTCGTAACTTAAAAGAATCAAACAAAAGGGAGACTAGCAATAAGCCACTCTAACAGGTACAGGAGAGTGATTTGATTCCCCCAAGGTTTTCTTTTCTTGGCCTTGCTCCACCCTCAGAGGAGAATTGTGACTGTTGAGCAGACTTTCCTGCTCTTCTTTTTGAATAAATGGCTCCAAAGTTTTGTCACTGCCCTCCATGAGCTCCTGTACGACAGGAGAATCAACTGTTACCTCATCACTGTTCATGGAGGGAGGGTCAGGAACATCCTTATCTCTGGAATTTCGACCCCGTTGCTCCTGCACCACAAACTCGTGACCAATGCATCCTGAAAGCTCCTGAGCTTCCATGGAAACCTTATCATCCTTCAGCTCACCAGAAGGTGGATAAGTTTCCACAAACACCTTGAGTTCAACCTCATGTTGTTTCACACCCTCTGCTGCCGATTTTGTTACAACTCGTTCGGATTGCTCTGTCACTTCTAATACCATATTTTCTTCCACGGGGGTTAAGCTTGCATCCTCCACTTGCTTCTCAGCAGGCTTTTCTGAAACAGTCGCTTTACTTGCTTGGTCTTCCATAACTTTCTTGTCATTGCCTTCACTTATGTGAAGCTCACCATTAAGTGTTCCATCCTGAGCTGCACCATCACCAAGCATCGTGGTTTTATCTTGCAAGTCATGCATGACTTCATCATTTCCTGTATCATCCACAGCATCTGGAGCAGCACCCTTGTCAACCAAACCAGAAAATCTACCAGCTTTTTTTGCACGCTTTCGAAGGGGAGTTGTGGCTTGATCATCCCCTGTAGAATCTCCATCAATTTCTGAGGCATTCCGCTTGCCCTGCTTTTTTGGTGTGCTTTCTTCATTCTCATTGCCTTCTCTTGTAGAAAACCTTGCTGATCGCCTTACAGGTGTCTTGTCTCCTGGTAGACAAAATGCTAGTTAAAAAATCAACCTCAGGTGCTAAATACTCAAGACCATTAACCTTTTTTCATCATAATGTATACCTGAACTCCAGATGAACTCTGAAATTGCAGGGCCATCAGGATGAGCCTTGAGGTAACGTTGAAGATGCCACTTTGACTGTACCTCCTGGCCATCGGGTGCAATAAAGATGACATCATATTTCTTGGGAGTGAACCCCTTCGCCTTTGTAGGCACAAGCTACACAGAGACAAGAGAGCAGCTGCTTGTTAGATATGGTGACAGTAAATAAGCAGCCAAGAAACAGCCTCCTTCCCTTGAGTGAAAAGATCCTGTGATAGCAAGTGTTGGAAGTGGCTCATCACACAATTGGGAAAACTTTCTTGATGGCTCACACAACTAGACATCATATAGTGAGTTGGGAGCCACCATCAACACCTTTACCCAATAATGATCTTAGATAAATATTAGTTGTTTACAGCTTATGGAAGCATCTGATGATCACACTCGGGAAACCTTGTGATGCCCTATATTTTACCTATTGTTTTTTTTTTTTTGAATTATATCTTTGCTTTGAATGCTTAGCCATGTCTGGAATTTCATTTTCTGATCATTCGTTTTTGTGTGGAGCATACATTTGTTTTTTATTTTGTGAGCAACTTTTGAGTAGGTTGAAAATAGAATCTCACAAAGAGTTGTATGAGAGTGTTGTAGGATTTTCATGGTATAGTAATTTTGTTCCCTTGAACCCTAGCTAATTCATCCATTCGGGTTCCCAAATGATGGCTGCAATGTAACATGTGGACGCTTCGGGGGAGATCGGTAACTTCAATGCTCAGAAATCAGCACACTTTTCACGACGAGAATAACGCACAAAAATTGAATATAGATGTGCAGAAAATAGAGAGAGAGAGAGAGAGAGAGAGAGAGAGAGAGAGAGAGGGAGAAGAGGACACAGTATTGGGTCCCAAATACCCTCTGTAGGGCCCCCACCACAGATGGTGTATTTGCTTTTATTAGAATGATGCAAAATCTGAAATAAAAGACTGAACCTCAACCTTCTACCCTTGACTTGCAAAATCCACCCTTGCATTAGCTTCTTCTTGGCTGTCCTGGCCCCTTGATTGGCTTCAGCACTTGGTGATATATGAGATAGTTGTGAGCATTATTCATCTCCTGGTAGTGTGCCCAAGTTGTGTATCAGGGGTGCGCAGATTTATCCCGGGCAGCATCATATTTTTTCCATCTGTTCAGGGCCCTTGGTTGTAGGGTTGGCCACTCACATGTTTATTTTGTCTAGTCGTGGGTCTTTTTTTTCTAGAGCAAGTCGGCCAGCTCCAGTAGGGGCTATATAAGGCCAGGCTCTTACTCATTTGTAGACATCTTCACAGGGGCTTCCAGGCCCGGGTCCTCCCTCAAGGGAGTTGCTCATCATGCCCTCACTTACGGCGGGGACCACCCCTTGCACAGGGCTGTTTGTATCATTGCTTCTTCATCATTATGCAGATTCGTTTTCTCTCTCTCTGCCTATGTCTCACGCTTTCCGCTGCGCACTTTTGACATGGTATCAGAGCACCAGGTTGAAGCTCTTCTACAGAAGGTGTTCTGGCGTTTTTTTGAGACAGAAGGATTTCAGTGTTTTTTTCTCCAAAGGAGATGCTGGGCAGCATGGCAGCGTTTTTCTCCAAAGGGGGTGCTAGGCAGCATGGCTGCGTTTTCCCCTAGAGGAGGTGCTGAAGGTGCTGTGTTTTCATCTTCCGTCTCTTCTTCTTGGTACACGTGCTGCCGGCTGGTTACAACAGTGTTTTTTGCATTATCTCATCAGCGTTTTTGGAGGCAGTGGAGGCAAGTGTTCTTTTCCAAGAATGGTGACTTCCCACATGGCCTTGAGCCCTTGCTCGCCCAATCTTTGCTTTGTCAGAGTTTTCAGACTCATGGGTGCACACTTGGATTCACATCCTTGAGGTGTGTGGAAGACAGTTAGTCCTTTCTCGACAGAAGAGGGGGTCTATGAGTTTGTGCTAGTTCAGCATAGTTTTGCTGGTGTACAAGTGTTTCCTTTAGGTTCTCAGGGTGTTCACCTTGAGACAGGGATGTGGTTACTTGGCAAGGTGAGCCACTCCTATTCCCCAGGCACATGGTGTCACCAATTGGCCGACCATTTGGTCCATCTCCAGTTGTGTGTCTCGTTCACTTGAGGCCAGGCCGGTGTCTCATGTGAAGAGGCCAGTATTTTTGCTTGACATGGACGGGAGCCAGATTGGTGCCACCCGTGTGTTAGCAGGATGGTGTCGTATATGGACGGGAGCCAGACTGGTGCCACCCGTGTATGACCTAGACTGTGTTCTATCCATGGGATTGTCACGCCATGGAAGGACCAGTATTTGTGCCGTGTCTTGCCTATGGGACTGTCACTCCATAGGAAGACCAAGATTTATGTTTTATGTCATGCCATTTTTGTGCCCGACAGATATTTCGTACTTGTTCCATGAATGGGAGATATGTCCATGATACTATTTGCACATGCACTCATGTTTTGCATGTTTGAAACTGTTTTCGCATGACTTGTATTTTTGTGTTTGCCTGCTTGACGTGTCACTTACTGAGCAGGGACGCCTGCCAGTGAGTCGTGAAGTTTGCTCTGTCTTCTGACAAGTTTTGTTGCATGTGAACAGGTGGTAAGTATATTGCACTTGTTGGTGTAAAAGTTTTTTTTTTTCCCCGAGAAAAGATCCTTTCATTAGTTATATAAAAACGCCCGTAGGGCTACAAAAGATCCTCTCCTGCTCACAAGAAAAACAGAGCAGTGAACAAAGCAAGGCAGCCCGAGAGACTCTCCCTAGGTGCTGCAAAATACAAGCATCACTACAAAGAACTGAGGGGCTAAATCATACAATAGGAGGGGGGAAAAGCCAAACAGGTGGCCTGTAATGCCAACGGGGGGATCCCGCATGTAGGGTATAGAAGGGGCCGCTACGCCAGGTGGTGTGAAAGGCCTGGCGCCGCAAGATCGCCTCATCCGAGTCGCCCCGGATGCGGTCATACTGTCCTCGCAGGGTGTGGATCAACTCCTGCCAAATCCCCCGTACAGTCTCTGCTAGTGGCTCCAGTCTCCCCTCAAAGGCCCTGAAACACCGGGCCCTCCAGGTGAACCAGATGGTGAGGCTGCTGAGGAGCTCCCATCGTAAATCCCTCTCCTGTGTCCAGCTGGCGGACGAGAAATCCGGTGACGGAACAAGGCGAGGCTGGCCCCTAATGAATCTGATGGCCTGACTGTCCTGCTCCATCTCATAGCCCATAGCAGGCCCTGACGAAGTCGACCAAGCAGCGGCACCCCACGTAAGCATACCCTCTGGAGAGAAGGGGGCCAGAATACGCAGCATCCGCAGCCAAATCTGTTGCGCCTGAGGGCAATCCCATAGGCAATGTCTCTGTTTCTCCATAGGGTGGCCGCATCGGACGTAGGCCGCCGGAAGACCGCTGAAAACAAGCCAGGTGCCAACTGCTGAGCCCCTGTGGGCGACCAGCCCCACTAGAAAGTCGAGATCCTGCGAGCTTGTCGACTAGCCCAAAGCCGGGCCCAAAAATCCTCCAGGAACTCCTGTGAAAGTCCCTGTAGCCGCCAGTGCCCCGCTGCAGCTGGAGAGACCATCCTCCTCGCCGTCAAAATATGCCGCCCCAGCCGAACAGTATACTGGAAAAAGGTGATCTCTGTGGCCTCAAGGGATGCATAAGGATCATGCCACTCGTACTCCCCAGGGTCCCACTGTAGCCGGGCCAAGGGGCGCGCTGCATATGCCCATATGTGCCAATCCGGGAGCACATCTGCAGGGTCTGGGTCAATATGCCACTTTCGAGAAGCGGCGGCCACTACCCGAATCCTCTGAAAGGTGCACTCTGCAACCAAAGGCGACTCCACCTCCACTCTCTGAAGTCTACCCTCATCCTGAATCTCATAGTAGAGGCATCTGCCATCCTCAGTGCAAGCTCTGACAGCAATCAGGATCTCCAACTGTGTAAAGGCTCCCATCCACCGTGGGGCCACTAGCTCGATAGGCGTGAACCACTCCTCTGTGAGTGCCTCCTGAATATCATCCCTCATAATCAACCCCCCTCTGAAGTGACTCAGCCTCTCCACCTGGATCTCCTCTGGGAGACTGCAGAAGGCCTGCCAGTCTCCAAAACTACGTGCTGGGCCTGCCGCCAAAGGTCCCCAGGCTAGACGAGGCCGAGAACCCAGCATATGACCCTGCTCTGTGCGAACCGCTGGGCTCCAGATGAGCGGCTGTCTGGCCCGCTCCTCAACACAAGAAGGAGGTCGCTGAGAGAGCCCCGGTCTCAGCAGCTCCCAAGCTCTCAGGATGCTCAAAGCAAATCTGTCCTCCCATCCTCTACTGAGGCCTGTCCTCATCATCTCTATGAAGATCCATCGAATCTTTGGTGCCCAAGTGCCCCCTGCTGGGGGAGCCCGAGCCTGCAGCCGCTGCAAGAGAAGCTCTTTCCAAGGCTCAACGCCTGGAAGCAGCCCCCGAACAATAAGCTTCCCCAATAAGGCTCTACTCTGATCGACTGGATCTATAATGCCCAAGCCTCCCTGAGCCAGCGGAAGTGTAATAACTGCCCATGCAACCTTTGCCCGGGCTGGCTGACCGTCCCGCCCAGACCAAAGAAAGTTCCTGATCAGCCTCTGTACCTGGCTGATGCAAGAGCTTGAGAAGATCCAGCAAGACGTAATGTACCACATGGTCGCTAACAGCACCTGATTTGCCACCACCACCCTCCCAGCCAAGGATAGTCGAGCTGTACTCCAATACCAAAGCTTCTTCCGGATGCTCAGAAGAAGCGGGGCAATCTGCTGCTCAGGTGACAAATCTAGTCCAATCTGGCATCCCAAATACCGCACTGGTGTGCCAGGAGGAATCCATCTAAAACCGGGGTCCGGGCTCCATGCCGGAGTGGGAGCGCTGCTGATCCAAAAGGCCACTGTCTTGCGCCAATTGATCAATGCTCCCGAAGCTGCACTAAAAACCTGGAGCGACTGCTCTGCCCGAAGAAGATTGGCCTCTTGGCCATGCAAAAATAAGCCCGTGTCGTCAGCAAACTCAGCATCGAGCAGGTCCTCCCCCCGGACTGGGAGCTGGAGTCCTCTCAAACCAACCTCCTCTACCGTCAAATACATGCTCATAGCCTCCGCAAAGAAGAGAAAAAGAAAAGGGGCGAGGGGACACCCCTCATGGACTGATCTGGTCAGCTCAAAACTCGGCCCCCGTCCTCCTGCAATCAACACCTGGCTACGAGCTGTGGAATACAGAGCCGCCATCCCTCTAATCCAACCTGGCTCAAAGCCCAGGCGAAGCATAGTGCCTTCTAAGAAACCCCAATCGACTCTATCGTATGCCTTCTCAAAATCGAGAAGCATCACGACCGAGTCCTCACCAAGAAATCTAGCTCGAGCCGTCGCCTCCCAGAAGTGAAAATATTGTCAAGGATACTGCGCTCCTTGACGAATCCTGTCTGGGTAGCATGAATCAACTCCCCCAGGAAGGGCTGGATCCTCAAACTCAAGGCCTTTGCTAAGACCTTGTAGACAATATCGAGGATCGTAATAGGTCTCCAATGCCGAATATCATCTGATACTCCCTCCCCCTTGGGGATAAGAAAGATCAAGCCCTCTGAAAAGCTCTGTGGCATCACGCCAGTGTCCAAAACATACTGAAAGCCCCTGCGGAGGCCTGGCCCCAAAAGGTCCCAATAGCGCATAAAAAAGGCAGGCGTCAGTCCGTCCTCCCTTGGGCAACTATGTCGCAGCAGGACCCTCAAGGCATCAGCAAGCTCAACCTCTGAAAGAGGCGCACCAAGAACTGTGCGCATACGATCTGTGACCCTCCTCTAGGCCCACACAGTCTGTCTGCAAGCATCCCGATCCTCAGTGGCTGGCTCCGCTGAAAGCAGGTCTCTATAGAATCCAGTGGCAATGGCTCTGATCTCCCCAGGCTCAGTAGCTACCGATCCATCCGGCCTTCCAAGCTGACGGACTCCTACTCGAGCATGGCGGGGTCCAGTAATCTCAAAAAACTCCCCAGTCACTCTATCACCAAGCTGCGTCCACTGAGAGGCCTTGCGACGATAGTAAAACTCATGTCTCTACTCCTCTGCCTCTCTAACCTCCTGGCGTGCCTGGCTCAGCTGGGACGCCACCCACTCACATGTAGGCTGCTGCTCCTGAAGGCGCTGAAGCGAAGCAAGGCTGCGTCTCAGCCGATGCTCCCGCTCGCGAATCTCCCCCAACCGTGTCAAAGCTGCAGCGTGCAGAAAAGAACTAAGCTCGATGAGTCCCTAGGCACACTGGCCTGCTGCATCCTGGTCAGAGCACTGACTATCATGCCAGATCCTCTCAATGCCCTCAACGAGACTAGGATCTGTAAGTACCCTCTCTGGGATCCTCAACTACAAGCTGGGCTCCCGTGACCTCTCCTCAAATGTCAAAATAACTGGCGCATGATCTGAAAATGAGGTGCTAGCGAGAATGCCGACGGAGCCTCCTCGCTCCCCTAACCAATCGCCCACATAAAAGCGATCAATCCGTGATAGATTAGTCCCTCCCTGCCGGCGATCCGACCGAGAGAAACTAAGACTGTCCTGAGAACGGGAGAAGGCCCCATGCTGCCATGCATCAGTGATCCTCAGTGACATGCAAAATCGCTCCCAAGCTGCAAGCTCCGTGATCCTCAGTGACATGCAAAATCGCTCCCAAGCTGTAACATGACTGCCTCCCACCCTATCGGCCGGGTCCTCAAGCATGTTGAAGTCTCCCCCGACACACCAATGTGCGGCCTATGGCAATGCATCTGTAACCTAGGTCCAAAACTCCGCTCTGGCACTAGCATGGTTGGGCGCATAGACATTGAGCACGCCCAATAGCTCATCATGCATCCTCAGAATGACATACTGTGCTTTACCAGGCACAATGATCCCTCAGTCCACGATGGCCTGCCGCCATACATCTGCAATGACCATGCATACTCCTCCCTGTCCACCCAAAGGACCAAACCCTGCAGACCAAAAGGTGTCCCATCTACCAGGCATCACCGAACCATATCTCCGGATCCTGCTCTCACCCAAGTGGTGCTCCTGCATCATCAAAATATCAATGCTGCCACCAACCAGGCATCTCTGAAGCTCCTGCCTCAAGCAACCACGATAGCGTATAAAATGTGCTCCGCCAAGGCCCTGTACATTCCATGAGATGATCCTCATGGATGACCTGCTGAGGTGGATGCTGTCTCAGCCGTACGGCGGGCCTTCGCAAGCGGCTTGGATGGAGAGTAGTCCCCATCCGAGCAGCTGCGAATCTGCCCACCCGGTGTACTGCAAGAATCACGGATCAGGCGCCAGTGGCTGTGACCCATGGCGACTGCCTCCCGCTCAAACAGAGCAACCTCGTGTATACATACATATCCAGGGTCGCGTGCTAAGTTTGCCACTATGCGAACGACCAAATGACGAATCCCTGAGGCGCCCACACTTCCGGGATCCAAGAAAAAATGAGCCAACTCCCATAGTCGGCCTATCACATCTGTCACCTCCAGATCGCTCACATGGTGAGAAAACTCAACTGCCTCAGTCTTCAAGGTGCTAAGAGCGAGCTCCAGAGTCCACTCTCGGTCACATGGGCCACAGAGAGGAAACGAGAAGACCACCGCTGAATCAAGTGCCTCCTCCCCGCGGGCCGGAGGTATCCTCGGATGGGTGCTGGCTCATGGGGGCCCTCTGCTCCAAAAAGCCGTGTGAAGGAGTAATCAAAAGCCTCCGAGCGCTGTCTAGTGCCGAGGCGACTCAGCCGACTGCGGATAGATGATATCCGTGAAGCCCGAATCGGCATGGTAAGTCTCCTCTGGAGTGCTCGATCAAGATCGGTGGTCAGAGCCCTCCTGACTGCAGGTGAACGCCAGGGGACTGCCAGGGCCTCCCGGGGAGCTGAGGCGGGCGGGGGGGAGGAGGAGGGGGCGAGGGAGGTAAAATCAGGAATTACAAGGTATTCTGCTTCAATTTTTTTTGGGATTTGCAATTGAGCAAGTACAATTCAATCAATTGAGTAGGTACAGGTGCCGAATTGCTCAATTTCTGAGCAAAATTGGCAAAATTGGGTGACATTGGTCACAATCAGGATCAATTTGCAGGAAATTGGATGTCGAAATTTGGGGCTTTTGATGTAATTGTGCAATTAAGCACTCATACATGCTGTATGATGTGAGAAATCGCACATTCGGACAAAATTGCAGCAAATTGCAGTGCAAATCAAGGAATCGCATTTGATGCTTTGGGCAATGTGTTGATGCCTATCAAGCACTCAATGTGCCTGTAAATCAAGGGGCTTTCATGTATTGGATGTATATGTGGTCAGGGGGAAGCATTATGAAGACTCTGGATGCCTTCATGTGTGTCAATGTACCATGTATGATCAAAAATTGATCTTAAATCAAGGGGCTTTTCAAGATCGTATGCTTGTTGAGCTTGGCAAAGCAGCAAGCAAGACATTTATGCCTTGAATCCTCAGAAATCAGCTTGCAGTCAAGGGGCTTTTGCCCAATTTCTGTTCGGGACTGTTGTATGCAGTGTTCGGGACTGTAAAAGTCTGATTTTCACTCATTTGGACAGCCAGGAGAGCATTTATTGCTACTGTACCTGCTGGTACAGATTTGGTACAGCTTTGTACAAGTTTTGGCATGGCTGTACACTGATTTGAGTGAGCAAAAGGTTCAATTTCAGCTGCTGTACTTGCCGGTACAGGTTTGGTACATCATTGGTGAGCACTTAGTACTGCTGTACAGTACTTTGGAAGGGCAACAGAGCACATTTAAGGTGCTGTCCTAAATCTGCAGCAACCAGATTTTGGTGTTTTCATCACATACAGTGGGAGAAAAGTTGCATTCTTGCTTCCGCAGTGGGAGACAAAGTTTGGGAGAACAACTGTGAGCACTTTGTGTGCTTTTGGTGCAGTGTTTGCACATTTTGCAAGGGGTCAGGCATTGACAGGTTGCATATTGCTATGGCAACCACAGGTGAGAGCTCTTCATTGCTTCACATCAAGAAGCTTGAAGGCTCACATAACTATGATATTTGGCAAACCCAGTGCTATAATGTGTTGCTCCAGAAGAAGCAGCACAAGCCCATCAAAGAAAGGGGTGTAAAGCCCGCTTCTCTTACTGCTGAAGAGTGGGAAGATATGGATGAGCTGGCAAGATCTACTATCATGTTGTCTGTGTCAGACTCTTTACTTTTCAGCATTCGTGAAGAGAAGACAGCTTGGGGAATGTGGCAGAGATTGCAAGACTTGTATGCCCAGCAAAGTGCCTCAAGCAAAGTGTATTGGTTGAAGAAACTCATAGGTCTTCAGATGAAGGAAGGGGCGTCTATGGGTGGCAGCCCACCTCAATGAGTTTAATGGTATTGTCAGCCAAGTTATAAATCAAAAGTTGGCAATGGACGATGAGTTCAAAGCCACTTTTCTCTTATGCACTTTGCCAGAGAGTTGGGACACATTTAGGACAGCCACTAGCAATTCGAATGCTATGCTGTCATATGCAGATGTTGAGGGTGCTCTCCTTCAAGAGGAGATGAACATGAAAAACAACTCTGTTGGAAAGTCCAATGCAATGAATGCACGTGGGAGATCCCAGCAAAGGGGTAAAATCCAAGAACGAGGAAGGAGCAAGTCTCGCTCCAAAAAGGACTTGGAATGCCATTATTGTGGCAAGAAGGGACACATCAAAAAACAATGCTACAAATGGAAAAATGATCAAAAGGAAAAGGGAAAAGGCAAAGACAAAGACAAAGATGAAGCCAAAGATGTAAAGCCAAAGGGCAAAAGTGGAGTCAAAATTGAAGAAATCAATGTGTCACATGCAGGTGACAGTGAGGATGAGGTCCTATTTGCGTCTTCACTTGATGCCCATTCACTTCTTACAGGTGGTCATGGTATGCACTCATGGATCATTGATTCAGGTGCCTCCTTTCATGTCACAGGTTGCAGAGACTTGTTTGTCAGGTATACTGTTGGCAATGAAGGAGTGGTTTATTTGGGTGATAACCATGCATGCAAGATTCTTGGCAGAGGTGATGTGAGGCTTGTGTTTTCAGATGGCTCACAGCTTATGCTCCATGATGTCAGGCATGTGCCTGAGATCAAGAAGAATCTACTTTCTACTGGACAGCTTGATGATGCTGATTATGTTACCACATTTGGTCGTGGAAAGTGGAAAATTAGTAAGGGCTCACTGGTTGTTGCCAGAGGCTCTAAGGTGGACACTCTTTACTTCATGCATGCAGGTGTTTGTCACCATGCTAATGTAAATGCAACCGAGCTGCCGGAAATCTCTATGTGGCATAGCCGGTTGGGACACATGAGTGTCAAAGGAATGGAGCAATTGTCTCGTTTGGGTTACTTGCCTTCTCTAAAGTTTTCAAGTTTTCAGTTTTGTGAGCATTGTATATATGGCAGGCAACTGCAGTCCCCCCACAAGAAAGCTCTTGGACAGAAAGATGCTCAGTTAGAGCTTGTGCATACAGATGTATGTGAGATGCCTCAGCTTTCTTTGGGAGGGGCAAAATATTTTGTGTCTTTTATTGATGATGCCACACGCAAGGTGTGGGTTTATCCTCTTCGTTTGAAGAGTGATACATTCTCAGTGTTTGAGAAGTTTGTTGCTCTTGTTGAGAATCAAACTGGCAAAACACTGAAGGCTTTGCGTTCCGACAATGGTGGAGAGTATATGTCCAAACAGTTTCAGGACTTTTGTGATGCTAAAGGCATCAAGAGGGAGCTCTCTACTCCTTATGATCCTCCACAAAACGGGACAGCAGAGAGGATGAACAGGACCATTCAGGAGAAGGTCCGTTCTATGTTGTCACATGCTGTGTTACCTCATGGTTTTTGGGCTGAAGCTGTTATGACAGCCGTTCACCTTATAAACAGGTCACCTAACACGAGGCTTGGTGGGAAAGTGCCAGAGGAAGTATGGACAGGGAAGCCTCCGTCATACAAGCACTTGAGAGTGTTTGGTTGCGTTGCGTACGTGCACATACGCAGGGAAATGCGCACCAAACTTGATCCCAAGTCTCACAAATGCATATTCCTAGGATATGGTGACAGAGGTGAAATGGGGTATAGACTTTGAGATCCCGTGAATAGAAAGATTATACGCAGCAATGATGTCATTTTTTATGAAACATGCATGTATAAGGAGCCTGCAAGGCAACAGGAGCGTGGCAGAGTCATTTTTGATGATGATGGACATCATGGACAACAACCAAGGGCTGTAAATCAGCCATTACAGCAGCAAAACCAGCCCTTAAATGGTGCTGAAAATGGTCCAAATGGACAGCCAGAGATGGCAGAAGATATCCGTATGGATATACCACAGTTAGAGGAGATACCGGGCATGATTTTTCAGCCTTATGGCATGGAACAGGAGCCACCAATGGGTGATATGCAGGCTGGACAGCAACCTGCAAATGATGGTCATTGGGTACGGAGGTCCACTAGACCCTCCAGAGCCCCTAACAGGTTTGTTCCAGGGGTTGACTACTTGATGCTCACTGACTGTGGGGAGCCCTCATGTTATAAGGAGGCTTTACAGAGGGCAGACAAGGCTCTTTGGGAGCGTGCCATGAAGTCAGAGATGGATTCTCTGCACAAAAATGGAACATGGAAGTTGGTGCATTTGCCTGTAGGCAAGAAAGTTTTGCCATGCAAGTGGGTTTACAGGCTCAAAGTTGCACCAGATGCAAAGCCAAGATACAAAGCCAGGTTAGTGGCTAAGGGCTTCAAGCAGGAATATGGTGTGGACTTTGATGAGATCTTCTCTCCAGTGGTCAAAATGACCACACTTAGAGCTGTGTTAGCTTTGGTTGCACATGATGATCTGGAGTTGATTCAGATGGATGTGAAGACTGCTTTTCTTCACGGTGATCTCCATGAGGAGATATATATGCAACAACCAGAGGGTTATGCAATGAGTGGAAAGGAGAAGCTTGTATGCAAGCTAAAAAAGAGTCTTTATGGGCTCAAACAGGCACCATGGGAATGGTATCATAAATTTGATACATTCATGAAATCACAGGAATTCAGGAGGAGTGACATAGATCACTGCTTGTACACCAAAAAAGCTTTGGATGGCAGTCTATTGATCCTCATCTTGTATGTTGATGATATGTTGATTGCCGGGAAATCTCGTAAGGAGATGGATACCTTGAAGAAGAGGCTGCATCAAACCTTTGATATGAAGGATTTGGGTGATGCAAATCACATTTTGGGTATGCGGATACTTCGGGACAGAAATCAGCATGTGTTGTATTTGTCTCAGAAGGAATACATTGGCAAAGTTTTGCAGAGGTTCAATATGGACGGGGGGAAGAAGACTAGTACTCCTTTGCCTCCATATGTGAAACTCAGTGCTATGGACAGCCCACAGTCAGATAGTGAGAGGGCTGATATGGCCAAGATTCCGTATGCTTCAGCTTGTGGCAGTCTCATGTATGCCATGGTTGCTACTAGGCCGGACATTGCATTTGCAGTGGGAGTGGTTTCTAGATACATGGCCAAACCTGGCAAGAAGCATTGGGAAGCAGTGAAAGGTGTCATGAGATACCTGAAGGGCACACAGGATATGTGCATTTGTTTTGGCAAACAGGATGCATTAGTGCATGGTTACACGGATTCGGATCATGCCGGTCATCCAGATAACCGGAAGTCTACTACCGGTTATGTGTTTACATTCACAGGAGGTGCTGTGTCATGGATATCCAGGATGCAGAAGTGCACTGCCTTATCTACTACAGAGGCCGAGTATATTGCAGCCACAGAGGCTTGCAAGGAGGCATTATGGCTATCTCGGTTAGTGGTTGATTTGGGCTATGCAGGGGATATTCCATTGTTGCATTGTGATAGTCAGAGTGCCATCCAGTTGGCAAAAGAACCCTGTCTTTCATGCAAAGACGAAGCATGTGGATGTGAAGTATCACTTCATCAGAGAGGTGATAGAGAACAAGCGAATTCAGCTTGTTAAGATTCATACGGATGACAACCCGGCTGATCTGTTGACAAAGAGTTTGCCTCCGGAGCGGTTTGCTCATTGCAGACACTTGATGGGCATTGGATGAGGCCAGTTTCAACCTTGATGGGCATTGGATGAGGCCAGTTTCAGCCTTGATATGGCCTTGTATATTATCATGTACATGCTGATTTTTCTTTTCCTTCATTTAAGGGCACTTTGCCTTTAAGTGGGAGGTTGTTGGGGTAAAGGCATTATGCCCACCCTTATAGTGTGTACAAGCCCATAAGTTATAGTACATAGTACACTTAGTACTTTTAATGTACTAAGTGCACACTGTGTACTAGTGCAATATACATGTGTGATAGGGGAGTCACACACTCATATCATGAGTTGACTTATCCCCACAACTCTCTCTCTCTCTCTCTCTCCCTTGTTTCTCTGTGTATGTCTCCCACATGAACTCTAACCCTAATTCTCTCTCCCATTCACGCATTACGCAATCTTCGTTCACGAAATCCAAGAATCTTTTCAAGTTCGTGCGGAACAAATGTCATGTCCTCGACATCTATAATTTCTTGAGGAGTAACTAACTGATCTGCTCCACCCAGTACTTTCTTAAGTCTACTGACATGAAATACAGGATGAATTTTCACATGAGAAGGCAAATCCAATTCATACGCAACTGAACCAATCCGTCGTGTAACACGAAATGGTCCACAATATCTAGGGGATAATTTCGGAGATCGACCTGTCCGTAAAGTCTCGGAATCTTTCGGAACTCGCAAATACACCATCGTTCCTTCAGAGAACTCTCTGGGTGAACGATGTCTATTAGAATAAAACCTGTCTCGATCTTGAGCACTTCTAATAGATTCCTTCGCAACTTGTAACATTTCCTGCATATCTTGCAAAAAATTACGTGCTACATCATGCTGAAGTCCTGAGAATCCTACTGTAACAGGTGATCTAGGTTGAAAACCATACATAAGCATGAAAGGACTAAACCCTGTACTCGTATGCTTAGTACTGTTATATGCAAATTCTAACATAGGAAGATAATCCTCCCATGAACTCTGTCTTTTGGATACATATGCTCGAAGCATATCCTCCAAAATCTGATTCACTCTTTCAGTCTGGCCATCAGATTGAGGATAATCTGAGGAACTCAAATTCAAAGTTGTTTCCAACTTCTCAAAAACAAGTTTCCAAAATCACTCGTAAGCTTAGAGTCCCTATCACTGACTATGTCCTGCGGTAACCCGTACAGTCTAAACAATTGCTCGATAAACTGCCGTGCTAATTGCGTAGCTATAATAGTCTTCCGGGTCGGTAAAAATCTAGCCATTTTTGTCAAGCGATCTACCACAACCCAAATAGAATCGTGGCCTTGATGTGTTCTTGGCAATCCGGTAATAAAATCCATGGAAATGCTTTCCCATTTATTACCTGGGATTTGCAAAGGATGCAACAACCCAGCCTGTCTAAAGCGTTCAGCTTTATTTGCCTGACAAATTTGACACTTGAGAACATAATCTTCTACATACTCTTTCATCTTCGGCCAATAAAAAGTGTGTTTCACTAATGATAACGTCCTGTGTACCCCAAGGTGTCCAGCAGAAGGGGCATCGTGACACTCCTTAAGAATCTTGGACCTAATGTCCGGGATCTGTGGTACACAAATTTGTCATTACGGAATAGTAAACCATTCCGAATCATCCACTGGCCTCTTGCAGCCTGAATAGTAGACTGCTCAGTCTCACCGAGTCTTGGTCAATCAATGAGCTCCCGTCCTGGATCTTCTGCCAAAATGGACCAAAATAACTATCAGTCCTACAAAGCCCTCTCAATGACTGAAATAAGTCAGTAGAAATCTCGCTAAACGACAAAGTATTCACCTCTCGAATTCGACTAAGCGCATTTGCAATACTATTCATGGACCCTTTCCGATAACGGATCTCAAAATCAAAATCTTGTATTAACTCCACCCAACGAGCTTTCCTTCCTCTCAAATCATCCGCATCACACACATACTTGATTGATTGATGATCAGTCAAAACCACAAACTTGGAGCCATATAAATAATGTCTCCAAACCTTGAGAGCATAAAGCTCCTTCTCAAGGGTTGGCCAACGAGATTAAGTGTCGTCTAGCTTTTTACTTTCAAAAGCAACCGGTCTACCATCTTGAAATAGAGCAGCCCCGATAGCATAGTCACTGGCATCAGTTTCAAGAACATAAGGCCGACTAGGATCAGGCAATGCTAAGATAGGTGCTTCCTTGACTTTATCTTTCAAAAGTCTGAAGGCCATATCCAAATCGTTACTCCAAGTGATAGGCTGATTTGACTTACGTCCACGACCTTTCAATAAGTCGGTCATTGATAGTGTGAGCTGAGAGTACTCCCGTACAGATTTCCGAAGAAAAACAACAAAACCGAGAAAATAACGAAATTATTTCACTGTTCGCGGTATAGGCCAGTCCAGAACCTTCTGAACTCGGTCATAGTCAATGCTCAACCCATCTCTAGTGATCTTGTGTCCCAAGTAAATGATGTCGGTTATAAAGAACTCACATTTACTTAACTTAGCATATAGTCGATTCTGTCTTAAAATAGATAAGACAATCGTGAGGTGTCTGACATGATCCTCAAGAGTACGACTATATATCAAAATATCATCCAGGAATACCACCACAAATTTCCCCAAATGTTCACGAAAAAGATCGTTCATCATTTGCTGGAAAGTGGCTGGAGCATTGGTTAACCCAAAAGGTAATACGAGAAACTCGTAATGGCCATACCTAGTCCGAAAGGCGGTTCTTTCGACATGCCTTTCATGAATACGTATCTGGTGGTAGCCAGTACGTAAATCTATCTTCGTGAAATATTTCGCTCCTGCTAACCGGTCAATCAGGTCATCTGATCTAGGGAGAGGATAACGGTTCTTAATGGTCAGCTTGTTCAATCTCTTGTAATCTATACACATTCTCCAAGTATTGTCCTTCTTTCTCCTAAGCAACACAGGTGCACCCCAAGGTGATTTACTCGGACGGATCTGGCCCATCCTCAAATAATCTTCGAGTTGTTTAGCCAACTCATCTTCCTCGGCTTGGCTCATCCTGTAAGGTGGAATACTAACAGGATGAGCACCAGGGATTAAGTCAATACGATGATCTACTGCCCGTTCAGGTGGTAAACCCGATGGCAGTTCCTTAGGAAATACATCTTGAAATGAATCAAGTATCTTCTGTAATTCTTTGCTTTCAAACACACTTAATTCATTTACATCCATGGAAGGGATGAGAAAAGAAGAAAGTGAAATCAATACACAATGGAAAGCGGTATACAAAGAAGAATCCATTATATTTCCAAAATCAATTGTATTTACAAGAGGTCCCTAAGAGGGATGAATACAATCACCTAAAATACTATACTTGGTGTCCTTATGCTGAAAAGAAAAAATATGACCAGACCAATCTATCTGGACTTCAAGAGTCTTAAACCACTCAATCCCTAATAACAAGTCTACATTTTCTAGATGCATAACATAGCATTCCAGAGTGTCTTTGTAGTCCTGAATCTGGATTGGAAGCATCTCCACCTTGCTATCCCAAACTTGCCTTCCCGCAGGTAGACGTACCTCATAGGTATGGTCGCTGAGTGTCGTATCAAGACTCAATTTCTGCACAAGTTTGTAGTTAATAAAGTTATGCGAACTGCCAGGGTCTAAAAGAATGTGAATTTTATGGCCATTCACTTCTCCATAAACTCGGAGAAGATCATGCAAGCCAAATACTTTAGAATTGAATAGACAATCAGAACAAGTACTAGGGCGAGAAAGTACAGTAATTGATGTACCTATCAAAGATAACTGGTTAGCTGCCTTTGGCTTGGGTCCTGCGTTTGACTTGGTACCCTTTTGCTTCGGGCACTCATTACGCATGTGTCCTTCTTCTTCGCAGATAAAATAACGTCCTTCCTTCTTGAGCTTTAAAGCCCTAAGGAGTCGTTTCTTCTTCGCTGGTGTCGAACTGGAACCCTTCGAAGGTTGGTCCGAAGACTTTCCTTCTGTCGTGTTAGCCATAGGTGCGGAGAACTTTCTTTTATGCTTGTTCCCCTACTCGGTAACGAGTTTCGACTTGGAAGAGACCATCGTATCATCATAGATACGAGCTGAATGAATGGCCTCGTCCAAAGTTTTACATTTGTTATTTTTAACCTGTAATCGGTATGAGTCTGGTAAACCAGCTACGAAAAACTCCAAAAGAGTAGGGATCCATTTTTGTAGCTTTCATCTGCAAGTCACGAAACTTCTGGAGGTAGACCTCATAAGTGAGGTGCTGCGAGGTCATGGTCAAAGCTGAAAACCGGGCAACAACATCATAATCATTCTCTTTCTTGAGGAATTCTTTCTTGAAGACGTCTTCGAATTGTGCCCAAGTCGTTGGCTTAGGGTTGAGTTCCTTCCACCAAAGCAAAGCTTTGCCGGACAGGAAACCTGCTGCTTGCTAACGGTATCTTCTTTCCATCATCATATGGATGAAACTGAAAGTGAACTTGCCACTTGTGTAGCCACGTGTCCACGATCTCCTTGGTGCACTGCTTTTGCTCGCCCCCGAACGGTTCCGGAGTAATGTTGGGGCCTAAAGCTGAAGCCAAGGTATCCATACCCGAGAAAGTAGAGAGGGTAGTGGTCAATAGAGCAATGGAGTTCTGCAAAGCTTGCATCTGAGCTGCGATTAGTGCCTGACGTTCCGATGAAGAAGCTTCGAGAGCTACTTTGAACTCTTGGAAATCTGATTTTGACACAAAATCGTCAAAAAGATCGGCATCGGTACCTTCCGTAGCCGGCAAGCCTTCGCGTTCCAAAAGGGGCTCCAACTCTGATTCTTGGGTCGACATCGTGAAGAGGGTACGTGGAGAAAATTCGATCTTTGCACAACAAAAGTGCGAGTGAACTTGAGAGCTTGAGAGCTTGAAAGCTTGAGAGATGTGTGGCAAGAAGCCCACTTGAGGGGTTTATAAAGATAGCCCCAAAAGCCAAAAAATCTCCAAAAGCTAGGCTTAGCTTTTGCTTTGCTTTTGTGTGTTTATATATATATATGTATATATATATATGTATATATATATATATGTATATATATATATGGATATATATATTCTAGGGTCTTAAAAAAAATAAAACACCTTTGAAACTGTGGAGAGGGGGTCTTTTAAACTTTTAAAAAAATTTAAACTCAAAAAAAACGAAAGCTCTAAAAAAAACGTACTTTCCTTGCTTTTTTTTCTTTCTTTCCTCCTGGATTAGCTCTGTCGGCTGGTTGCAGCTGCCGTCGCTTGAAGTGGTGTCGGCGCCTGTGTGCAGCCTGCGCATCATGGCAGCGTGCCTGGGCGCCGGCCTGGCCTAGCCTAGGCGCTGCCTGGGCTGGCTACGCATGCCTGGCCGCCTGCCTGGCAGGCCTGGCCGCCTGTGAGCTGCTAGTAGCCCAACGCCTACGACACACACGACACACACGGCCAGTACAACAGTACTCGGCCAACAGACATAGCAACAACGACGCTCTCTCTCGCTCTCTGTGATATGCAGCGGAAGTCTTTGTATCGGTTGATCCTGTCACACAATATGCTCACACCGTCTTCTGTATCCTGAGTTTCGTGAGTTTAGCAATCCATTTCATTTACTTCAAACTTTAAAGAGATGAGAGAGAGATATGAACACTGTACACCAGATTGGGTCCCGAATTACCCACTGAAGGGCCCCCTATCCCGATAACGAGATAGTATTTGCTTTATTACTTTAGAGAGAATGACTTTGGACTGTAGATAAGCCAAACGCAAGATCTCGGAGGATCGGAGAGCAGCTGATCTGTACACTGCTGTAGAAACACCTCAATGACTTGATCTCGAGCCTATGCACTCCTCCCAAGGGCATGAGGAAGGACTGCACACCTGAGGCTCAAAGAAGAAGAAGGTGGACTGTTCTACACACTGTTAGAATGCTGACAACACATATGAATGCTGAGTTACCTTCACCAGATGACTGCTGAATGTGTTGATGATGCACAGAATGCTGGACACTGATGCAAACAACTGTTTCAAGGCTGGAAACTGCTGTAGACTGTTGCTTCAGGGCTGGAATCTGCTGTGGACAGAAACGCAGGTGTCTGGAGAGGGCTGTGGACTGAAACGCATGAGCAACAGATGATTGCAGGGCTGCTGCTGTACGGCTGGAGCAAAACGCAGATGGACTGCTGTACGGCTGCACCAAAACGCAGGTATGAAGGCTGAATGCTGCTGGTTTTCAGGCGTGGAACTGAGCTGAAGATGTATGCTGAATCTAGGGCATGAACTGATGCTGAATTCAGGGCTGAAAGAGGCTAAGGACAGGCACCTAGGGCTGGGCTGAAGCTATGGATCTCAAGGGGCTGGAGAAGAAAGCTTATGGGCACTAGGGCTGGATTAGTCTTGGGCTAAAAGCAAGAGAGAGGAGAGCTCTTAGCACAATGAAGACTGAATGAGCAAAAGAGGCTCTAGGCAAGCCTATTTATACTAACTGGAGGTTGGTCATTTAATAAAGTTAATATTTATAAATGCCCAATAATGCAAATAATGATAAATAAATACTAATAAATATGGAAAAAATACCAGATAAATCCCAGTAAATTCCCTAAGGCTTTGGGGATGTTCTAAATGATGCACAGGCATATGTATGCATATTATGCAAGATGCAGAGTGCTTTCTGATGCAAACCCTAAGGCTTCTACTGACTCTACATGCATGAATGATTCTCTCCAAGTGGGTTAAGGGACTTGACTGACTGACTGACCCACTAAGGCTGAGGAATGACCTACGTAGCTCGTGCCTAACTTATCCTGGATTGAGGATGTACAATGGGGTCACGGCGTACGACAAATATCATCCTACTGGGTTCTAAAACTGTACAAATGTTGCACTTCTGATGATGAGCCACCTTGTCACCATGCACTGAGTGCAGAGTGCATGTGACATTCCCTCCTGATTAGCTTGGCGGCAGGTTCATGGCTTCCAAGTAGTCCGCCAATAACTGGGGATACTCCTGGAAGAACTCCTCGTCGAGCCATACGGCTTCGTGGGTGCCTCGATCTCGGAACTTCGTATAGAACTGACGAATCCGTCGACCGGAACCATGCTTCCATCGATGAAGAAGGATCTGCTCAGGCTCAATAACTTCTGCCTCGTCTACCACGTCTGGCTGCTGTTCATCTGAAACATCAAACACTTCTGGACCAACATATGGTTTTAGCCAAGAAACATGGAAAACATCATGCATTGTCCAACTGGCAGGCAACTTTAACTTCATTGAGACATCACTTATCTTCTTAACTATTGGAAAAGGGCCAAAACTACGGAATGAAAGCTTGGGACAACGTTTGCCCACTTGTTTCAATCTCTGCTTCATGATACGCAAATAGACCCAATCCCCTTCCTTGAAGTGGACATCTCGTCTAGATTTATTTGCCTGTCTGCTATATGCTTCCTGAGCTTTGGTCAAGCGGTCCTTAACTGACTCAATGATCTCGGAAAATGCTTCCGTGGTTTTATTAGCCTCTAAAGATGGAGACACCATTCTCATCAAAAGAGAAGAAAAACGGCGACCAAAGGCTGCTTCATATGGAGTCCGTCCGACACTGGATGAATGCGTGTCGTTCAAGATAGCTTGGACCAACGGAAGATAGTGCTCCCATTTGGACTGCTGGTCATGACAGTATGACTTGAGGACATCAAAGGCCAACTGATTACAAATTTCTGTCTGGCCATCTGTCTGGGGATGGAATGCACTAGACAACTGCAACTTAGTTCCAAAGTTTTCAAATAATGCCCTCCAGAAATGCGAGGTAAACTTGGAATCTCTGTCTGATGTTATGGTGCTAGGCAAACCACAAATTGGATACCAATGCTTGAGAAACAGACGGGCTACGTCCTCGGCTGTGGCCGTATGCTTGC
Organism: Cibotium barometz; assembly: GCF_041138505.1. Classification (NCBI taxonomy): domain Eukaryota; kingdom Viridiplantae; phylum Streptophyta; class Polypodiopsida; order Cyatheales; family Cibotiaceae; genus Cibotium; species Cibotium barometz. The sequence continues at coordinate 38,274,906 of NC_141075.1, read as the reverse complement.
ATGGGATGAGCATGCAGAACTTACTGAAGCGATCCACAATGGTAAAACACTGAGTGTTACGGGATCCAGTGGGTGCTGGTAGAGGCCCTACAAAGTCCATAGATATGTCGATAAAAGGTCCGTCGGGGATAGGCAAAGGTTGAAGTAAACCTGCCTTCTTTGAATGGGGAACCTTGACTTTTTGACAAATCTTACAGGCTTGTACATGTGCATAGACATCACGCCTCATCTTTGGCCAATAAAAGGACCGTTCTAATTTCTCGAGGGTACTGTTGATACCCCTATGTCCTCCAACTAAGGAGTCATGGGCACCATGGAGAAGAGCAGAACGCTTTTCTCGAGTAACACAGAGACGGTTCTTGTAGAACAACCAACCGTTCTGTACTGAATAGTGGCCAGGCTCAGAAGTGAGGGCCAAACTATACTGAGTACCAAACTCAGGGGAGTCGACATATTGGTCTTTCATACTATCTAAGTCCTTCCTCGTGATTTCGAGAATGGTAGCTTCTTGGACTGCCTGGATGCTGGACTTTCGACTGAGAGCATCTGCTACTGGGTTATGCTTACCAGGGATGTATTCAATCATACCTCCAAACTGTTGGAAGATTTGACTCCACCTGGCCTGTCGATCACTCCACTGGGCACTTGGCATAGTCTGAAGCCACTTAAGTGCTTGGTGGTCTGTTTTCACTGTGAAAGCCTGTCCATAAAGAAAAGGCTTCCAATGTTTGAGCGCTGTGATCACACCCAAAAGCTCTTTGTCATATACCGAATAATTCTTTTCAGCGACATCCAACTTTCTGCTGTAATATGCCACGGGTCTATTGTCCTGCTGGAGGACTGCACCTATGGCTACATTGCTGGCATCGGTGATGACCTCGAAAGGTTCGTCCCATGATGCTAACTTTAATACAAGTGCTTCTGAGGCAGCTTTCTGGAGTGCACGGAATGCATCAAGTGCCTTACCTGTAACTGAGACTTTCTGCTTGCGAGTCTTCACCCCCTTGAGCAAGTCGGTAAGAGGTGCTGCAAGGTTGGAAAACTGATGGACATGTGTGCTATAGGCCTGACAAAGACCTACAAATGAACGGATTTCTTGGGCGGTCTTAGAAATATCCCAATCTAAGATCTCCTGAACCTTTGAGGGGTCCAGTCTAATCCCATCGGAACCGATGATGTAGCCCAAATACTGAACTTCCTTAACACCAAAGATAGACTTTTTGGCATTTATGTAGAGCTGGTTATCTCGCAAAAGTTGCAAGACTTTCTCCACATCTTTCTCATGCTGCTCCGCAGTGGCAAAGAAGACTAGTATGTCATCAAGGAATATGAAAACACACTTCCCAATGTGGACTGCGAAAATCCTAGACATCATCTTATTGAACGTTGCTGGTGCATTTGTAAGCCCAAAAGGCATGACTACAAACTCGTAGTGACCACGCTCTGTCCTGAAAGCTGTTTTTGGAATGTCAGCTTCAAAAATGCGGACCTGATGGTAACCACTCTTGAGGTCGATCTTAGTGAAAAACTTAGCACCGTCTAAACGCTCCAAAATGTACTCTATCCTGGGCATAGGAAACTTGTTCTTGATAGTGAGTTTGTTTAATGCCCTGTAGTCTACACAAAGGCGTGCAGACTTGTCCTTCTTTTGGACAAATAGGATAGGTGCAGCAAATGGGGAGGAAGAAGGCCGAATGAATCCGGCTCGGAGAAGCTCAGATAACTGCTTTTCCAACTCGCCCTCTAAAGTCTTGGAAAGACGATAGGGAAACTTGCTAGGAGGGTCTGATCTAGGGACCAAATCAATGTGATGGTCCTCAAGGCGAGAGGGTGGGAGATCGTCCCTAAGCATAATGTCCTGGTGTCTGGATAGGAGGTCTGCTAACTGAGGGACTGAAGATGTAAGGGATGCTACTAATGAGGGAGGGGCTGTTTGAGCACGAACATAAAGGAGTGCTCCTTCTGCTCCCTTGCGGATAGCTCGTCTGGCCTGGAGATGTGAAATCAATGGGATGCCAAGAATGCTTCTATCCCCACGAATCATGACAGGCTCAAGAAAACCTTTACAAATAGTAAAAGTGTCCTGCCCCCAATCGGGAATAGGCTCATACTGACGGAACCACTGAATTCCTAAAATCATGTCACACCCTAACAGAGGGGAGACGAGGAAATCTCGTTGAAATGAGGCCTTCTGAACTTCAAAGGCAAACTGCTGTGCCTTCTGGGAAATGTGGGTGCGAAGACCAGGTGTAAACCCGTCCACATCCAGATGATATGGGACTAATGTGCAGTTCAATTTATTAGCCAACTGGGGAGAGATGGCGTCTTCAGAACTACCCATATCGAAAAGGACTACAAACTGTCAGCCCTGGGCAGAGCCATAAGCTCGGATAAGACTCTTCTGAGCAGCATCGCTCTGACCCTCCTGCTTAGCATCAAATACCACGGATGGTATAGGATGCATGGAAGGTAAAAGTTGAACTGCATTTGAGGTAGTAGGCGGGGCTGGAGGAGCTGGGGAAGCTGTGGCAACTGTGGCAGAAGGAGCTTTGGCAGCTTGTGCCGCTTGCCATTTGTGGCAATCCTTCTTACCATGCCCTATAATATGACAGAAAAAACATCTATTTTCTGACTGATACTTCTTTTGCTCCTCTGGAGGAAGATAACCTCCAGTAATGCCTGCTTTAGCCTTTTCATCAGGGGTTTTTGTTAGGTTCTTTATCCTTCTTACCCCCTGAACTGGAGCTATTACTGCTGTCCTTCTTAGCATCTTTAGAAGATGCGTTACCTTTCCCTGACTGTGCAGCTGATTGCTGCTGCTGGGGTTTGGTACTGGACTGAGATGTCTGCTTGGGCTTGCCCCCGTTGAGCTTCATTTCTTCGTTCTGAGCAAGAGTCAGAGCCCGGTCATATGTACTTGGTTCAAAGTTACGAACTGTGAACCGAATGTTGGAGTCCAATCCACGAATGAATTGCTCCATCTTGGCCTGCTCAGATAACCCTAACTGCTGTGCTAAAGTAATAACCTTACCGGAAAACTGAAGCACTGGGGAACCGTTCTGTCTGAGTCCATAGAACTCGTCTTTCAGACCGGTCATGTACTGAGGCGGGAGAAATCTGGTCTTCAGGTCATGGACAAAGATGTCCCAGTCAAAGGTTGTGACACCTGTAGCCTGGTCAGTATGAATACTAGACCAATGCTGCCACCAAGTGACTGCCTCACCAGTGAGATGGGGAGCCGCTAAGTGGACTTTGTCTTGTGGGTCTGTGATCCTAGCTAATGGAAAATGAGCATTAAATTGATGAACAAATTGATTAACTGAAGAATGATCACACTTACCATCATACTTGCTGAAATTCGGTTGACTGCGAATGATGGTGGTTGCTGCTGCGGGCTGCTGGCTGGTGACACCTATGACTGGGGAGACTGAGGAGAGCTGCTGATACCTCAAGTGTATGGCCTCCTTTTCCCGTTGGTGTTCGAGTAGCATACGTTCTCGATCAAGCTCACGTTGGTGTTCCCGAGCGACGAGTTCAGCCTGACGCCGGTCTTCGTCGATCCTGCGTTGGGCTTCCTCATAGTCCCGTCTTTCTTCTTTTTCTCTTCTTCTTCGGGCCTCGTCCTCTCTCCTTTGTTGTTCCATCTGAAAGAAGAGGGAGATGTAGTCGGGTGCTGCTGCTGCCTCCAAGAGTTGGAGACGCTCCATGAGTAGCTGGTTCTGAGCTCTTAGAAGAGCTATGGTGTCTGCTGTAGGCGGAAGAGCAAGGTCTCCTTCGGGGGAGACGTCTTCCGGCTGATGAGTACTCTCTCGTGTAGACATGATGCTGAAGTCGGTGGTCGTGCCGGAACGCAATCTAACCATCCGAGGATGCCCCCACGCTAGGATACGGTGTGTGTGGACTATCTGAATCTGATACCAATGTGATATGCAGCAGAAATCTTTGTATTGGTTGATCCTGTCACACAATATGCTCACACCGTCTTCTGTATCCTGAGTTTCGTGAGTTTAGCAATCCATTTCATTTACTTCAAACTTTAAAGAGATGAGAGAGAGATATGAACACTGTACACCAGATTGGGTCCCGAATTACCCACTGAAGGGCCCCCTATCCCGATAACGAGATAGTATTTGCTTTATTACTTTAGAGAGAATGACTTTGGACTGTAGATAAGCCAAACGCAAGATCTCGGAGGATCGGAGAGCGGCTGATCTGTACACTGCTGTAGAAACACCTCAATGACTTGATCTCGAGCCTATGCACTCCTCCCAAGGGCATGAGGAAGGACTGCACACATGAGGCTCAAAGAAGAAGAAGGTGGACTGTTCTACACACTGTTAGAATGCTGACAACACATATGAATGCTGAGTTACCTTCACCAGATGACTGCTGAATGTGTTGATGATGCACAGAATGCTGGACACTGATGCAAACAACTGTTTCAAGGCTGGAAACTGCTGTAGACTGTTGCTTCAGGGCTGGAATCTGCTGTGGACAGAAACGCAGGTGTCTGGAGAGGGCTGTGGACTGAAACACATGAGCAACAGATGATTGCAGGGCTGCTGCTGTACGGCTGGAGCAAAACGCAGATGGACTGCTGTACGGCTGCACCAAAACGCAGGTATGAAGGCTGAATGCTGCTGGTTTTCAGGCGTGGAACTGAGCTGAAGATGTATGCTGAATCTAGGGCATGAACTGATGCTGAATTCAGGGCTGAAAGAGGCTAAGGACAGGCACCTAGGGCTGGGCTGAAGCTATGGATCTCAAGGGGCTGGAGAAGAAAGCTTATGGGCACTAGGGCTGGATTAGTCTTGGGCTCAAAGCAAGAGAGAGGAGAGCTCTTAGCACAATGAAGACTGAATGAGCAAAAGAGGCTCTAGGCAAGCCTATTTATACTAACTGGAGGTTGGTCATTTAATAAAGTTAATATTTATAAATGCCCAATAATGCAAATAATGATAAATAAATACTAATAAATATGGGAAAAATACCAGATAAATCCCAGTAAATTCCCTAAGGCTTTGGGGATGTTCTAAATGATGCGCAGGCATATGTATGCATATTATGCAAGATGCAGAGTGCTTTCTGATGCAAACCCTAAGGCTTCTACTGACTCTACATGCATGAATGATTCTCTCCAAGTGGGTTAAGGGACTTGACTGACTGACTGACCCACTAAGGCTGAGGAATGACCTACGTAGCTCGTGCTTGACTTATCCTGGACTGAGGATGTACAATGGGGTCACGGCGTACAACAAATATCATCCTACTGGGTTCTAAAACTATACAAATGTTGCACTTCTGATGATGAGCCATCTTGTCACCATGCACTGAGTGCAGAGTGCATGTGACACTCTCTCTCTCTTGCGCCAAAAAGCAACGAACATGCTTTTTCTGTTTTCTCTCCCTGCAGTTCATGCGACTGCACCAACAAACTCTTCTCTTCTTTGCAAAGCAACGACCCTTACTAAACTACCATCTCCCATCAACATGGGTCTCTTTGATGAAGAAAAAACACATACTGAATCTGAAAACAGCAGTATACACAAAAAAAACAGCAAGCTTTTTAACACATACCTTTCTTCGACCTCTTCTTCTCTACCTACCGACTTGCTCGTTCACGAGGTATGCTCTGATACCACTGTCAAATCCCCACGGATCTCCTCGTGATCGATCTTGGTTCGAGACTCGATGTGAGGATTATATTGTTAATCCTACATATTGTGTACTGATTACTACTCAAGTAATTAAATTAGAACAAGAACCTTCAGGAGAACACTTGAGACAAGATTGAATTGACTTGTTGTTATTAAACTGAGTACAATAGGTCTCTTATATAGGAGATGAAGAGACACATTTGAAGAGGCATGTCCTTTGACGAAAGGACATGACCTTAGACGAAAGGGTACAACTTTTAGGCTAAGGGATGTGTCCATTCGATGTAGAGGCACAACCATTCATCAAGGGATACAACCATTCGTCGAAGGGATGTAGCTATTCGATGAAGAGGTACATCCTTTGGCGAAGAGTCGCAACCAGTCGAGGGTAGGGGTTCCCTTTGGCTGATTACTCTTTGCATCTGCAACAGTAATCAGCAATGAAGAGAGAATCTGATACATAAATACATCACAATCGTGACATTCCCTCCCATTTAAAATAAAACCCAGGGGTAGTTGTTGTGACTCTGGAAGAAGGGAAATGATTGTATTGCTTCTGCATCCAAAGCTCTAGCTGCTAGATCCCATGTCATGGCATTATTGTTGACCATAACAATCTTGCATATACCAAACTGAATATTAACTACATCTGCAACTTGTCTCATCTTTACCAAAAGCATGAGAATCATATCTGTAACTTGAGTAGAACTTTTGTTAACATCATTGGGAACTTCGAGCTTTGTCCAAGAAAAGATTGAATCTTTATTTGCTTCAAGTGAAACTATTGGTAAATTATCTGATTGTGTCGCCACGCTTTCCGGCTGAGAGGCGACAACCACCTGTTGGATGTCTGAAAGGGATTCCACTAATTTTTCTGGAACACAAAAGTCTTCAAGTGTTGTCGTAGGTTGAGAAGAAATATCTTCCATATGCTTTTCTTTGCTCAGAAAGTTGTTCTCGAGACAAGATATGTTCAAAGATTCATTTGCAGCGACTAAAGTCATGCTGCAAGAGTCTGCATCTGATTTATCCTTTGCACCACTGAAGGCAAGGACTGGAGTCTTCATTTTTGAAGAAGAATCATCATTCACCATGGCGTCAGGTATCCGGTCAGAGACAAACACTCCATTTTTCACGGGCGGTGACGAGGGTATCGCTTCTGCCTGGGTCACGGCAAGAAAAGGAGTTGTGGACATTGTATTTGTCACACATGTACAAGAATCTTCTGAATCTTCAGCTTTCTCAGCAGGTATTAAGGCTTCCAATGTAGAAGGGGGAGGTTGAGGTTGTTTGCGCCTCTTAGACCTCTCAAGGATCCTCTTGCACAACGTGAGAATGAGTAAGTCTTCAACACTGCCACCAAGAGCTTGCAAGGACTTGAATGTAGGGCATTGCTCGCGAGGGAAAACTTGTCCAACGTCGCGGCGTTCACGACCGAGTACTCGACTAGGGTCGGACACACGTGCCACTAAGTAAGCCCATCTTGATATGACTGATTTCTTTCCAAGATGTGATCCTTTGGAAGCTTCATGTTGCTGCTTCTGTTGCTGATGATTCCAATAAGAAGTTGGTTGCTTAGAACCGTAACATTTCCAAGAATATCCATGCTGAGGCTTGCGTTGCTCGCACGAAGATACTTTGTGTCTGGTTGTCTCTGAAGAACCATGCTTAGGGTGAGAGAATTTTTGTTGAGAAACATGTTGAAGCTCATCGATACGAGCTTTTGGTTGTTGATGGAACATGGCTTCAAACCGCTGGAATGCAGCTTGTTGCTTTGCATTTTGCTGCTCCAAGGATTTGTTTATAGCCATCAATATGGAGGCCATCTCTTGATCATAACATTGTTCACCGCATCTACCCGAATTCGTTGTGCTGCGGAGGGGGCAGAGATCTCTCATACACCATGGATTTCCTTAAGCTATGAGGTGAACTTGTTCGGTCTTGGAGAACTATCTTAGCAATCAATTGGGTAACCTCACTTGTTGTTGGGAAGCTATAAATAGGTGGGTGTGTAATCCCCATAACAATAGGTTGGTTTTCTTTCTCTCTTTTATGCATACACTGTCTGGGTGGATACAACCCTATTATGACCTTAAGAGTAGGATTTAAGCTAAAAATTGGCACTGCCTATCAAGAAGGCATGGGACACCTTAACTCTCTTAACGGTTCTTAGAAGCTTCTATGTGTCCTACTGTTGTGTAAGGTTGGATAAGGGGATAAGGCTTGGAAAAGGTGTTTTGACCCATGGATTTGGGTGGAGTTGATTTTGTTGTTTATATGGTTGGATTTAATATTAGTGTTTGATTTTTCATTTTATTTAGTTTTTTTTGTGTCGAAATACTTTTTTTAGTGCTCTCTGTTAAGAACTTGCACAACAAGATAATTTAGATTAATTAGATATTAATCACTCAATTAATTTATAATTAATTGAGTGATTAATTAGATATTAATCACTCAATTAATTTATAATTAAACATGAGAATATATTTTTAGCTTAATTAGTTTTTTAATAATTTATTTTATTTACTAGTTAATCTTTGATTAGTGATTAAAACTAATCATTAATCACTAAGCTATCATGACCGCCCATTAGTACTTGATAGTTTTCACTAATAAGCACTAAATCACTCATAACTTGGGATTCTAGACTCAATTTAAAAATCTGAGAACATGATTGGAATCATGAGATTGATCTCTTGGATCTTATAACCTCAATTTGGGCAAATTTGGGCTATAAATTTTCTATTTTTAAACCCTAATTCATGATTGGTGTTATAGGTCATGTTAAAATAGGTTCCATGAACTTTCCCTTGGTGTAATTAGGTATGGTTTTTGATTAGGCATTTGCATTTTAGCATTAAATTAAGTTCATGGAACCTATTTTAACATACCTAATGCAATTCCCTTGGTGTAATTAGGTATGGTTTTTGATTAAGTTCTCTATTATACTCTGTATAGTTTATAGATAAAAGAGAGAGTAATCTCCTTGGTTTTAATTCATAATCAAGGGGATTAACTTGCTTGTTACTTGGATTATTCTAACTAGTGCATAGTCTTAGTATCCAAGCATCATATGTGCTTGGATACTAAGATTAATTAACTACTGCATAATCTTAGTATCCAAGCATTCAATATGCTTCATTGCTTTTACTTTAATGTTAATTGACATACCTTAATTTCATGGGGCTGGTCATACCTTAATGTGGCTAATTGACATTTGGATTGAGTTTGTAAAGTGTTAATTCACATCATACAGGAGGAGACAAACTTGCGTTTAAGGTAAAAACGGGTATAGTATTCTCTATCCTTACTAATAGGGAGTAGATGCATTTTTGGCCCTAAGAACTATAGCTTTCTTGGCCTTTTGCATAGCCATCCAACTCCATATATGTTTACATGGTGTTTTTTTTTTATACTCACTTGGTGCTTTGATGCATTTTGTGGTCTAATTGTGCTTTTAGAAGCTTGCAGGCCCATTCTAGCACACTCTGAATCAGGATTACTTATGGATCAAAAGAACTTGGTGAATCGGTGTAATAGAGCTTAAGGATGGGAATTGGAAGCATGGGACAAGAGCATCTATTTTGCAAGTTGAGCTACTACAAATAGTCCAAGTAAGAACTAGCTTCTAGCCTGGCATAGTGGTAAGGGTAAGATTTCTACCCCACTCTTGCACTGCATATTTTTAGCTTGGAGGTCCTATCAACACCTCCATGCACTAATAATGAACGCATGCATGAGTGGAGTGGGTGAGCCATTATTTGCTTTTGGATTTTACACTTTTATGTGGTTTGGGAGTTTTGGGTGTAGATCTAGTGTCCAACGAAGCTAGTCTGGCATAAGGGCAATTGTCCCTTATTTGGCTAGATCTTGGATCTTTGAAGGGTTTGCAAACACTCTCACAAAGTAAAATGCCACCAAATGCAAACAACTAAGGTGGAAGTAACCTCAACACATCCATGGAAACACAAGTTTGGCATAACTTAGGGCCATTGTCCCTTATTTGGCCAAATCGTGGATCTTCAAAAGGTTTGTAAACACTCTCAACCATTGTGTTGACTAGTCCCCTACCAAGTTTTGGGTGTAGATCTAGTGTCCAACGAAGCTAGTCTGGCATAAGGGCAATTGTCCCTTATTTTCTAGCTAAATTCAAGTATTGCTGGTGGTGGCTGAGCCAACTGAAAAGAGTTTTCTAGCTAAATTCAAGTAATTAGTTCTGGCACTAGTGGCCCTATCTTGTATCAGATGTAGATAAAAAGTAACATCAAGCTAGACACATATAAGGTCTACCTAGCCATCAACTTGCATTTCAAGTCAGAACACTTGTACACTTAATAGCCCTAGACCAAGAAACTATCAAGAGAGTCTAGAATTCCACACCTAGCTCCTATTTTATTTTTCTTGGGTATGACCTTTTGGGTAGTGATCAATGTCAGCCATGTTACCAAGTTTGACCTTTTGGGTAGTGATCAATGTCAGCCATGTATCAAGTTTGACCTTAATTATCGAAGTTTAAGGTTAATGGTATGCATAAATTATGTGAAGCATGCCAACTTGGTAAGCAAGCCAAATATGCTTTCTCACATATGAAAAGAACATCAGTGCAATGCCATTGAATGTTATACATTCGGATGTATGGGGACCAACCAAGACTACAACAATTATAGATTGTAGGTATTATGTTACATTCATTGATGATCACACTAAGAAAGTGTGGGTTTACTTCATGAAAGAGAAAATTGAGGTGTTTGCTTACTTTTAGAGATTTAAAGCCTTGGTCGAGAAGGAAAAAGGCATGGGTGGGGGAGAGTATTCTCCAATGAGTTTAGTGATTTCTTGAAAAAGCTAGGAATCAAGAGAAAATTCACATGCAGATACCCTCCGCTATACAAAATGGTGTTACAAAAAGGAAAAATAGGCACATTGTAGAAGTGGCACGTACATTGATGTCTGAAAAGAATATGCTATATCATTTTTGGATGGAAGCAGCATCAATTGTTTACATTATGAATAGGACCCCCATTATAGTTCTTCATGGTATGACACCTAAACATAAGTTTATAGGCAAAAGGCCAAATACGTCTCACTTGAAAGTGTGTGGATTATGCATATGTGCATGTTTGCAATGAAGTGAGAACAAAATTGAACCCAAAGACAGAAAAATACATCTTCATTGGTTATGCTTTACAGTAGAAAGGTTATAGATGTTATAACCCTACCACTCTTGAGATGCGAGTAAGTAGAGATGTTGTTTTTTATGAGATGGCTAGCTAGTATGCACTAGTAAAGGCAACAAAAGATGCAAATTTAAGCAGTAATGATGCTACCCCACATGTAGAGCAGCAATCACAAGTGCTTAGTGGACCTAGCACAGCAGTGGATCCAATGTTAGTCCATTGTTAGGAAGGTTGAGGACGGATGTAGATACACATGTATCACGCAAAGAGAATGAAAAGGTAAATCAAACTTTTGTGCCAAATTTGTTAGCAGGTTACTCATATATGGATGGTGACTCTAGTGACTCTAAGTAGAGCCTGATGAGAGGAGCTTGGCATTCCTTCAATGGCCTCCTAGTGCAAGGAGAACCAAGGCTGTTTTGAGGATGCCTGGCAATGATCCAAGTGTATGTAGATCTATAAATATTAGATACCATGTTGACAGGTTGAGATATGATATGGATATACATCCTATCATTATGCTTACATTCTTAAAGTAATATAGGAGTGGGAGCCCACTTGTTTTGAGCAAGCACTTGGAAATAAAAACCATGGATGAGGAGATGGCAGCATTGGATCCAAATGCAACATGGCAATTAATGCCTTTGCATAAGAAAAAGAAATCAATTAGATATAAGTGGGTGTATAAGGTCAAGCATAGCTCAGATGGATCAGTGAGAAGGTATAAAGCAAGTGTAACATGCAAAAGCTTATAGACATGATTATAATTTGGATATAGCAAATATTTAGCACCTTGGTTCTTGACAATTTGCACAATGTAGCGTAAGTAAGAGTACAAGAGCAAAGGGGGGGGGAGAGAGAGAGAGAGAGAGAGAGAGAGAGAGAGAGGAGACAATAAGACACATGTAACATGCGGAAGCTTCGGGGTAGATCGATAACTTCAATGCTCAGAAATCAGCAATTGTTCACGACGATGAGAATAACGTACAAAATTGAAAGCAGATGTGCAGAACATATATATATATATATATATATATATATATATATATATATATATATATATATATATATATATATATATATAGAGAGAGAGAGAGAGAGAGAGAGAGAGAGAGAGAGAGAATAGGACACAATATTGGGTCTCGAATACCCTCTGTAGGAACCCTACCACGAATGGTGTATTTGCTTTTATTAGAATGATGCAAAATCTAAAAAGAAAAGATTGACTTACATTGAGATAAATCGCTGCCCTTGACCTTCAACCTTCACCCTTGTGTTAGCTTCTCCCTTAGTTGTTCGGGCGCTTGAGTTGCTACAACACTTTGTGAAATATGAGACACCTCTATCATTTTCTTGGTTGGGCTTTTATACCCTTCTCTAGCCTTGGTCGGCCAGCGTCCTGAAGTCGGATTGCTGTGAAAAAGCTCACGACCTGTTTTAATAAGCATTAAATGCTTATTTTGCCCATCGTTTCACACCTATAATGTTGTCCAGCCTGCGCTTATGTCCTCGATGGGTGTCCAGGCTACTGGGCAACCAAATGCAACTAGTGTGGGGCTACCCCACACACAACCGACTAGCTGGGTAGGGTCTGGGACCCTGTTGGCTGCCTAACCAAAGCCCCTAAGGCTAGCCAACAGCTTGCCTAGCCCACACTAGGCCTGGTGGACTCAGCATGGGGCCCTTCTGGCCCCTTGGGGTGGTTCTAAACCTGCCCCTTGCCCATTGCAAGAGCTTTAGGCTATGATCTAGGGGGTAGCCCTATGGGCTGGCCCCTATTCTACATGTAAACCTACATGGTCTACACAGTTGTCTAACATCTGGTCACAGACCAAACACACAGAGCAACTGACATCATTCCAGAGGGATAATCACAACGTGGACTAGTACTGCTTCATGTGCAGGACAATGCACACCTGACCTCAGACGCATATACAAGACAATGCACACCTGATCTCGAACGCATGGAGTAGAACCGTGGCTTACTCATCTCGGGCTAGGGACTCACATGGGACCAGTTTTCCACTCTAGGTCCTGCATCTTCTTGTTCATATATGTCCATGTGGCATCCAAGTGCGGGATGCACATGACATCCCCTTCTACTTAACTTAACGGAAGCTGCATAGCCTCCAAATTGTCCGTCTCAATAAAGCTGGATAGTCGTTGAATAACTCTTTGTCAAGCCATGCTACTTCGTGGGTCCCTCAATGTCCTGAAACTTTGTGAGGAACTGCCTTTGTCTTTGTCCTGAGCCGTGCTTGAAGCAGTGCAAAAGGATCTATTCTGGAACCATTACTTCAGCTTCATCAATGATATCTGGTTCCGCTTCATCTTTCACTCGGACCTGCATATGGTTTTAACCAACTGACATGGAACACATCGTGCATAGTCTAGCTTGGAGGTAGCTTCAACTTCATTGAAACCTCGTTAATCTTTCTCTGGATGGGAAAAGGTTCGAAGCTCCTGAATGACAACTTTGGGCATCGCTTGCCTACCTATTTCAACCTTTGCCTCATGATCCGAAGATAAACCCAATCACCTTCCAAAAACTTCATATCCCTTCGATCTTTGTTGGCCTGTCAAGTGTAGGCCTCCTGTACTTCAGCCAACCTGTCTTTTAATGACTCTAAAATCTCCTGGTGGTAAGACTTTGTCAATCTTTTCGCTTCAGGCACTGAAGACAAGGCCCTAGTCAATAGCGACTGGAATGGTCTTGCAAATGCTGATTCATATGGAGTCCTGCCAATAGCTGAAGAAAAGGAATCATTCAAAACATCTTAAACTAAAGGCAAATACGATTCCCACTTACCATGTTGATTGTGGACATAACACTTCAGCACATCAAAGGCCAATTGGTTGTAGATTTCTATTTGACCGTCAGTCTGTGGGTAAAATACACTAAAAATTTCAATTTAGTACCAAAGTTATTAAACAATACCCTCCAAAAATGACTGGTGAACTTGGCATCTTGGTCTGACACTATGGTCTTAAGGATCCCGCCAATTGGGTACCAATGCCGACTGAACAAATGGGCATCTTCGGCGTGGTCACATTGGCCCTGTGCATGGAATAAGCATAACAAATTTGCTAAATCTATCAACTATAGTCAAGCACTGAGTATTACGCTTACCCGGACTGGGAGGCAGACTCGTGACAAAATCCATTGATATATCTTGGAAAAGTCCCTCAGGAATTGGTAAGGGTTGTAAAAACAACCCTATCTTCTTCCCACGAGGAGCTTTCACCTTTTGACAAATGTCACATTGTTGCACATGTGCAAACACATCTCGCCTCATCTTTGGCCAATAATATTTCCGTTATAACTTCTCCAAAGTTGAATCCATGCTCCAATGACCACCAGTAATGATGTCATGGGCATCATGGAGGAGAGCTACCCTGAACGACTTCATGACACACAATCTGCCTTTGTAGAAAAGCCATCAAAAAGTTGCATGGTCCTGTGACATCCAATGCTTGTTCCCACTATGTTTCAAATTCCTCGGAATCCACATACATGTGCTTCATGTTGTCTAGTCCCATACCAACAAAATCAAGTCTAGTGGTCTGAATCAAAGTCACATGTCCCTTCTGGCTCAAAGCATCAGCCACTAGATTGGCCTTTCCTGAAAGGTACTCAATCATACCACCAAATGCTAGAATATCTGGCGGGTACTCAATCATACCACCAAATGCTAGAATATCTGGCTCCACGGTGTTGTCGGTCACTCCACTGTGCACTTGGCATTGTCTAAATCTAGCGTAATGCCTGATGTCAGTGCAAACCTCAAATTCACGGCCATAAAAGAAATGTTTCCACTATTTTAGGGCCTGAATAATTGCGAGGAGTTCGTAGACTGAGTAATTATTTTTCACGAGCAGTAACTTACGAGACATGTAAGCTACTGGATGGCCATTCTATTGTAATACACCTCGCTCGCATCGATGATCACTTGGAACATCTTGTCCCACGAGGCAAGCGCTAGACAAGGCACTTTTGACAAAGCCACCTTGAGGATCTTGAATGCCTCCATAGCTCGTGGAGTCATTCGAATCTGCTACCTTTTAGTCTTGACACTCTTTAGCAAATCGGTGAGATCCGGCGAGCGGTCAGAAAACTTATCTATGTGGGTGGAGTATGCCTGGCATATACCCACAAAGGATCTAATGTCATAAGCCATCTATGGTACTTCCCAATTGACAATCTCGGCCACCTTGGCTAGATCAAGTCGAATGCCTTCTGCACTAATTATATATCCAAGGTAATGAACCTTGAACAAATAAAATTCCGACTTCTTCTCATTGATGTAGAGCTTGTTGCTTTCCAGCAACTTCAGGACTTTCTCCACATCAATGTCATGCTGCTCAATAGTAGCTGAAAATACCAGTATGTCGTCTAGAAATATGAACACACACTTTCCAATCGATTCCCGGAACACTCGCATCATCATGTGGTATAATGTGGCTAGGGCCGTTTGTCAAGCCAAAAGGCATGACCACAAATTCATAGTGGGCTCATTCCGTACAGAAGGCTGTCTTGGGGATGTCCCCCTCAAGAATCCTCACCTGGTGGTACCCACTCTTCAAATCGAGTTTTGAGAACACCTTAGCCCCATTCAGCCTCTCGAGAATATAGTCTATTCGAGGCATTGGGAATCTACTCTTGATAGTCAACTTATTGAGTGCACAATAATTGACACGCAATCAAGAAGAACCATCTTTCTTCTTGAAAAACATGATCGATGCTCAAATGGCGGCGATACACTGGACAGATGAAGCCCGATTGCAACAATTCTTGGAGTTGGCAGTCCAAGTCCGATTGCATTGCCTCGGAAAGGCAATATGGAAACTTGCTCGGGGGTTCCAGACCTGGGAGGAGGTCAATCTTATGTTCCTTCGGTCTGGACGGGGGGATCTAGGAAGGGAGTTTGTCCCGAAGAAAAATCTTATGGAACTTTTCATGGAGAGCCAAATACTTCTCGAAAGCACTGGCCATGATTTGGGTAGTCTGGATGTAAATCATCGCACAATGTGAGCCTTTCCTGATTGCTCGTTTAGCCTGCAAGTGTCTTACGAGCGAAAAGTTCAGGATTCTTGGCTCACACTTAATGGTTGCTCGGGTCATTGGACACATTCCGACTAATCTGGAAAGTGTGCTTATCCCACTTGACATCAGGATGGAACTTATGAAACCACTAAATGCCCAAGATTATGTATGCTCCTCCAAGAGGGGCAACCAAAAAATCGCGCACAAACTCTATGCCTTGAATGACTAATTTAGCACCTAGAGCTTCAAACTTGATGCTCGTCGTCATGCGTGTGCTAAACCCTCAACTTGCTTATCCACCGAAGTCAAGATGCAGTATGGCAGCTTATGTTTGGGACGAGTTTGTCCTCGACCTTAAGCAGCGATTTCTACCGTCCCATTACCTTGAGCGACTCGAAGACGAGTTTAGAGGAGCACGTCAAAACGTGCAACCAGTCCTTCCATTTGCCAATAAAATTTGAAACTTATGTTTGTAGTTGGGCTTATTTCATCTGGACAAGAAAGGGAAATTCCTTTATGGCCTTGACACACAAATCCAGTGGGAGGTGCATATGTTTAGGCCAGTCACCTTCGAAGACACACTCTCGCTTGCACACAGAGTGCTAAAATGAAGCACAATGGCGGAAAGCCCAAGACTTCTCAGCCTGCTACTCCCAAGGCGAACACCTCGATCGTGGAAAAAAGGCCAGAACCACACGGGGTCGTCCCTAGGAAAGAGCACGGGAGCCTCTAGCTCCAAGAACTCGACCAATGCGCCCAAACTTACTCCAGACCAGAGAGCTCAGGAAGGCGAGACCGGTGGCAAGTTGAGTGCCGAGGAGATCGTCGCAAAACAAGGAGGGTAGGTGTTTCTTTTGTCATAGAAAAGGACACACTTCTCGGGAGTGTCCTTAGAAGACTACCATTGCAAAGACCGCCACCCCAGCCTCCATAGCTTTAGTGGTGAGCCCAGCTTCCACATAGACCCAGGCTATCCCTAGTTCTTCGGATCCCAATGCTTCGGTTGGAGAAATCATTAGCCAGGAGCTCAAAGATAAGCAGAAGGGTGTCCATGACCAAGAGTATGAGCGCAATGAATTTCTCAAGACCTTTGGCTACATAGGTGGCCAGAGAGTCATTGTCTTGTTTGACAGCGGTAGCACAGAGGACGTGGTCGGAGCAGGCCGCTCGGCATACCCGCCATTATACTTATTGAAGTTCATTTTCTCGGGAAAATGACATGAGGAAGCTGCTGGTGTCAGTCTTGCGTCCAAAGCCACAAGGTATTGTTCATGTTCCACACATCGCATGGCATCATCTTCACGTTGTCGAATCTCCATTGCACACATCTGCAACTCAAGCATCGAACTCAGTCGTCGCAGTCGTGACCCTTCGAAAGGGTCCCTTTGTAGAGGATCTGGAATCTGGGAAACGGAAGGAGAGGGAGAAGGAGACAAAAAAAGAGGAGCTGGAGAACGAGTGTGCTCTTACAGAGCCAATATTTGTGACTTCTGCTCTTGCAATTTGGTACCCTTTTCTACGATTGCTTGCATCATCTTTTGGAACATCTCTGGTACACTCATGCCTGATGCCCTAGATGGACTGCCTGGTGCACTTCGGTCCCAAGGTTCTTGTTCTCTCTCGTTCGTCGTAGCTTGCCATAGTAGCAGGAAAATGCACTACCTTTCGAGAGCGCAATCTGACCATCCACTATGTGTGTGGGAGACTTCCGGAGGCTGAAAACCGTCTATCCTTCAAGGGATAGGAGTCACTCTGAAAGGGTAGTCCACCGGAGTTTGGAAACCAAACACACAAGCGACAAAAAATTTATGGGCTTATTTTCTTCTTTTTCTTACTGAATCTTTACACTTGAAGTAAGCTATGATACCACTATAACATGTAGAAGCTTCAGGGTAGATCGGTAACTTCAATGCTCAGAAATCAGCAATCGTTCACAACGAGAATAACGCACAAAACTAAAAGTAGATGTGCAAAAAATAGAGAGAGAGAGAGAGAGAGAGAGAGAGAGAGAGAGAGAGAATATGACACAGTATTGGGTCCCGAATACCCTCTATAGTAGGGCCCCTACCACGAATGGTGTATTTGCTTTTATTAGAATGATGTAAAATCTGAAAAGAAAGACTGACTTGACCTATTTTGGCTGAGATAAATCTTTGCCCTTGACCTTCAAACTTCACCCTTGCGTTAGCTTCCCCCTTGGTTGTTCGGACCCTTGAGTTGCTGCACTTTGTGAAATATGAGATACCTCCATCGTTTTCTTGGCTGGGCTTTTATACCCTTCTCTAGCCCTAGTCGAGTAGCATCCTAAAGTCGGATTGCTATGAAAAAGCTCACGAATCATTAAATGCTTGTTTTGCCCATCATTTCACATCTATAATGTTGTCCAGCCTATGCTTATGCCGTAGTTGGGTGTCCAGGCTACTCGGCAGCCAAATGCAACTAGTGTGGGGCTGCCCCACACACACCAACTGGCTGTGGGACCCTGTCAGCTGCCTGGCCAAAGCCCCTAGGGCTGGCCGACAGCCTGCCCAGCACACACTAGGGCTGGTGGGCTCAGTATGGGCCCTCTTGGCCCCTTGGGGTGGTTCTAAACCTCCCCCATTACCACTGCAAGAGCTTTAGGCTCTGATCTAGGGTAGCCCTATCACTTGGCCCCTATTCTACAGGAAAACCTACATGGTCTACACAGCTATCTGACATCTGGTCGCAGACCAAACACAAAGCAACTAACATCATTCCAGAGGGAGACTCACAAAGCGGACTGGCACTGCTTCATGTGCAGGAGGACAATGTACACCTGACCTCAGACGCATGTGCAGGACAATGCACACCTAACCTCGGATGCATGGAGTAGAACCCTAGCTGACTCGTATGGGACCAGTTTTCCACTTCAGGTCTTGCACCTTCTTGTTCTAGACACAATGAATACCTTAGCTACTTCATGTTGGGAGGTCTTCGATTTTCCGTTATTGTACTTCATCTCAACACTTTGCACAAGAGAAAGTGCCCGATCAAAAGGTTATGATTCGAACACACGCACATCCCATTGTATTTTCATGTCCAAACCGTAGAGGAATTGTCTTCTTTTGTCTACATCCAGCTTTTGCAATTGTAAAGCCAGGTGAGTGACTTTGTTTGTAAATTGTAGGGCAAGTAGCGCGTTCTAGTGCAATCCCCAAAACTCATCCCCCAGAGTCGCTCAAGATAATGAGGTGGTAGAAACCGCTTCTTGAGGTCACTAACAAACTGGTCCCACCCATAGTTAGCAACTCCAAGTGATTCCACCATGAGAAGGCTTCCCCTCCTTCGATGTAGCAACTAGCTAACAGCACCTTCTCTATATCTCACTTCCTACCAACAAGCAAAGTAGGCTTCAAATTGATCAATCAAAGAATGAAGAGTTGTGGGATCAAGTTTACTGCTATACTTACTGAAATTCATTCTCTCATGAAGACAAGTCAAGGAAGTTGCGGGCTGACCTTGCGAGACGAGAAGTGCAAGGTATCACTCATGCTCCACGTGTTGTCATTATGGTCATCGAGTGCAAGAGCACGGGATGTTGCTGCCTATGTTTAAATCTCTACCGTCTGTACCTGCACTTCATATAATGCACGAGAATGCTATGTTAACTCCTGAAGAGGGAGATAGCCAAAGCATGTATCTGGGAAGGGTTCTCGGTGTGATGATTTTGGTAGAGGAGAGGGGGGGAGAATGGGTGTCAAGGCTTCTTGAAGAGGTATCTATTTCTCCACCTTTTGGAAGAAATCGTTGTCAAGGAAACAATATGAGAGTGATGCACATCTAGATTTTGTGTGCAGGTTATGTAAAGCCTTGTATAGCTTGAAGCAGGTACCCAGAGCATGGTCAAACAAGATCGAGAAGTATCTTGTTACCATTAGATTTCAGATATCCAATGTAGATTTTTTACTTTATGTGAAAAAGACATTTAAATATATTAGTCTATCTGTCTTTTTTACTTTATGTGAAAAAGACATACAAAAGAATCATGATACTAGTCATTTATCTGGATGACTTGATTAGCACTGGTGACAGCGATACTGACATAAATGATGTCAGTATGCTTTTGATGTAAAAGTTTGAGATGAAGGATTTGAATGAGCTGCGATATTTATTGGGGGTATAAAGATGGTGAGATCACCTCATGACATTTTGTTGTTACAGAGATGGTTAGGCTTGGACATGTCGTCCAAGTATGGTATGGCAGGTTGTAAGCCTATTTGAGTACCATTGGAGCAAAACACAAAGCCAAAAAAAACTTCTTTAAAAAATGTCTGAAACCATTTTTAAACCTGATCCAGAAACACAAACAGGGATCTTTGATATGCGAACCCAATGTGGACTAAATTGTTAAAAACGACAGATTCAATCATAGCTATAGTGCATCGAACCACACCTCCTCAAACCAACCAAGCCTTCGATCCCAGTAAATGACTGGCACTCAACAAAGTGCTCCCCTATTAAGAAGGCTAGCCTCCTTCGACTCCACCTCAAGTGGGGAGCTTTGGGAGGAAATGAACAGATCTTGCATTAGCTTCCTTCCATTGTCTTTTATGAGAAAGAACTATCACAAAAGACCGTCTCTTCTTGCCTCCATCTAGGCATTGAGAGCTCTCCCTTCACCCCTTTGGCAAGAAGCATTCCAGTGCGACCAATGGAGTGAGGATGCAATGGACGAGCTAATGGGAAGTTGCATTTGCGGCTCAAAGGCAAGACCCAACGACACATGCTTCGGCAAGGCTAAGGTAAATGCTTTACTTGAACAACAAATAAAAATAAATATATAAAGCATATTTTAAACATTGTGATCAACTCTAATATGATTAATGACAAGGCTAAGGTAAGCTCTTTATTTGAACAACGACACATGCTTCGGCAAGGCTAAGGTAAGCTCTTTACTTGAACAACGAAGAAAAATAAATGTATAAAGCGTATTTTAAACATTGTGATCAACTCTAATATGATTAATGGCAATCCTCGTAGTGTGGGAAATGCATTGGTTTTCAGGATACGAGCTGCCTCACACCCCTTCAGTACAGTTTGGACTGTCCTTTTCTCCACCTTCCTCATGAGGACACCAACCGGGTTATCCAGTTAGATCTTCTCAACCACTACACCCACTGCACATAGATCACATCTTCGGAGCTCCTACCGAAGATGCACCTCTACAGAGATCACTTCCTCAGCCTCATTGAGGATGGATTCATCCAACAACAACCGGCTACCTGTAGATACGAGTTTCATCCCACCACCTCACAATGGAGACAGGAGAGCTGAGCACGTCTTCAGAGCCGAGGAGCTCATACGGAGACCTAGGGAGGAGAGGATCTACCAATTGTGCCACAAAGGTTGAGACAAAGGAGCATTACATATGTTGCTGCCTAGTATACCATGAGGGATTTGACCCACTTTCCAAGATCATTGACTTCTCGAACACCAAGGCTCTTCTTGCTCGAGCTCCACGCGGTCAAAGGGACACTGTCTTGAGAGAGCTTCAACCCTCGCCCCCCAACCCCTCCCTCACCAACCAACCATCACCAACTTCTTCAAGACCTAGGAGGAGGACACCCATACAATGGATCCCGTAGACCCACCTCAGGCTGTTGTCGATCCACCTCACCCAAGAGGAGTTACCTTAGACACGCCGCGGGCCTCCACATTCCAACGTGCCCCACACCCCCGACCCCTTGGACCTCAACCATGATCTCCTCATCAACACCAGATCCAAGACATGCTACATTGCCATCGAGCTACCTTTCCACATGACGTAACTGAGGGAGGCCATACTCATTAGCCCCATGCTTGATATTTTGGAGAGTGGGATGCCATCTATAGGGGGTTGATGCTCCTCTCATGTTTCATGTTTCATGTTTCATGTTCCTTGTATTCCATGAATTTCCATGGACAGTTTTGTATCAATCCATTGAGATAGTTTAGATTTGTTATAATTCTATGATGAGTATGCCACGGATATTATTGTCTCACTTTGGTCTCATTGGCCCATTGGGTTTTTAGTAGATGCTCTCTCTGTGGCCCATTGGGTTTTTAGTAGACTCTCTCTCTCTCTCTCTCAACACAAGTGTGTAGGTGTAGGGCTGTGTGTGTGCGTGTTGTGCGCATGCGCGCACGCATGCGCGCGCGCGCGTGCGTGTGTGTGTGTGTGTGTGTGTGTGTGTGTGTGTGAGAGAGAGAGAGAGAGAGAGCTTCAAATGTCAACTTTATCATGCGCTGCATGGACTACATGCGATCATATCCCCACTCACAACCGAAGAGTAAGAGCATGCTCGTGCAAAAGGGTATCCTTAGTTGTCTTTATAAAATAAACCAACATTTTTCACTTTTCCCATGGTGGGCAGAGTCAGCCATGATGAAAGCTCCCACTACAGCACGCGCATGCACACACTAAGGATAGCTGGTCATGCAACAGTAACATTTACCATCATGTCACACAATACACAAAAGAAGCTTCCCATACACCTGTCTTACCATTGCGAAACTAGAGGAGCAATCAAACAATCCAGGCCTAGCAATGGTACCCATGCATACTAAACAAAAAGAAACATTGCAAACAGCCTAAAGGGAGCTAGAACACCATAGCAGTCTTTCAACATAGGACTTAAACCAAGAGGTACACAAAGACAGCTCCACGAACACTCAAACTGGACTACATACGCTCATCGCATTTGGCGCACGGATTCGCACACTTACATGCATGCATGTGTAACTTAGCAATAACAAAAGCATGTCACACTACACAAGTGTTCACCATGTGGACACGTCAATCAAAGACCAAGTTAGAAAGAATACTAGAAAGAGAATACATACTTCCAGACCATATTTCTCCGTATTCATGTGAAACAATCCTGCAGCTTGGGTGAGTTATTGAATGTACACCATTAAGAGTATGTAATGTCTCGGTCTAAACCAGCCTTGTACTACTTAGCAAGGACCACCACCAGTAGAACAGTAGTCATAACTTAAAAGAATCAAACAAAAGGGAGACTAGCAATAAGCCACTCTAACAGGTACAGGAGAGTGATTTGATTCCCCCAAGGTTTTCTTTTCTTGGCCTTGCTCCACCCTCAGAGGAGAATTGTGACTGTTGAGCAGACTTTCCTGCTCTTCTTTTTGAATAAATGGCTCCAAAGTTTTGTCACTGCCCTCCATGAGCTCCTGTACGACAGGAGAATCAACTGTTACCTCATCACTGTTCATGGAGGGAGGGTCAGGAACATCCTTATCTCTGGAATTTCGACCCCGTTGCTCCTGCACCACAAACTCGTGACCAATGCATCCTGAAAGCTCCTGAGCTTCCATGGAAACCTTATCATCCTTCAGCTCACCAGAAGGTGGATAAGTTTCCACAAACACCTTGAGTTCAACCTCATGTTGTTTCACACCCTCTGCTGCCGATTTTGTTACAACTCGTTCGGATTGCTCTGTCACTTCTAATACCATATTTTCTTCCACGGGGGTTAAGCTTGCATCCTCCACTTGCTTCTCAGCAGGCTTTTCTGAAACAGTCGCTTTACTTGCTTGGTCTTCCATAACTTTCTTGTCATTGCCTTCACTTATGTGAAGCTCACCATTAAGTGTTCCATCCTGAGCTGCACCATCACCAAGCATCGTGGTTTTATCTTGCAAGTCATGCATGACTTCATCATTTCCTGTATCATCCACAGCATCTGGAGCAGCACCCTTGTCAACCAAACCAGAAAATCTACCAGCTTTTTTTGCACGCTTTCGAAGGGGAGTTGTGGCTTGATCATCCCCTGTAGAATCTCCATCAATTTCTGAGGCATTCCGCTTGCCCTGCTTTTTTGGTGTGCTTTCTTCATTCTCATTGCCTTCTCTTGTAGAAAACCTTGCTGATCGCCTTACAGGTGTCTTGTCTCCTGGTAGACAAAATGCTAGTTAAAAAATCAACCTCAGGTGCTAAATACTCAAGACCATTAACCTTTTTTCATCATAATGTATACCTGAACTCCAGATGAACTCTGAAATTGCAGGGCCATCAGGATGAGCCTTGAGGTAACGTTGAAGATGCCACTTTGACTGTACCTCCTGGCCATCGGGTGCAATAAAGATGACATCATATTTCTTGGGAGTGAACCCCTTCGCCTTTGTAGGCACAAGCTACACAGAGACAAGAGAGCAGCTGCTTGTTAGATATGGTGACAGTAAATAAGCAGCCAAGAAACAGCCTCCTTCCCTTGAGTGAAAAGATCCTGTGATAGCAAGTGTTGGAAGTGGCTCATCACACAATTGGGAAAACTTTCTTGATGGCTCACACAACTAGACATCATATAGTGAGTTGGGAGCCACCATCAACACCTTTACCCAATAATGATCTTAGATAAATATTAGTTGTTTACAGCTTATGGAAGCATCTGATGATCACACTCGGGAAACCTTGTGATGCCCTATATTTTACCTATTGTTTTTTTTTTTTTGAATTATATCTTTGCTTTGAATGCTTAGCCATGTCTGGAATTTCATTTTCTGATCATTCGTTTTTGTGTGGAGCATACATTTGTTTTTTATTTTGTGAGCAACTTTTGAGTAGGTTGAAAATAGAATCTCACAAAGAGTTGTATGAGAGTGTTGTAGGATTTTCATGGTATAGTAATTTTGTTCCCTTGAACCCTAGCTAATTCATCCATTCGGGTTCCCAAATGATGGCTACAATGTAACATGTGGACGCTTCGGGGGAGATCGGTAACTTCAATGCTCAGAAATCAGCACACTTTTCACGACGAGAATAACGCACAAAAATTGAATATAGATGTGCAGAAAATAGAGAGAGAGAGAGAGAGAGAGAGAGAGAGGGAGAAGAGGACACAGTATTGGGTCCCAAATACCCTCTGTAGGGCCCCCACCACAGATGGTGTATTTGCTTTTATTAGAATGATGCAAAATCTGAAATAAAAGACTGAACCTCAACCTTCTACCCTTGACTTGCAAAATCCACCCTTGCATTAGCTTCTTCTTGGCTGTCCTGGCCCCTTGATTGGCTTCAGCACTTGGTGATATATGAGATAGTTGTGAGCATTATTCATCTCCTGGTAGTGTGCCCAAGTTGTGTATCAGGGGTGCGCAGATTTATCCCGGGCAGCACCATATTTTTTCCATCTGTTCAGGGCCCTTGGTTGTAGGGTTGGCCACTCACATGTTTATTTTGTCTAGTCGTGGGTCTTTTTTTTCTAGAGCAAGTCGGCCAGCTCCAGTAGGGGCTATATAAGGCCAGGCTCTTACTCATTTGTAGACATCTTCACAGGGGCTTCCAGGCCCGGGTCCTCCCTCAAGGGAGTTGCTCATCATGCCCTCACGTACGGCGGGGACCACCCCTTGCACAGGGCTGTTTGTATCATTGCTTCTTCATCATTATGCAGATTCGTTTTCTCTCTCTCTGCCTATGTCTCACGCTTTCCGCTGCGCACTTTTGACATGGTATCAGAGCACCAGGTTGAAGCTCTTCTACAGAAGGTGTTCTGGCGTTTTTTTGAGACAGAAGGATTTCAGTGTTTTTTTCTCCAAAGGAGATGCTGGGCAGCATGGCAGCGTTTTTCTCCAAAGGGGGTGCTGGGCAGCATGGCTGCGTTTTCCCCTAGAGGAGGTGCTGAAGGTGCTGTGTTTTCCTCTTCCGTCTCTTCTTCTTGGTACACGTGCTGCCGGCTGGTTACAACAGTGTTTTTTGCATTATCTCATCAGCGTTTTTGGAGGCAGTGGAGGCAAGTGTTCTTTTCCAAGAATGGTGACTTCCCACATGGCCTTGAGCCCTTGCTCGCCCAATCTTTGCTTTGTCAGAGTTTTCAGACTCATGGGTGCACACTTGGATTCACATCCTTGAGGTGTGTGGAAGACAGTTAGTCCTTTCTCGACAGAAGAGGGGGTCTATGAGTTTGTGCTAGTTCAGCATAGTTTTGCTGGTGTACAAGTGTTTCCTTTAGGTTCTCAGGGTGTTCACCTTGAGACAGGGATGTGGTTACTTGGCAAGGTGAGCCACTCCTATTCCCCAGGCACATGGTGTCACCAATTGGCCGACCATTTGGTCCATCTCCAGTTGTGTGTCTCGTTCACTTGAGGCCAGGCCGGTGTCTCATGTGAAGAGGCCAGTATTTTTGCTTGACATGGACGGGAGCCAGATTGGTGCCACCCGTGTGTTAGCAGGATGGTGTCGTATATGGACGGGAGCCAGACTGGTGCCACCCGTGTATGACCTAGACTGTGTTCTATCCATGGGATTGTCACGCCATGGAAGGACCAGTATTTGTGCCGTGTCTTGCCTATGGGACTGTCACTCCATAGGAAGACCAAGATTTATGTTTTATGTCATGCCATTTTTGTGCCCGACAGATATTTCGTACTTGTTCCATGAACGGGAGATATGTCCATGATACTATTTGCACATGCACTCATGTTTTGCATGTTTGAAACTGTTTTCGCATGACTTGTATTTTTGTGTTTGCCTGCTTGACGTGTCACTTACTGAGCAGGGACGCCTGCCAGTGAGTCGTGAAGTTTGCTCTGTCTTTTGACAAGTTTTGTTGCATGTGAACAGGTGGTAAGTATATTGCACTTGTTGGTGTAAAAGTTTTTTTTTTTTCCCGAGAAAAGATCCTTTCATTAGTTATATAAAAACGCCCGTAGGGCTACAAAAGATCCTCTCCTGCTCACAAGAAAAACAGAGCAGTGAACAAAGCAAGGCAGCCCGAGAGACTCTCCCTAGGTGCTGCAAAATACAAGCATCACTACAAAGAACTGAGGGGCTAAATCATACAATAGGAGGGGGGAAAAGCCAAACAGGTGGCCTGTAATGCCAACGGGGGGATCCCGCATGTAGGGTATAGAAGGGGCCGCTACGCCAGGTGGTGTGAAAGGCCTGGCGCCGCAAGATCGCCTCATCCAAGTCGCCCCGGATGCGGTCATACTGTCCTCGCAGGGTGTGGATCAACTCCTGCCAAATCCCCCGTACAGTCTCTGCTGGTGGCTCCAGTCTCCCCTCAAAGGCCCTGAAACACCGGGCCCTCCAGGTGAACCAGATGGTGAGGCTGCTGAGGAGCTCCCATCGTAAATCCCTCTCCTGTGTCCAGCTGGCGGACGAGAAATCCGGTGACGGAACAAGGCGAGGCTGGCCCCTAATGAATCTGATGGCCTGACTGTCCTGCTCCATCTCATAGCCCATAGCAGGCCCTGACGAAGTCGACCAAGCAGCGGCACCCCACGTAAGCATACCCTCTGGAGAGAAGGGGGCCAGAATACGCAGCATCCGCAGCCAAATCTGCTGCGCCTGAGGGCAATCCCATAGGCAATGTCTCTGTTTCTCCATAGGGTGGCCGCATCGGACGTAGGCCGCCGGAAGACCGCTGAAAACAAGCCAGGTGCCAACTGCTGAGCCCCTGTGGGCGACCAGCCCCACTGGAAAGTCGAGATCCTGCGAGCTTGTCGACTAGCCCAAAGCCGGGCCCAAAAATCCTCCAGGAACTCCTGTGAAAGTCCCTGTAGCCGCCAGTGCCCCGCTGCAGCTGGAGAGACCATCCTCCTCGCCGTCAAAATATGCCGCCCCAGCCGAACAGTATACTGGAAAAAGGTGATCTCTGTGGCCTCAAGGGATGCATAAGGATCATGCCACTCGTACTCCCCAGGGTCCCACTGTAGCCGGGCCAAGGGGCGCGCTGCATATGCCCATATGCGCCAATCCGGGAGCACATCTGCAGGGTCTGGGTCAATATGCCACTTCCGAGAAGCGGCGGCCACTACCCGAATCCTCTGAAAGGTGCACTCTGCAACCAAAGGCGACTCCACCTCCACTCTCTGAAGTCTACCCTCATCCTGAATCTCATAGTAGAGGCATCTGCCATCCTCAGTGCAAGCTCGGACAGCAATCAGGATCTCCAACTGTGTAAAGGCTCCCATCCACCGTGGGGCCACTAGCTCGATAGGCGTGAACCACTCCTCTGTGAGTGCCTCCTGAATATCATCCCTCATAATCAACCCCCCTCTGAAGTGACTCAGCCTCTCCACCTGAATCTCCTCTGGGAGACTGCAGAAGGCCTGCCAGTCTCCAAAACTACGTGCTGGGCCTGCCGCCAAAGGTCCCCAGGCTAGACGAGGCCGAGAACCCAGCATATGACCCTGCTCTGTGCGAACCGCTGGGCTCCAGATGAGCGGCTGTCTGGCCCGCTCCTCAACACAAGAAGGAGGTCGCTGAGAGAGCCCCGGTCTCAGCAGCTCCCAAGCTCTCAGGATGCTCAAAGCAAATCTGTCCTCCCATCCTCTACTGAGGCCTGTCCTCATCATCTCTATGAAGATCCATCGAATCTTTGGTGCCCAAGTGCCCCCTGCTGGGGGAGCCCGAGCCTGCAGCCGCTGCAAGAGAAGCTCTTTCCAAGGCTCAACGCCTGGAAGCAGCCCCCGAACAATAAGCTTCCCCAATAAGGCTCTACTCTGATCGACTGGATCTATAATGCCCAAGCCTCCCTGAGCCAGCGGAAGTGTAATAACTGCCCATGCAACCTTTGCCCGGGCTGGCTGACCGTCCCGCCTAGACCAAAGAAAGTTCCTGATCAGCCTCTGTACCTGGCTGATGCAAGAGCTTGAGAAGATCCAGCAAGACGTAATGTACCACATGGTCGCTAACAGCACCTGATTTGCCACCACCACCCTCCCAGCCAAGGATAGTCGAGCTATACTCCAATACCAAAGCTTCTTCCGGATGCTCAGAAGAAGCGGGGCAATCTGCTGCTCAGGTGACAAATCTAGTCCAATCTGGCATCCCAAATACCGCACTGGTGTGCCAGGAGGAATCCATCTAAAACCGGGGTCCGGGCTCCATGCCGGAGTGGGAGCGCTGCTGATCCAAAAGGCCACTGTCTTGCGCCAATTGATCAATGCTCCCGAAGCTGCACTAAAAACCTGGAGCGACTGCTCTGCCCGAAGAAGATTGGCCTCTTGGCCATGCAAAAATAAGCCCGTGTCGTCAGCAAACTCAGCATCGAGCAGGTCCTCCCCCCGGACTGGGAGCTGGAGTCCTCTCAAACCAACCTCCTCTACCGTCAAATACATGCTCATAGCCTCCGCAAAGAAGAGAAAAAGAAAAGGGGCGAGGGGACACCCCTCATGGACTGATCTGGTCAGCTCAAAACTCGGCCCCCGTCCTCCTGCAATCAACACCTGGCTACGAGCTGTGGAATACAGAGCCGCCATCCCTCTAATCCAACCTAGCTCAAAGCCCAGGCGAAGCATAGTGCCTTCTAAGAAACCCCAATCGACTCTATCGTATGCCTTCTCAAAATCGAGAAGCATCACGACCGAGTCCTCACCAAGAAATCTAGCTCGAACCGTCGCCTCCCAGAAGGTGAAAATATTGTCAAGGATACTGCGCTCCTTGACGAATCCTGTCTGGGTAGCATGAATCAACTCCCCCAGGAAGGGCTGGATCCTCAAACTCAAGGCCTTTGCTAAGACCTTGTAGACAATATTGAGGATCGTAATAGGTCTCCAATGCCGAATATCATCTGATACTCCCTCCCCCTTGGGGGTAAGAAAGATCAAGCCCTCTGAAAAGCTCTGTGGCATCACGCCAGTGTCCAAAACATACTGAAAGCCCCTGCGGAGGCCTGGCCCCAAAAGGTCCCAATAGCGCATAAAAAAGGCAGGCGTCAGTCCGTCCTCCCTTGGGCAACTATGTCGCGGCAGGACCCTCAAGGCATCAGCAAGCTCAACCTCTGAAAGAGGCGCACCAAGAACTGTGCGCATACGATCTGTGACCCTCCTCTGGGCCCACACAGTCTGTCTGCAAGCATCCCGATCCTCAGTGGCTGGCTCCGCTGAAAGCAGGTCTCTATAGAATCCAGTGGCAATGGCTCTGATCTCCCCAGGCTCAGTAGCTACCGATCCATCCGGCCTTCCAAGCTGACGGACTCCTACTCGAGCATGGCGGGGTCCAGTAATCTCAAAAAACTCCCCAGTCACTCTATCACCAAGCTGCGTCCACTGAGAGGCCTTGCGACGATAGTAAAACTCATGTCTCTACTCCTCTGCCTCTCTAACCTCCTGGCGTGCCTGGCTCAGCTGGGACGCCACCCACTCACATGTAGGCTGCTACTCCTGAAGGCGCTGAAGCGAAGCAAGGCTGCGTCTCAGCCGATGCTCCCGCTCGCGAATCTCCCCCAACCGTGTCAAAGCTGCAGCGTGCAGAAAAGAACTAAGCTCGATGAGTCCCTAGGCACACTGGCCTGCTGCATCCTGGTCAGAGCACTGACTATCATGCCAGATCCTCTCAATGCCCTCAACGAGACTAGGATCTGTAAGTACCCTCTCTGGGATCCTCAACTACAAGCTGGGCTCCCGTGACCTCTCCTCAAATGTCAAAATAACTGGCGCATGATCTGAAAATGAGGTGCTAGCGAGAATGCCGACGGAGCCTCCTCGCTCCCCTAACCAATCGCCCACATAAAAGCGATCAATCCGTGATAGATTAGTCCCTCCCTGCCGGCGATCCGACCGAGAGAAACTAAGACTGTCCTGAGAACGGGAGAAGGCCCCATGCTGCCATGCATCAGTGATCCTCAGTGACATGCAAAATCGCTCCCAAGCTGCAAGCTCCGTGATCCTCAGTGACATGCAAAATCGCTCCCAAGCTGTAACATGACTGCCTCCCACCCTATCGGCCGGGTCCTCAAGCATGTTGAAGTCTCCCCCGACACACCAATGTGCGGCCTATGGCAATGCATCTGTAACCTAGGTCCAAAACTCCGCTCTGGCACTAGCATGGTTGGGCGCATAGACATTGAGCACGCCCAATAGCTCATCATGCATCCTCAGAATGACATACTGTGCTTTACCAGGCACAATGATCCCTCAGTCCACGATGGCCTGCCGCCATACATCTGCAATGACCATGCATACTCCTCCCTGTCCACCCAAAGGACCAAACCCTGCAGACCAAAAGGTGTCCCATCTACCAGGCATCACCGAACCATATCTCCGGATCCTGCTCTCACCCAAGTGGTGCTCCTGCATCATCAAAATATCAATGCTGCCACCAACCAGGCATCTCTGAAGCTCCTGCCTCAAGCAACCACGATAGCGTATAAAATGTGCTCCGCCAAGGCCCTGTACATTCCATGAGATGATCCTCATGGATGACCTGCTGAGGTGGATGCTGTCTCAGCCGTACGGCGGGCCTTCGCAAGCGGCTTGGATGGAGAGTAGTCCCCATCCGAGCAGCTGCGAATCTGCCCACCCGGTGTACTGCAAGAATCACGGATCAGGCGCCAGTGGCTGTGACCCATGGCGACTGCCTCCCGCTCAAACAGAGCAACCTCGTGTATACATACATATCCAGGGTCGCGTGCTAGGTTTGCCACTATGCGAACGACCAAATGACGAATCCCTGAGGCGCCCACACTTCCGGGATCCAAGAAAAAATGAGCCAACTCCCATAGTCGGCCTATCACATCTGTCACCTCCAGATCGCTCACATGGTGAGAAAACTCAACTGCCTCAGTCTTCAAGGTGCTAAGAGCGAGCTCCAGAGTCCACTCTCGGTCACATGGGCCACAGAGAGGGAACGAGAAGACCACCGCTGAATCAAGTGCCTCCTCCCCGCGGGCCGGAGGTATCCTCATGGGGGCCCTCTGCTCCAAAAAGCCGTGTGAAGGAGTAATCAAAAGCCTCCGAGCGCTGTCTAGTGCCGAGGCGACTCAGCCGACTGCGGATAGATGATATCCGTGAAGCCCGAATCGGCATGGTAAGTCTCCTCTGGAGTGCTCGATCAAGATCGGTGGTCAGAGCCCTCCTGACTGCAGGTGAACGCCAGGGGACTGCCAGGGCCTCCCGGGGAGCTGAGGCGGGCGGGGGGGAGGAGGAGGGGGCGAGGGAGGTAAAATCAGGAATTACAAGGTATTCTGCTTCAATTTTTTTTGGGATTTGCAATTGAGCAAGTACAATTCAATCAATTGAGCAGGTACAGGTGCCGAATTGCTCAATTTCTGAGCAAAATTGGCAAAATTGGGTGACATTGGTCACAATCAGGATCAATTTGCAGGAAATTGGATGTCGAAATTTGGGGCTTTTGATGTAATTGTGCAATTAAGCACTCATACATGCTGTATGATGTGAGAAATCGCACATTCGGGCAAAATTGCAGCAAATTGCAGTGCAAATCAAGGAATCGCATTTGATGCTTTGGGCAATGTGTTGATGCCTATCAAGCACTCAATGTGCCTGTAAATCAAGGGGCTTTCATGTATTGGATGTATATGTGGTCAGGGGGAAGCATTATGAAGACTCTGGATGCCTTCATGTGTGTCAATGTACCATGTATGATCAAAAATTGATCTTAAATCAAGGGGCTTTTCAAGATCGTATGCTTGTTGAGCTTGGCAAAGCAGCAAGCAAGACATTTATGCCTTGAATCCTCAGAAATCAGCTTGCAGTCAAGGGGCTTTTGCCCAATTTCTGTTCGGGACTGTTGTATGCAGTGTTCGGGACTGCAAAAGTCTGATTTTCACTCATTTGGACAGCCAGGAGAGCATTTATTGCTACTGTACCTGCTGGTACAGATTTGGTACAGCTTTGTACAAGTTTTGGCATGGCTATACACTGATTTGAGTGAGCAAAAGGTTCAATTTCAGCTGCTGTACTTGCCGGTACAGGTTTGGTACATCATTGGTGAGCACTTAGTACTGCTGTACAGTACTTTGGAAGGGCAACAGAGCACATTTAAGGTGCTGTCCTAAATCTGCAGCAACCAGATTTTGGTGTTTTCATCACATACAGTGGGAGAAAAGTTGCATTCTTGCTTCCGCAGTGGGAGACAAAGTTTGGGAGAACAACTGTGAGCACTTTGTGTGCTTTTGGTGCAGTGTTTGCACATTTTGCAAGGGGTCAGGCATTGACAGGTTGCATATTGCTATGGCAACCACAGGTGAGAGCTCTTCATTGCTTCACATCAAGAAGCTTGAAGGCTCACATAACTATGATATTTGGCAAACCCAGTGCTATAATGTGTTGCTCCAGAAGAAGCAGCACAAGCCCATCAAAGAAAGGGGTGTAAAGCCCACTTCTCTTACTGCTGAAGAGTGGGAAGATATGGATGAGCTGGCAAGATCTACTATCATGTTGTCTGTGTCAGACTCTTTACTTTTCAGCATTCGTGAAGAGAAGACAGCTTGGGGAATGTGGCAGAGATTGCAAGACTTGTATGCCCAGCAAAGTGCCTCAAGCAAAGTGTATTGGTTGAAGAAACTCATAGGTCTTCAGATGAAGGAAGGGGCGTCTATGGCAGCCCACCTCAATGAGTTTAATGGTATTGTCAGCCAAGTTATAAATCAAAAGTTGGCAATGGACGATGAGTTCAAAGCCACTTTTCTCTTATGCACTTTGCCAGAGAGTTGGGACACATTTAGGACAGCCACTAGCAATTCGAATGCTATGCTGTCATATGCAGATGTTGAGGGTGCTCTCCTTCAAGAGGAGATGAACAGGAAAAACAACTCTGTTGGAAAGTCCAATGCAATGAATGCACGTGGGAGATCCCAGCAAAGGGGTAAAAGCCAAGAACGGGGAAGGAGCAAGTCTCGCTCCAAAAAGGACTTGGAATGCCATTATTGTGGCAAGAAGGGACACATCAAAAAACAATGCTACAAATGGAAAAATGATCAAAAGGAAAAGGGAAAAGGCAAAGACAAAGACAAAGATGAAGCCAAAGATGTAAAGCCAAAGGGCAAAAGTGGAGTCAAAATTGAAGAAATCAATGTGTCACATGCAGGTGACAGTGAGGATGAGGTCCTATTTGCGTCTTCACTTGATGCCCATTCACTTCTTACAGGTGGTCATGGTATGCACTCATGGATCATTGATTCAGGTGCCTCCTTTCATGTCACAGGTTGCAGAGACTTGTTTGTCAGGTATACTGTTGGCAATGAAGGAGTGGTTTATTTGGGTGATAACCATGCATGCAAGATTCTTGGCAGAGGTGATGTGAGGCTTGTGTTTTCAGATGGCTCACAGCTTATGCTCCATGATGTCAGGCATGTGCCTGAGATCAAGAAGAATCTGCTTTCTACTGGACAGCTTGATGATGCTGATTATGTTACCACATTTGGTCGTGGAAAGTGGAAAATTAGTAAGGGCTCACTGGTTGTTGCCAGAGGCTCTAAGGTGGACACTCTTTACTTCATGCATGCAGGTGTTTGTCACCATGCTAATGTAAATGCAACCGAGCTGCCGGAAATCTCTATGTGGCATAGCCGGTTGGGACACATGAGTGTCAAAGGAATGGAGCAATTGTCTCGTTTGGGTTACTTGCCTTCTCTAAAGTTTTCAAGTTTTCAGTTTTGTGAGCATTGTATATATGGCAGGCAACTGCAGTCCCCCCACAAGAAAGCTCTTGGACAGAAAGATGCTCAGTTAGAGCTTGTGCATACAGATGTATGTGAGATGCCTCAGCTTTCTTTGGGAGGGGCAAAATATTTTGTGTCTTTTATTGATGATGCCACACGCAAGGTGTGGGTTTATCCTCTTCGTTTGAAGAGTGATACATTCTCAGTGTTTGAGAAGTTTGTTGCTCTTGTTGAGAATCAAACTGGCAAAACACTGAAGGCTTTGCGTTCCGACAATGGTGGAGAGTATATGTCCAAACAGTTTCAGGACTTTTGTGATGCTAAAGGCATCAAGAGGGAGCTCTCTACTCCTTATGATCCTCCACAAAACGGGACAGCAGAGAGGATGAACAGGACCATTCAGGAGAAGGTCCGTTCTATGTTGTCACATGCTGTGTTACCTCATGGTTTTTGGGCTGAAGCTGTTATGACAGCCGTTCACCTTATAAACAGGTCACCTAACACGAGGCTTGGTGGGAAAGTGCCAGAGGAAGTATGGACAGGGAAGCCTCCGTCATACAAGCACTTGAGAGTGTTTGGTTGCGTTGCGTACGTGCACATACGCAGGGAAATGCGCACCAAACTTGATCCCAAGTCTCACAAATGCATATTCCTAGGATATGGTGACAGAGGTGAAATGGGGTATAGACTTTGAGATCCCGTGAATAGAAAGATTATACGCAGCAATGATGTCATTTTTTATGAAACATGCATGTATAAGGAGCCTGCAAGGCAACAGGAGCGTGGCAGAGTCATTTTTGATGATGATGGACATCATGGACAACAACCAAGGGCTGTAAATCAGCCATTACAGCAGCAAAACCAGCCCTTAAATGGTGCTGAAAATGGTCCAAATGGACAGCCAGAGATGGCAGAAGATATCCGTATGGATATACCACAGTTAGAGGAGATACCGGGCATGATTTTTCAGCCTTATGGCATGGAACAGGAGCCACCAATGGGTGATATGCAGGCTGGACAGCAACCTGCAAATGATGGTCATTGGGTACGGAGGTCCACTAGACCCTCCAGAGCCCCTAACAGGTTTGTTCCAGGGGTTGACTACTTGATGCTCACTGACTGTGGGGAGCCCTCATGTTATAAGGAGGCTTTACAGAGGGCAGACAAGGCTCTTTGGGAGCGTGCCATGAAGTCAGAGATGGATTCTCTGCACAAAAATGGAACATGGAAGTTGGTGCATTTGCCTACAGGCAAGAAAGTTTTGCCATGCAAGTGGGTTTACAGGCTCAAAGTTGCACCAAATGCAAAGCCAAGATACAAAGCCAGGTTAGTGGCTAAGGGCTTCAAGCAGGAATATGGTGTGGACTTTGATGAGATCTTCTCTCCAGTGGTCAAAATGACCACACTTAGAGCTGTGTTAGCTTTGGTTGCACATGATGATCTGGACTTGATTCAGATGGATGTGAAGACTGCTTTTCTTCACGGTGATCTCCATGAGGAGATATATATGCAACAACCAGAGGGTTATGCAATGAGTGGAAAGGAGAAGCTTGTATGCAAGCTGAAAAAGAGTCTTTATGGGCTCAAACAGGCACCATGGGAATGGTATCATAAATTTGATACATTCATGAAATCACAGGAATTCAGGAGGAGTGACATAGATCACTGCTTGTACACCAAAAAAGCTTTGGATGGCAGTCTATTGATCCTCATCTTGTATGTTGATGATATGTTGATTGCCGGGAAATCTCGTAAGGAGATGGATACCTTGAAGAAGAGGCTGCATCAAACCTTTGATATGAAGGATTTGGGTGATGCAAATCACATTTTGGGTATGCGGATACTTCGGGACAGAAATCAGCATGTGTTGTATTTGTCTCAGAAGGAATACATTGGCAAAGTTTTGCAGAGGTTCAATATGGACGGGGGGAAGAAGACTAGTACTCCTTTGCCTCCATATGTGAAACTCAGTGCTATGGACAGCCCACAGTCAGATAGTGAGAGGGCTGATATGGCCAAGATTCCGTATGCTTCAGCTTGTGGCAGTCTCATGTATGCCATGGTTGCTACTAGGCCGGACATTGCATTTGCAGTGGGAGTGGTTTCTAGATACATGGCCAAACCTGGCAAGAAGCATTGGGAAGCAGTGAAAGGTGTCATGAGATACCTGAAGGGCACACAGGATATGTGCATTTGTTTTGGCAAACAGGATGCATTAGTGCATGGTTACACGGATTCGGATCATGCCGGTCATCCAGATAACCGGAAGTCTACTACCGGTTATGTGTTTACATTCACAGGAGGTGCTGTGTCATGGATATCCAGGATGCAGAAGTGCACTGCCTTATCTACTACAGAGGCCGAGTATATTGCAGCCACAGAGGCTTGCAAGGAGGCATTATGGCTATCTCGGTTAGTGGTTGATTTGGGCTATGCAGGGGATATTCCATTGTTGC
Organism: Cibotium barometz; assembly: GCF_041138505.1. Taxonomy (NCBI): domain Eukaryota; kingdom Viridiplantae; phylum Streptophyta; class Polypodiopsida; order Cyatheales; family Cibotiaceae; genus Cibotium; species Cibotium barometz. Next base: position 38,238,204 of record NC_141075.1, on the reverse strand, counting down.
ATTGTGATAGTCAGAGTGCCATCCAGTTGGCAAAAGAACCCTGTCTTTCATGCAAAGACGAAGCATGTGGATGTGAAGTATCACTTCATCAGAGAGGTGATAGAGAACAAGCGAATTCAGCTTGTTAAGATTCATACGGATGACAACCCGGCTGATCTGTTGACAAAGAGTTTGCCTCCGGAGCGGTTTGCTCATTGCAGACACTTGATGGGCATTGGATGAGGCCAGTTTCAACCTTGATGGGCATTGGATGAGGCCAGTTTCAGCCTTGATATGGCCTTGTATATTATCATGTACATGCTGATTTTTCTTTTCCTTCATTTAAGGGCACTTTGCCTTTAAGTGGGAGGTTGTTGGGGTAAAGGCATTATGCCCACCCTTATAGTGTGTACAAGCCCATAAGTTATAGTACATAGTACACTTAGTACTTTTAATGTACTAAGTGCACACTGTGTACTAGTGCAATATACATGTGTGATAGGAGAGTCACACACTCATATCATGAGTTGACTTATCCCCACAACTCTCTCTCTCTCTCTCTCTCCCTTGTTTCTCTGTGTATGTCTCCCACATGAACTCTAACCCTAATTCTCTCTCCCATTCACGCATTACGCAATCTTCATTCACGAAATCCAAGAATCTTTTCAAGTTCGTGCGGAACAAATGTCATGTCCTCGACATCTATAATTTCTTGAGGAGTAACTAACTGATCTGCTCCACCCAGTACTTTCTTAAGTCTACTGACATGAAATACAGGATGAATTTTCACATGAGAAGGCAAATCCAATTCATACGCAACTGAACCAATCCGTCGTGTAACACGAAATGGTCCACAATATCTAGGGGATAATTTCGGAGATCGACCTGTCCGTAAAGTCTCGGAATCTTTCGGAACTCGCAAATACACCATCGTTCCTTCAGAGAACTCTCTGGGTGAACGATGTCTATTAGAATAAAACCTGTCTCGATCTTGAGCACTTCTAATAGATTCCTTCGCAACTTGTAACATTTCCTGCATATCTTGCAAAAAATTACGTGCTGCATCATGCTGAAGTCCTGAGAATCCTACTGTAACAGGTGATCTAGGTTGAAAACCATACATAAGCATGAAAGGACTAAACCCTGTACTCGTATGCTTAGTACTGTTATATGCAAATTCTAACATAGGAAGATAATCCTCCCATGAACTCTGTCTTTTGGATACATATGCTCGAAGCATATCCTCCAAAATCTGATTCACTCTTTCAGTCTGGCCATCAGATTGAGGATAATCTGAGGAACTCAAATTCAAAGTTGTTTCCAACTTCTCAAAAACAAGTTTCCAAAATCACTCGTAAGCTTAGAGTCCCTATCACTGACTATGTCCTGCGGTAACCCGTACAGTCTAAACAATTGCTCGATAAACTGCCGTGCTAATTGCGTAGCTATAATAGTCTTCCGGGTCGGTAAAAATCTAGCCATTTTTGTCAAGCGATCTACCACAACCCAAATAGAATCGTGGCCTTGATGTGTTCTTGGCAATCCGGTAATAAAATCCATGGAAATGCTTTCCCATTTATTACCTGGGATTTGCAAAGGATGCAACAACCCAGCCTGTCTAAAGCGTTCAGCTTTATTTGCCTGACAAATTTGACACTTGAGAACATAATCTTCTACATACTCTTTCATCTTCGGCCAATAAAAAGTGTGTTTCACTAATGATAACGTCCTGTGTACCCCAAGGTGTCCAGCAGAAGGGGCATCGTGACACTCCTTAAGAATCTTGGACCTAATGTCCGGGATCTGTGGTACACAAATTTGTCATTACGGAATAGTAAACCATTCCGAATCATCCACTGGCCTCTTGCAGCCTAAATAGTAGACTGCTCAGTCTCACCGAGTCTTGGTCAATCAATGAGCTCCCGTCCTGGATCTTCTGCCAAAATGGACCAAAATAACTATCAGTCCTACAAAGCCCTCTCAATGACTGAAATAAGTCAGTAGAAATCTCGCTAAACGACAAAGTATTCACCTCTCGAATTCGACTAAGCGCATTTGCAATACTATTCATGGACCCTTTCCGATAACGGATCTCAAAATCAAAATCTTGTATTAACTCCACCCAACGAGCTTTCCTTCCTCTCAAATCATCCGCATCACACACATACTTGATTGATTGTTGATCAGTCAATACCACAAACTTGGAGCCATATAAATAATGTCTCCAAACCTTGAGAGCATAAATCACAGCATAAAGCTCCTTCTCAAGGGTTGGCCAACGAGATTAAGTGTCGTCTAGCTTTTTACTTTCAAAAGCAACCGGTCTACCATCTTGAAATAGAGCAGCCCCGATAGCATAGTCACTGGCATCAGTTTCAAGAACATAAGGCCAACTAGGATCAGGCAATGCTAAGATAGGTGCTTCCTTGACTTTATCTTTCAAAAGTCTGAAGGCCATATCCAAATCGTTACTCCAAGTGATAGGCTGATTTGACTTACGTCCACGACCTTTCAATAAGTCGGTCATCGATAGTGTGAGCTGAGAGTACTCCCGTACAGATTTCCGAAGAAAAACAACAAAACCGAGAAAATAACGAAGTTGTTTCACTGTTCGCGGTATAGGCCAGTCCAGAACCTTCTGAACTCGGTCATAGTCAATGCTCAACCCATCTCTAGTGATCTTGTGTCCCAAGTAAATGATGTCGGTTATAAAGAACTCACATTTACTTAACTTAGCATATAGTCGATTCTGTCTTAAAATAGATAAGACAATCGTGAGGTGTCTGACATGATCCTTAAGAGTACGACTATATATCAAAATATCATCTAGGAATACCACCACAAATTTCCCCAAATGTTCACGAAAAAGATCGTTCATCATTTGCTGGAAAGTGGCTGGAGCATTGGTTAACCCAAAAGGTAATACGAGAAACTCGTAATGGCCATACCTAGTCCGAAAGGCGGTTCTTTCGACATGCCTTTCATGAATACGTATCTGGTGGTAGCCAGTACATAAATCTATCTTCGTGAAATATTTCGCTCCTGCTAACCGGTCAATCAGGTCATCTGATCTAGGGAGAGGATAACGGTTCTTAATGGTCAGCTTGTTCAATCTCTTGTAATCTATACACATTCTCCAAGTATTGTCCTTCTTTCTCCTAAGCAACACAGGTGCACCCCAAGGTGATTTACTTGGACGGATCTGGCCCATCCTCAAATAATCTTCGAGTTGTTTAGCCAACTCATCTTCCTCGGCTTGGCTCATCCTGTAAGGTGGAATACTAACAGGATGAGCACCAGGGATTAAGTCAATACGATGATCTACTGCCCGTTCAGGTGGTAAACCCGATGGCAGTTCCTTAGGAAATACATCTTGAAACGAATCAAGTATCTTCTGTAATTCTTTGCTTTCAAACACACTTAATTCATTTATATCCATGGAAGGGATGAGAAAAGAAGAAAGTGAAATCAATACACAATGGAAAGCGGTATACAAAGAAGAATCCATTATATTTCCAAAATCAATTGTATTTACAACAGGTCCCTAAGAGGGATGAATACAATTACCTAAAATACTATACTTGGTGTCCTTATGCTGAAAAGAAAAAATATGACCAGACCAATCTATCTGGACTTCAAGAGTCTTAAACCACTCAATCCCTAATAACAAGTCTACATTTTCTAGATGCATAACATAGCATTTCAGAGTGTCTTTGTAGTCCTGAATCTGGATTGGAAGCATCTCCACCTTGCTATCCCAAACTTGCCTTCCCGCAGGTAGACGTACCTCATAGGTATGGTCGCTGAGTGTCGTATCAAGACTCAATTTCTGCACAAGTTTGTAGTTAATAAAGTTATGCGAACTGCCAGGGTCTAAAAGAATGTGAATTTTATGGCCATTCACTTCTCCATAAACTCGGAGAAGATCATGCAAGCCAAATACTTTAGAATTGAACAGACAATCAGAACAAGTACTAGGGCGAGAAAGTACAGTAATTGACGTACCTATCAAAGATAACTGGTTAGCTGCCTTTGGCTTGGGTCCTGCGTTTGACTTGGTACCCTTTTGCTTCGGGCACTCATTACGCATGTGTCCTTCTTCTTCGCAGATAAAATAACGTCCTTCCTTCTTGAGCTTTAAAGCCCTAAGGAGTCGTTTCTTCTTCGCTGGTGTCGAACTGGAACCCTTCGAAGGTTGGTCCGAAGACTTTTCTTCTATCGTGTTAGCCATAGGTGCGGAGAACTTTCTTTTATGCTTGTTCCCCTACTCGGTAACGAGTTTCGACTTGGAAGAGACCATCGTATCATCATAGATACGAGCTGAATGAATGGCCTCGTCCAAAGTTTTACATTTGTTATTTTTAACCTGTAATCGGTATGAGTCTGGTAAACCAGCTACGAAAAACTCCAAAAGAGTAGGGATCCATTTTTGTAGCTTTCATCTGCAAGTCACGAAACTTCTGGAGGTAGACCTCATAAGTGAGGTGCTGCGAGGTCATGGTCAAAGCTGAAAACCGGGCAACAACATCATAATCATTCTCTTTCTTGAGGAATTCTTTCTTGAAGACGTCTTCGAATTGTGCCCAAGTCGTTGGCTTAGGGTTGAGTTCCTTCCACCAAAGCAAAGCTTTGCCGGACAGGAAACCTGCTGCTTGCTAACGGTATCTTCTTTCCATCATCATATGGATGAAACTGAAAGTGAACTTGCCACTTGTGTAGCCACGTGTCCACGATCTCCTTGGTGCGCTGCTTTTGCTCGCCCCCGAACGGTTCCGGAGTAATGTTGGGGCCTAAAGCTGAAGCCAAGGTATCCATACCCGAGAAAGTAGAGAGGGTAGTGGTCAATAGAGCAATGGAGTTCTGCAAAGCTTGCATCTGAGCTGCGATTAGTGCCTGACGTTCCGATGAAGAAGCTTCGAGAGCTACTTTGAACTCTTGGAAATCTGATTTTGACACAAAATCGTCAAAAAGATCGGCATCGGTACCTTCCGTAGCCGGCAAGCCTTCGCGTTCCAAAAGGGGCTCCAACTCTGATTCTTGGGTCGACATCGTGAAGAGGGTACGTGGAGAAAATTCGATCTTTGCACAACAAAAGTGCGAGTGAACTTGAGAGCTTGAGAGCTTGAAAGCTTGAGAGATGTGTGGCAAGAAGCCCACTTGAGGGGTTTATAAAGATAGCCCCAAAAGCCAAAAAATCTCCAAAAGCTAGGCTTAGCTTTTGCTTTGCTTTTGTGTGTTTATATATATATATGTATATATATATATGTATATATATATATATGTATATATATATATATGTATATATATATATATGGATATATATATTCTAGGGTCTTAAAAAAAATAAAACACCTTTGAAACTGTGGAGAGGGGGTCTTTTAAACTTTTAAAAAAATTTAAACTCAAAAAAAACGAAAGCTCTAAAAAAAACGTACTTTCCTTGCTTTTTTTTCTTTCTTTCCTCCTGGATTAGCTCTGTCGGCTGGTTGCAGCTGCCGTCGCTTGAAGTGGTGTCGGCGCCTGTGTGCAGCCTGCGCATCATGGCAGCGTGCCTGGGCGCCGGCCTGGCCTAGCCTAGGCGCTGCCTGGGCTGGCTACGCATGCCTGGCCGCCTGCCTGGCAGGCCTGGCCGCCTGTGAGCTGCTAGTAGCCCAACGCCTACGACACACACGACACACACGGCCAGTACAACAGTACTCGGCCAACAGACATAGCAACAACGACGCTCTCTCTCGCTCTCTGTGATATGCAGCGGAAGTCTTTGTATCGGTTGATCCTGTCACACAATATGCTCACACCGTCTTCTGTATCCTGAGTTTCGTGAGTTTAGCAATCCATTTCATTTACTTCAAACTTTAAAGAGATGAGAGAGAGATATGAACACTGTACACCAGATTGGGTCCCGAATTACCCACTGAAGGGCCCCCTATCCCGATAACGAGATAGTATTTGCTTTATTACTTTAGAGAGAATGACTTTGGACTGTAGATAAGCCAAACGCAAGATCTCGGAGGATCGGAGAGCGGCTGATCTGTACACTGCTGTAGAAACACCTCAATGACTTGATCTCGAGCCTATGCACTCCTCCCAAGGGCATGAGGAAGGACTGCACACCTGAGGCTCAAAGAAGAAGAAGGTGGACTGTTCTACACACTGTTAGAATGCTGACAACACATATGAATGCTGAGTTACCTTCACCAGATGACTGCTGAATGTGTTGATGATGCACAGAATGCTGGACACTGATGCAAACAACTGTTTCAAGGCTGGAAACTGCTGTAGACTGTTGCTTCAGGGCTGGAATCTGCTGTGGACAGAAACGCAGGTGTCTGGAGAGGGCTGTGGACTGAAACGCATGAGCAACAGATGATTGCAGGGCTGCTGCTGTACGGCTGGAGCAAAACGCAGATGGACTGCTGTACGGCTGCACCAAAACGCAGGTATGAAGGCTGAATGCTGCTGGTTTTCAGGCGTGGAACTGAGCTGAAGATGTATGCTGAATCTAGGGCATGAACTGATGCTGAATTCAGGGCTGAAAGAGGCTAAGGACAGGCACCTAGGGCTGGGCTGAAGCTATGGATCTCAAGGGGCTGGAGAAGAAAGCTTATGGGCACTAGGGCTGGATTAGTCTTGGGCTAAAAGCAAGAGAGAGGAGAGCTCTTAGCACAATGAAGACTGAATGAGCAAAAGAGGCTCTAGGCAAGCCTATTTATACTAACTGGAGGTTGGTCATTTAATAAAGTTAATATTTATAAATGCCCAATAATGCAAATAATGATAAATAAATACTAATAAATATGGGAAAAATACCAGATAAATCCCAGTAAATTCCCTAAGGCTTTGGGGATGTTCTAAATGATGCGCAGGCATATGTATGCATATTATGCAAGATGCAGAGTGCTTTCTGATGCAAACCCTAAGGCTTCTACTGACTCTACATGCATGAATGATTCTCTCCAAGTGGGTTAAGGGACTTGACTGACTGACTGACCCACTAAGGCTGAGGAATGACCTATGTAGCTGGTGCCTAACTTATCCTGGACTGAGGATGTACAATGGGGTCACGGCGTACGACAAATATCATCCTACTGGGTTCTAAAACTGTACAAATGTTGCACTTCTGATGATGAGCCACCTTGTCACCATGCACTGAGTGCAGAGTGCATGTGACATTCCCTCCTGATTAGCTTGGCGGCAGGTTCATGGCTTCCAAGTAGTCCGCCAATAACTGGGGATACTCCTGGAAGAACTCCTCGTCGAGCCATACGGCTTCGTGGGTGCCTCGATCTCGGAACTTCGTATAGAACTGACGAATCCGTCGACCGGAACCATGCTTCCATCGATGAAGAAGGATCTGCTCAGGCTCAATAACTTCTGCCTCGTCTACCACGTCTGGCTGCTGTTCATCTGAAACATCAAACACTTCTGGACCAACATATGGTTTTAGCCAAGAAACATGGAAAACATCATGCATTGTCCAACTGGCAGGCAACTTTAACTTCATTGAGACATCACTTATCTTCTTAACTATTGGAAAAGGGCCAAAACTACGGAATGAAAGCTTGGGACAACGTTTGCCCACTTGTTTCAATCTCTGCTTCATGATACGCAAATAGACCCAATCCCCTTCCTTGAAGTGGACATCTCGTCTAGATTTATTTGCCTGTCTGCTATATGCTTCCTGAGCTTTGGTCAAGCGGTCCTTAACTGACTCAATGATCTCGGAAAATGCTTCCGTGGTTTTATTAGCCTCTAAAGATGGAGACACCATTCTCATCAAAAGAGAAGAAAAACGGCGACCAAAGGCTGCTTCATATGGAGTCCGTCCGACACTGGATGAATGCGTGTCGTTCAAGATAGCTTGGACCAACGGAAGATAGTGCTCCCATTTGGACTGCTGGTCATGACAGTATGACTTGAGGACATCAAAGGCCAACTGATTACAAATTTCTGTCTGGCCATCTGTCTGGGGATGGAATGCACTAGACAACTGCAACTTAGTTCCAAAGTTTTCAAATAATGCCCTCCAGAAATGCGAGGTAAACTTGGAATCTCTGTCTGATGTTATGGTGCTAGGCAAACCACAAATTGGATACCAATGCTTGAGAAACAGACGGGCTACGTCCTCGGCTGTGGCCGTATGCTTGCATGGGATGAGCATGCAGAACTTACTGAAGCGATCCACAATGGTAAAACACTGAGTGTTACGGGATCCAGTGGGTGCTGGTAGAGGCCCTACAAAGTCCATAGATATGTCGATAAAAGGTCCGTCGGGGATAGGCAAAGGTTGAAGTAAACCTGCCTTCTTTGAATGGGGAACCTTGACTTTTTGACAAATCTTACAGGCTTGTACATGTGCATAGACATCACGCCTCATCTTTGGCCAATAAAAGGACCGTTCTAATTTCTCGAGGGTACTGTTGATACCCCTATGTCCTCCAACTAAGGAGTCATGGGCATCATGGAGAAGAGCAGAACGCTTTTCTCGAGTAACACAGAGACGGTTCTTGTAGAACAACCAACCGTTCTGTACTGAATAGTGGCCAGGCTCAGAAGTGAGGGCCAAACTATACTGAGTACCAAACTCAGGGGAGTCGACATATTGGTCTTTCATACTATCTAAGTCCTTCCTCGTGATTTCGAGAATGGTAGCTTCTTGGACTGCCTGGATGCTGGACTTTCGACTGAGAGCATCTGCTACTGGGTTATGCTTACCAGGGATGTATTCAATCATACCTCCAAACTGTTGGAAGATTTGACTCCACCTGGCCTGTCGATCACTCCACTGGGCACTTGGCATAGTCTGAAGCCACTTAAGTGCTTGGTGGTCTGTTTTCACTGTGAAAGCCTGTCCATAAAGAAAAGGCTTCCAATGTTTGAGCGTTGTGATCACACCCAAAAGCTCTTTGTCATATACCGAATAATTCTTTTCAGCGACATCCAACTTTCTGCTGTAATATGCCACGGGTCTATTGTCCTGCTGGAGGACTGCACCTATGGCTACATTGCTGGCATCGGTGATGACCTCGAAAGGTTCGTCCCATGATGCTAACTTTAATACAAGTGCTTCTGAGGCAGCTTTCTGGAGTGCACGGAATGCATCAAGTGCCTTACCTGTAACTGAGACTTTCTGCTTGCGAGTCTTCACCCCCTTGAGCAAGTCGGTAAGAGGTGCTGCAAGGTTGGAAAACTGATGGACATGTGTGCTATAGACCTGACAAAGACCTACAAATGAACGGATTTCTTGGGCGGTCTTAGAAATATCCCAATCTAAGATCTCCTGAACCTTTGAGGGGTCCAGTCTAATCCCATCGGAACCGATGATGTAGCCCAAATACTGAACTTCCTTAACACCAAAGATAGACTTTTTGGCATTTATGTAGAGCTGGTTATCTCGCAAAAGTTGCAAGACTTTCTCCACATCTTTCTCATGCTGCTCCGCAGTGGCAAAGAAGACTAGTATGTCATCAAGGAATATGAAAACACACTTCCCAATGTGGACTGCGAAAATCCTAGACATCATCTTATTGAACGTTGCTGGTGCATTTGTAAGCCCAAAAGGCATGACTACAAACTCGTAGTGACCACGCTCTGTCCTGAAAGCTGTTTTTGGAATGTCAGCTTCAAAAATGCGGACCTGATGGTAACCACTCTTGAGGTCGATCTTAGTGAAAAACTTAGCACCGTCTAAACGCTCCAAAATGTACTCTATCCTGGGCATAGGAAACTTGTTCTTGATAGTGAGTTTGTTTAATGCCCTGTAGTCTACACAAAGGCGTGCAGACTTGTCCTTCTTTTGGACAAATAGGATAGGTGCAGCAAATGGGGAGGAAGAAGGCCGAATGAATCCGGCTCGGAGAAGCTCAGATAACTGCTTTTCCAACTCGCCCTCTAAAGTCTTGGAAAGACGATAGGGAAACCTGCTAGGAGGGTCTGATCTAGGGACCAAATCAATGTGATGGTCCTCAAGGCGAGAGGGTGGGAGATCGTCCCTAAGCATAATGTCCTGGTGTCTGGATAGGAGGTCTGCTAACTGAGGGACTGAAGATGTAAGGGATGCTACTAATGAGGGAGGGGCTGTTTGAGCACGAACATAAAGGAGTGCTCCTTCTGCTCCCTTGCGGATAGCTCGTCTGGCCTGGAGATGTGAAATCAATGGGATGCCAAGAATGCTTCTATCCCCACGAATCATGACAGGCTCAAGAAAACCTTTACAAATAGTAAAAGTGTCCTGCCCCCAATCGGGAATAGGCTCATACTGACGGAACCACTGAATTCCTAAAATCATGTCACACCCTAACAGAGGGGAGACGAGGAAATCTCGTTGAAATGAGGCCTTCTGAACTTCAAAGGCAAACTGCTGTGCCTTCTGGGAAATGTGGGTGCGAAGACCAGGTGTAAACCCGTCCACATCCAGATGATATGGGACTAATGTGCAGTTCAATTTATTAGCCAACTGGGGAGAGATGGCGTCTTCAGAACTACCCATATCGAAAAGGACTACAAACTGTCGGCCCTGGGCAGAGCCATAAGCTCGGATAAGACTCTTCTGAGCAGCATCGCTCTGACCCTCCTGCTTAGCATCAAATACCACGGATGGTATAGGATGCATGGAAGGTAAAAGTTGAACTGCATTTGAGGTAGTAGGCGGGGCTGGAGGAGCTGGGGAAGCTGTGGCAACTGTGGCAGAAGGAGCTTTGGCAGCTTGTGCCGCTTGCCATTTGTGGCAATCCTTCTTACCATGCCCTATAATATGACAGAAAAAACATCTATTTTCTGACTGATACTTCTTTTGCTCCTCTGGAGGAAGATAACCTCCAGTAATGCCTGCTTTAGCCTTTTCATCAGGGGTTTTTGTTAGGTTCTTTATCCTTCTTACCCCCTGAACTGGAGCTATTACTGCTGTCCTTCTTAGCATCTTTAGAAGATGCGTTACCTTTCCCTGACTGTGCAGCTGATTGCTGCTGCTGGGGTTTGGTACTGGACTGAGATGTCTGCTTGGGCTTGCCCCCGTTGAGCTTCATTTCTTCGTTCTGAGCAAGAGTCAGAGCCCGGTCATATGTACTTGGTTCAAAGTTACGAACTGTGAACCGAATGTTGGAGTCCAATCCACGAATGAATTGCTCCATCTTGGCCTGCTCAGATAACCCTAACTGCTGTGCTAAAGTAATAACCTTACCGGAAAACTGAAGCACTGGGGAACCGTTCTGTCTGAGTCCATAGAACTCGTCTTTCAGACCGGTCATGTACTGAGGCGGGAGAAATCTGGTCTTCAGGTCATGGACAAAGATGTCCCAGTCAAAGGTTGTGACACCTGTAGCCTGGTCAGTATGAATACTAGACCAATGCTGCCACCAAGTGACTGCCTCACCAGTGAGATGGGGAGCCGCTAAGTGGACTTTGTCTTGTGGGTCTGTGATCCTAGCTAATGGAAAATGAGCATTAAATTGATGAACAAATTGATTAACTGAAGAATGATCACACTTACCATCATACTTGCTGAAATTCGGTTGACTGCGAATGATGGTGGTTGCTGCTGCCGGCTGCTGGCTGGTGACACCTATGACTGGGGAGACTGAGGAGAGCTGCTGATACCTCAAGTGTATGGCCTCCTTTTCCCGTTGGTGTTCGAGTAGCATACGTTCTCGATCAAGCTCACGTTGGTGTTCCCGAGCGGCGAGTTCAGCCTGACGCCGGTCTTCGTCGATCCTGCGTTGGGCTTCCTCATAGTCCCGTCTTTCTTCTTTTTCTCTTCTTCTTCGGGCCTCGTCCTCTCTCCTTTGTTGTTCCATCTGAAAGAAGAGGGAGATGTAGTCGGGTGCTGCTGCTGCCTCCAAGGGTTGGAAACGCTCCATGAGTAGCTGGTTCTGAGCTCTTAGAAGAGCTATGGTGTCTGCTGTAGGCGGAAGAGCAAGGTCTCCTTCGGGGGAGACGTCTTCCGGCTGATGAGTACTCTCTCGTGTAGACATGATGCTGAAGTCGGTGGTCGTGCCGGAACGCAATCTAACCATCCGAGGATGCCCCCACGCTAGGATACGGTGTGTGTGGACTATCTGAATCTGATACCAATGTGATATGCAGCAGAAATCTTTGTATTGGTTGATCCTGTCACACAATATGCTCACACCGTCTTCTGTATCCTGAGTTTCGTGAGTTTAGCAATCCATTTCATTTACTTCAAACTTTAAAGAGATGAGAGAGAGATATGAACACTGTACACCAGATTGGGTCCCGAATTACCCACTGAAGGGCCCCCTATCCCGATAACGAGATAGTATTTGCTTTATTACTTTAGAGAGAATGACTTTGGACTGTAGATAAGCCAAACGCAAGATCTCGGAGGATCGGAGAGCGGCTGATCTGTACACTGCTGTAGAAACACCTCAATGACTTGATCTCGAGCCTATGCACTCCTCCCAAGGGCATGAGGAAGGACTGCACACCTGAGGCTCAAAGAAGAAGAAGGTGGACTGTTCTACACACTGTTAGAATGCTGACAACACATATGAATGCTGAGTTACCTTCACCAGATGACTGCTGAATGTGTTGATGATGCACAGAATGCTGGACACTGATGCAAACAACTGTTTCAAGGCTGGAAACTGCTGTAGACTGTTGCTTCAGGGCTGGAATCTGCTGTGGACAGAAACGCAGGTGTCTGGAGAGGGCTGTGGACTGAAACGCATGAGCAACAGATGATTGCAGGGCTGCTGCTGTACGGCTGGAGCAAAACGCAGATGGACTGCTGTACGGCTGCACCAAAACGCAGGTATGAAGGCTGAATGCTGCTGGTTTTCAGGCGTGGAACTGAGCTGAAGATGTATGCTGAATCTAGGGCATGAACTGATGCTGAATTCAGGGCTGAAAGAGGCTAAGGACAGGCACCTAGGGCTGGGCTGAAGCTATGGATCTCAAGGGGCTGGAGAAGAAAGCTTATGGGCACTAGGGCTGGATTAGTCTTGGGCTCAAAGCAAGAGAGAGGAGAGCTCTTAGCACAATGAAGACTGAATGAGCAAAAGAGGCTCTAGGCAAGCCTATTTATACTAACTGGAGGTTGGTCATTTAATAAAGTTAATATTTATAAATGCCCAATAATGCAAATAATGATAAATAAATACTAATAAATATGGGAAAAATACCAGATAAATCCCAGTAAATTCCCTAAGGCTTTGGGGATGTTCTAAATGATGCGCAGGCATATGTATGCATATTATGCAAGATGCAAAGTGCTTTCTGATGCAAACCCTAAGGCTTCTACTGACTCTACATGCATGAATGATTCTCTCCAAGTGGGTTAAGGGACTTGACTGACTGACTGACCCACTAAGGCTGAGGAATGACCTACGTAGCTCGTGCCTGACTTATCCTGGACTGAGGATGTACAATGGGGTCACGGCGTACAACAAATATCATCCTACTGGGTTCTAAAACTGTACAAATGTTGCACTTCTGATGATGAGCCATCTTGTCACCATGCACTGAGTGCAGAGTGCATGTGACACTCTCTCTCTCTTGCGCCAAAAAGCAACGAACATGCTTTTTCTGTTTTCGCTCCCTGCAGTTCATGCGACTGCACCAACAAACTCTTCTCTTCTTTGCAAAGCAACGACCCTTACTAAACTACCATCTCCCATCAACATGGGTCTCTTTGATGAAGAAAAAACACATACTGAATCTGAAAACAGCAGTATACACAAAAAAAACAGCAAGCTTTTTAACACATACCTTTCTTCGACCTCTTCTTCTCTACCTACCGACTTGCTCGTTCACGAGGTATGCTCTGATACCACTGTCAAATCCCCACGGATCTCCTCGTGATCGATCTTGGTTCGAGACTCGATGTGAGGATTATATTGTTAATCCTGCATATTGTGTACTGATTACTACTCAAGTAATTAAATTAGAACAAGAACCTTCAGGAGAACACTTGAGACAAGATTGAATTGACTTGTTGTTATTAAACTGAGTACAATAGGTCTCTTATATAGGAGATGAAGAGACACATTTGAAGAGGCATGTCCTTTGACGAAAGGACATGACCTTAGACGAAAGGGTACAACTTTTAGGCTAAGGGATGTGTCCATTCGATGTAGAGGCACAACCATTCATCAAGGGATACAACCATTCGTCGAAGGGATGTAGCTATTCGATGAAGAGGTACATCCTTTGGCGAAGAGTCGCAACCAGTCGAGGGTAGGGGTTCCCTTTGGCTGATTACTCTTTGCATCTGCAACAGTAATCAGCAATGAAGAGAGAATCTGATACATAAATACGTCACAATCGTGACATTCCCTCCCATTTAAAATAAAACCCAGGGGTAGTTGTTGTGACTCTGGAAGAAGGGAAATGATTGTATTGCTTCTGCATCCAAAGCTCTAGCTGCTAGATCCCATGTCATGGCATTATTGTTGACCATAACAATCTTGCATATACCAAACTGAATATTAACTACATCTGCAACTTGTCTCATCTTTACCAAAAGCATGAGAATCATATCTGTAACTTGAGTAGAACTTTTGTTAACATCATTGGGAACTTCGAGCTTTGTCCAAGAAAAGATTGAATCTTTATTTGCTTCAAGTGAAACTATTGGTAAATTATCTGATTGTGTCGCCACGCTTTCCGGCTGAGAGGCGACAACCACCTGTTGGATGTCTGAAAGGGATTCCACTAATTTTTCTGGAACACAAAAGTCTTCAAGTGTTGTCGTAGGTTGAGAAGAAATATCTTCCATATGCTTTTCTTTGCTCAGAAAGTTGTTCTCGAGACAAGATATGTTCAAAGATTCATTTGCAGCGACTAAAGTCATGCTGCAAGAGTCTGCATCTGATTTATCCTTTGCACCACTGAAGGTAAGGACTGGAGTCTTCATTTTTGAAGAAGAATCATCATTCACCATGGCGTCAGGTATCCGGTCAGAGACAAACACTCCATTTTTCACGGGCGGTGACGAGGGTATCGCTTCTGCCTGGGTCACGGCAAGAAAAGGAGTTGTGGACATTGTATTTGTCACACATGTACAAGAATCTTCTGAATCTTCAGCTTTCTCAGCAGGTATTAAGGCTTCCAATGTAGAAGGGGGAGGTTGAGGTTGTTTGCGCCTCTTAGACCTCTCAAGGATCTCAAGGATCCTCTTGCACAACGTGAGAATGAGTAAGTCTTCAACACTGCCACCAAGAGCTTGCAAGGACTTGAATGTAGGGCATTGCTCGCGAGGGAAAACTTGTCCAACGTCGCGGCGTTCACGACCGAGTACTCGACTAGGGTCGGACACACGTGCCACTAAGTAAGCCCATCTTGATATGACTGATTTCTTTCCAAGATGTGATCCTTTGGAAGCTTCATGTTGCTGCTTCTGTTGCTGATGATTCCAATAAGAAGTTGGTTGCTTAGAACCGTAACATTTCCAAGAATATCCATGCTGAGGCTTGCGTTGCTCGCACGAAGATACTTTGTGTCTGGTTGTCTCTGAAGAACCATGCTTAGGGTGAGAGAATTTTTGTTGAGAAACATGTTGAAGCTCATCGATACGAGCTTTTGGTTGTTGATGGAACATGGCTTCAAACCGCTGGAATGCAGCTTGTTGCTTTGCATTTTGCTGCTCCAAGGATTTGTTTATAGCCATCAATATGGAGGCCATCTCTTGATCATAACATTGTTCACCGCATCTACCCGGTACTGAGATAATCCTGGGGCAAATGTGATGCATGTGGTGCAGGAAGTGAAACTCCTCTAGGAATTGGAACTGGTTCCGGCATGGGGGAACGAGGAGGGCTGTGTTGGGGAAGAAGAGCCTCGGGGATCTCGTCGATGTAACTCAGGTAAGAGATGTGCCCGAAAAGTTGTCCATGAAGCATGCACGTAGAGGGCGAGAGCACACAGAGTATGTGGTGTGAGCAAAGCCAGGAAAACCCACAAACAGCCAGGAAGAAGGGCACCTATTCGCTGGGGAGAAGGAGGCGAGCAAAAACTAGGCGACATCCTGACAGCCGGGGGGGGGAGGCGGTGGGTGGTTTCCGAGTCGCCCACGGTGGCTGTTCACACCAGCAAATCCCAAACGGACGCCCAGCGCACGCCCAGCGGGTTACGCACGCCTGTTGGGTTTGTTTGGGTTTTTTTTTTTTAGATACCCACGTGGCAATAGTACGTGTAAAAAATATTTTTTTTGTTTGTTGTTTTCTTTGATGTAAAGGTGACGGCCTGGAACACGTCACCGAATGAAAAAGGATGCGCCGCTTCAAGGCCTGGACGTGTCGCGTGCTGACTGAATGGATGCGCCGCTTCGAAGGGGTGCTGCCAGCAAAGCGAAGAGGCGAAGAGGGGGGGGGGGCTCCATATTCAGCAACGAAGGGCACCATTTGTGAACGCTTATCACCACCAGTTAGCAGGGAGGGAGGCAGGGTAGTCCGGAAATACAGCAGGGGTCCCTCTCTGCTATACACACAATGCGTGTGTATGGGTGTGAGACCTTGTGTTCTTGTTTACATTACTTTGAGCAAGGATTCACGCCAAGTCCACCATCGCTCTGCTTCTTCCATACAACACCGAGAGGAGAGGTGGATGAGGGAGTACCGCGGAGAGGGTGAGGGCTTCACAACCCACGGGTAGGAAAAATTTGCTTTGATACCACTGTGAGGATTATATTGGTAATCCTGCATATTGTGTACTGATTACTACTCAAGTAATTAAATTAGAACAAGAACCTTCAGGAGAACACTTGAGACAAGATTGAATTGACTTCTTGTTATTAAACTGAGTACAATAGGTCTCTTATATAGGAGATGAAGAGACACATTTGAAGAGGCATGTCCTTTGACGAAAGGACATGACCTTAGACGAAAGGGTACAACTTTTAGGCTAAGGGATGTGTCCATTCGATGTAGAGGCACAACCATTCATCAAGGGATACAACCATTCGTCGAAGGGATGTAGCTATTCGATGAAGAGGTACATCCTTTGGCGAAGAGTCGCAACCAATCGAGGATAGGGGTTCCCTTTGGCTGATTACTCTTTGCATCTGCAACAGTAATCAGCAATGAAGAGAGAATCTGATACAGAAATACGTCACAATCGTGACACTCAAAACCTGCAAACAAACGAACAAACAAACAAGCAAGGGAGTGCAGGCCTGACTCACCTCCCAACCATGACAGCCGTGGGCAGTCGTGGGCAAGCCCACAGACTTGGCTGTCCCCACCGAGCCACGAGCTAAGCTAACTAGGATGACGTACCGACCAATCTCCTCCTCGCGACGTCGCATACCGCCACGAAGCTGCCCTTGCGGGCCTCGAGATCGCTGCCGGCCTCGGCTGCGTAAAGCAGGTGCACGTCTGCACTAGATCCAGGCTCCAAGACCATAGAGCTCTCACAAACTCGCGAGACTCTCTATATCCCAATAACTAACCTTGGCCACCCTTTTATAGGCTCTTGGCCGGTCATCGGGCGTCCACACTTGGGCGCTCGCCCGTCCATACTTGGGTGCCCGCCCGTTAGTATTTCCCTAACTCAGCTCCTCAATCAGCCTGCCTAGTTCCAAGCTTCCCCAAGCCTCGAAACTAGTCTTGCGTGCGTGTAGCACACGGTAGATACACACTGTGCACATGACACCATCCCTCAGGCTGCTCCTTCTCGTGGCTCTCAGGCGGCTGCAATCCCTCAGGCTGCTCCTTCTCGTGGCTCTCAGGCGGCTCCTTCCACCATCTCTCAGGCGGCTGCTTCTGTCCTGCAGACGGCTGTACCCTCCGCTGGTGCCTGCGCTTGTTATCCAGCGGGCTGCCCACTACACAGCAGGCGGCAGCACCTGCAACCGGGTGTCTCCTACCCGTCAGCGGCTCCTGTCCTCTCCAGCAAACAACTGCGCCTACTCCACCTCCTCTCTTGCCAGGCAGCTGCAGCCAGGTGTTACATCTTCAACAGGCGCTGCTCCTTCTGTCCAGCAGGCTGCACACAACTGTGCGCCTCCATCTCCTCCTCCAGGCTGCTTCTTCTCCCTCAAGCGGCTGTACCTTCTGTACGTGGCTGCTGTTCCTTCAGTTGGCAGCTGTGCTCCTGCAGCCAAGCGACTCCTCCTCATCCGTTCCATAGGCGGCATCTCCCTTCTTCAAGTGGTTACGCCTCTCACAGCAGGCTGCTCTCCTCAACCTCCTCGATAGGCTACTGTGTCTTGGTGTCCCTCTCAAGTAGCTGCACACAGATACCTCGCGTATTGGTCTTCCATCTGCAAGCTACAAGTAAGTGAATTCAGATTTAAGTAAAGAACTTTGTTGTAAATCTGATAAAGGATCTTCTCTATGCCTAACACCCGTTCGGTGCCGGGTAGTCCAAGCTTTTGGAGAACCACGGTCCAAAGGTGCCGAGATCGGGAGAGCCAAGCGTTAGTACGGGAGCGCCTGTTTGTGCGTGGTCCTGGAACACCAGTGGGGCGCTCTCCGCGGAGTCCAGTGAAGGCAGAGGACCGTAGAGACTGGACCACTTAAGTGGTCACTCTACTTCGAACATCTACTTCGAGCCTTTTGTTTGGTACTGTATTCATTTGTACATGGACATCATATGGTTCTTTGAACCCATGGAGCATTGTATTTGTTAAATACTCCCAATAATATATCATATATCGAGGGGGCGGTCGGCCCGTTCCGGCCCCTATGCTGGTGTCCATCTATTTCATTTCATATCATTTCAAACTTCAGTTGTTATTAAGTTGTCCATTTCAAATTGTGATATTAAGTTGTGCTTTTACACGTGTGGGTGTCCAACGGAGTCTATTCCCACTTGACGGGATCGGTTTCATTGGTATCAGAGCACGGTTGTTTCCCTCTTCTTAGTGGGGAAACGAACCTGTGTATTGGACACCCCGCTTCTAGCACACTTAACACAATGGACAGCCAAGGCAACCCTTTGGAAGTGCCTAATTCGAGGGGTCCATCTAGTGCCTCTCGTGGTTCTGATGCTCTACGAGGAAGGCACAAGCCTCTTGAAAGGGTTAATGATAGTGGTTCAAAGGGACAACTGTCTCGAGGAAAGACAGTCATGCAAGAAGAAGAGCCTGATGCAATGAGGGCTGAAATGGAGCATATGAGAAAGCTTTTGCAGGCACAAGAGCAAGCATAGTTTTTTCAAACGTCAATCAAACGTCAAACGCGAACGAGTATGAAAGTATGATACGAGTTTGATTCAAACCCTTGACCTGAATCAAACGCAACCCTAATTTTTTAGCATTTTTTAAACAAATCCATATTTACTTGAACATTAAAACATCATAACATGAAGCACCTCAAAACTAGCAATTGAATTGAAGCAAATGAAAATTGAAAATTGAAATGCGCATTGTGCACTGCGCAAAGTTCAAACTGCAGTGTAGACTCTAGAGTGACTAGTGTAGAGTCTAGACTCTAGAGAACAAAAGCCAGCTGATACAAAATGATAAAGCCAGGGGAAAAAACCCCTCCTAAAGAAGGTAAAAAGTGCCCTGGCAACTACAGAACTAAACAACAAGGAAGGAAGGGGAGATGGTCATGACTCATACAAACTAGACTCTACGCGAGTCTTCACCTAAATGAATCATGATAGATCATTCTCTGAAATAGAGTCATCCTCCCCTTCTTCCTCCTCCTCCTCATCATCATCATCATCATCGTCATCATCATCATCATCATCATCATCATCATCATCATGCTCACCAAGGGAACTGGTGCCAACGATATCACTTCTGCTTGCCCCCGTATGCGATAATGAGGCTACAACATCCTCTTGCTCCTCTTCTTGTGTCTCTTGCAATGCAAGAAATCTATCATCATCATTCTCCTTGTTAATCATTTCCAATGTGACCTCCATCTTTTCGTAGCCTCCTTGCTTGATCTTGTTGATAAGGCGAAGGTTGGTGTGAATGTATACAAGATGCTCTGTTCTTTTTGGAAGCAACTTGTTCCTTCTCTTTGTTTGGATAAGAGAGAATGTGCTCCAATTTCTCTCACATGGGGAGGCACAAGTCCCTTGTGAGAGCACCCTTATAGCCAGCTGTTGCAATTTGGGTGTCTGACTTGATAAACCAAGAATATGTGCCCTTATTCGCGATGGACCACCATCCCAAGTGTGCCCACAATATTTGCATCTACATGTAGTCTGGCCTTTTTCAGTTGTTTTCAAAATGGACACATGCTCCCATTCAGCTTTGCGCTTTCGTCCCATTTGCACAAGTTAAAACCCTGTTACCAACTTACCTGTATATTCGTCCCGAGTCCCGACTCCCACCTGCTGAGTCCCACCAGTGGAAGGTGCTTGCTGCTGCTTGCTGGCGAGTGGCAGTACTGGGCCTTCAAATTTCAGTAGAGAAAGACTGCTGCTCGAGAATCGATGGGCTGTGTGCACTGTGTGCAGGGCTGACTCAGCCTGCTATGCCTGCACAGTCACGCAAGAGAGAGAGATGGGCTGTGTGCACTGTGCAGGGCTGCCTCAGCCTGCTGTGCCTGCACAATCACGCAAGAGAGAGAGATGGGCTGCCCGGCTGTGTGCACTGTGCAGGGCTGCCTCAACCTGCTGTGCCTGCACAGTCGAGCAAGAGAGAGACTCGAGAGAGTCTAGACTCAAGACACGATGGGCGGGCAGATTCGTCACTCGAGAGAGAGTGGGCGCAACTTGCAAGAGAGATACGCTCGACTCCCTTGACACGATGGGCGGGGCGAAATAGAGAGAGACGGTGGGCGGGGGCGCAAGAGATGCGATGGGCGACGAAGCGTTAAAAAAAACCCCCAAAAAAGTCCACGTTTGAAATTTTTTTCAAACGTTTTTTTTTTCAAACGTTTGTAAACGTTTGCTTCGCGTATCAAACGCGTTTGAATGCAACTATGAGAGCAAGAGCTGAAATTTTTGCATGAAGATCCCCATGTGCAAAGTGCCATTGAAGCAAGGAAAGCCAATGCGGTTGATGTGACTTTTGAGTCCATGGCACGGGAAGTAGGCAAGAAGCCAAGAGAGTTGGCACTTTCTTACCTCCTCCGCAAAGGTGACATCAAAGAGGGGGAAGACAGAGAGCTGAAATTCAGAAATCCACCTCGCTTGAAGCATGGAGATCCCGCATCTCAAAGGTTGAGGTCATTTATGCAAAAGGAAGAGGTGACAGTCACCTCTCGTCATGCATCTTCTCCACAAGGCACAAAGCCTGACAGGTATATGTATGCTAGTGCTCATGGAGGGCATGAAGATCACATGCATTCAAGACATGTATCCCATGCTAGGGGTGACAGGTCTGCCGCTAGAAGAGCTTTGTCTTCTCAGTTGTCTCATGGAGAGACATTGCCTTATGCAGGAAAGTCACATGCATCTGATTCTCAAGTTCGTGGAGCACATGCCACCGTGCTTCATGAAACTTCCATGATGACCCATGGAGCCCATGCAGATAGGGCTGCCCCGTTGAATAAGGGGAAAAGAAAAAGAGAAGACCATGAGCCTCATGCCAGAAAGCTCAAGGAATTTAAAGCAGGTGACAAGTCTGTTAAGTTTGATGTTTTTCATGGAGAGCATGATGCTTCCAAAGTGTTAGCATTTGTGGCACAGTTTGACATTGCTTTTAGCAATGAGGACTTCACTGAGAAGTCTAAAGTACGCCATGCTAGCATGTTTTTGAAAGGAACCGCTGCTCATTGGTGGATCACTGAAAAGATCACCAAGGACCCCATTTGTACCTAGAAGGAATTTAAGGACAGATTCTATGCTCAATTTTTGCCACCAAATGCGGAGCAAACTCTCACCCAAAAGTGGGATAGACTTGAGCAAAGAGATAATGAAAGCGTGCAACAGTATGTCAACAAGTTTTGGAAAGTGTTGCTGGAGGTAACTCCCTTTATGCAAATCACTGAGGATGAAAGAAAGAGGAAGTTTCGCTCTGGATTGCAACCAGCTTATCGTTCGGGCATTGAATTGCACCCGAAACATACTTTGCAACAACTCACAGCCTCTGCTCTTGCTACGGAGCAATTGGTGCTCAAAATTAAGCAGGATCTAAATGAGCTTTTAGAGAAAGGTTTGGTTCAGCCCAGTTCCTCACCTTATTGCTCTCCTGTACTTCTTGTTCAAAAGAAGGACAGATCATTCCGCATGTGTGTGGACTGTAGAGCTTTAAATAAGCTTACCATCAAGAACAGATTCCCAATTCCGCGTATTGATGACATTTTGGATAAGCTCGATGGTTCGGCTTGTTTCAGCTGACTTGATTTGAAGAGTGGTTATCACTAAATACGAGTGGTGCCACAAGATGTCCATAAAACTGCATTCAGAACAGCCTTTGGATTATATGAATTTTTGGTAATGCCTTTTGGTCTCACCAATGCTCCTGCGACGTTTAATCGTATGATGGATAGGATATTCCGACCCCATCGCAAATTTACAAGAGTATTCTTTAATGATATCTTGGTTTTCTCCAAGAATGAGCAAGAACACAGAACTCATTTGGTCACAGTATTCGAAGAGTTGCGGAAGCATAAACTTTTCATTAATGCCAAGAAAAGTGAGTTCTTCCTTTCAGAGATACATTATTTGGGACATATTGTATCCAAAGATGGAGTAACAATGGATCCTACAAAGATAGAGACCATTCGGAATTGGCCCAAATTGCAAAACGTACATCAAGTACGTAGTTTTCTGGGATTATGTTCATATTATAGGCGTTTCATAAGGCATTTTGCTATGATAGCTACCCCTCTACATGATCTCACAAAGAAGAAAACCACTTTCAAATGGACTTCAAAAGAACAGGATGCTTTCTTGCAGCTCAAGCATGCTATCATATGTGGTCCCGTATTGATTGTTCCTGACTTGCACAAGTCATTCGTAGTTGAATGTGATGCTTGTGGTGATTGCATAGGAGCTGTCCTAAATCAAGAAGGGCATGGAGTGCAGCAGCCTCTGTGGTGGACCCTGAGTTTCAGGGTAAAGGGCAAGAAAGTGACACAGAGGTGAGCAAGCTATGGAGACTTGTCTTGACTCGAATTGTGCCTAACCCAAATGTTAGGCGGAAGATCCGTGACCAGTTGTCCAAGTATGGGAGCTTTCAGGGCTCTTATGGAGACATGGATGCACAAGATGATCGCTTCAAAGTTGGGGCTGCTTTGTGGTGGGAAGATTTTGGTTCGGATGGACCTGAGCTTCAGCATCTAGCCATCCGCATTCTCAGCCAGGCAGTGAGTTCCTCTTGCCTAGAGCAACTTTGGAGCTCATACAATCACATTGCATCGAAGAAGAGGAACCGTCTTGGGGTGGAACGGGCAAATGATCTAGTCTTTGTGAGTGCAAACTTGTGAATGCTTTGCAAGAGTGCAACTACAAAGGCTGATGCATTTACCGAGTGGGAGATGTCTCAGGATGATGAGGAGTTGGAGGAGCAAGTGGAGGATATCTCTATGGAGCCTGCACGCATTGCAGGGACCCATGATCGTGAGGCTAGCACTTCACATGCCCCTTGAGGCTTTTTGACATTTGTACTACTCTAGTGATAGTCTCTTTTTTGTATGCCACTTACGTGGTTAGGGCCTAGGCCTTTGCCCTTGTCTTTTGCTTTAGCCTTTGGCACTTGGGTCCTGGGTGCCCGATCTCCTTTTTTGTAACACCCATTTTTTTGCTAGTATGACTTAATATTGATGCTTTGGAAGTGTAAAGTGACTTTGTTTTAGTATTGTTAAGTTTCTTGAATGAGTGCATACTTAAAATTGAATATTTTGTATGCCGTCCCCCGTTCCCCGTCCCATGTTAAAGTGACTTTGGAAGTGTAAAGTGACTTTGTTTTAGTATTGTTAAGTTTCTTGAATGAGTGCATACTTAAAATTGAATATTTTGTATGCCGTCCCCCGTTCCCCGTTCCCCGTCCCGGTTCCCAGGAATCCCCGTCCCCGTCCCCGTCCCCGTCCCATGTTACCATGGGTCAAGCACATGAGTGTCAGCGAAAAGCATTTTCAACACGTAGTAATCTATAAGAGAGCAGCCAAAAAGGAAATACAAGGGCTGGAAAAGCAGTGTGGTAATCATGTGCTGGCAATAACCAAAGGTTGGAGAGGCAATAAAGCAAGTCAAAAAGCATGTGTACGGACTGGTTTTGCTGAATGATGTCTTCTTCTACCTCCTCTTCTAAAATGTGCCAATTTCCGAGAGAGAGAGAGAGAGAGAGAGAGAGAGAGGGTGGCTATTGGGCCACCTCACCTGAGGTCACACCTCTTCAATAAATGGAGAGGGTGCCCACTATGTTGTCCACAGTGCCTGGCCGGCTGCCATCTAATAAATGCCCGGACTTGCTTATAATCTATCTGCCCACACTTCAATGAAGTGTGAACTGGCAAAACAGAAGAATGAGCAGTAACTCTCTAACAAACATAAACAAAGAGATTAGAATCACACCTACCACATGTCTACAGCCCGCAAGCAAAGAAATCAGAATACTTAATTCACGTACACCGTTCACGGGAGGGCATCCCCTGCCTATAAACTACACATACAAGTCTTACAGGCAATAAAACAATTCCAAGCAAGGAGTTATACCATGCAATGCACAAAATGTTTCGGACAATCTCCCTTTTTAGCTAGTGGCCATTCCCAAGCGTAGACATTACGTCCCTAGGCTAACAGGAATACCGTACTCTGAATCTAAGCACAGACCAGTAGATGTAAGTCCTGTGCTATGAGGTGTCATGTCCACACTATGGATCCCATCGGAAGCGCAGAGAATGCCCAAAGGACCCGGCTTCTAAACAGTTGACCGCAACTGAAAAGCTTGGGCAGAGGTTGGGGCTTTGAAGTTAGAGAGAAATTGATGGGAGCAAGAGCACAAAGTGCTGATTCCTGAGCCGTGGCTAGATGGAAAAACTCACATGTATGAAGGAGCCTCAATAAATACTAAATATGTAAGTCATGAGCAGACAACCTGAAGGGCTGACCGACCTGGCCTATATAGAGGCTAGGCCAGTTTTAGTGTGTGTGAAGACACCTCAGTAAATACTAAATATGTGTGAAGGCGCCTCAGTAAATACTAAATATGTAAGTCGTGAGCAGGATATGTAAGTCATGAGCAGGCTGACAGCCTGAAGGGCTGACCGACCTACATATTTTGGGCCTATGTAAAGGCTAGGCCAATTTTAGTCTGATCATCTACCCCCCCAAGTCGAGCGTCAAGAATTAGATTTTCCTTTTGGGAAGGCCAAAGGCTATAGATTTGTATAGAACATATACATCTTTTTGTATGATACGAATATACTGAAAATACAGCTCTCTCTCTCTCTCTCTCCTCTCTGTCTTTTTTGGTGATTTGCGTTGACGTTCCTATTCAGTTACTTAGGGCTGAAAGAAGACACTCAGAGCTTCCATGCATGTGACATTGATATCAAAGCATCACGCTCAGCAAAGCTAAGTGCTGAAGGTGTCCCAGGAAGGTGCATAGGTCCAAGTGGCAAGGAGAGTAACACAGCCAAGGTAATAATCCCATGGTGCTGGTCAGTGTCAGCAAAACCCAAGGGGATGGCAGCCCTAAGGGTCGGTATGCCATTTGGGGCATACCAAGGAAGACGCCGGTAAACAGTTCCAAGGGGGTGGAACAAGGATGCCAGGATCAACCTCAGGAAGGAGACCATTGTAGTGTTCAGGGATAGGGCATGAAGGCAAGGGGACAAAGTGGAACAGATGCACAAGTCTCAAAACTAGATTTGGGGTGGAGTCAAGGACATGGCAAGGTTTTCAATGACAGGGTTGCCAGGAAGGAAGAATGAAAGATTTGGGAGCCCAAGAGAAGACAAAAGGGATGATGACAGTCATCCAAGGTCAAAGGTTGGAATCCCATCATCAAGTTTGGCAAGAGGGGATGCCATTGTTGTATTCCAGGCAAATCCCTGAAGTTGGTAACAGATAAAACATTAGGGTTTGGGCAGTAGCAACCTTAGGAGCAGGCCAGGACCCTGTCGGCCAGCATAAGGAGCAGTCAGCCATATGGGAAAAGTCACATGTGTGAAGACACCTCAGTAAATACTGAATATGCAAGTTGTGAGCAGGCCAACAGCCTGAAGGGCTGACCGACCAGCATATTTTGGGCCTATAAAAGGCTAGGTCAGTTTTAGTCTCATCATCTACCCCCTTTTGGTACAGGTCAAGGGTCTAGAATTAGAGTCTTTAGATTCTCCTTTTGGGAAGGCCAAAGGCCACAGATTTGTATAGAACATATACATCTTTTTGTATGATATGAATATTACTGAAAATACAGTTATCTCTCTCTCTTCTCACTGTCTTTGTTGGTGATTTGCATCAAGCTTCCTACTCAATTACTTAGGGCTGAAAGAAGACACACAAAGCTTCCGCGCATGTGATATTAACCTAGAAATTGAGAAGTTTTGAACAAGTATGTTGGTATGACCCTAACATAAAAGCCCAATTTCCACGCTAATCTTAAAAAGTTTATTTTATATAGCCTCAAAATCAATAAATCGACCCCAATTGAAAATGTAAATTTCCAAGTATTGAAGGCATGTTAGAAACAGATGCAGGTAGGTATGGAAAGCTTAGAAAGAGAATTTTTCAGCATGGACATCATGAATAAAAGAAGAGAAGTAATGAACGAGGCTTTGGCAGCATTTGCCACTCGTCGGCAGCCGGCCACCAAACAGCCAAGGTCCAGCCACAAGCCATGTGAAACAGCTGCAAGGTGAAATAGTTCTTCATTTTACAATTTGTTGGACCGTATCGCGAGCCATCTGCTTTTTCAGAAACTTGACAAAATCGATGTACCTAGGATTATAAATGTCTATCTAGTCCTACTCTGGTCTCTATTAACTGTTCCAGCTACCATGCCAAATAATCCTTGGGCTGAACGAACTACACCTAACACCTTACTATATCTGCTCCAAGTAAAACAACCCAAAGTAGTGAGTAAATCCTTACCATATCTGCTCAAAAAATACCTAAAGTAACTAATCAATCCTAATTTTTTGACATTATTGTAAGGTTTTGGCCATGTCTAATTTCCAGTTTTGCTTTGATCAAACGTAATAGAGCTTCACGTGACCTTGCCCTATTGCAATAAATTCCTCGAACATCATGCTAATTGATTACAGAAACGCATTATTATGCATCCACGTTGAGAAATGGCATACATGCCGTTCACAACTATAAACCCATAGAAAAGGCCTAACCCTAAATAGGACTTCAAAACCTGATTTAAACTAATTACACATGATAGAACAAAACAGGAAACCCTAATTTGAACTTACAGGACCCTAAACCCTCTAAGGGAGAGCATAAACCCTAATTAGACACAAGTTCCATCAGAACTTCCAGGATTAAGCCGCAAGAACCACCATCCTATTTGGGCTTCAAGAATCTAGGAACCTTAACCCTAGAAAACAATACCAAACATACCTTCTTTGTCCAGCCAGGAGGCGCGTTAAGCTGCTCCTTGTCGGAAACAAGAGGGGATTCTGGAGCAGGGGCCTGACCGTCCATGGTGAAATCGCAGGAGCAATTCAAGGCTCAACAGCGAGTGTGCATTGGCTCAAACGGCTCCGCATGCTCGCGCTAAAAATGGAGCGTGAGGTTTTCAAAATATTTACTAAATTTGGTACCACACCCTTTCCATGCCTAGCTAGTCTTTCACATATTTGGATGTCTCATAAAATGGGCAAGATTTGTCCCATTTACCTTGGCCAAAGTTATTTAATGCAACTTGGCCATGAGCTTTTTTTTCAGCACATTTAGAACATAGAAATCCTTTCCAAACTTTGGTCAAAATGCATTGAATGGCTTCATAAAGACACGATAGTGATCACGATTCACTAGGGGGCAATTTCCACAAAGCTTTTTTGTGGTTGCTCCAAGGGAAACTTGGGGCCTGTTTCCACGTGCACCCAGGGACGAAGCCACTTCCAGCTTGGCTAAACACTGGCAACCAAGCTTTCGTTTCCATGAAAGCTATAATTTTTGAATTTCAAACATGTCCTCCATATAAATAAAAGAAATGTGCATTTACATTCTCGCCCTTCTGCTCGTTATTAGAAGAGTTAGGGGTAATTTGAAAAAAGGGGTCAAAAATAGGGTGTCACTGTTGGATGCCATTCAGTTGTGAGTTCAACTGATAGGGGCCGCCATGTATCCAGGCTGCAACCTAGTTGCCTCTCACCAAAAATCTCCCTATCCATAGAAAATTAAATCTAGTTGAGGGATTTCAACCAGTTTTGCGGGTCCACACGCATCCAGCTTCTACATGGAAACTAGACCTTGGAAGTTCCGAAAGGAATTGTGGAGACTGTTGGTCCAAGCCAATGGAAATCAATACTTATATTTTACTCTCAAGTCAAGCTATAGAGTAAAGGTGTTAACTAACACTTACTCTCAGATCACAAACCCATCCTTATAACCCTAAACAACACCTCCCACGGGGTCAAGGCAAGATGGGTTCACTTTAACCCTAAAAACTTCCGACTCCCATATATTCATCTCCCCTCTTATTAGATCTCCAAAGAGGATTGAGGCATGTGCCCATCCGAATACCCAAATGTTGAAAAAAAGTCATCCCCAAGTCCATAACTGCTATGTAGTACCATATGTATAACTTGAACAAAAGTAGTAAACCAAAGATAAAAAATATAGTATTGTTTACTAGTAGATGCAATTCACTTATGATTCACGGTCTGAGGCTAACTTATAGATAGAAAAAAATATACAATCATCTCTCTATAGTATACTAGTTGAGTCTTTTTCAACATTATCTATCACTTTGTCTATTGTTTAAATTGTGTTTGTAATTCCTTTGATTAATTATTTTGTATATTGTTTGAATTATGTTTGTAATTCCTTCTATCATTTTGTTTGAGGTTGACTTATAGAGAGAAAAAAAGATAAATTAAAAGTCATAAACTATTGTACTACAATCATCTCTCTATATTATAATAATATAGAGAATTTTGAGTCTTGTTCATCAACATTATCTATCGCTTCATCTATTATTTAAATTATGTTTGTAATTCCTTCAATTTATTATTTAAGTAGTTGATTTAGTTGAATTGATCTAGATGTCTTCTAGAAATTTTTAATCAATAACTTTAAAACATCCTTGGAAATGGTAATAGGTGAAAGGCTTGTTGGCTCGACTCATGTCTAGGCCTCTTCCATTCATAATGTTGATACTTGTGTATCAGTTGGTGCTAAGACTATCATCTTAATACCTGGTTTTGAACTCCTCAAGCTTTTTACTAAATCATAAAGGATTTACACTCATGTAATCAATCTTTCTCACCTTAAATTTAGTAAGTATTTCCTACAATATTATGTTTTAAACAAATATCTCTTTTAAGATTACTCCGAGATACAATTTTGTTATCAAAATGTACACAATAGAGAGCTTTGAGGTAGGAAGGGGGTAGTAGATTGATTTAAAATACTTGACCACTAACATGAGTTATACTATATACCTCCTCTCTATAGTGATTAATAGGATCATCTGCATAAAGATAATAATGATAATACTTTTAAATATTTTCTAGAATGTATGAATACTTTAACATTGAAACATGATGTCCCTAGAGTGTATTGAGTTAATTAAAAGATTAAATTCTGAAACATGATGTTATGGGTAAAATTTATAATTGCCTCAATGACATTGTGGGTGTAAGTTATACTATAATGGATGTGCTCAGCTAAAAAATTGCCCCTTGCTCAAAATTTCCCTAAAATTATAACACAATAAGGAAACACATGTATTGGAGTAAAATTAAGACACATTGTTAGGGTGAGTAGTGTGAACATAGGGTTTATAGTATCTAAGGATGGGATATTTGTGGGCACAATCAACACAAGCAGTCATAGGTTAGCTAGAGTCAAAGTTAGTTAAGGAAGTTTGGGGATTCTTAGGGTTAACTGGATGCTATAAAAGTTTTGTACACGGTATGCTAAGATAGTCTCTCCCTATTGATTGCACTTCTTAAGGAAGGATACCCCAATTTAGTGGACCCCAAAGTGCCCTTCTAAATAAGGATACCCTATTTTAGAAGACCCCAAAATGTATTTCTAAAGAAGGATACCCAGTATGCTAAGATAGCCTCTCCTTGTTGGACTGCACTTCTAAACAAGGATAGCCCATTTTAGTGGACCCTAAAGTGCATTTCTAAAGAAGGATACCCTATCAATGTGTCAAAGTTCTTTTGACAAGCTGAAAGTTGCCTTAGTGATTACTCATTTTCTTAAGCTATCTAAACTTGGCAAGCCATTTGAGGTGGTTACAAAAGCTACCTAGTGGATTTGTTGTATAGCAGGAGTCCTTATGCAAGGACATAATGTGCATGAGTATGAGAGATTATTTTATCCATAATTTGGAATTAGTTGGAGGCAGTGCATGCTGTGAAGTTATAGAGATCACATTTTTGTGGATGTGGTGGTGGTGGTTAACAATGTACTAGACTAGCAAGATGAGATGGACATGTGAATTATAAATACTTGTCCCAATATCAGCCATTCTCATGATGTACTTTTAATATATGTTTTCATCTTCAACTTCATGTACATGTTGTAGGATCATTAAATTTCTATGAAAGGTGAAATAAAATGATGTCTCTCACAAAGGGACTTCTTGTGTGGAAGTGGCCCGCTTTTAGTGTGGGCCCATTTCCCCACAGGATTACATGTGGAGTTCCTTGATTCCAATGAAGTTCCTCAATGGAATTCTCCCATGATATTTCTTTAGTAGCAGGGAAAAGTTGGCTTTGTCATTCACTATGGACAAGGGTTGGTTCATCGCATCATGTACTATGTCCGATCATTGGCCTATGATATATAACCATGCCAATAGATTTTCCTTCAATCTTTATCGCATATATACCTTGCTTTGTGATGCAGGTTATGTGCGTGATTCTGATAAACAAGTATGGTGTAAATAGATTTTTTCACTTCATGTGACTATATTAAATCAATAATTACTTGTGCTAACACACATTTTTCCCTAGGTGTGCAAGTTATTGTTGGGTGTGTTTTGGAGAAGGATGGATGAGATACTAGAGATGGATTTGAAAGTAGGGGAGACAATTAATCCTTTGAGATATTATGGACCTACAATATATAAGATCTCTAAAGTGCAAACATAGATAGTTTAATGGATGGAAACATACATGCAAATGAGTAACTTTACCTTGATTGTGAGAGAAATCACACTTACATACAAAGTTGCCCTAGGGCCATGGGCTCATTCACATATGACATTTTTTATTTCAACACACTCCCAAACTCTTCATGGCCTTGACACATGACCTTCTATACTTCCATTTCTTTTAATTGGGATTTTGATTGGAATCGATATTATTTATGTAAGGTGCCCTTACCCTAACCTATGACTGTGGTAAATTTCCTAGTATTAAGAAAATAAAAGGTAAATTTTAATTTTGAAAAAGCTAACTAGATCAAATGAAAATTTAAATCTTCTTTTATGTGGACGAGGTTCATAGGAGAGAACTTGAACCCTTGAGCTTAGCTCCATCAAACTGGATATCATGATAGGGTTTGTTCTTATATAAATAATTTGAGAATATATGTGTGTGTGAAATTATAAGAAGTAGATATTTAGAAATTTATGTATGTACAAGAAACTATGGTTGAAATGCTTTTTTGTTAAAAATTTGAGTAGATTTGGCTAGCTTAGTTGTGTTATGGTTAACTAATGTAAACTAACAAACAAAATTAGCACGTTGAGGTCTTGAGGGTGGTTCAATCTATGTTCATTTTATAAATTATTTATAATAATTTATAAAATGAACAACACTAAAGATTGCTATGGTTTAGCTAATGTAAACTAACCAACAAAATTAGCATATTAAGGTCTTTAGGTTAATCTATAAATAATAATTTTAGAAATCTTTTGACCCCGCTCATAAATTGATAGATATGCTTTACTTGTTTGGACTTGAAAAAGGGATCCACAAATAAATTCAAATAACTCCTCTTCCCTAGAAATTGGAAAAATCTTTGCTTATAAACCTGGCTAATGCAAATAAGGTAGTGTTTGTTAAATTCAGGAGACCCTTGATCTTGATTTAAATTAAGGAGATTATACCTTGGTTGGAAAAACAAGAGGGGACGTTAAATAAATTGATAATTATCGTTTTGGCAAGGTGATTAGGGAGCTGACAAGTGTCCCCCTTTCCCTCATCATGGGAATGATGGCACCTCCCATACCCTTGGCCAATCTCATGCCTAATTTGGGGAGTGAGACCTTCACTTAATATTATTGCATAAGCTAAATGGTTAAGAGAAATGGGGAAGGTGGAATCATGGGAAGAAATTGACAATTTTTGCATGCAGTTTCTAGCCCCATAAGCATCATTTGGATTAGGGAGCTATGGTGAGCTTTAGCTGGGTCATCATCAGCTATCCATCTTGCCTAAACTATAGCCCTTACTCTAGGCTTTTTCTCTCTTACTTAAGGGTGTGGAATTACTAGACTTGAGCTCATCAATTGAAGTTTCCCATCTATCCTATGTTGACATCCTAGATCACTCTTCTTGTTCTCTGATGTTTATACAAAGCTTGTGAGCCTCTATACCTACTCATACTCCTACCTACCCTATAGGTAATGAAGCCATAGAAATAAGTTAAGCTATGCTTAATTCTTTTGTTTGTTTTTAAAGCCCCAAATCCATGGAAATTCAGCACAAAGTGCCCATCTCTTTCCTTCTTTTACTATTCATTTTGCATGTAGTTAAATGGCTCATGGACTTATCTAAGCTTTTTCTATAGATTAGCATTGATTCTCTTGCTATTAACCTCCCCTCTTTTTCTATAGATTAGCATTGATTCTCTTGCTATTAACCTCCCCTCTTTCAAGATTTATTAAGCCCAATTCAATCCCCAAATTCATGGTAAATGTAGGGAATTAATTCTTTACAATAGGCACCAATTCATCTCTCTAATGATGGTTGAAGGTTGCTCTTAAAAACTCATTAGAGGGATTCTTCATCATCAAACTAGGAGGAGATATAAGGTCACTAAGCTCTTTTTTTGAAGAACTTGATGGAATTCGGACAACCCTATTCAACCTCTCAAGGTAAGCATAGTTTGTCTACATCACTATAAACTAAGAAGATACCAAGGTAATCACCTAACCCTTGCTCTTGTTGAAATTATGGTCTTAAGAAGCCTAAACTCCATTAGTGTTGGAGTGGAGATCAATGTAGCAATGCACACATATATGTAGTATGCCCAAGAAATACTACAGCTCACCCAAATCCTTCATCTCAAACTGTATGTTTGCATCACTATCACCAGTGATAATCAAGTCATCCACATAGATGACTAATAGCATGATCCCTCTATCCGTCTTTTTCACATATAGTGAAAAACATGCATTGGATATCTGAAATCCAATGGTAACAAGATACTTCCCGATCTTGTTTGACCATGCTCTGGGTGCCTGCTTCAAGCCATACAAGGCTTTGCGTAACCTGCACACAAAATCTGGATGTGCATCACTCTCATAACCTGGTGGTTGAATCATGTACACTTCTTCTTGCAAATCACCATGCAAGAAAGCATTCTTTACATCCATTTGATGTAAAGACCAACCCTTCGCTGTAGCCATAGCAATGACAGCTCTCATGGTTGCCATTCTTGCAACCGGGCTGAATGCTCCTCATAGTCCATGCCATAAGTCTGTGCATAGCCCTTGGAAACCAATCTTGCCTTGTACCTACTCATCACTGAACCATCAGCATTGTGCTTGACTTTATACACCCACTTACATCCAATTGCCTTCTTTTCCATAGGCAAAGGCACTAACTTCCATGTTGCATTTGCATCCAATGTTGCCATCTCCTCATCCATGGCATCTTCCCATTTCTTATTTCCAATTGCTTGCTCAAAGCAAGTGGGCTCAACCTCTTGTATTGCTTTTACCATGTAAGCATAACGATGGGCTGTATATCCATCATATCTCAACCTGTCAACAGGGTATCTGACCCTCGTAGACCTGCATACACCTGGTGTCCTTAAAATACCCCTGGTTCTCCTTAGACCAGGAGTAACCAGAAATGCAACGCCAAGCTCCTTATCAAGGCTCTGCTCAGAGCCACTAGAGTCACCATACACATATGAGTGACCTGCTGACACATCGGGCACAAAAGGTTGATCTACCTTTTCCTTCCCTTTCCATGATGCATGTATACTTGCATCATTCCTCAACCTGCCTTCCTCAACCTGCCTGACCATGGGCTACTGACCATGGGCTAACATTGGATCCACTGCTCGAGGACTCCCCACATCCGCTTAGCACCTGTGATTGCTGCTCTACATGTGGTGTAACATCAACACTTCTTACATCTACATCTTCTGTTGCCTTCACTACTGGTGCATACTAGTTACTCATCTCATCGAAGACAACATCTCTGCTTACTTGCATCTCACGAGTGGTAGGGTTATAGTCTCTATAATCTTTTTGCTCCATAGCACAATAAAGATGCATTTCTCTACCTTTGGATCTAACTTTGTTCTTGCTTCATCAGGAACATGTACATATGCAATACACCCAACCACTTTCAAGTGAGACACATCCGATCTTATGCCTGTAAACTTATGTTCAGGAGTCATACCATGAACAGCTACAGTGGGTGTCGTGTTCATAATGTACACAGCAGTTGCTACTACTGCTTCTGTCCAAAAGTAATGTGGCATATTCTTTTCAGCCATCAAGGCATATTCTTTTCAGCCATCAAGGCATGTGGCACTTCTGCAATGTGCCTGTTTTTCCTTTCTGCAACACCATTTTGTTGCGGAGTGTAGCTGCACGTAAACTGTCTCTTGATTCCCTACTTTCTCGAAATTGCTGAACTCATTGGAGAAATATTCTCCCCCACCATCTGATCTTAAGCATTTTATTTGCATGCCTTTTTCCTTCTCGACCAAGGCTTTAAATCTCTTAAAGTGAGCAAACACCTCACTTTTCTCCTTCATGAAATAAACCCACACTTTCCTAGTGTGGTCATCAATGAATGTAACATAGTACCTGCAACCTGCAATTGTTGTAGTCTTGGTCGGGTCCCTATACATCTGAATGTATAACATCCAATGGCCTTGCACTGACATGCTTTTCATGCGAGAAAGCATGTTTGGCCTTCTTAGCAAGTTAGTATGCTTCACATACCTTATGCATACCGTCAACCTTAAATTTTGGCAAACTTGCAACAATATTTTGGGCCTGCATAGACTTCAGTCAGTTGTACATTCACATGACCAACATGCTTGTGCCATAATGTCAATATTTGCAATGACACATGTTCCATGCACAAACATGGCTGCCTTTATCTTAGGTATGTTCACATCCAAAGTAAACATCCTGCCATTTCTATTACCTTTTGCAACCAAGCAATACGTATTTTTGAAGTCTTCCACAAAACATCCTTGGATTAAACCTCGCTCAGACCCTGCTCAACCATCTGTCCAACAGAAATTAGGTTCTTTGTAATATTCGGAACATGAAGTACATTGGCCAAGTACTTCATTTTGCCATCCTGCATAGACAATGGCACTTTACTAACATGCGCAATATCATCACCTATTTCTAAATAACCTGGTTTTTCCATTTTCTACATATCTCTAAACCACTCAGCATGACTGGTCATGCTGAGTGGAGGTGCTAGAATCCACATACCATATATCTTGAGATCTTGACACATCCCCTGTTATGGAACTAAGCATGTGTTGCATCACAAACAGCTGCTCACTTCTGTCATCACCTCCATGTTTGCTAGATGATGCATAGTTACATTGTTGTAACTTTCGACTTTTAATGTCATTCTGCTTTTTGTAGCAGTCCTTTGCCATGTGTCCTGGTTTACTACAGTAATAGCACTCTATGCTATTTGCATTTTGATTTCTTTGCCAACCACCTCGGCCTTTTTGGCTCTCCTTGCCTCTAGACTGCTGGCCTCTTTCACCCTGTGTATATGTAATAATAACATTCTAAAGTCCTTTGGCGACCAATACATATCGCATCATATAGGACCACAATGGGTTGTTGATTCCATTGAAACGACGGGGAAGACCGCCTCTATAGCCCCGTCCCAATGCTCCACCATGGAGAACTCTCCCAACTAACACAACCACCAACAAAACACAGATAATCACACCCTTGTAAAAAACCCACAAGTATTAGACATCCCACAACAAAACACACCACGAGGTCTCCAAATAAGTTCAAAGATAACATAGTACAATAGGAAGACAATGGAGATTGGTGCAACCCTAGATTTCATTAGGCTTGGATGGACTTGTTACATGAAGTGAGCTCTCTATATTTAACATCCCATGTGCTCATACCGCTACATACAGCCACCAGACAACACCGCGGATGTCTCACAACAAAGACCAATGAATAGTCTCTCTCAAAGAGTCTATGGAGTAGCCACTACCTCCAGCAAACCAACAACAGTCTTTCAAAGAGAACACCTTGCAGCGCCACAGCTTGACCAATTCTAGAAACAACTCGCTTGTGAATGTCTGGGCCTTCATATAATGGCAACACGACCACCATTTTCATGAAGCTGACCTCTCCATCTTCTCGGATGAAGCAGCAACAGAGGTGTCCTCCACTCCAAGGTGCTAGAAGGCATCGCCCAGCCCTCATTGACTTTTCCTGTCTCACTGACTTTTCCTCTGTGTGCTTCCTGGCATCCCAAGCTTTCTCTGAATTGCTTCTCAGCCCTCGGCAAAGCCTAGCCCGACACAGGCTCCAGTCACCTTCCTAGCCACAACAGCAACTCGCCTTCACAAGCCTATTAACCTTTCATACCATGCATCTCACAAGCCTATTAACCTTTCATACCATGCATCTCACAAGCATCCCACAAGCCTATTAACCTTTCATACCATGCCTTATTGCCACCCAAGTAGAGCATAATGACCACATCCTATCCCGATGCCTACTTCTTGACCGAAAAAAATCCTATCACCGTTAAGCTTATCCTCAGCACAAAGCATCCCAAATACATCAGTGCCTGAGCCATCCTACGTTCAAATAACTAATCTCTGACACATAATGAAAATATCCCAACTACCTCTAGGTACTATCAATGCCCACTAAATGTAACCAAAATGACTCAGTAGATCACTGATGAGAATGGAAACTTACAAAGTGTATAAAATATTACAGAGTGTAGAGTGTGAAACCGATACTTAGCAGGAATGCAAAAATCGATGATAATGTTAAGGATGTTGTGTGGTCTCAAAGATAAACTCAAAGATGCAATACCGAAGATGAAGACGTCCCTATTTGCACACCAAATGCTAGTGCTATTGTGCAAAAAACCCAAAATCGAACAAAAACTGTTTGAACTTACACTCCCTCGAGATGCTTGCAAAAACCTTACACAGCAAGCCCCGAAATGTATCTAAAATGATCCCTCAGGGGGTTCATTATATCACGTGCATTCAAGGCCTATTTAAAAAACCCCTTATCTGTGATTTTTTCATAAATAAAACACACTCTTTTTCCATTCAATCTGTGAATACCCCCTTTAAATGGTACCCTTTTGTATGTAAAAAATGTGTAAAATAAGGATTTTAAAAATCCCTTCAGTTGAATCCACGTGCTATGCTTACATATTTATGAGTGACCCTCCTGAGAATGCTCCAAAATGCACTACATGGTATACCTTCTCCACGTAAGAGGATATCTTAATCTTAAAGAGAATTTTCTTCTTCTTCTCTACTCAACTAGCATAACATAAAGATAAGACTACACACTATATGGGTTAGTAATCAACTACCACAACATACAAGGGTTGGTCCATAATGTGAACCCAACTAAATAAGCTGGCCTAACTATGTCAGTCTCTCTAGTAATCCAAAATGGCTGTCACACAGCTTGTCATCCCACTGGCCGCATATTACCCATAATCTCACTAACCATGCTAGTGGTGCAGATGCGGAAGCTATCACCCACGCGGGTCATCAATGTCCACTGTAGCACTAGTTGAGCTTGATATCTCAACACTCCCCCTCGAGCTCAACTCCACATACTACACTCCAAGTAAGCTCCTAAACCTGTGGAGCTTCTCTATGCCCAATGCCTTCGTGAAGATGTCAGCCACCTGATTCTCTGTGTGCTGACACATACCAAATCTATATCTCTTGCTATAGAACCTTCTCCCTCACAAAGTGATAATGCAACTCAATGTGCTT
Source organism: Cibotium barometz (assembly GCF_041138505.1). Lineage (NCBI taxonomy): Eukaryota > Viridiplantae > Streptophyta > Polypodiopsida > Cyatheales > Cibotiaceae > Cibotium > Cibotium barometz. The sequence goes on along the minus strand of NC_141075.1, from coordinate 38,200,053 downwards.
CATTCTAGCATGATATACTGGGTTATTGGCCAATTGTATGAATGCTGCTCATGTTGTCACAATATATGACAACTGCCTTATCCCACGGGCTATCCCATGTCACCAAGTAGCTTCTGAAACAACCAAGCTACCTCACAAGGTGCCGTGCAGCACCCCTGTACTTTGCCTCTATATTCGACAAGGAAACTGTTTGACTACTTCTTACTACTCCAACTCACAACAGCACTCCCAAATGAGAACATAAAACCACAGGTAGATCTCCTGTCTGCAATACTACCAGCCTAATCAGCATCTGTGTACCCATGCAACTATTTCTCCTATCTGCAATACTACCAACCCAATCAGCATCTGTGTATCCATGTAACTGTATCTCTGTACCAGCCTCATAGAAAAGTCCATAATAATCAACTGTGGACTTTATGTACCTCAGGATCCGTCTAGCCGCATCCAAATGTGGCTTCCTAGGGGCCTGCATAAACTGACTCACAAGTCCAACAACATAGCTCACGTCTGGCCTTGTAATGGTCATGTATATCAAACTACCCACTACGTGCCTGTATGTAGTGGGGTCCTCCAAAAGCTGACCTATATTTGTGGAAAGCTTTGTGTTTTGTCCCAATGTGTTAAAGCCCTAAGATCTCTATGATAATTGTTATGCATAAACATGCATAAATCAGGCATAAACTCATCCACCACTCCCGAGCCCAAGGGATGCACACATGAAATATAATGAAATACATCATACCTTTACCTTGATGTCCCATACCATCAAGAGGTATAACTCCAATTCAATAGCATGTAGCTATAGTGTGAAATGGTAGGTGAGTAGATATGATCCTCTACACACAAGAGACCATAGCCTAAGCCTCCCTTGAGTGTGCCCCATGCCCCTATTATATAGGAGGGCCCTCAAGTGACTCTTGACTTTCCATTTCCCATGTGTGACCCTTGGATGCCTGACCCTAACCTTAACCCTTAAGGTTAGTCCTAACCCATGCTCCACTAGAACTTGTTCCCATGCTCAAGCCTAATGTGGGTTAGCCTCCTAGTATATGCACACATAATGTGCATATAACGTACTTCCCCTCTCGCAAAACCCTAAGATCTCTCTAGATAATTGTCATGCATAAACATGCATAAATCAGGCATAAACTCATCCACCCGATCACCCCCGAGCCCAAGGGATGCACACATGAAATATAATGAAATACAGCATACCTTTACCTTGATGTCCCATACCATCAAGAGGTATAAGTCCAATCTAATAGCATGTAGCTATAGTGTGAAATGGTAGGTGATTAGATATGATCCTCTACACAAGAGATCATAGCCTAAGCCTCTAAGCCTCCTTTGAGTGTGCCCCATGCCCCTATTATATAGGAGGGCCCTCAAGTGACTCTTGACTTTCCATTTCCCATGTGTGACCCTTGGATGCCTGACCCCCCTAACCTTAACCCTTAAGATTAGTCCTAACCCATGCTCCACTAGAGCTTGTTCCCATGCTCCCATGCTCACAAGCCTAAGGTGGGTTAGCCTCCTAGTATATGCACACATAATGTGCATATAATACAATGGCACTGAAATATGTTTACAACCTGTCATACCATACTTGGACAACATGTCCAAGCCATACTGCATCTATAATAACAAAATGCCATGAGGTGATCTCACCACCTCTATGCCTAAGAAATACCGCAGCTCACCCAAATCCTTCATCTCAAACTTCTGCTTCAAAAGCATCCTGACATCATGTATGTCTGCATCACTATCACTAGTGATAATCAAGTCATCCACACAGATGAGACTAATAGCATGATCCCTCTATCTGTCTTTTTCACATATAGTGAAAAATCTACATTGGATATCTGAAATCCAATGGTAACAAGATACTCCCCGATCTTGTTTGACCATGCTCTGAGTGCCTGCTTCAAGCCATACAAGAGGCTTTGTGTAACCTGTACACATAATCTGGATGTGCATCACTCTCATAACCTGTACACATAATCTGGATGTGCATCACTCTCATAACCTGGTGGTTGCATCATGTACAAGTACTTCTTCTTGCAAATCACCATGCAAGAAAGCATTCTTTACATCCATTTGATTTAAGACCAACCCTTTGCTGTAGCCATAGCAATGACAGTTCCCACAGAATGTCTCCTTATAGTCTATGCCATAAGTCTGCACATAGCCCTTGGAAACCAATCTTGCCTTGTACCTACTCCACTGAACCATCAACATTGTGCTTGACTTTATACACCCACTTACATCCAAATGCCTTCTTTTCCTTAGGCAAAGGCACTAACTTCCATGTTGCATTTGCATCCAATGCTGCCATCTCCTCATCCATGGCATTTTTCCATTTCTTATTTCCAATTACCTACAAGTGGGCTCAACCTCCTGTATTGCTTTTACCATGTAAGCATAATGATGGGCTGTATATCCATCATATCTCAACATGTCAACAGGGTATTTGACCCTCATAGACCTATGTACACTTGGATCACTGCCAGGTGTCCTAAAAAAAGAGCCCTTGTTCTCCTTACACTAGGAGTTACCACAGACGGAATGCCAAGCTCCTCATCAAGGCTCTGCTCAGAGCCACTAGAGTCACCATACACATATGAGTGACCTGCTGACACATCAGGCACAAAAGGTTGATCTACCTTTTCCTCCCTTTCCGTGATACATGTATACCTGCATCATTCCTCAACCTGCCTAACCATGGGCTAACATTGGATCCACTGCTTGAGGACTCCCCAAGTCCACTCAGCACCTGTGATTGCTGCTCGAGATGTGGTGCAACATCAACACTTCTTACATCTATATCTTCTGTTGCCTTCACTACTAGTGCATACCAGATACTCATCTCATGAAAACAACATCTCTGCTTACTCGCATCTCACGAGTGCATCTATAACCTTTTTGCTCCATAGTATAACCAATGAAGATGCATTTCTCTGCCTTTGGATCCAGCTTTGTTCTCACTTCATTAAGAACATGTACATAATAATACACCCAAACACTTTCAAGTGAGACACATCCCGTCTTATGCCTGTTAACTTATGTTCAAGATCATACCATGAACAGCTACAGTGGTTGGCCTGTTCATAATGTACACAGCAGTCTACTGCTTCTGCCCAAAAGTAATGTGGCATATTCTTTTCAGCCATCAAGGCACGTGCCACTTCTACAATGTGCCTGTTTTTCCTTTCTGCAACACCATTCTGTTGCGGAGTGTACCTGCACGTAAATCGCCTCTTGATTCCTTACTTTCTCAAGAAATCACTGAACTCATTGATGAAGAAATATTCTCTCCCACCACATCTAATCTTAGGCATTTTATTTGCATGCCTTTTTCCTTCTCACCAAGGCTTTAAATCTTTGAAAGTGAGCAAACACCTCACTTTTCTCCTTTATGATATAAACCCACACTTTCCTAGTGTGGTCATCAATGAATGTAACATAGTACCTGCAACCTGCAATTATTGGAGTCTTGGTCGGTCCCCTTACATCTGAATGTATGACATCCAATGGCCTTGCACACTGACATGCTTTTCATGAGGGAAAGCATGGTTGGTTACCAAGTTGGTATGCTTCACATATCTTATGCATACCGTCAACCTTAAACTTTGGCAAACCTATAACAATATTTTGGGCCTGCATAGACTTCAGTTCACTTTTCATTCACATGACCAATGCGCTTGTGCCATATGTCAATATTTACAATGGCACCTGTTCCATGCGCGAACATGGCTGCCTTTATCTCTCAGGCATGTTCATATCCAAAGCAAACATCCTGCCATTTCTATTATACTTTGCAACCAAGCGACACTTATTTTTGAAGTCTTCCACAAAACATCCTTGAGGATTAAACCTCACTTGGAGACCCTACTCAACCATTTGCCCAACAGAAACTAGGTTCTTTGTAATATTCGAAACTTGAAGTACATCAGCAAAGTACGTCATTTTTTCATCCTGCATAGACAATGGCATTTTACCAACATGTGCAATGGAATGCGCAGTATCAGCACACATGTTTCTACATAACCTGGTTTTTCCATTTTCTACATAATCTCTAAACCACTCAGCATGACTGGTCATGTGGTTAGAGGCGCTAGAATCCACATACCATATATCTTGAGATCTTGACACGTCCCCTATTATGGAACTAAGCATGTGCTGCTGCATCACAAACAGCTGCTCACTTCTGTCATCACCTCCATGTTTGCTAGATGATGCATAATTGCCTTGCCAACTTTCCACTTTTAATGTCATTCTGCTTTTTATAGTAGTCCTTTGCCATGTGTTCTGGTTTGCCACAGTAAATAGCACTCTATGCTATTTGCATTTTGATTTCTTTGCCAACCACCTCGGCCTCTTTGGCTCCCCCTGGCTCTAGACTGGTCTCTATAAAGGGTAGTAATAAGGTTTTCCACTTTCGTAATTGTTCTTAGAATGTGCCACATATGAAAGGCACTTTCTTTGCGAAAGCAAAGTTGCAAAGTGCTCAACAAAGCTTTTTCACATAAAGTTTTAACCCATCCTTGGAACCTCCAAATTCCACCTGTGTATGATTGCTGCTGTGAATCATTGGACTGTTGTGTCCAGAATTTTGATTTCCTTGTCGGCCACCACCTTGGCCTCGACCACGGCCTCTACCTCTGCCTCTATCTGAATTAGAGTAGAAGGCCTGTTCGGATGTGTTCTTGCTTTGTGAAGAAGAATCCTCACCTAAAGCCTTTTCTTCTATGATCAGCATAGATATCAAGTCCCAAAAGTTGGAAATATTCTCCCTAATTGTAATGGAGGTCTTGAATGGCTTGTACTCTTTGTTGCCAAGCCCATTCAGAGAGACACTCACCAAATCATCATCCTCCACTAATACATTGATAGACCCAAGGGATTCAACAATGTCCTTGATCTTTAAGGCATATTCATTGATGGACATGCTTTTCTTTTCCACCACAGTATGTAACTCTTGCTTTAACTGCAACTTCCTTGCCTTTGTGTGACACTAATTAAAAGCGAGTACATGACTTTTCTTGCATCCTAATTCCAATCCTTGAATGCCTTTATACCCATAATGCGCTCGAAACACGAATCTGGCTGAAAAAACTTTGTCCAATCAGACAGTAGGATAGTAGACCTGCCTTGTAGCTCCGCTTTCGCGAAGAGAGTTTGTCAATCGAAGATGTGTAGCTCCCAAAGCTACTGAGGGGGTGTTGTACCTAAACCAAGAAAGGAAAAGAGATGATGGTGCTTTTACCCGTGTAGTCACCGCTTCATTCCTTGCTTGTTCTTGCCTCTTTCTTGCCTCCTTAGCTCTCACATGAACCAGGCTTTGATACCATAAAGAGAATGTCGGGGAGAGGGAGAGCTTCAAACCCTAGCAAGCACACACACACACAAGAGAGAGCACGACAGAAGAGAGAGATGGATAGCTGAATTTTCTTCTATCTTCTTCTTCTCTACTCAGCCAACATAATATAGAGATAATAGTACACACTATATGGGTTAATACTCAACTACTCCAACATACAAGGGTCGGTCCATAATGTGAACCCGACTAAATGAGCCGGCGCTATAACCATGCTAGTCTCTAGTAATCCAAAATGGCTATCACACAGCCTGTAATCCCACTGGTTGCATATCACCCATAATCTCACCAACCATGCTAGTAGTGTAGATGCGGAAGCTATCACCCAGGCAGGTCATCAATGTCCACCTGTAGCACTAGTTGAGCTCGATATCTCAACAAATCTGACACAATCAAAAGGGAAACTTGAGGAGAAGATAACAAGGGGGTAAGAGCTAAGAGAACCTGCTTTGAAATTAATTGTTAGAGTGGTCTAGATCAATGTAGGAACATACACATAGATGCAACAAGCAAGGAAAGATCAATGGAAGCATAACACTCAAAATAGATTAATGAATGAGTGAAGTACAAGTGAAGTGACATGATAAGGTCACTTACACACTCTCATAAGAGTATGTATATATGCAAGGAGAGATAGATGGAAGCACAACACTCAACTTAGATTAATGAGAATGAGTGAAGTATAAGTGAAGTGATATGATAAGGTCAATTACACACTCATAAGAGTAAGTATATATGCTCGGAAAAACCTCCCAAAGAGGGAAAAAGAACCCCCGGTCCATTATTAGCCTATGTTCACACAACACTACTCTATAAATGTTATAATTAGTCTATGATATTGACTATTTAAAAAGATGTATGGGTTCTATTTGATTAACAAGTTAAAATAGTATTAAAGAGTTAAAGTGAAACTAAGCTATGATGCCAATAATGATGGTGTAGAGTTTTAAGTTAAATCATTATACCTCAATTTTACGTTAAATGATGAATTAAACAAAGGTAAGATTAGGGTCTTTTTTATAAAATCTTATTTGGAGATTTTAGTTGTGAAACTTAGGTAGTTATTAGCTTTCCTTTAGTGAATAGATATCAAGTATAATCTAGTAAAAATTATTGGTTTATGGAATGAGAAAGTAGTGTGATGGGGGAAGGCCTAGGATAAACTAGAGTCATGGATGAAATCATCTTGTCTTTATAGATATGTAAAATGTGTAGATAAATTTATCTGTGATGTTTCTTAAGTGTTTATTAACAAGAGAAAAATATGCTGGTAGATTTTTATCATAAACTTGTATAAGGGCATGATGAGTTGATTACTCCATGATTTTTCCCTTATCTTAAAATATTGTGATATATAGGGTGAAAAAGAGAGTAAGTGAGTTGAGATGTAGTAGTTATGGTCAATTATGCATGAATGTTTAAATCATGCTAAATCTTGAATGTAATGGCATCTCATGGAAGAGGAAGATTCTTATTTCCCTATTGCATGATCAAGTATCTTAAGCATGGTTATGTTTATGCCTATAAAATTTAAGACAAGTGCATATGTGCTATGTAATTCAAGGCAATCTTTATGTATGCCAAATAAGGTCAAGTCTATGCATGAAATTTAAGTGTTTGACTTTCATAATTGAGTTTATGTATTCACTTAGACAATGTGGTTTTACATTCTTACCAAGAGATTAGTAGAATAGATATGTCTTAAGTATATAGATAAAAGTACACCCATTCATGTGGGTCAAAAATCTGTTTATGCATGTAGTTTCAAGGATTACTCATGTTCATGAAATTTAAGATTTGAAAGCATGCAAGGTATGTTATGATTATGTATGAGTATAAGGGTATGTTTATTTATAAATCTCTTAAGTTATGTTTTGAATTTAGATGTCGGGAAGCATAGTAGGTGATAATAATCTTGTTTCCTTGTTAAATTTAATATACTATAATATTTATGAGGTTTAGACTCAATGATTGGCGGGAAAGATTGCTATGAACTTTCTTCCTTTTTGGAGTTAATCTTCCAAGCCAAAGTCATACTTACTTGTATGAATTATTTTACTTAGCATTTGCAATGCATATAAGATCATCATTTTTCTTTCATAGATTATGCAAACTAGTGAAGGAATAGAATAGAGTGTGTGAGTTAAATAACAAAAACTGATCCCTTGGGAAGTAGAATTTACTTTTAAAGAATCAAATTTACCCTTGCCAAAAGTTATGACCTCATAGGAATTTAGAGTACCACCTCATGGAATGTAATTTACTTTTTTTAAAGAATCAAATTTACCCATGCCAGAAGTTATGACCTCATAGGAATTTAGAGTACCGCCTCATGGAATGTATGAAGGAATATTGGTAATGGATTGACTTGTAAGTAAAGAATACTGACATTAAATGTGGTCTAGGAATAGTAAACTTTTTGGGATAAATAATTGAATAAAGTTGGGCTCAAAGGAAAGTAGGGTCACTCACACTTGAAAGTAGTGAAAATTGCCAAGTTAATTAAAAAGGACTAAGAAAAGAGTTAAGCATTTATGCACTCAAGCTCAACAAACCATAAATACATGATGAAGGAAAGGAATGTGAATGGCTCATTGAATATGTTCATGTATTCCCAGATGAACTTACCCACTTCCATCTTTTTGGGAAGTAGATCATGAGATTAACCTTGAACCAAGAGCTAGTCCTATAGCATATAGAGACTATAAAATGTATATGCCAGAAGCAATAGAACTAAAGGATTAGTTAAAGAAACTTTTAGACCAAGGATTTGTATAACCTAGCATATCACCCTAGGGAGCTCCAATGTTATTCCAAAGAAAGAAAGGTGGTTCTCTCAAGCTATGTGTGGATTATAGAGGTGTTAATCAGTGTACTATCAATAAATATCTTATACCTCACATTAATGATGTCCTCGTGCAAGAAGGAGATGCACTCAATTAAGATGGAGTACCATCAAGATCTTATACCATAATCTCCTCGTGCAAGAAGGAGTTACACTCAATTAAGATGGAGTACAACATCTTTGCACTCATGCTTGGAGTACCACAAGGCTAAGCTATGGAAAGCTCATTAGCAAAGTTAAAATAATTATTTCTTGCTAGTTGGTGATTAGGGAAACCATATTCATTTATATACCATAGCCCCTTTTCACACTACACTTATTATTATCCATGCCCATGGTTCCAAGGATTTAGCCAATAGTCCCAATTATTTAGGCATTATTTACATGGCCCACGGCCTCTACATTAGAAACCAATAGTCCCAGTTATTTAGGCATTATTTACATGGCCCACGGCCTCTACATTAGAAACCATACCCACTCAAATAGGTTTCATAATTGAAACTATATGGTAAGCTAAATAATGAAACCCAAATGAGTGTAGGAATCATAAGATCACCATGTGGCATCAATGACATCCAAGAATTTGCAAATTTGAAATGCTATCAAATCTATCCCAAAACTGCACATTGAGTAAATTACTGCTCAAGGCTCTAAAATCATCATGAATTTGCACCAAAACAGCCCATTAATGGAGCACCGAAGTAGCATGTGACTACCATGAGGAGATATCTTAGCCGTGTCATGATCATAATGCCATCAATGAGGTATCCAAAATGGTGTATGTCAAAAACTTCTAGCAAGCATTCACCCCATTGTTTGCATCCAAAGATCTCATGTTATGCACCCACAAACTCTTCATGTCCTTCTAATATGGAAGCGGGCTGACACCATGAAGCTTCCTCATTCGGCAATCCTCTCCATTTAATGCCAATGGTTGCGAAGTACCTTCTCTTTTGTTCCCAATAGCTTATCCCGGTACATACTTAATGTTATTCTTCTCATTCATAGGAGGAAATTCCTTGTGTACTTGCACCATCGGTCCCACTTAAGCCTTCAAGTTTGATACATGAAATACATCATATATTTTTGTGTGGTGGATGGAAGCAACGATTGATTTGCGACTTCTCCAATCCTTATCACCTCGTGGTAAAGGACCATAATATCAATGGGCAAGCTTAGTATTAGTATTGCCCTATATCTTGATTTGGAAATCCTCAAAAAGACATAATCCACTTCCTTGATTCTAATGGCCTCCTATAAGCATCTTCATATTGCTTCAACAATTGATATGCAACTTCTCCAACCCTTATCATCAACACTTGGTAAGGACCATAATATTGATGATCAATCTTAGTGTTAGTATTTCCCTTAAGAGAACCATCTCTTGATTTGGGAATCCTAAAAAATACATAATCCCTTTCCTTGTTAACCTATCCACAACTTTCCCACCCTTTCCTTGTACGAGGAAGCCTTGTAATGAAATCCATAGCTATGCGAGTCCACTTGCCATTAGGAACATGCAAGGGTTGTAGCAAACCATTGGGCTTATGAGTGGGGTCTTTGTTGTGTTGACGAGGCATACATTTGGAAACAAAGGCATGCACATCCTTCCACATGACACTCTATGAAATCTCTTCCTCACTTTGTCATAGGTCTTCAAAAGCCCCAAATGCCCCACATTGGGGAAGAATGCATCTCTTCAAGAACTTCCAACATGTAGCTTGAGTTCGGAATGAAATACAATCTATTCTTCTAGTATAAAAGACCATTTTGCAACTGAAAGTGAGGCAAATCTTCATGTGACCCATGCTATAATTTTCCTATCATGTAGGCAGCCACCTCATCATTCAAGTACTCCTATTGTATGTCCATGTACCAATCATGGTGCACTTTTGAAATTGTCATAAGTGTACATGCCCACATTCTAGATATTAAAAAATCGGTCACCACATTGTCTTTACCTTTTGTATTTCAAAATCATAACTTTGCAATGTTGCCAACCATCTCTTTTACTTGTGTGAAAGAGTGTTTTGAGACATAAAGAATTTCAATACTCTATGATCACTCCTCACATAGAACGAGCTACCATAGAGATAATGATGCCATTTCTTGTGTGAAAGAGTGTTTTGAGACATAAAGAATTTCAATACTCTATGATCACTCCTCACATAGAACGAGCTACCATAGAGATAATGATGCCATTTCTTGATTGCATAAAAAATGGTGATCATTTCTTGATCATCATAAACATGTGTAGCTTCCTCCTTCTCATTCAACTTGCGACTCTCATAATGGTCTTGATACAAAACAGCCCCAACTCCTCTCCCACAAGCATCTCCTCGCATGGTAAATGGTTTGGAGAAATCTGAGCATACTAAGATAGGAGCCGAGGTAAGCAACTACTTGAGCTCTTCAAAACTCTTTTCAACCTATCACATCCCAAAATAAGGCCTCCTTCTTGAGTTTGTCATCTCGCTGAGGGGTGCTGACACTTGTGCATACCTCTCAATCAATCTTCTATAGAAAGAAGGTAAGCCAAGAATCCTCTCAATCAATCTTCTATAGAAAGAAGGTAAAGCCAAGAATCCTCTTAATTGAGTAATATTTTCAGGTTTTGGGCAATTTCTCACACATTCCACCTTCTTGGGATCAACCTTTATGTTGTCTTTACTCATAATGTGCCCAAGGTATTCCACCTCACTAGCCATAAAAGTGTATTTTCTTTCCTTTACATATAATCAATTGGCTCTTAATGCATCTAACACTTCTTTTACATGTTGCACATGTTCTTACTATACACTAAGATATCATCAAAGAATACAAGCACCAATTTGAACAAGTATGGTTGTAGCACCTTGTTCATCTCAACACTTGAAATGTAGCGGGTGCATAAACCAAATGGCATCACCATGAAGTGGAAGAGACCCCTTTCGGTCCTAAATGCAGTTTTGTACTCATCTCCCTCATTCATGCAAATTTGATGATACCCCGATCTCAAATCAATCTTGGTAAAAACACTTGCACCATTGAGCTTATCAAGTAGATAATGAATCCTAGGTATTGGATACATTTTCTTGATTGTGATCTTGTTGAGATCCCTATAGTCAATGCACATCCAAAAAGATCCATCTTTCTTCTTCACACCAACAAAATGAGTGAAGCAAATGGTGATTGACTAGGCTCAACCATCCCATTCCTAATGAGATCCTTTAACTTGCTTTGCCACTTCATCTCTCTCTACTTTGGAAAGGTGGTATGGAGGTTTATTCACTAGTTTTGCCCTCATTTTTAGCATTAAGGCAAAGCTGTAATGCATATATATAGCTCTCCTTCTTGGGCTCACACTTGAGTTGAGTGGCATCAATTGCAAGCTTTCGCACACTATTCCCACACACAAGGTGAACCATGCTTTCCATGTGCATAAAGCTCTCATAAAACTCTTATAAAAATCCATCACAATCGGCCCAAGTGATGCAAGCCAATCACCCAACACCACATCGACTAGTCCCAACTCAAGCACTCTCAAATCCCCCATGCAAGTGCAGTCCTTTTTGAGAGCATAAGCTTTGCATTTGGGCAAACCATATTGCATTCACCATTAGCCATTTGCACTTGTGATACCCAAGGTGGTAGGCTAACGGGTTGCATTCTCAACTTTTGCAAGGACTTTTGATTCATAAAAAATTGGATGCTTCCATAATTAACAAGTACATGTGGCACTCTTCCATCAGTGCTTCCCTTAAGATGCATAGTTTAATCACTTTAGAATCCTGAATATGCTTCATAGGATAAGGCACATAACTTGGCATCTTCATTTGAACATTCCACAACACACATAGTTGGATATCCATCATCATAATCCGATTTTTCATTGAATTTTCCACTCGGATCGAAAAGGAAACTCACCCTTACGCTCATAACAATCATCTTCCTCCACTGTCTCATAGCAATCATCAAAGATTTTGACATCATCCCCCATATCTTCATGATTGCCTTCGGTGAGGATCAAGCTCAATGACATTTTCTTTGCCTTGCAAACCTTAAAGTGCTCCTTATTCAACTTCTCCCCACATTTGTAGCATAGGCCCTTGCTCTTTAAGTCATCAATCTTGTCTTCCTTGAGCGGTGCTCTTGTTAACCTTATTTGAAGGCTTATGATCACCATGATTTGACTTTTAGGTAGTGCCACCAAATCTAAAATTTTCTTTTACCCTTACCATATACCATAGGGTACTTAGAAATAGGAGTAAACCACTTGATGAATTTTCCAAGAGAATCCCCTTTTGATTGAGGCTTTGAGAAAATAAAAGTGGTATATTTTGTTGGAAATAGGGTTGCACGAATGCACACGTGTGCGTGCGTGCACGCGCGCGCGCACACACGCACGCACGCACACACACACACACACAGTGGAGAAGCTCAAGAGAGCACACAATGAGCCGACTGGTCCTAGTGTGTTCACACACATCACTACCAAATATGGCTACAAATCCCCCTTGGAGTGATGATGTGAACATGGAGTGAGATGGCACTAGAAGTACAGAGATGTGCCAGGCTCTTTGGACTATGATAGGGAGCCCAAAATAGTCCCCAAAGGAATGTAAGTTTAAAGTTTTACGAAAAGCTTCAAAGTTCTTTTGTCGGAGAGCCTTCGTGAACATATCTACCAAGTTGTCCTGTGTTGGCATATAAGCCAAGCTGATTTTCCCTCTACAGAGCATCTCTCTCTGACATAATGATAGTGCACCTCAATGTGCTTTATGTGAGCATGAAAAACTAGATTCCTCTCATAACTGCCATAGTGATCTAACTATCACTGAAGATGGTAGTGGTTGAGGACTCGCCAATACCCAAATCATCCGGATAAGGTGCTTGAGTCAAACACACTCAACTATAGTTGTAAACATTGCGCTGTACTCAGCTTCACAGCTATATAAGTGGCTCCATAGTGGGTTGCTTCTTACTGAGCCATGATATACATGAATCACTAAGGCAAAAGCAAAAACCACTCATGGACACTCGTGTCTCATAACATCTAGCCTAGTCTGAGTCTGTAAATGCATGCATCCTATGATTCACCCCATGTTAGATATCCGTAACGCCGCTACGAGCGTTACCACAGGAGGGGACGGCCTCTGGCTCACCACCCAGCCATAGAGGAAGAATGAGGATTGCCCCTCATCCCCCAGGCTATATAGTGTGTGGCCTGCCGTCCACACTAGCCTGGCCGCCCATGACTTCGCATGGGCATCCTCTCCCATTGAACCCCGGATATGGCCATCCGGTCTGCCGTCGGTCTCACAGGCGTTACAGCCTACGTGACATTACCCCCCCCTTAAGAAGAGTTTTCATCCTCGAAAACAAACTGGGGAAACCTTTTGGAAATTGCACTACGGTGTTCCCAGGTAGCTACCTCCTCATCCCTATCTGTCCATTTAACAAGTACCTCCTGGTACACTTTATGTCGGGTTTGTCTATCACGATACTATAGAATCTTTTCAGGTTCATGTGGTATCTTTGGTGGCTCTATCAAGTCCACCAAAATCTCTGAAGAAACTGCGTTCTCTAACCCGTGAACTGATTTCTTTAGTTTACTGACATGGAAGACAGGATGGACTTGAGAACTCTCCGGTAACTCAAGTTTAAATGCTACGTCCCCAATCTTCTTAAGGATTTTAAAAGGACCACAATATCTCGGAGAAAGTTTATCATACTTTCCTGTTTTCATGGTTTCTGACTGTGCAGGAACCTTGAGGAATACAAAGTCACCTTCTGCAAAGGTCACCTTTCTACGTCCTTTATCAGCATAAGTTTTAGCGCGATCCTGAGCGCTACGAATGCTCTCACGTGCGGCTCTGAGCATATCATTCATATCTTCAAGGCTCCTTCAAGGAAATCCTTGACAGATTGAATCTTCTCCTTTTCTAGGCCTACAGCCATCGGAGATCTCGGCTGGAATCCATACATTAACATGAATGGTATAAATCCAGTCTCGCTGAGTGTTTGGAGCTGTTATAGGCAAACTTCAATAAGGGCAAGTACTCTTCCCAATTAGATTGCTTCTTACTAACATAAGAACGCAACATATCTTCTAGAATTTGGTTAACTCTTTCAGTTTGACCATCAGACTCCGGATGATCTGCCGTACTCATACTCAGAGTAGTATCCAACTTTTTGAAGACTTCCCTCCAAAAATGACTGTTGAACTTTCTATCTCTATCCGACACTATATCTGCGGGGCGGGCAGGCCATATAGCTTGTAGAGATGTTCAATAAAGAGTTTTGTCAATTGTGGCGTTTTAACAGTTTTCTTTGTGGCGATAAACTTTGCCATTTTAGTTAACCTGTCCACTACCACCCACACCGAGTCATTCCCTTGACTCATCTTGGGTAAACCAGTAATGAAATCCATGGAAATGCTTTCCCATTTTCCTTGAGGAATCTCCAGCGGATGGAGTAGTCCTCCAACCTTAAGACGTTCATGTTTATTGACTTGGCACTTACTGCATTTCAGCACATAAGTCTGGACGTCCTGAAACAAACTAGGCCAATAAAACTATCTTTTTACTAGTGCATAGGTCTTCTGAATCCCGGGATGACCCGCACTTGGACTATCATGACTTTCTTTAAGAATTTGGGCCCGAAAGTCACCAATAGTTGGTACACATATTCTACCCTTGTAGAGTAAGTACCCGTCATCAATGGAGTAATTAGCATATTTCTCCCCCCGACGAAGTTTATCACTCCCCTTGGCAGTCAAAGGTGATGAAGGGCCTACATCAGAGCTCTCTGGCCCCAAACTATACCCAGAAGACACGGCTAGTCTCTCCGGACTAACTCTCGCTTCCCTTCCCGTTGCACCTTCGGCCAGTCTCTCCCGGACTAGCTATCCGTGCCAACGAGGGAGGTGGTCGCATCTGTGAAGAAGTGCGTACGCGTAGTACAGCGCGCCAAACCTCTGTAAAAGATGGATCATGCTCACATAAACCACGTAGTGACTCCAAGAAATCATTCTTGAAGAATGTGAAACTAAGTTCATTAATCTGTGGCATGCGACTAAGTGCATCTGCCACCACATTATACTTACCTTTCTGGTAACGTATCTGAAGGTCAAACTCCTGTAGAATCTCTGCCCACCGAGCTTTTCTACCCTTCAGTTCATTTTGACTTGAAAGCCATTTTAGACTCTCATGGTCCGTCCGGACCTCAAAAGTAGCACTATATAAATAGTGTCTCCACTTTTTCAGTGCATGAACTATCGCTAGTAACTCTCGCTCGTAAGCTGAGTAGTTACGCTGTGCACGATCTAACTTTTTACTCTCAAATGCAATTGGGCGTCCCCTTTGCATAAGTACGGCCCCAATGGCCTCATTACTAGCGTCTGTTTCCAAAACAAACGGCTCATTTGGATCAACAATAGTCAAAACAGGTGCAGCTGCTCTACGGTCACCTTGAGCTTATCAAAGCTCTTCTGTTGGGCTCCCCCCAACTAATGTTTTTAGTTTTTGACCATAACTGGTCAGTTAACGAGACTGCGATCTTCGCGTAGTCCTTCACATATTGTCGATAGAACCCCGACATGCCAAGAAAAATCTGCAGTTCCTCGAGATTCTTCAGCGCTGGCCATTTAAGAATAGCCTCTACTTTTTCTGGCTCCATCCGCGTACCATCGGCGGATATAATATGGCCAAGGTAGTGAATTTCTGTTTCAAAAAATTCACATTTGCTCTTCTTTGCAAATAGTTTGTGCTTTCGCAACAACTCGAACACTAGACGCAAATGCTCTATGTGTTCTTTCTGTGTCTTACTGTACACAAGAATATCATCTAGGAAAACTACTACGAATTTTCCCAGATATGGACGTAAAATGCTGTCCATCAGTGTCATAAATGTCACTGGAGCATTGGTTAGCCCAAATGGCATAACCAAAAACTCAAAATGCCCGAAACGGGTCCTAAATGTTGTCTTCGCAACATCTTCTTGTTTAATTCTAACCTGATGATACCCTGATCTCAGGTCTATTTTTGTGAAGTATCTCGATCCATAGAGTTGATCAAACAACTCATCCATGCATGGCATTGGATACTTGTTCTTAATCGTTATCTGATTAAGAGCCCTATAGTCTATGCACATCCGCATAGATCCGTCTTTCTTCTTTATACCAGAAGAATAGGCGATGCCCACGGACTTGAACTAGGCCGAATAAAGCCTTTGTTCAAATATTCCGTTAATTGTTTTTCCACCTCCTGTGCCTCGGAGTGGCTTAATCTATAAGCAGGTTTGCTTATAGGTTTTGATCCTGGCATAACTTCAATGCCATGGTCTACTTCTCTAGATGGTGGTAAACCATCTGGTAAATTATCAGGAAAAACATCCTGAAATTCCTCTAATAAATTCATTAAAGTATCTACGCACTTTTTCTTTAATGTCTCATTCACCTTGGATTTTTTCTTGTTTGAATCACATGCATGCCAAACAGGGTTTTCAAACAGTGGGTCTCGTCCAAGGTTATCTTGTTTTCCTTGTTTGTCTACGCAAACATCATTTATTGTTTCATCTACGGAAACAGAATTCAAAAGAGGGTAACAAGAATATACCTCTGCTATTTGGTCTCTGCGGACACAGCTCAATGGAGTAATTAGCATATTTCTCCCCCCGACAAAGTTTATCACTCCCCTTTGAAGCCGTGGCAGTCAAAGGTGATGAAGGGCCTACATCAGAGCTCTCTGGCCCCAAACTATACCCAGAAGACACGGCTAGTCTCTCCGGACTAACTCTCGCTTCAAAGGGGAGTGATAAACATCGTCGGGGAGAGAGAGAGAGAGAGAGAGAGAGAGAGAGAGAGAGAGAGAGAGAGAGAGAGAGAGAGAGAGAGAGAGAGAGAGAGAGAGAGAGAGAGAGAGAGAGAGAGAGAGAGAGAGAGAGTTCTTCCCTTCCAAATATCTTGGCCGCCTCCCTCCACACACTCCATTGTGGAGATAAGGGTGAGAAGATGAATGGTTGAAAATCATCGAGTGGGCTCCGGTCCCCCGATCACGCGTGGACTCTGACAACCCCATCGAACCACGCTCTGATACTAGTGTTAGATATCCGTAACGCCACTACGAGCATTACCACAGGAGGGGACGGCCTCTGGCTCACCACTCAGCCATAGAGGAAGAATGAGGATTGCCCCTCATCCCCCAGGCTATATAGTGTGTGGCCTGCCGTCCACACTAGCCTGGCCGCCCATGACTCCGCATGGGCGTCCTCTCCCACTGAACCCCGGATATGGCCATCCGGTCTGCCCCGTCGGTCACAGGCGTTACAGCCTACGTGGCAGCCCCCTTGGGATAACATAACCTAAAGTGCTCCCTTTACATAACGGAACACCTGTTTGATAGACTACCAATGCTTTGTGCCTAGGCTATACATAAATCTACTCAATATTGAGACCACATATTGAATGCCAAGCTTGGTGTTACACAAAAAGATAAGGCATCCAACAACTTCTTGATATAAGCTAGCATCAAAAGAGTCACATGCACCTTTAAGACTTAGTCGTAAACTCGGCTCCATAGGTGTAGCCCACAGGTTTATAGTCTTCAAGATTAAACCTCTTCAACAATGTGTCTATGTATTTCCTCTGTAGCAGCATAACAATGCCATCATTATGCTACTAAAAATCAATGCCCAAATAATAGTACAATCGCTCAAGATCTAGAATCTTAAAAGACTTCTCTAATTTTAGCTATATAAAAGCTGACATTTGATCATCATTAGGGCATGTGATGAGTGTCATCAACATATAACACGATGACCAATAAAACATCCTTAGTCCTCTTAATATAGAGAGACTTATTGTTAATTAAGCTGTAACCCTGTGCAACCAAGTATGCATGTATCTCTTCGTACCATGCTTTGGGAACCTGCTTAAGACCATATAAAGCTTTCTTTAATCTGCATACTTTTGATTCTTGGCTTTTCTAAACAAAACCACAAGGTTGAGATACATAGACCTCCTCATGCAAGTCTCCATTCAAGAACACATCTAACTGACGTAAATTCCAACCTTTATGTGCTGCTAATGCAATGATAATTCGCATGGTAGTCATACAACATGTGGGTGCAAAGGTTTCACCATAGTCAATGACACTCTCTTACGCATAACCCTTTGCAATAGGCCTAGCTTTGTATCACTGAACACTACCTTATGCTCTATGTTTAAGCTTGTAAACCCATTTCGTAGTACCAATGGCCTTCTTGCTAAGAGGCAAGTCTACCAAATCCCATGTATCATTTTTGAGTATCGAATCATACTCAGATTGCATAGCATTCATCCAACTTTCAGATTCCTTTACTTCATCAATGGAGACAGGTTCCTCTTTATCACATAAACTGGCAATAAGAGCATAACCTACATCAACATGAGATCATGATGAGAACCTGCACGTGTTCTGCTAGGAAAAGGAGTGGCCAATTTGTTGTCACGTAGTATTTTCACTAGCCATTTTGGCATACTTTTTGACTCCTCAATTTCCCTTCTTTCCTCATCAACTGCATCATCCACATTTTCCTCATCATTCATCAATAGGCTTATCTGTGGGCTGAAAAACATACTGATTTGTAACCTGCTATGTAGGCTGATTTTCAATATTCCTTTAATTAACCAAATTTTCTATATCAATGTGTGAGAGTGTCGAATATGTCATGCAAACGTACATTTTGTTGTTTTTAATATGAAAGAAAGGGTTGAATTGTATCTTCCACAAATACATCTCTACTCTCACAAGAAGTTTATTTTTTGCATTAAATGCTGATGCATCAGCATCTACAGCCATATCTACAGCCATACCTGATGCAAGAAGAAGGCTCAATCATCACATGGAGTAGATAACAAGGGTGTAGGTCACCATCGTAGAATCTCATATGGAAGAAACTCACCATGGAAGCTTGCTCAAGGCAAAGGGATAACCATATGGTCATGTATCAAAGATAGCAAAAGGTATACAAACTATCCCATAAGTGACTTATATAGTCACTTACTCCTAGGACCTTTCACACATGGGCTGCCCATAAACCCAAGTCTATGCCCCATATCATGTGCCTAGGCCCTCATCCCACATGTGCACATAATTTCCTACATTACAAACCATCCCCTCCTACAATAATTTCATCCTCGAAATCGAAGGGTGGTCGTGCAAAACAAACCAAAACCGACCCATAACATGTGGAGTCATAGACCATAGTAGATGCCAATAGTCCATAAGATAAGTCGCTGCTGCCAACATCAAATGGAAACCCTTGAATGTCGATGCGCAAACATCAACATCAAAAGGTCCTCGTAGCCTCCTGGATCAAATGGAAAGCTCCATGGACCAACTCCCAAGCTGTAGAACATGATGCCACCCGAGTCAAAAAGATGATGTAGTCATGCATCCTCAATCACACAGCCCCCTAGATCAAATGGTAGTCCAAAGAACCAGTGGTACATATGCACACATGCATAACCGCGTGCACTGAAGGAAGCTCCATCTAATAATCTACCAAAATGATGATCCACATGACAATCGGGATCAAATGGAAAATGTGAAGGGCCATCATTTATGATGAAGATAGTCATGTGCTCTCCATCAAAATTACACTCCAAATGGCACGAAGCACATCCAAAAATGAATGCTCCAACTGCATAAACCATTATCTCATGTTGGCATCCATAAAGTCCAAAGATACACACCTCATAGTAGCTGACATTTGTATGGGCATAGGTGTGATCATCCAAATACACATGCTCATTGTACATATGGAAATCTCCATCATCAAGCATAAAGCATGCATCATCATAATCATCTCCATCCTCATGACAGATGGTAGTACAATGATAATCTAGCAATCCCTCCATAGGTATGACTCTCTCTATATAATCCTCTATGCAATGAGAAATATACCACTTGTCAATGTCACATGTACAAGGAGAGCTGCCATACACATCACAAACACAAGAAAGATCTCCAATAGGTGTGTGTAAGGCATCAATATAATGCACAATAGTCTGATCTATACACATCAAATCATCATGTGCATGACGATCACCACATGTGTAATATGCCCACGTATCCAAGGTACAATATCTTGAAGACCATCATAAGCATGATCCTCATCAACACTAGACTCAGGCAAGGCATCCACATATAGAGCTCACAATCATAAATTTTTCACTCTGAGATCAGAAAAGCATCATAAATTGGATTCACAAATGTAGTCTCACGGACTATCCTTCAAAGCATCCATAAGTGAATCCCTAGTATGGCTATTGACACACCAATCAATGCATGTGTAACACCTACCATAGGTGGATAAAAAATAAAGTTGTCCACATTATTAGTATCACGTATGTCAACATCATGAGAATCACACAAAGTAGAAACTATCTAATCTCTTGTGAACATAGACATCCATCTCTTCTTCTGCAAAGTCATCATACCCATGGATACATGCATCAATACAAGGTGTAGTGCCAAAAGCAAAACCATCCACCTTCATAGCGCATATGGACTCCATCATCTCATGCATATCAATATCGCTTGAGGATGACTCCATATTAACCCAAAGAAAAGATAAGTCACCCACAAGAAACTTGGTGCCAATCCACATGTGTATACTGCCCATAACTGTCTTCAATCGATGCATCACCAAGCCAAGTGTGAAGAGTCTTTGAAGACGGTGAAAGAGGCTCATTCACACAATCATCAACAAGATGTAAATTTCCAGCCATCACAAAGCTCATCATTGGCTCACAATGGGCCACCACTACATCAACACATATGGATAGGAAAAAGATCTATGCATGTGGGAACATAATCGGTACATGAGATAATGTCCAAAACTTCTTGTACTTGAGTGTATAGTTTCACAATCACTTGCTTTTCGAAATTTTCAGCAAGTGTGTTGACCCTAAGGATACCCTCAATGAACTCACAAAGACCCACATAATCATAGTCCATGCAATTAACAAAAGATTGAGTGAGCGGGTACCTCTTTTATCATTCTTGATAAAAGATTGAGTGAGCGGGTACCTCTTTTATCATTCTTGATATCCAAATCTTTCAACATGAGCTGAAGCATTCCATCCCCATTTAAGATTCAGTGAGCGGGTACCTCTTTTATCATTCTTGATATCCAAATCTTTCAACATGAGCTGAAGCATTCCATCCCCATTTAAGCATAAAGTGTAGTCAAGAATGGGTACCACCAATTCATTCATTTGTATCTTGCTTAGCTCAATAAACTTGCCCTTGTGAGATTGACCCTTTGGGTATGCATGTGGACAATCCCATCAACACCATGATCTCATCAAGACCAATGTCTTCATCAATTTGCAAAATACTTTGAGGTACTTGCATGAAATCCTTAGGCTAATTTTTGCACAAAACCCTCTATACTTTCCTTCTCTTTGATGTTGGAAAAACAAAGAAGGAAAGGTACCAATATCTCTCCATATAGCTAGATAGAGAGTCCTCATGTGATAATACCATGCATTGATCTCTAAAACACTTTTGCTCTTGGGTGGTCACAAAGTATTGCACAACATCAAATGCCAAATTCTGCCAATCCCAATTATAGTTGTGCATTTCCTTCAACCACCAAGACCTAGCTTTTCCTTTGAAATGAGAAGTCACTGACTTCTCTTTGGCAAGCTCACCACAAGGAAAGGCATGAAAATAGGCATCCCAATTATGAATCCAATCCTTGAGTCCCATGCAAGTGACTCCTTCACCATCAAATGCAAAAAATCTTTATGCAAATGGCTCTCCTCTTTTAAACCATAAACTAATCACTTGAGTAGATACCATATAATCAAGAAAAGCTTGCACTTTCATTGATTCCAACAACCTTGCTTTTGCATCATAGAAAATCATAGTCCATACATCATAGAAAATCCAAACCTTGCTTTTGCATCATAATGTTCCATAATCCTTATGTCTTCAAAAGAATATTGTTCTTTGTCTTGACTCTCAATTGATAAAGGCCTTTGATAGGCATTTTCATCCATTGCCTTTGAAAATGAAGAGTCTCCGGTTGGCCTTACTTGAGAGAAGCCTTGCTTTGAGAGAAGCCTTGTCCTTGTACACCATGTATGCTTGAAGAAGGTTTCTTGGTTAAAACATTGCTTCTTGCTTGCGTGTCATCAAAATCCTCATCAATTGAGTTTGTAAGATCACTCTTAATTGGGTTCCGATCACCATTGCTAAGAGTATCCTCATATGAAGAATCATAGTAACCTTGAGTTGAGATTCGACTTCACTTTCATGGATCCAATGGTATAAGTGATCTCATAGGAAGAATCATAGCCAACTTGATTCTTGTAGGCATAAGCATCAAAATCCACATTAAAATCCATACCTCCCATATTCCCTTGATGATCATACTCATAGCTTTCATCACATTGATCATTATCCATGCATGTTGAATCTTCATGATTGTCTCTAGCTCCATCGGAAGTATTCTCTTCAAGGCAATATTCCTCATCCATGGTAAAACTTCCCTTGAAAATAATATCATCGGTATTATATTCATCTTTATCCCCATAGTAGCTTTCATCATCCTCACTATCATAATCATCCATGACACATGTATAATGTACTAAACCCAAAATTAGTCAACTATGCCTTCGGTGTACAAGATTTGATCCAGCTTGTGATTTCGAAATCTGATTGATGAGATTGAAAGCTTGTCATGAAGATTTTGGGATAAGGATTGAAGCCCAATGATTTCTTTCAAAAGAGCCCTAAACCTTCTTGTGACTGAATTAGGGCTTAGCACTCTGCATGCGGTAAAAAACTGCCAAAATACCAAATAAGTCGTATTTTGCTCAAACGGACTCTAAATTTGATGATCTTTAGTTTTTCACGTCCACAATGTAGAGAAGAACACATATACCACCTTGGATCCCACTTTGGATGTGCGCTATACCTCTCTGTTTTGAGATTTATGCCGCACAACCATTTTCTACTACACCACTCAAATGAATCCCAATTTGCGTGATCTTTGGGTCATTGGAATACTCTTGATGAGTAGATCAAGGATGTGTGAAAATAGATCTAAAAAGTCAACTACCCTTGTTGACCAATGGAAAAGTCACCCACTTTGAGTTGACCGGTCAAACGGTCTCCAAACCGAGCATGCTTGGGCTTGATGGAAAGCTCTTAATATGTAATCACTTCTCCACCAGCTCGAAGCATTTATGATTGGGCCAAGGTTTTATACAATCTTTCCCAAAAACAGTGCGATGGAAAATGCCAAAGTTTATCGCCTTTGCAAACTCTGATTTAGGAGTTCTAATGATTGTTAGAAATCTCTTTAGTAGTTGTATCCAACACTACAAACCCCTTCAAAATAGCCCACATTGTTTGTGGCTGAATTAAGCTTTTCTTCTTCACTAGTCTCCAATGCATCAAGCTTGACCACAAATATCTTACCAATGTCAACTAGCATGTATTGACTCAAGATTAAGCATTTGGCATTGCATTTTGAAGAAATTTTGGCATGACCTTTGGGAAATTGCTACCGATTCTCAATCCAAAATTGACCACAAACAATGCCCAAGCATAGGCAATATGTATATACCAACACTGAATTGCAATCTTTTCCACTTTTCTTGTGCCATTTCTTTGCTCCAAATGCAATTACCAACTTGATGGTTGTCGATGAAGCGCAATGAAGCTTGCTAATCTCCTAACCAAGCTCTTCCAAACCCTTTACCCAAGTTTACAATCCAAGGGCAAAGGTTTGGGCCATTTCTTCACCACCATGTACCTAATCCCTCACCCTACCACTTTACCAAGGCACTCATGGCACGGTGAGTTCAAGCCATGCTCCCCCCCTCCCCCGGCCTCTCTGCCATATGCCAAGGTACCCTCACACATCACTTGTTTACTAGAAATTGAAATGTGGATACAAGCATGTGTGGGTTGTGTAGCTTGAACTTTGAGTATGCATGGAGTCACTTACAATTTGCACTTGTAATTGCATGACCATTCACTCTATCACATTACAAAAGTCTAATTCCAGTGAAGAGGCTTGCAAGAATCATTACCATCAAGCATGGAACTCCATGTACATAGACATGTCAAAAGCATAGGCATGTCAAAAGCATGGGTATTCAACACCTCCATGTACATAGGCATGTCAAAAGCATGGGTATTCAACACCTCCATGTGCATGCATATTTGAGCATTCATATGTTGATTCATGTTTCCATAATGTATAATAGCTCCCATTAATAAAGCAAGCACATCCAAGAATGTGATTATGGCACTTAAGAGTATGATTGGAGCATGTACTACCAACATATGCTATTTAAATGGCATAAGGATGGCCATGAAAATATCATAAATTGCATCCAAATGGAACAAGGAAGCAAGAACCCCCACATTGTTGTTCTAGGGTTTGCTCAAAAGTGTATTGAAACCATTTCACAAGCATAAGGTCCATAATTGTTACTTCCCATGATTTTTTGAGTATGTACTAAAAGCTTAATCCATGAGATTAAGGTTTGTTGTGGGAAAACCCTAAATCTCAAAAATGGATTCAAACAACTCAAGGAATCAATTAAATGATGCAAGAAGTGTAGTAATCAATCAATGATTCCCATGGAACCTCAAATTTGTGAATTGATGAAGAAGTAGCCTTCTTCTTGTGTCAATTCGTGAAGATTATTTTTGATTTGGTCCACTTCAATTGAGTTCCAAAATCCCCAAAAATCACCAAAGATTACATCAATAACACTTACTTGAGCCTTTTGGAGATGCATTATTATGACCAATGTGAGAAGTAGAAGCTCCAAGGTCCATGGAAATCAACGAATTTTGGTGCAGCCTCATGGTGGATAGAAAATCATGAAGAATATGTCTAATGCTAAGCTTGTTAAGCTTAAATCAAGCTTAACCAAGCTTTAATGGCCTTCCAATGCTCCAAGAAATTGCAGAAGATATGAGAAAAATGAGCACATCCCCCATAGCATCCTCACGACCAAAATCACCACAAAGAGTATGCAATATGGGGCTTAAATGGGCCAAATGCTTGTTTAGGCATTATCTAAGCTTAAACTAGGTCAAATACAAGCCCTAATGATCCTAAAATCGCCTAAAAATCGCACGGACTATAGCAGCTTGGTGGGTGGAGAAAATTGCACGAAATCGCCATCAAAAGAAACTAAATAACTCTTGAAATGTTGCCCATAGCTTGCCTAACCAAATCCGTAGGTTTTGGCAACATCTAATCTCATGATCAACTCACCAAAGCTCTCAGAGAGATCAAGAAAGAAAGAAGCAAAGGAAAAACATTTTGATTAACACTAATCAAGATTAGTAAATCTCCCCCAATTTTGCTCCTGCCTTTTTCAAATTTTAGAGTGGCTACCCCAAAAATTGATCCCCATCAAACCCATGGCCCCCAAAAATTTAGAAATTAGATCAAGAAATGGGAATTTAACCAATCAAAGTCACCATACTCGTTTTCTTGATGAAGAAAATCAAGAATATCAAGAACATGCAGAAAATTCAAGAAAAATACAAAAAATTCAAGAAAAAAAGGATCAAAACAAGAGCTTTGATACCATTGCAAGAAGAAGGCCCACTCATCACATATAGTAGACAACAAGGGTGTTGGTCACCATCCTAGAATCTCATGTGGGAGAAACTCGGCATGGAAGCTTGCTCAAGGCAAGGGGATAACCATATGGTAATGTATCAAAGATATGAAAAGGCATACAAACTATCCCATAAGTGACTTATATATTCACTTACTCCTAGGACCTTTCACACATGGGCTACCCATAAACCCAAGTCTATGCCCCATATCATGTGCCTAGGTCCTCATCCCACATGTGCACATAATTTTCTACATTACACCCGAGTCTTTCTTTTTCTCCTTCTCCAGCCATTTCCTACACTCATTAATGTAGGCACTAGGTTTCCTCCAATAGTTTCATTTTCCCTTTTCCTTTGGCTTCTTGCCTTTCTTGTTTGTAGGCTTGCATGAAGACTCTAATTTCGGCTTGTAACTACCTTGAGAAAAGGATTTATCTTTGCCTCTTTGTTGACTGGCACAGCAAAAGCATGATATCCTGTATGCTTGACAAATCTATTTTTCCTGGATTTCTCTTCTTATAAGAGCACAAAAACTAACTCCTCAAACTTTAAGGAATTCGGATTGCCTTTTATCATGAGTTTGATGGTAGAAGGGAAACCTTGATATGAGTCCAACAACGCATTCAAGACAATAGGTACCAATGAACTTTCAGGATATACTTCATCAACATTGGCCAACTACTTATTAAAATCCTTGATTTTTGTAAGGAAACTATCCATGGAGTCTCCCTCATCCGTATGCTGCTCTGACTCTAATTCCTTGTGTATATAAGCAACATGTGTTTCATTACATACCTGGTATAATGACCCACTGACAAAAAGCAAGTAATGCATGTGCCTGCGCATCTCTTCCATCCCACTTTGTTGTTCATGCATAGGAGGTATGCTATGTTGTGGGTAATGCACCATGTAAAACTGAGTCCGTGTTTGTAAATGTGTCTTCTACATCATGTTCATCAGAGGAACCAGGACATTTCTTAGTACTGACCACAACATTCCACAACGCTTTATCTACCAATACATGCCGCATCATGCAGGACCATAAGGGGTAGTTAGTCCCATCAAGCTTATTCGAGTGCACGTAACATCTGAATTACATCACTATGTGCCATTTCTGATAATACCCAAGCAAGTAATCATGTAACCTACACAAATCGATGTCACTGAAGTGAGCCCGTAGAGATAAGATCCAGTGTGGTACTCAAAAACTCGATGAAGAATAGTGCATATATCCAGTCCTCCCCAAAGATATTTGTAAAAAATAAAAAACAACGCAAATGGCCCCCAAAACACTCCTGGAATGAAAATCTGAGTGGGAAAATTCAGTACAAAGTCTTTCTTCTCCCAGAAGGGCCCCTTGTTGATGCAATTCAAGAAGACATGCAACTCAGGGTGAAGGGTATGCAGTAGCACAGGGGCGAGGAGCGTATGCTCTGATACCAAATATTGGAAATAGGGTTGCAGGAATGCACACACACATAGTGGAGAAGCTCAAGGAGGGAGCACACAATGAGATGATAGACAGATAATGAATGTGTGTTGTACAAAGATGATAAGTATACCCCAAGATGGTTGTATACTAGCACGGGGGAAAAAACCTCCCAAAGAGGGAAAAAGTGCCATGTCTCTGGTTCTAGTGTATTTTCACACATCACTACCCAAATATGGCTACATACTTGTCCTCATAAATCTCAGCCAACATCATAACTTCACTCAAGCAGCTTTGACGTCCGCCCTTATGTTCCTTTGTAGCCCTTTGATAAAGGGCTACAAAGTAAGATAAGGGCGGGTGCCTTTCAAATTGTAAGGGCTACAAAGTAAGATAAGGGCGGACGTCATTAAGCTTTGACGTCCGTCCTTATGTTCCTTTGTAGCCCTTTGATAAAGGGCTACAAAGTAAGATAAGGGCGGGTGCCTTCTTTCACCTTCAAAGATAGCTTCATCAAAAATTGTAAAGTTGTTCCAAATCATACTGTTAAGCAAGTAGATTCTCCTTTTGAAGCTTTTGAGGTGAATATGTCACATATTTTCTCCTTGAAGGCATCCTTTTGAAGTGATCACATAGTTGTTGGTGCTAAGATGTTGCCACCGAGTGTGAGCATAACCCTCAAGATGAAAAGTGGCATACTACACGTGGCCCTCTCCAATACAAGGATTGAGTTCAAAGTACAAGTCCATCTTGTTGGCCCATTCCTCAAACTCCTTGTTTGTATTGCCTTCACCATTGAGCTTTTTCAACACTACCTTATCTTTGATGTCCTTACACTCATCTTCATGGTTTCAATGGGTAGGAGCATTATGTATTCTTTGATGTTGGCTTACATTAATCCTTTCTCCAATTGCTCCAAAGCATTGTCTATCGAATCAATCACTACACCTTTTCCTTTGTTTCTTCGCGATGCATCATTGGAGGGAATGTAGGCGGGAGATTCTCCTTGTTAACAAACCTTCCTTTGGGAAGTAGATGTGACATGAGGATTGAAGCCCATATTTACATGGTCATCCCTTCTTGGCATCTCATGTATGAAAGCGGCCTCAACATGGTTGGGGGTGGGGATTGCAAGGAATGCAAGCCATCATGCAAATGATCAAAACCCTTCACCATAGTGTCAATCATAGCTTACAGCATTGCCATCATTGCTTTCATTTCTAGTTGTAATGATGCCACTTGTCCACTTTCATTTCTAGTTGTAATGATGCCACTTGTCCACTTTCATTTGTGGGCCATTGACTCGCTTCACTGGCTTTTTGAACATCATCATTTGGCTCTTGTGCCAGTTCATCTACATGTGCTTCATCATTGGTTTACTCTTCCCCATGAGCATTTGTTGTAATTGTGCTTTGGATGGGCGTCCCCGTAGTTTACCCATAGTACTTGCTTGCAAACACTAAAGTGGTTGTAACTTGAGCCTCCAATATGGAAATTTGGAACTTTTTAGTTTAAAAGTATGCTATTGTTCGAATAGCTCTTTCAAAGTATGTAAGTGGCTCCAAAATAGCCCGTCCATTTTGGACTAAATTAGGGTTTTGTACCTAGTAAGTGGTGCCAAAAAGTGTCAATTTGATCATAATTTGACAAAAAAATCCAAATTTAGTAATCTATAGCTTTTCGTGTTTGCGAGACAATGAGATGAATGCATGTGCCACCCTAGATCACACTTTCTACATGTGCTATACCTCTCTATTTTGGGATTTGTGTCCCACTTTCTAGTACACTACTCAAACGGACTCTGATCGGGGTGTTCTTCACATTGACACATAGGTCTTGGAGAGTAGGTTAATGATCTTTAATTACATATTTGAAAAAGTAAAAACTCCTTTGACTCTAGAGTTGACAGTGCAAAAAGTCAAGTCTCGCGTCGTTTGATCAGCTTTCGCCAATGCGATTTGACATGGTTGACGAATTATCTTGTAGGTCTTCTTGAGTACATTGCAAGGGTGCAATTGCTTTGAATGCAAAAAATAGGGTTTATGACTGAATCAAGCTTTCATGACCAACTCTATGTGACTTTTTGGGGATGAATTTTAGCAGCATCTTCTTTGTATTTGGAGTTTGATCTCAATACACCAGAGTGCCCTTATCTATTTGTAATTTGTAATAATCCAATGCCAATAACCAAGTGTTTTCCCAATGATTTGGCATCAAAACATATCATGCATACCCAATGTCATGCATCTTCATGTCATTGCATGCATCAATACATGTAGCCTTTACAATTTGTAATGCCAAAAGTATGTCGGTGTAGGAGATAGATATCAAATGCAGCCCTAGTAATTAAGAGAAATCATCGCCAACTTCATAGGTGTTTTGAAAGTGATAATGGTCATCATTGCATGCTTATAAGCAATAAAGAAGTGTTAAAATGCATAGTAAAGTGATCAAACAAACCTCCATGCTACATGTTTACCCTCAAGAAAGCTAGGGTTTGCAGGAAAATGGCAAAAAATGATGCATGAAAATTATAGCACTTTTTGATATGGGAAAAACGCTAAAAATAAGCCCAAGCTCATCCCATATGGCTAATTTTGCTCTCACAATTACCAAGAAAATTGACAAAATGCATTTTCTCTTCTTGGCAAGATTAAGAGAAAATTAGAGAATTAATTTTTAAATTTAGAAAAATCATAAAATTAATGAAAATGGATCAAATCAAGAGCTTTGATACCACTACAAAAAGGAGATGCACTCAATTAAGATGGAGTACATCTTTGCACTCATGCTTGAAGTACCACAATGCTAGGCTATGGAAAGCTCAGTAGGAAAGTAAAAAAATATTATTTCTTGTTAGTTGTGATTAGGGAAACCATATTCACTTGTATTCCATGGCACCTTTTCATAGTAGACTTGTTATTGTCCATGACCATAGTCCCAAGGCTTTAGCCTATAGTCCTAATTTTTAAGGCATTATTTACATGGCCCATGGCCTCTACATTACACCTCAATATGCTTCATGGAGCTTGTTACTTCACCAAGGTAGATTTAAAGTCAAGATACTATCAAATCACAATTAAAGAAGAAGCCATACTGAATTAACCAATGCTTCTGGAACTTCTAACAGATTTATGGGTCAATGTGTACCAAGAATATCTACATGATTTCATTCTTTTCTTCTTTGATGATTTTTGGTGTGTTACAAGATTAAAGCAGAACATGAGTACCATGTCCGAAGAGCTTTGGAAATTTTAAGGAAAAACTAGTTGTATGCTCGAAAGAGTAAGTGTGTGTTCTTTGTTAATAGACTCACTTACTTGGGATTTGTGATTTGCTGAAGATGGAATCACTCTTGACATAGAAAAAGTTAAAGTCAAGATTCATTAGCCAACCAGCCCAAAAACAATTTGGAAAGTCTGTGTATTTTTAGGATTAATTGGATGGTGTAGAATTTTCATTAAGGATTATGCTAAAGTAGCTGCACCTCTTATTGGAATACTTAAGAAGGAATTTCAAATGGATCCCTGAGCTTCAAATTATCTTTGACAAGTTAAAGGTTATCGTGGCCTACCTTTCCCATTTTAAGACTCCATGACTTCTCCAAACCTTTTGTGGTGGTGGTAGTGGATAGGCCATTGGTGGAGTCTTAATATAAGAAGGTTATCCCATTGCTCATGAATCTAGGAAACTTTGACCCTATGCTAGCTACCATCCATGCTCTCAAACTTGGGAGACATTATCTATTGGGGAACAAATGTCACTTGGTCACATTGAACATAAAAGCCTAAAATGGATCTTTAAGACAACTCAAGTCCATTAGAAGAGTTTTACTAATCTAAAGAGATGTTCATCAGAACTTTTGAAAGAGGGTGACATGTCATTTCTCAGAATCCAACCCAAGCAAAGTACCTTAGTATTAGGCAAATTTAAGAAGTTGGCAATAATCAGATATTGTGGCCCATATGTGGTAATAAGAAAAGTAGGAGAACATGTACACAAATTTTTTCTACCTCCTCATCTCTGAATCTTTAATGTGTTCCATGTCAGTCTACTAAAAAATTATATTCTTGACAAAACTCATGTATTTATTAGTGATGAGCATATTGAGCTTAGTAGTCAGTTGATATTTCACACTGAACCTCAGAGGAAATTGGATATGCGAGAGAAGCCTCTAAGGAACGAGACCACCGTGAAGCTCTTATTTTAGTGGAAGCATTACCTAGTTGAGGATGCTACTTGGGAATAGCTGGACGAGATCTGCCAAAAAATTTACTTCTTTGTCGAGATGAGGACAACTCGATTTCTTTTAGTCGAGGTTGTAAGGTGCCATTACCCTAACCTGTCATTATGGTAATTCTCGTAATGTGAAAGTAAAAGGTGAATTTAAAAGTATAACTTTTAATTTTGAAAAAGCTAACTAGCTCAAATGAAAATTTAAATCTTCTTACAAGGCTCACCAGAGAGGACTTGAATTGAGCTTGACTCCATCAACTGGCTACCATGGTAGCCAGTTGATGGTACCATGGTAGGGTTTGTTCTTGTAAATAATTTGAGAATATGTGTGTGGTGTGAAATTGCAAGAAGTAGATATTTAAAAAATTATGTGTGTATAAGAAACTATGGTTGAAATACTTTTTTATTAAAAATTTGAGCAAGTTAGCTAGCTCAGTTGTTATGTTTTAGCTAATGTAAACTAATTGACAAAATTAGCATGTTGAGGTATATAGTTTGATACAATCTATAAATAGTAATTTTGGAAATCTTTTGAGCCCCTTATAAATTTCGATATGCTTTACCTGGAATGAATTTGAAAAAGGGATCCACAAATAAATTTACATAGCTCCTCTTCCTCGAAAATTGAAAAAATCTTGGCTCATGCCCATAAACCTGGGTAACATAGGTAAGGTAGTGTTTGTTAAACTAAGGAGAACCTTGATCTTGATTTAAATTAAAGAGATTATTTGGCATTATACCTTAAAAGAATTAAAGTAAGTATTCAGGTCGACACCTTGGTTGGGAAAATAAGAGGTAAAATTAAATAAAATGATAGTTATCATTTTGGCAAGGTGAGTAGGGAGCTGACAAGTGTCCCCCTTGCCTTCATGATGGGAATGATGGCACCTCCCATACCCTTGGCCACTCTCATGCGTAATTTGGGGAGTAAGACCTTCACTTTCTATTATTGCACTAGCTTAAGTTAAGAGAAGTGGGGAAGGTGGAATAAGGATATTAAAAAATGAATCCCCAATGGAGACTCCGTCCTAATAACTTATAAGACGTGGAAAGTAAGTGATTTGTATTCTTTGTCTAAACACTGTTTTTTGATGGGGTTGGCCTCTTATTTGAGGGACGGTCTCTCCATATGTGGGGATGGTGTCTCAATTGATGCCTCAAACATGGTATCAATTGATGCTTCAAACATGGTCAGATAAGGAAAGGTGAGGAGTAGAGGGGTCGTGACCCAACCCCCTCTTTAGGTCCCCACCACTATAGGTGACTAGGAACAGGTCTAGTGATGCGGTCCTTGGAGAGGCTGTGACCCACGACTCTTGGAAGAGTCCGGAAGTGGAGTATAGAGAGCACTTGCGTGAGTTAATAACAAAAACTAGTCCCTTGGGAAGTAGAATTTACTTTTTAAAGAATGAGATTTAGACATTTCATCATTTGTAGGACTCGGGCTATTAACACATATAAACATTATAACTTCATAGGTAGGGGATGCTCATGGTGTATCGAAGTGTTGGAAAAAAAATTTAAGGATACAAAAAAATGAATCCCCAATGGAGACTCACTCGTGGGGATGGAGCCACATATAACTTATAGGACGTGGAAAGTAAGCGATTTGTATTCCTTGTCTAAATACACTATTTTGGATGGGGTTGGCCTCTTATTCGAGGGATGGGATCCAGTCTCTCCACATGTGGGGATGGTGTCTCAATTGATGCCTCAAACATGGTCTCAATTTATGCTGCCTGAAACATGGTCAAACAAGGAAAGCTCAGGAGTAGAGGGGGTTGTGACACAACCCCCTCCTCAGGTCCCCACTAGGTGACTAGGAAGAGGTCTAGTGATGTGGTCCTAGGATAGGCCATGACCCACAACTCTCGGAAGAGTCTGGAAGTGGATTTATAAAAAATCAAAGGGATCATTCAGGTATTAGACTCACGGATGTACCAAGGTCGTTGGCCAAGGTATTTGCAGAACTCCAGAACTTCAATGTTGGGCAACCAATAAGGCTTGCCCAGTTATGAGGATGGGCCTTAAGTGTAGGAATTCGTATCGTAAGATATTTGGTAGATTGGAATTATAAACTGGAAATTGTTTGTCAACTTTTGAAAAGAAAGATGACCTTAAAGAAAATCAATTTAAATCCATCCCTAAGGAGCAAGTGGTAGGGTGGAGGCTGGATTATGAGAAGGTCAAATCCAGACTCGAGTCTCCTCCTCTGGTTCCCTAATGGAAGCAGTAAGCTTTAGGACTTAGTTTTAAATTGACCCCCTTGGGTTCGGAGGAAAGAGCCAAAAAAAATTTAAGAGTAAAAAAATTCAAAAATTTCCAAAGATTTTTTCCCTCAAATCCCATAATTTCTCATAAATTTCAGGTTTTTTTCAAGCTTTTTTTTGTCAAAAGCTTTTTTTTAAAACTCATTTACAAAAAAAAAATAAGCTTTATTAAGGTTTTGTGGGTTTTTATTTTTTTAGCGAAGGGAGGCGATTTTCACCTGGCTGGCTGCACACCCCCCCCCCCCCCCCCCCCCCCGGCGTTGCGCCTGTTGAAAATGAGGGAGATGGAATCCTCCCTCTCCCCTCTCCCCTCTCCTTCTCCATCCAATACACCTTCCTCCTCTCCCCTCTCTCCTTTGTTAACATGTTAACAGGGAGATTAACTTTAATTTTTTGATTAAAGTTTTTAATTAAACTTTACTTAATCATAATTAACATTAATTATGATTAATGTTTAATTAAAACAAAATTCCCTTTTAAGAGAAATTCTCACAGAAGAAGGAAGGAAAAATCAGAATTGAGAGGCGGAGAGGATCCCACGCACAAGGGAGGGCATTTTATACATCAACATGCTGCCCCCTACTGAATTTCAGTAGAAAATTGACAGAAATTTGATCGCATACCCGCGGAAAAACCCGTAAAAATGTATAAAAAAAATATTTTTAACCATAAAAAATGCTCAAAAAATTCTTAAAAAATTAGGAAAAAAATTCTAAAAATTCTAGAAATTTAGGGAATTCATTCTACCAAAATATCCACAATAAAATATGTGGTATTTTTGTAAAAATTTCTATTAATGCTTATTTTAAACCATAAAAAATAAGAAAAAATAGCATTAAACTCATGGAATTCCCTCGCAACGTCGATTCGTTCATTGAATTGTAGTAACAGGCATTCCAATCGCCATATCGACGATCCACGGGCAAATCATCAACACAAATCAACAAAATAACATTTTTATTAGTAAATATTAAAATTTACTTAAAAAAATCAATAAAATTAACTAGAGATTACTCTGATACCACTGTTAAAACCCTAAGATCTCTTTAGATAATTGTTATGCATAAACGTGTATAAATCAGGCATAAACTCAACCACCCGACCACCCCCGAGCCCAAGGATGCACACATGAATTATAAATGAAATACATCATACCTCTACCTTGATGTCCCATACCATCAAGAGGTATAACTCCAATCCAATAGCATGTAGCTATTGGATTGGAGTTATACCTCTACCTTGATGTCCCATACCATCAAGAGATATAACTCCAATAGCATGTAGCTATTGGATTGGAGTTATATCATACCTTTATCTCTTGATGTCCCATACCATCAAGAGGTATAACTCCAACTCCAATCCAATAGCCTGTAGCTATAGTGTGAAATGGTAGGTGAGTAGATATGGACATCCACACAAGAGACCATAGCCTAAGCCTCCAAGCCTCCCTTTGTTAAGATTCTAGAAATGGGATTGGTCATGGTGAAGGAGATAGATTAAGCATAAGATAATTAAGGTGGATTAAACCACACTAAGAACTCCATGAGAGAGAGAGGGAGATTGCACACTCAACACTATTCCCTTGTATTGCATATCACAATGAACCATACAATGATATAGGCTCTCTAGCCTTATCCCACTTTACACATCATCATCCATGTGGCAACTCCTTTTCCACTCTTTTAGTCAACTCTCACACACCATGCAATATTACATGTGGCATTCCCATCTCACCACAATATCTTGCACCTCTAGGGTGCTTTCCCACATACACACAACACCGCGATTACATCTCTCAACACCCCCTCTTAATCGAGGTGTTCTACAACTCACCCATCATTCATCATCCATACAATGTAGCATTGCACAAATGCAATCGCTATCTCTCAACACTCCCCCTCAATGCTAAATTGTGACGCCATCTTTTCAACACTCCCCCTTGGTGTCACATGTACAAACAATCCATTTTAAGGCACTACGTGGCCTGGGCAGGGCACCCTCATACGTATACATCCATGTGTGACCACCATCACCAAAAAAATGTATAGAATCCACTAGACAGCTTCTGCACGTGTCAGACAAGTTTGGAATCCACCAAACTTCACTTTGAGCATCAATTGCTCAGGCGGCACACCCATGTGACGAGCCCAATAGCTTGCACATCCATCTCGAATTCCATCGAGATTACACACATGCCAAACGTTTCGCTTTTGAGCTCTCAATAGCTCGAGTAGGAGAACCCTCATACTGGGGGGTGAAAGCAAAGTCTCTTCTTAAACCATTGACGGGTTCGGGTACGGTTACCCATCACAAACATTTGGGTGAAATCATTTACAAATCATTTTGGCCATAGCCGGGCAGCGGACCCAAGTGTGTGTGAACATCTTCTAAAAAGGTTTTAAAAAAAAAAAACCAGTTGTGTGTGAATGAGGCTTAATAAGGCAATTTTTTAAAGCCTTGTTTTTAAACCTTATCTTGCTCAAAGGGCTCACATTTGTTTTAATTATTTTTTTTTAAAAAATTCTTGAAATGTCAGCACGTTGAATGCGCCGACGAGCCGGTTCTCTGCGCTGCAGTCGCGTCAGATTCCCTGACAAAAAGTCTTCTTCTCCTTCCTCTCGATTGTAGCTATGGCGGGTACCGGTTCTCTGTGCGAGTCAGCGCCTCTGTTGCGCTCAACTTCTCCATACTGCGCTGCTGTGTCTTGCTGCGCTTAGACTGTTCGCTTCTCTTCGCATTAGCTCGTGTCACTTTGCTCTCAAACGCTCTGCTGCTTCCAAGCTTTCATGGCGACCTCGCCTCCTTGGATCTCTACCATCATGACTGTCCACAACAAGTAGTTCGTAGTTGCCATCTTCTTCTTAGAGTTTTCTTCAGGCCTTCGGCTCTACTCGTTCATGTGAGCACGATCAACTAGCCCATGCTCCCTCTCGGCTACTGTAGTACACATGATCAAGTGTTCCAGTGATGGCATGCAAATCACAGCAGCTTTTTCACCCATGCAACACTTGCGGGTTTCTCCCAGCCTGCATAGCTTGATAGGTCATCGATTCTGATTTTTTTGCAGCACTTGTGAACTACTCACAATCCGTGTGCACATTGCTTGCTTTGTCTTTCTCTCACGAGCTCTCTCTCCTCTGTGCTTTTCTCTGAAGGTAGGTGTTGCCGCTGCTCCAACTCTTCCATAGCCATTGAGATGGCCAATACTGTGAGCTCCCAATGCTCTTCAAATGCAACTGTCCATTGGTGCAAATTGTTGCCCCCAAAAACCTGTAAATGTAGCCTCTATCTTGACTAATGGAAGCTTCAATATGAACTTAAATCCTCTACATGCTTCTCCATTGCATGCAATTAATCCAAAGGTGCTATTATAAAGATTTCTTCCATAGAGAAACCAAGGTGCCAACCATGTGAAAGTTACTACTTTCACCACATCATGCCCATCATTATGAGCATGTCCATGAGTGCATCTTCTTCTTGATTCAATCTCTTTGCCTCTTCTAAACCTCTCTCATTGAGGTGTTCCCTTACCATTGACATAGCCTTCATGGCTTCCAAATCAGCATGCTCTTCCTTCAATGCATGCATCCATTCAAGGGTGCTTTTCATTTTGGTTTCTCTCAAGAAACCAAGGTGCAAACCAATGTGAAAACTCCAAAAGCTTCCACCAAACATTGCCCATCTTCTATGAGCAAAACCATGAGCATCACTCTTTCCAATGTGCTCAACCATGGACTTCTTCTAAGCCCATAACCGCTTGTCCCTTCTTAGACAAGCATTGCACCTCTTACACTCTTTGCCCAAATGCAAAGAACCATGGGATCCACAAATCCCACACATAGCAACCCTTCTCAAATATGAACATTCTTCCATGCTCAAATACAAAACTTTGAGGCAAAACTTCACAAAACCAACCTTCATGAGGCATAATCAGCAGGATATCTTCTCTTGGCAGCTTTTCCTTGATGATGATGAAGACTCCATAGCCTTCATAATGCTGAAATCTCCATTTTCAGCTTCCTTGATGATGAGCAAGCTCTCCATGTTGCAAAACTCCATTTGCAACTCTCTTGGGCAGCTTCTATGCAACCTCCTTGTTGCAAATCTCCTCTCAATCCTCTCACAAATGTAAATCTCCTCTCAAATCCTCACAAATACAAATGATAATATGAGTGTGCATAATTTTTTTCTCATAATAACTGAAAATAATGCTTAATCAAAGAAACACACAAACAAGCTAATATACATAATAAACACCATGACCAAGAGCCCATTTGGCTCTGATACCATGTTAAGATTCTAGAAATGGGATTGGTCATGGTGAAGGAGATAGATTAAGCATAAGATAATTAAGGTGGATTAAACCACACTAAGAACTCCATGAGAGAGAGAGGGAGATTGCACACTCAACACTATTCCCTTGTATTGCATATCACAATGAACCATACAATGATATAGGCTCTCTAGCCTTATCCCACTTTACACATCATCATCCATGTGGCAACTCCTTTTCCACTCTTTTAGTCAACTCTCACACACCATGCAATATTACATGTGGCATTCCTATCTCACCACAATATCTTGCACCTCTAGGGTGCTTTCCCACATACACACAACACCGCGATTACATCTCTCAACACCCTTGAGTGTGCCCCATGCCCCTATTATATAGGAGGGCCCTCAAGTGACTCTTGACTCTCCATTTCCCATGTGTGACCCTTGGATGCCTGACCCTAACCTTAACCCTTAATGTTAGTCCTGACCCATGCTCCACTAGAGCTTGTTCCCATGCTCCCATGCTCACAAGCCTAATGTGGGTTAGCTTCCTACTAGTATATGCACACATAATGTACATATAATAATTGACCTTTTCGTAATATTCCATTTGTCAATGGAATGTCATACTCCATTGACCTCTTCATAATATTCCATTTGTCAATGGAGTATTCCAACCCAGTTGCCTACACCAAAGAGGAGTTTGTGCTAAATAGTGTATCAAATAGACCTTTAAGATGGGTCTAATTTGACCCATCTTATATTGTATCAATAGAACTATAAGATGGGTCTTATACTTTTCATTATTATGTTATTTATTGTCTTATTGTCACGTAAAGTGTATAAGCCATGAACACCTCTTAGCCAATCTTTTCATTATTATGCTATTTATTGTCTTATTCTCCCATATAACTTAATAGATGTCCACATACTAGGGAATCTATTCTTTATCACATATACAATATATACATCATTTTGGATGACGATGACCTCAAATAGCTTTATACAACAAAGCACGATTACAAGTGACATAAAGGTGGTAGAGTAAGTTGATGGTCAAGGCTAGGGTTAAAATTTGAATGTGGCAGCCTTAGACTTCAACTTAAAGTGGTAGGTGGTAGAGTAAGTTGATGGTCAAGGCTAGGGTTGAAATTTGAAGGTGGCAGCCTTAGACTTCAACTTAAAGAATTAGAGATGTGGCCTGGGTTGAAATTTGAAGGTGGCAGCCTTAGACTTCAACTTAAAGAATTAGAGATGGCCTTCATCAAAATTCATTCGAGCATTTGTAATATTAATTTTGTGCATTTATAAAATTCATTATTCAATAAAAAGAAAGTGCGAAGTGGTTGTGTAAATTGATTATCTGGGCTAAAATTTGAAGGCATGTCTTAACTCGAAGGCTTAGAAATGGACTTCATCATAGTTCATTCAAGCATTTATAATAACAATTTTAAGCATATATCAAATCCATGGATTTTAAGCATATATCAAATCCGTTATTTAATAGAATTTACTTTAATTTCCCTTCTTTTGATAACTACTAAATCTTTCGGTTGGGCTTCCAAAGGGCCTTCGAATTTCAGCATCAGGGACTAGTGCTAAAAACAACCAACCTTAAGGGTATTTTGCACCGACTATTTTTTTTTTCAATAATGGCATTTTTATTATTGAAAAAAATCGAGACAAGTTACAAAAGTCGGGCTGACATCAAATAGCGGTCAAGGCCATTTTCAGGCCGAGACTTCTCTCACTATCCTAGGCAATCAGCAAGGGTCCCTTCTCTCACTATCCTAGGCAATCAGCAAGGGTCCCTTGAGGTCGGGTTAATAAAGATGGGGCGTGTTGACTTGTAATTTCTAATTCGTCAAAATTTAGAGAAAAATTAAAAATTTTGAAAATCGTGTAGGATAATATATATTTATTCACTTATAAGCGCGAACGTGGACGATGACCAGTATCCGGAAAGTTCGGTGGGGAAAAGTAGCTCTTTACGCCCATTCAGATACTACGGACCCCTGACGATTCACGAATCGTGAGTGAGACACCACTGTCGCGAGTGGAGGGGAAGTTTCGCCGAATTCCATCCAATTGACTTGAGCCGATGACAAGGAGCAGCCGACGAGCCGAAGGCTTGCCATCTAAACATAAACACAGAGAGAGAGAGAGCACACACAGAGAGCGCGAGAGAGAGAGAGAGAGAGAGAGAGAGAGAGAGAGAGAGAGAGCCCGACCCGGCAGGCTTCACCTTTAGAAGACGAGGTCTCGACTATGTATTCTCTCTAGGTAGTACCAGCACTGGTCCAGCTGTAGAGGTTGAATGAAAATAGTAAACCATAGCTGCGGGTACTAAAGCTGCAATATAAAAGAGCCTCGCATTCGCGGAAAAAGGCTACCAAGCGCTTGCTGATGGCGGTCTGCATGGGCTACTCCTCCTCTTCTTTGCTTATGATCACCCTCTTCTTCTTTGCATTATCTTCAAGCTTTGCGAGTACGTCTGATTCTTCTGCTTCTTCCACTAATAGCACAGCTCCGTTGCGGGTGCTTGTGCCTTGGAAGGTGGGCTTTGAGCAATTTGTGTCTCGCTCAGATTATAATAGCACTCTATTTGATGGCTTCAGTGTCCAAGTCTTCTTGCAAGCCCTCCGACGGGTCCAGTCCCCCCCTTCTTATCGTTTCGTGCTGCACGGAAACGGCACCGAAACGCCTTCCTATGACGAGATGATCCAGATGGTTGCCAATGGGGTAAATAAACCCCAAATCGCCTTTCTATCTTTTAATTGTTCCTCCTGTTTTGCCATAATCATACGCAGCTTAAAGCATACTTCGACGTTCTAGATTAGTATTTCCCACATAAATTGTTGGAGATTTGACCGTGTTCATGAATTGATGGAGATTTTGTAAAGTCTTCATTACACCTGCATTTCGTCCAATATACGATAGCAGGCAGATGATTAATGTAGAGATTAACAATCATAATCTGCGTATTAGCTAATTGATTCAAAATCACACATACGTGCGTAGGAAGCGGATGCGATTGTGGCGGATCTGACGATAACAAAGCACCGGATGGACATCGTGGACTTCACGATGCCATATATGGACTCAACGCTGGTGATGGTGACGACCTTCAGGTGAAGATTGTAATGTTTTTGACATGAAGTAAAAGAACCAATTGCAAAAACGAGCAGACAATATACAATTATTGCTGCAGGTATGGGAGCACAGGAGCCCTGTGGGATTTTCTGAGACCCTTCTCATGGCAACTGTGGGTGGTTTTGTTGATCTCCTTCGTAGCCACCGGCGGTGTCCTCTACCTCCTGGAGAACAAGAACCCCGACTTCGCCACCACGTCAATTAGCAAGCGGCGCCCCGCCGCAGCACCAGAGGCCCATCCTTCCCAACTAGCTATCAGCGACCCCTCCGACCCTTCCTCCTTGCAGCGCCCTGGTCCCCCCATCTTTGATAAAGCCTCTCACAAACGCCGCATCCTCAATGCTTATTGGTACGTGCGTGCTCTCCACCCCCTCTTTTGTTACTTTGTAGGTGTGGCAGACCCACTCCCCTCTCTAAAAACTCGTGTCTCTCTTTCTTCGCACTCTCTCTCACTTACACGTTCTGCACAGCATTCATTCCAAAAAAATTCGCTCACTACCTAAAGTTGGCCATATCCAATCTAGTTTTTTTTTCTAATGTTCTCTTCTCTCAAGTAATTAATTAATGCCACGAAAAGTTTGACATGCATATTTACACTCACTTAGAATTTTTCTAAGTATAAGTGAGGATTAAACTGATTGTAGTTTTTTTTCAAACCCACAATCTTAGTACTACACATCTCTTAGGTTTAAGTGCGAAAAATTGAGTGTAATGTCAATAAAGCACGTGTAAGGGTGTGTATACATCAGTGTACCTTGAGAAATTATTATTAGTGTTTATTATGCATGGAATGCATTTTGTGCTATTGAACTAATAAGAAATGCTTGCAGGTTCACTTCTCTTTGCGT
Organism: Cibotium barometz; assembly: GCF_041138505.1. Classification (NCBI taxonomy): domain Eukaryota; kingdom Viridiplantae; phylum Streptophyta; class Polypodiopsida; order Cyatheales; family Cibotiaceae; genus Cibotium; species Cibotium barometz. The sequence goes on along the minus strand of NC_141075.1, from coordinate 38,157,987 downwards.
CTTTGCTGCTCAACGTAAGCCCATGAACCCACTTATTTGTAAACAATCAACCAAATGTGTTAGTTATATCAAATACAAGTGATCTTAATGCAATTCTAATACAAACTATCCTAAGAGCAGTTTTGAATACTAATACAAGATTCGTTTATATATTATTGCCTTTCATGTATGGCAGAAGAATCAGTGAGGACCCACTTAGGGCGAATTGTGACAGTGGCATGGCTATTTGTGATGCTTATATTCAATTCAAGCTACACAGCTAGTTTGGCCTCCCTCCTTTCGGCCCAACAAAGTTATCCAACAATAGAGGGGTTTGATGCTTTACTTAAGAGTAACATAACAGTGGGATACCAAGAGGGCTCTTTTATGGAAAAATTTTTGACGAATAATATGCAATTTCCGTTAAAAAGGCTAAAGAGTTATGCTTCGGAGCAAGACTATGCAGAAGCCCTTAGAAAAGGGCCTAAACAAGGTGGGATTGGAGCTGTCCTAGATGAGCTCCCCTACACTAAAATTTTGCTCCAATCAGAACATTGTGACTTTACCAGTAGTGGTGATCAGCGTGCTTACTTTGGTGGATTTGGATTCGTAAGTACCTTTTTGCAATCATTATTTCATATGATGTCCCCTATGTGGACCCTTTTAATGTGTCAATTTTATGATTGTTATTATTGCATTAAGGACTATTAAAACTTTTCCTTAATCCGGTAGACACTGCATTATGTCGTCTTTTAAAGTTTCTCTTTGCATGATGTAGCACACAGAGAGAGAGAGAGAGAGAGAGAGAGAGAGAGAGAGAGACAGTCTCTCAACAATAGCTGAACTGAATGAGAGCTCAAATACAGTGAATGCAAAATTGTTATGTGCAGGCCTTCAGGAAGAACTTAAGTAATATAAATGACGAGATATCAAAAGGTATACTGTCATTGGCCGAAGATGGGGTACTACAAAAGCTAAAGAATGGATGGATTGATGGGAATAATGCGGACGATTGCAGCTCAATTGATGAGCCCTCTCATTTAAGGTTGAGAAGCTTTGGAGGGCTCTTCAGTATCCTTGGATTCGTATATTTAATTTGCATACTCTGGCGCTTATTAACAAAGGTCCTTCGCAATGGAAGGTGTGCTCATACTTTTAATGATGCCAATGCTGAGGGTAGTGCTCCTATAATTAAAGGAAGAGAATTAGGCTTGGGATCATTAAGAAGACGCTCAAATAGAGTTAATGATGATCATGATGGATCAGAGAGGGGAGGCAACGATCATGATGGATCACAAAGGGGAGGCCATAGTCATTATGATGACCATGACAATTTGGCCTTGCAAGTACGGTCCCCTGTCTCATAAATTGTACAAGGTTACAAATTGTAAGCCACCTCTCTTTCATTGTATATTACATCTCTTTCATTGACTGTTACCTCCCAATGCAATCAGCTTATATGCTCCAACCTTTTAAATGACTAATATATCCAATTTTGCTGCTTGTACATTTTGACCAAACGTCGTCATTATTTGTGAGATGTGCTTGCCCAACCTCAAAAGAAAGATACATGAGATGCCCTTTGCACCACGCAAGATTAGAGAGAGAACATTTCAGCTTTGATTTAACGTTATTTTGATAGCATAATAGTCTCCTTGACAACGCTAATTAGAGACTTGGAAGAATTAATCATTGCTTGTAATATCTGTCACACCCTCTGATGATAGTGAGCCTCCAATGAAAGCGGGAAGGCCCATAATCAGTAGGAAATCCGTTGCTAGGTGGCAATGAGTGTTGTTGCAGATGGTCCAAAGCCCTAAAGAGATGGCTGTGAACTGCTTCTGAAGTTGCATGGACGGCTGAAACCACATACTGAAATGGGGTAAATACATCCGCAAGGACCAGGGCAACGTCAATCGAGGCAAAGACCACATATTCATCATGATCGTGCCGGGCTTGTTTGGAAGGCAGAATTGCATGTAGATCACCAGGGTTGAGGATGCTAGAAGTGGGCAAGAGTGATATCATCAGCATGGGATAGTGCGGCACCAATGACATACAAAACGCCCACAAGGGCTGCCGGTAAGGATGTCAGAGGTGCATGAGGAGTGTGATGCAACAAGAGTAGAGCCTAAGAAATCCTCCTCTTTGGAGTCAGCAAAGTGGGCAACGCTGACTGTAGAAGGTAGAGGCGTGTTGTAGAGCAGAGTACAGACCATTGAGTTAGTTTTGTGTGCATCAGGGCCTTCGTGTGCACTGGAGTCCGAGCAGAGAGGTGCCTTTACTTGTAGAGGCGACACAGGAGAGAGAGACCGACAGTGACCATCGGAATCACAATGATTGGCATGCAGAGCTGCTTCGTTGAGAGGGAGGCTAAGAAGCTGGGGAGGTGAAGGGGACCACCAGCGGGTGCTGCAGGATTGACCAGGGGAGATGCCTCAATGTTGACATGCACCATGGTAGGTGCTAGTGGAATGACAGCCCAGGAGGAGACCACAACTTGGGCTACAGCATTAGTGGTGCTAGCAGCATGCATGAGAGCTGAATCATGGCCATTAAAGGCCAGAGAAGGATCTGGGCCATTGAGTTGTTGGAGATCTGGGCTGTTGCCAGCAGGAGGGGCCTCTTGGAGAGACGATGCTCAAGAGGAAGTGCCGGTGGAGATGAGGCTAGTGTAAGGGCCCCTTATGCGGGCAGGGGTGGGAGCTCCAAAGGCAAAGGTGAGGGCCCCCAGGAGAGAAGGTGGCAGCTTTTGTAGACCCGAGAGCCCTGCATGGTTTGCTTCAGTAGAGGTGGGCAGAGATCCCCTTGAAAAGGAGATGGGATCTGCAGAAGGCCCCCTTTCGTTGGGGCAAAAATGCCCGCCTTCGTGGACAACAGAGGCCCACCTTGTCATTGGAGCAAGAGCTCCCCTTTGTTGGGGGCGATTTCGGTAGAGATATTTGAAGGGTCCCCTTCGTTGACTGGGATGGTTACTGCAGGGGCCATGGAGAGTGCCTGCGACTGGTGGGCACAAAGGGGTTGGTCTCCTTCAACTGCACAGATGAGAGCAGGTTGGGTGGAGAGACCCTAGATGATAAGGGTGCTGCTGCAAAATTGAGCAAGGGACCCCCTTCAATGTTGCACGAGGAGGCCAGGGCTGATTGAATAGTCGGTGGAGCATGAGTGCCTGCAGCAGCATTTGAGAGGTAAGGGGATCTGCTACAGGTGAGTAAGAGCCACCGAGGATAGAGTGGTTGGAGAGGGACTGGAGCCTGCAGCAACATAATCGACCAAGGCACTTGCAAAAAAATCAGCATGGAGGTGGTGGGGTTCGTCAGTTGCAGCGGAGGTTCATGGGCACCCACATGAGCCCAGGGTTAGTTAGGTTCCGTTTACCATGTCAAAATAAAAAAGGGATTGCATACTAGGGCTAGACAACTGCTGCTGTATACCAAGAAATGTATTTGTATTATGTAAAGTTTTTTTTGTTTTTTTGTTTTTTTTTGTTTTTTTTTTGCCTGCCCTTAGCGTTGTGTATGAGCGGTTGTTTTGTTGCCCATTAAGAGTTGCTTTCTATGAGTTAATGCACCTTTGCCTTTCATGAGTTATGGGCCTCACATCCTCTAAAAGACCAAATTTCAAAAACTCTCTTTAGTCCTTTAGTTCATTGAACATTCCATTTTCAACCGTTGCTTTCTATGAGTTAATGCACCTTTGCCTTTCACGAGTCATATATGGGAGTGACATCCTCTAAATGGCCAAAAACTCTCTCTAGTCCTCTCGTTCATTGAACATTCCCTTTTCGCTATTGGTCCGACCATTCAATTACCTACATTCTTATTCCTGCACAATAAAAAGGAAGGCCATCGTGATTCCTCACCTTGTTTAATGAATAAAGAGACTTGTATTGACACTCCAGAGAGAAGATTATATTATCATGCCCTATACATGATTGGGCTAATGTCTCTCTAACCTCCTAAAGCAGGCTACCTACTATAGCTTTCTGATAAGGACTACTGCTTGTCTCAACAGCTTGCAAACTTCTACCAGAAGTGCCTGCACCTTGAACTTGGGATTGACTTATCTCCATTCTTTCCCTTGAAAGAGCACTTTATTCCTTGCATCCCAAATTGAAGTGATCAGCATTGCTCTTATAGTGTCCATACAAACGTTAATGCAGGCTTCATTCTTCCTTTCACTCCCAACAACCCTTGTCTTCAAGTTATCTTATCCTGTACAGTGTTGGCAGACTTTAACAAATTCTCCAAAGCTTTGCATGCCTCTTGTACACTCTGGAGTTCCCATAGTACATGATAACATCTATCCACCTTGGTTTTGCATTTCTGGCAATAATCATTTACACCTTCCAAATAGATCCTTTGTGAGAAATTTTTGATGCAAGGTCCTCCACAGTATCAGATTCAATCTAGTAGATGGGATAGCTTTCCATACTTGCATAGTTAGTTTTTTGCAAGTCTTGAGGTCTAATCTCATAAGTCTTCTGTTCCATTTTACCTTAGTTTTCTCCACCCACTTTGGGTTACTTAATCTCACTTTGTGTTTACACATGTCGTGCCTTCTATCTGCTATAATCCAGTCCCTAAGTCTAGCTTCTCTTTGGCCAGCTGTCCTTAACTTACTCAAGGTACTGACCAAAAAATTACGTTTCTTCCTGCTGAATTTCTTGATTGGTGATCCAATTCAATTTTTTGCGATTCCATACATCTGCCCAAGTCTTCTATCCCTTTTCTCACCATGATTTGGAGCAGCCTGTTAGCCATCATAAAGCCATTGATTTTGACTTTTCCCCTAGACATGCTTGTCTGTCCAATTAGCATTATTCCAAATCTTCTTGTTCACAGTAGCTTCCTGTATATGCACTGCCTCATTAATTTTGCCCAAGGCTGGTCCCCCTCCAACTTTGCAATCCATTTTGTTGTCAATTCTTGTGCCTTATTCAAAACAATAGGTATGCCCCATCCTCCTTGCTGCTTAGGGGAACAAATCTGCTCCCATGAAATTATGTGCCATGATTCTCTTTGAGAAAAGGTCCACAAGAATTGCTTCATGTGTTTCTCCATCTTAGACCAACTGCTCTTAGCAAAGGGGAAAATAGTAGCAATGTAAACTAGCATTGCTGCAACAATGTGCTTCAGCACAACAAGTCTTCTAGACAGACTTAAGTCTAGATGAATCCTCCTGGCCATTTTCTGTAGAAGCCTTTCCATCATCCATTCAAATGCCTACTTGGCTGTAATTTCCAATCTTATATCCCAATCAGGCCTCTTTATGTATCTGATAAGGTCACAGTCCTTCTTTACCCCAACATCCTTGAAGAAAGTAGAGTTGGGGCTATCTCCAACCTTTAACCAGTAGAGCCCAGATTGGACCCTAGTAGATTCAGCTTTACTCTTCTCTTCTGCTTTCAGAAATTCTTCAGTTCTGGCAAGCAATTTCATCCTCTTTATGTTCACTACATGTACCAAAATCATGATCTCCATGAATCTAGTAGCCGTTTTCTCATCCTTCCTTCTCTTAGTTGCTTTCCTCTTCCCACACCTCTTAGCCTCTACGACCAGTGCTTGGCTGTATGCTGCCCATACTTTTAATGGATCAGAATCCCCCTGCTTGACTTCTGTCCAGATTCTTCTCAAAATTGAACACCATGCTTTATCCACTTAGATGAGACCATGTATGAGGTCTCGGTTGACTTAAATACCAAGGCAATATTCTAAGTCGCTCGCACCACCAGCCATGGAGAAAGCATCACTCAGCTCAGCTATAGCAATATTGATTGATTGAATGTTCATTGTTGCTGCCCAGGAGCAAGGTGTCATCTACATAGATTGCCACCACTAGGAATATACCTCGAGAGTGCCTTGTGTACACATTCACATTAGAGTGAATACGTATATAATCATGATTCAGCATGACATGGAGATGGCTTTAGACTATATAGTGCTTTGTGGAGATGACAAACTTTTTTTGGAGATGCCTTGGACCAGAGCACAACAAAGGTTGCACCATGTAAATCTGCTCAACCCTAGGTCGTCCCATGAAGAAATGTTTTCTTAACATCCATTTGGTGAAGAGGGTAGTCATAGTGGGCCACCATTCTATATATACATCATGGCTATGAAACCACTCTTTTCCTATAATAGCATCTACTTTATCAGGATTCATTATCATGAAATCTGATGGCTCTGAGTAGCTCTGTATACTTATAGGCAATTGAGACACTCGTCAACGACGATCGCAAAAAGGTAGAGCTAATCTTTGAAAAAATGTGTTGATCTAGGCTATGCGCTTGGTGGTGTTTGAAGTGCTTGCATTGCATCACAGGTTCAAACGCCCAGGGTCGCTTGAGGTGGTGCTTATAAAGATGGAGTGAGGTGGTGCCTTATAAAGTGACTTGTAATTTCTAATTAGTCAAACTTTAGGAAAAAAAAAAGTAAAAAATGAAAACAGTGTTGATCTGAAATTGATATTTTTTTTGGAACATAATTATAATAGTATTTATTAAGTCTCCAACCACAAGCGCTTCTGGTCTGCATGGGCTGCTCCTCCTCCTCTTCGCTTATGATCATCCTCTTCTTCTTTGCATTATCTTCAAGCTTTGCGAGTACGTCTGATTCTTCTGCTTCTTCCACTAATAGCACAACTGATCTGTTGCGGGTGCTTGTGCCTTGGACGGTGGACTTTGATCGTTGTGAAAGCTGGATCGACAGATCGTGTGAAGAGCTAGATTGTTGGATCATTGAAAGCTGGATCGTCTACGAGCTGAAAAGAGCTCCCGATCATCGGATCGTTTCATACTAACTAGATCGAGGAGTTGAATGGGATCGTCTGATGATCGAGGAGTTGAATCGGATTGTCTGATGCTAGATCGTCTTTGATCAATTATTTGTGTCTCGCTCAGATCAAAATTTGATTGCTGTAGTGTCCAAGTCTTCTTTTGCAAGCCCTGTGAGGGTTTCCCCCCCTTCTTATTGTTTCGTGCTCCACGGAAACGGTATATATCGAAACACCATCCTATGACGTAATAAACCCCAAATCGCCTTTCTATCTGTTAATTTCCCATAATCGTACACTATGTGCTTCGACGTTCTAGATTAGTATTTTCGCACATAAACACAAGGAGCTTTTGTTCATTCTCTATATAGGAAAAAAAAAGCATTCACTAGATAATCCTCTAAATATAAATGAACATATCTAAAAAAAGTGCAAACTAGAGAAAATGAAACACTTTCCTAGATAGGCTAACTAGGAAATATGTGCATAGATTTTTCTATATAGAAAATATGTACATGGATTTCTCTATATAGAAAATATGTGCATGGATTTCTCTATAATTTTCTAAATATAAATGAACATATCTAGAAAAAGTGCAAACTAGAAAAAATGAAACACTTTCCTAGATAGGCTAACTAGAAAATATGTGCATGGATTTCTCTATATAGGAAAATTTACCTACATAGGAATTTTGTTTCAACTTTTCTATGTAAGTAAATTTTCCTATATGATTTCTCTATATAGGAAAATTTGCTTACATAGGAATTTTTCTCCTATATAGGCAAGTTTGCCTACATAGGAATTTTTGAGATATACACGAAAAATAAAAATTCTTATGTAGGCAAATTTGCCTATATAGAGAAATCCATGCACACATTTCCTAGTTAACATATCTAGGAATGTAAGGTTCCCCCCTTCCAAAAATAGGGAAAACACTTAAGATAGTCCACTAAGTCTTATCTTGGAGAAAATTTCCTACTCATCGACACCTTGACCATGCAGAGATTCAAGGATACGATTCATAGTAGGTAAGACCTAGTTCTATCCCGCAACATGGGAGCGTGATCTTCTAAAAATCAAACCACCCACCATAGGGTAATTGATCATAATTTGGGCAACTACTAGTCTTGATTTCTTAGAGACAACGCTTTTTTTCTCATCCACGTAAGGTACAGCCGCCCGCCGGCCTCGTCTTCTAGAATAGAATTGCTCGAGAACCTATTTATCTAACAACATAGGGCTTTCACTTAATATGTTGGAAAGCTACCCGACTAATCGGATCCACTCGTCCGTAGGATGGTGCCGTCGGGGCATTCCATCCTCCCACTTTCCACCCTACTCACGCGTCAATTTGTTTTCTAATTAATCGTATCACACTGTTTGACATAAATAAATATGTTCTTTAATTAAGGTCCTTTTTCACAAGGTTTGTTAAAACAGCCTTTTTACACAATACAATAATGCCAAGACAAGATTTATAAAAAAAAAGTTTATACATGAATCAATTTCATACAAGCCAAACCGTCTTTCTTATTCTTTTCCTTTATACCGTCGATGATCTAGAATTCGGTCTTCCAGCCTCTACATGCTGGGCAAAACCCTACGGGACCATACACCTCATCGTTGTCGGGTCGCTGGCGAGGACTCAAGCCGGCCTATTGCCCTCTCAGGCTCCATCGCTCGATCCTCCCGCCTCTCAGAGGGATGTCTGCACACTAGGGTGGGCTAATTCACCACACTAGGGTGGACTAATTCACTGCACTAGCCTGGGCCCTCAGAACTAGGTAGCATCACAATCACTCGCCTCAATCGGCGAACCTCATTCTCCCAATGGTATGAGGGATACCATGGGCCAACTCCGGGCCTTACTAACGTCTCCGCCGTCCGGCTACACAAGCACAAGAACGGGGCATTGTCAAGGTAAGGAGAAGTTATACCTGTATCTTAATTTAACCAAGACAACCATCCATTTACTCAACTAAACCATAGGACTAGAATCCATGTTACCTTCTTAAGAAAACAATCCTTTTCACAAAGATTTTAGTATTTCAAGTTGAGATTACGACAAGACATTCTTTATTAAGGCATATGCTATTGTTTAAAAGAATACAAACTTTAAATAGTAAATCAATCAAATAGATCACTAATTAACAATTAATAGAGAAGCCGGGGCCATACCTCAACCCCTAAGAATGATATATAATTGAAAAATAAAATATGTATATACCTTATAAAAATTTATCGTTTATCGTCGTTGCCTTTGCTCCTTAACAAGAGCTTTAGAACTTGACATATGAGAATAGAGTCTTCTAATACCTTCTCTTATGATTGAAATCATCCAATCATCCCCAAGCTTTATCTCCTCTTACTCGTACTGTGACTCTTCTCTCTTTCTAAGGTCTATGGCAAAATAGCCTTCTCTACAGGGCTACGGCATACTATTCTTTCTCTAAAAGAAAAGCTATGGAATTTTGGTCTCTTTCTTCAAAAGACCATAGCGATCTAACCTTCTCTTCTAAGATATTAGATAAGAATGAAGAGATATATACATCTCAAGCTCTAGGATTACCTTGAGGCTACTTGCTGCCTTCTTATAGTTTTCCCTGTGTAGAGACCCTAACAGAATCAGCAAATTGTTTCGGCTGTAACTCTCTGATAAAAACTTAGAATATGATCATATAACCAGTCAAAAGAGCCGGAAGGCATCTAGTCTACAAGCCAATGCAGGCAGAATAGGCAAAAACGTCTGTATATAGCCACAAACGCGCCATCTTTAAAAACGTGTTGTTTTTCCACATTTTTAGTCTGCATGGACTCTAAATATGTAAAAGTACTTTAAATACGACCTCCTATCACCTAAATTCAAATTTCTATTTTTGGAGATACTTATCTCTTAATAGAACTATTCTTATCTTCTTATTTCTTTTAGGATTTTTGATGCTTTTCTAATATTTCTAGCCTTGTTGTCTCACTCTTCTCTAAGTGCACTCTCTTTCCTTCTTGAAATCTATATTAAAAGAGACACATACATATATGGCTTGGAAGAGACCTTACAAGGAAAATGTTTCATTTTCCCTAGTTTGTATTTTTTCTAGATATCCTTATATCTATCTAAGAAATTATATAGTGAAGACATTGTAACTCTAAATAGTGAATACATTGTATCTCTATATAGGGAATACATAGAAGCTTACCTTTTTCTATCTATGAATCACATTAATATACTATTCACCACATTTTGTAAACATTTCAAGATTATCTATCAAATATTAAGTCTATATACAATAGGTGTCCCATGTTAGATCTACATCCATGACTACATTCATTAGAGAGGTTTGGCTTATCATTTCACCACCTGTACATACATGCAAACACATCTTAACTTTGAAACTTCAGCAATAACAAAGACATGGGAAGGATCACAGCCCTCATAACTCAATCTTGATGTCAATGGAGCATAGCCTGTAATTAGTTGGACGTACAATTGATGAATGGCCTCTCATAATCAAAGATAGTATTTGTAACACAAGTTGATCACAGCCCTCATAACTCAATCTTGATGTCAATGGAGCATAGCCTGTAATTAGTTGGACGTACAATTGATGAATGGCCTCTCATAATCAAATACAGTATTTGTAACACAAGTTGATAAAAGAATCAGCAAAGAAGGGAAAACATTAAAAGAATCAAGATATACCTATAACCCATGCTTCTGTCAAGCCCTATGCCATTGTTGCTTTCTTTATGAAAATGAGGTTGTTGAGTGTATCCTCCATACTCAACTCAATCAGCATTTGTGAAATATATGTGACATTACCGATTTGAAATAAGACCTAACTAGAGCACAAACATCATGCCTATAATTCATTGTCATCAGAATGTAAATAAGAGATAATGGAAAGCTCTTAATATGTACTTTCATGCTATATAATCACTTCTCCACCAGCTCGAAGAATTTATGATTGGGCCAAGGTTTTATACAATCTTCTCCAAAAATAGTGCGATGGAAAATGCCAAAGTTTATCGCCTTTGCAAACTCTGATTTAGGAGTTCTAATGATTGTTAGAAATCTCTTTAGTAGTGCTATCCAACACTCCAAACCCCTTCAAAATAGCCCACATTGTTTGTGGCTGAATTAAGCTTTTCTTCTTCACTAGTCTCCAATGCATCAAGCTTGACCACAAATATCTTACCAATGTCATCAGCTAGCATGTATTGACTCAAGATTAAGCATTTGGCATTGCATTTTGAAGAAATTTTGGCATGACCTTTGGGAAATTGCTACCGATTCTCAATCCAAAATTGACCACAAACAATGCCCAAGCATAGGCAATATGTATATACCAACACTGAATTGCAATCTTTTCCACTTTTCTCGTGCCATTTCTTTGCTCCAAATGCAATTACCAACTTGATGGTTGTCGATGAAGCGCAATGAAGCTTGCTAATCTCCTAACCAAGCTCTTCCAAACCCTTTACCCAAGTTTACAATCCAAGGGCAAAGGTTTGGGCCATTTCTTCACCACCATGTACCTAATCCCTCACCCTACCACTTTACCAAGGCACTCATGGCACGGTGAGTTCAAGCCATGCTCCCCCCCTCCCCCGGCCTCTCTGCCATATGCCAAGGTATCCTCACACATCACTTGTTTACTAGAAATTGAAATGTGGATACAAGCATGTGTGGGTTGTGTAGCTTAAACTTTGAGTATGCATGGAGTCACTTACAATTTGCACTTGTAATTGCATGACCATTCACTCTATCACATTACAAAAGTCTAATTCCAGTGAAGAGGCTCGCAAGAATCATTACCATCAAGCATGGAACTCCATGTACATAGACATGTCAAAAGCATAGGCATGTCAAAAGCATGGGTATTCAACACCTCCATGTGCATGCATATTTGAGCATTCATATGTTGATTCATGTTTCCATCATGTATAATAGCTCCCATTAATAAAGCAAGCACATCCAAGTATGTGATTATGGCACTTAAGAGTATGATTGGAGCATGTACTACCAACATATGCTATTCAAATGGCATAAGCATGGCCATGAATATCATAAATTGCATCCAAATGGAACAAGGAAGCAAGAACCCCCACATTGTTGTTCTAGGGTTTGCTCAAAAGTGTATTGAAACCATTTCACAAGCATATTAAGGTCCATAATTGTTACTTCCCATGATTTTTTGACAAGTTGATTAGTATGTACTAAAAGCTTAATCCATGAGATTAAGGTCTGTTGTGGGAAAACCCTAAATCTCAAAAATGGATTCAAACAACTCAAGGAATCAATCAAATGATGCAAGAAGTGTAGTAATCAATCAATGATTCCCATGGAACCTCAAATTTGTGAATTGATGAAGAAGTAGCCTTGTCAATTCGTGAAGATTATTTTTTATTTGGTCCACTTCAATTGAGTTCCAAAATCCCCAAAAATCACCAAAGATTACATCAATAACACTTACTTGAGCCTTTGTAACACTTTGGAGATGCATTATTGTGACCAATGTGAGAAGTAGAAGCTCCAAGGTCCATGGAAATCAACGAATTTTGGTGCAGCCTCATGGACAAAAAGTCATGAAGAATATGGCTAATGCTAAGCTTGTTAAGTTTAAATCAAGCTTAACCAAGCTTTAATGGCCTTCCAATGCTCCAAGAAATTACAGAAGATATGAGAAAAATGAGCACATCCCCCATAGCATCCTCACGGCCAAAAGCGCCACAAAGAGTATGCAATATGGGGCTTAAATGGGCCAAATGCTTGTTTAGGCATTATCTAAGCTTAAGCTAGGTCAAATACAAGCCCTAATGATCCCAAAACGGCCTGAAAATTGTGCGGACTGTAGCAGCCTGGTGGGTGGAGAAAATTGTGCGAAATCGCCATCAAAAGAAACTAAATAACTCTTGAAATGTTGCCCATAGCTTGCCTAACCAAATCCGTAGGTTTTGGCAACATCTAATCTCATGATCAACTCACCAAAGCTCTCAGAGAGATAAAGAAAGAAAGAAGGAAAGGATAAACATTTTGATTAACACTAATCAAGATTCTCTATCGGATCAATCACTACACCTTTTCCTTTGTTTCTTTGTGATGCATCATTGGAGGGAATGTAGGCGGGAGATTCTCCTTGTTTACAAACCTTCCTTTGGGAAGTAGATGTGACATGAGGATTGAAGCCCATATTTACATGGTCATCCCTTCTTGGCATCTCATGTATGAACGCGGCCTCAACATGGTTGGGGGTGGGGATTGCAAGGAATGCAAGCCATCATGCAAATGATCAAAACCCTTCACCATAGTGTCCATCATAGCTTACACCATTGCCATCATTGCTTTCATTTCTAGTTGTAATGATGCCACTTGTCCACTTTCATTTGTGGGCCATTGACTCACTTCATTGGCTTTTTGAACATCATCATTTGGCTCTTGTGCCAGTTCATCCACATGTGCTTCATCATTGGTTTACTCTTCCCCATGAGCATTTGTTGTAATTGTGCTTTGGATGGGCGTCCCCAGTTTACCCATAGTACTTGCTTGCAAACACTAAAGTGGTTGTAACTTGAGCCTCCAATATGGAAATTTGGAACTTTTTAGTTTAAAAGTATGCTATTGTTCGAATAGCTCTTTCAAACTATGTAAGCGGCTCCAAAATAGCCCGTCCATTTTGGACTACATTAGGGTTTTGTACCCAGTAAGTGGTGCCAAAAATGTCAATTTGATCATAATTTGACAAAAAAAAATCCAAATTTAGTAATCTATAGCTTTTCGTGTTTGCGAGACGATGAGATGAATGCATGTGCCACCCTAGATCACACTTTCTACATGTGCTATACCTCTCTATTTTGGGATTTGTGTCCCACTTTCTAGCACACTACTCAAACGGACTCTGATCGGGGTGTTCTTCACATTGACACATAGGTCTTGGAGAGTAGGTTAATGATCTTTAATTACATATTTGAAAAAGTAAAAACTCCTTTGACTAGAGTTGACAATGCAAAAAGTCAAGTCTCGCGTCGTTTGATCAGCTTGCACCAATGCAAATTGACATGGTTGATGAATTATCTTGTAGGTCTTCTTGAGTACATTGCAAGGGTGCAATTGCTTTGAATGCAAAAAATAGGGTTTATGATGACTGAATCAAGCTTTCATGACCAACTCCATGTGACTTTTTGGGGATGAATTTTAGCAGCATCTCCTTTGTATTTGGAGTTTGATCTCAATACCAAAGAGTGCCCTTATCTATTTATAATTTGTAGTAATCCAATGCCAATAGCCAAGTGTTTTCCCAATGATTTGGCATCAAAACATATCATGCATACCCAATGTCATGCATCTTCATGTCATTGCATGCATCAATACATGTAGCCTTTACAATTTGTAATGCCAAAAGTATGTCGGTGTAGGAGATAGATATCAAATGCAGCCCTAGTAATTAAGAAAGTGATAATGGTCATCATTGCATGCTTATAAGCAATAAAGAAGTGTTAAAATGCATAGTAAAGTGATCAAACAAACCTCCATGCTACATGTTTACCCTCAAGAAAGCTAGGGTTTGCAAGAAAATGGCCAAAAATGATGCATGAAAATTATAGCACTTTTTGATATGGGAAAAACGCTAAAAATAAGCCCAAGCTCATCCCATATGGCTAATTTTGCTCTCACAATGACCAAGAAAATTGACAAAATGCATTTTCTCTTCTTGGCAAGATTAAGAGAAAATTAGAGAATTAGTTTTTAAATTTAGAAAAATCATAAAATTAATGAAAATGGATCAAATCAAGAGCTTTGATACCAGTACAAGAAGGAGATGCACTCAATTAAGATGGAGTACATCTTTGCACTCATGCTTGAAGTACCACAATGCTAGGCTATGGAAAGCTCATTAGGAAAGTAAAAAAGTATTATTTTTTGTTACTTGTGATTAGGGAAACCATATTCACTTGTATACCATGGCCCCTTTTCATAGTAGACTTGTTATTGTCCATGACCATAGTCCTAAGGCTTTAGCCTATAGTCCTAATTTTTAAGGCATTATTTACATGGCCCATGGCCTCTACATTACACCTCAACATGCTTCATGGAGCTTGTTACTTCACCAAGGTAGATTTAAAGTCAAGATACTATTAAATCACAATTAAAGAAGAAGCCATACTGAAGATTGCTTTAATTCAAGATATGGTCACTATGAATTTCTTGTTATTACATTTAGATTAACCAATGCTTCTGGAACTTCTAACAGATTTATGGGCCAATGTGTACCAAGAATATCTACATGATTTCATTCTTTTCTTCTTTGATGATTTTTGGTGTGTTACAAGATTAAAGCAGAACATGAGTACCATGTCCGAAGAGCTTTGGAAATTTTAAGGAAAAACTAGTTGTATGCTCGAAAGAGTAAGTGTGTGTTCTTTGTTAATAGACTCACTTACTTGGGATTTGTGATTTGCTGAAGATGGAATCACTCTTGACATAGAAAAAGTTAAAGCCAAGATTCATTAGCCAACCGGCCCAAAAACAATTTGGAAAGTCTGTGTATTTTTAGGATTAATTGGATGGTGTAGAATTTTCATTAAGGATTATGCTAAAGTAGCTGCACCTCTTATTGGAATACTTAAGAAGGAATTTCAAATGGATCCCTGAGCTTCAAATTATTTTTGACAAGTTAAAGGTTACCGTGGCCTACCTTTCCCATTTTAAGACTCCATGACTTCTCCAAACCTTTTGTGGTGGTGGTAGTTGATAGGCCATTGGTGGAGTCTTAATATAAGAAGGTTACCCCATAGCTCATGAATCTAGGAAACTTTGACCCTATGCTAGCTACCGTCCATGCTCTCAAACTTGGGAGACATTATCTATTGGGGAACAAATGTCACTTGGTCACACTGAACATAAAAGCCTAAAATGGATCTTTAAGACAACTCAAGTCCATTATAAGAGTTTTACTAATCTAAAGAGATATTCATTAGAACTTTTGAAGAGGGTGACATGTCATTTCTCAGAATCCAACCCAAGCAAAGTACCTTAGTATTAGGCAAATTTAAGAAGTTGGCAATAATCAGATATTGTGGCCCATATGTGGTAATAAGAAAAGTAGGAGAACATGTACACAAATTTTTTCTACCTCCTCATCTCTGAATCTTTAATGTGTTCCATGTCAGTCTACTAAAAAATTATATTCCTGACAAAACTCATGTATTTAGTGATGTGAGCATATTGAGCTTAGTAGTCAGTTGATGTTTCACACTGAACCTCAGAGGAAATTGGATATGCGAGAGAAGCCTCTAAGGAACGGGACCACCGTGAAGCTCTTATTTTAGTGGAAGCATTACCTAGTTGAGGATGCTACTTGGGAATAGCTAGACGAGATCTACCAAAAAATTTACTTCTTTGTCGAGATAAGGACAACTCGATTTCTTTTAGTCGAGGAGTTTGTAAGGTGCCATTACCCTAACCTATCATTATGGTACATTAGAAGAATTTGGAGCTCATTTTGGGGCCCTGTAAGAAATTCACTATTTTCTTATTTATCTTGCTCTTAAACTATGTAAAATAGTCACAACAGGTCCAAAACCGTCAGTTTGAGGCAATAAATATACTGTTGCTCACAAACAACGAGGTCTTATCATTAAAAGCTTTGAGAATATACCTTTTTCATAAGTTTGGCTCACACGTATGAATGATTCTCCTGTCAGTATTATATAACTAATCTCTCTCATTTCGAATTTAAAAATGTTTAGCGCCTTCTTCAACTTTCAAACAAAATAATATATAGTAAGAAAGAATACATCGCATTGTTGCGAAACATGGCAGAAGGAGAAACCAGTAGGAAACGACTTCATCATTTCCATGTCGACATGGCAGAAGGAGAAACCAGTAGGAAACGACTTCATCATTTCCATGTCGACTTGGAACAACAGTATGCACCGATATTGAAGCGCCAAAAGAGTTTGCATCTATGCACTGAGCAAAGAGACATGCTGCGGAAAGGAGGTTTGCAGCATATAGACTTGTGGTGTGACGGAGGCATATATCCAACATGCATTTTTAGAAATTCAACACCTCCATTCTCTAATCCAACAACTCTATTGAAGTTCGTAGGCAATGGAGTAAATGGATTGTATGGATACATCTCAGCTCAATATGCTAATGCAAATATGTACAAGAATTTATATCTACGAGAGGAGGCAAACAGAAGGCAAGATAAGATAGAGTGTGTGGCATTGAAGCAACTTCTAGAAAATGAGAAGGAAGAACATAAAAAGACAAAGGCAATGCTAGTGAAAGCGAGGAGAAAAGGCACTGTATTAGGAGAGAGACTACGAAATAGAAAAATCCGGAACATTGTAGAGTTGAAGGCTGACTCTGGAGGATGTAAGCGCAGAATTCAAAAAGCAAGGTATGACGATATCTCATTGTTAACTTCCATTAATGAGCATCCAAATTGTTTAAACGAATGAAGAAGCTCCAAAAAATTTCAATGTAAATCAATGCTTTTAAAGGTGAGTTATAATTGTCTCATTGTATAATTGCAGATGTGTTTATTTCTTGTTGTAGGGAAATTTTAAGGCTTGGTGAAGTAAATGAAAATTCCAATCTTGTTCCAGTGAAGCAAATGGAAGGTTTAGTCTCTAAAGTTGTTGTGCAGAGCTTGATAGATGAAAAAAAGTTCAAAAGGGTGAAACGTGATGCTGTTTCAGAAAGTAGAGTTGATGTCGAAAAAATTCAAGAAGCCCTAGATATGAGTGGGGTGAGTAGAAAAGGATATGCTTCAATCTTTAACATCGTTTCTTCTACTCTCAAAATTCATTGGATAAAACGTGTATTGTTACCCACCCCAGCAGTAGTGTGGCGCCAAAGAGGTCTTCTAAATTAGGAAATAGATGACTTCATTGGACAATATTTACATATCGAAAATGTATATGAAGGGGCCAAAGGAAGGACTGTATATGATCCTTTGAATAATATTTTTGTGGAGCTACAACAATTACAGAGAAGAATGGTGGAGTTTTATAACATCACACTTGAGGAATATAAAGGAGTTTTAAAGTTTGTTGTTAAGCTTGATGAATGTGAAATTGTAAAGGAAAAGAAGATAGAAAGAGTGACTATTACCTTGATGAATCGGGCACTTGATCCATCAATCACAAAGACCAGTTCAAAGTACTTTAGCGTTCAATCAGAAAAACATGTATGGTGGTTGGGATCATTTGAGGTATGGATTTTCTTATTTTGGTGTTAGTATTTGTTGAATATACATGTATATTTTTCAATAAACTTCTACCATATATCATTCTATTATAATGGCAGGTGAATATAGAGGACCATGAAACACTTAACTGGGTTTTTCAACAACAGACAAATATACCCTCAACTGGCAGGTGAATACAGACGACCATGAAACACTTAACTGGGTTTTTCAACAGACAGATATACCCTCAACTGTAAGGAGTCAAATTTTAGGGGGTCATCTTCATGTTCCAGGCAAAGGTGATTTTCAAGTAGAATGGCATATGGCAGGCGATCTTAAGACATTGAAGTGTATGTACAATATCAGTAAAGGGGGTAACTCTAAATCTCCTTGCCTGTATTGTAAACAACCAGCCCATGTCTTGGATTTCAAATGGTGGAGAAGAGCACCCAATAGGGACAAGGAAGATCCAAATTTTAAAGCAGTTCTTGATATTCCATTATGCAATATTCACATTTGCACATTGCATGCATTGTGTAGAATTATTGAGAAACTTGTTTTTCTATATATTGGATTTGCTTGGAAACTTCGGCCTGAGGTGAAAAGAAAAGAGGCAATACAATCATTGGAAGCGGTATTATCAGAAATTGGTCTACATGGTGGAGATGTTCATATAACAAAAGATCTAAAGAAATCTACAAATGGTAAAGAGGTACCTATCAAGCCATCCATTGGTGGAGTAAAGGCCTGAAGGTTTTTATCATGTCCACAAAATACAACAAGAAACGGGGGTAGGCAATCACAATATGTATCCAGAATAAAATATAGTGTGTGTGTGGAAGCACGTCCACAATGCAGTAAAAGATCATCAGGCAGATGGGATGGCATAAGATGTCAAGGCTGAGGTGTGGAAATCGTTGGACAAGCTATTTGTTTATTGTGACAAAGTTTCTTGGAACAAAAATGATCAACAGGCATTTCATAAAGAGGTTAAGAATTTCGAAAAGGCAATGAAGGAAGCATGGACAACCTGCAACATAACCCATTACATGGTGACAACACTAACTTCCACCCAATTGTTCAATTTTGAGAACAAAATGATTTGTATTTTCTATGTTTTCTAATGCTAGACTCTTTCTGTGTCCAAATAGCATATTATCTACAACCATCTTCCATTCTTTGTAAAAAAGTATGGATGCCCTGCAATCTGGTCTACACAAGGAATGGAAAAATCACACTACATGGCCCGTAATGCTTTCTTTAGACATACACAACATTTTGGAGGTAAACAAAAAGGCAACAGCCTAAAGGAAGTTTTTCAATGGTTTTATCGAGGCATACTTCAAAAGATCGAAACCAAGAGAAAGGTCAATGAATCTCAAGTCAAGATAGCCTTTCAAGTAGCTCAGAAACAGAGAAGACAGAAAATTTTAGAGAGTTCAAATTCAGCAGAGAGACATGTTGAATGGATCACTTTACTTGGAGACTTCTTTTTCTTCAATGACACCACAGTGCTCTGAGATCTTCCTTGTTCTGGCGAGGTTGGTTCTCGAGCACTTTCTCCTTCCTCCAATTTACTTGGAGACTTCTTTTTCTTCAATGACACCACAGTGCTCTGAGATCTTCCTTGTTCTGGCGAGGTTGGTTCTCGAGCACTTTCTCCTTCCTCCAATTTCTCTGGTGATCCCAATAGTGCTGGCTCTCGGTTCTGTATAAGTTTGTGCTTGCCATAGGCTCGAGACTGAGAGGATTTTTTACACCAGCAGCACGAGCGCATAGGCAGTATATGATAAAAAATATCCTGCTCTAGAGCACTGTTTTTCGGAATAATAACCAAAAATATGTAAGGCAGACCTCTTCTCTATCAATATCACTTTGTCTGTAGACCATGAAAGGGAATGGTCACCCAGGGCCATGACATACACTTGAAAAAAAGAATTATTGCTTCCCCATTGTTGCTCATTGTCCCATGGTATATTAACAATTTGGTAGTACATAAGTCTGCAAGGAAATGGGAAAGACTTGACAGTTTACCCAAGCCAGCAACTCTGCTTCCTTTGGACCTCAAGAGGAAGGTTTCATCTTCAATATCTAACTGCATGTAGACAATATTGTCAGATTACCTAAATGGTCACTAGAACTCAAAAACAGGGATTGAAATATCACAAAAGTACACAAATAGGATGCCATTACCTTCATATTCTCATCCTGCTCAAGCAAGTTCTCTTTCCACAATGAGATACTATGTTCTGATGTCTGCTCAGAATGATATGCCAGAGCTGAGCTTCCAGTGAGATTCATACAGGCTTGTACCTCTTTAAAGACTTCATCATCCACCTCTTGAAAATTACTTGCCTCCTTAAAACACGTAGAAAGTTCCAATGTAGGATTGAACTTGTCTTCTAGGTCCAGCAAGGGATCATCATCTATCATTACCTCCTTGTCCACCTTGCATGATTGAGCTATGAGGCCAAGTGCATAGTCCTCTCTTAGATTGAAAATGCACAATATGTCATTTAGGAAAACATATTCTCTACCTTCTATCTTGAATGATGGAAGGATGGGAACAGCATAACTAGAACTATCAAGCTCAATTTTATCCACTGTAACTGCATCTCTTAAAGTCTCTGATTTCAGAGATATAAGATCAAGTGCTGCTATAGCAGACTTCTCCTCCTCTAGATTAATGATTTGCTCCTCATCTTGAAGTTCTTCACTCTGCTCACTTGCCATCTCCTCCTCCTTTTCCTCATACTCTTCCAAGTCATGTTCTTGAGTATACTTTTCAGAAACACCAAGCTCAACATAATGTAAATAAATGGCAAATGCAAAGCTCTCCTCCAATATCCTATAGCCCCTCTTGTGTGGAGATTGCAGATACCCTTGAAGCAGCAAGGTAGAACATCAAATCTCCTGTTCAATTGATACCTCAGCTTATCACTTTGGCATAAGTCCTTGATATGCACAAAAGCTTCATCCTTATTCACAATCCTTTCTTCAGCTGTCATCTGTCTAAACACCTCAAACTGTTCCTCCAAAAAGTGCTTGCACTGAGCCACAATGTCAGTCAATTTTAAAGGAGTGTTGAACATCCTGTGAAATGTTGGATACTCCTTTTGGGCATTGGACTTCTGGAGAAACTCAAAAAGCTGTAGGTCTGGTGACTTTTGCTCTTCCAGAAGCTTCCTTGGCTCACCAGATTTGATTACTCCTTTGCTACTGGTACTCCACTTCTTAGCTGTAATGCAAAATACAATAGCAGAAATAAAAAATAATTATAATTTTCTTAAATAAAGAGGAGTAACTTCAAATACCTCATCTTTGATAGAGTATTTTGACAAGTCCAATGTTCTCTTGATAGGAGCATTATCCAAAACTGTACATGCACATAATATATCGGTATGATCAGAACATTAGATAATATTTTGGTTATAAAACACGATTTTGACATGTCTTTGCAGAGAGAACATTGAAATCGTGTTTCATTGCGAAAATTCTTTGTATGCCTTAGAACAATTATACCATCATAGGTAATTAATGGAGAGGACATAATAGAAATTAGTGAGGTATTTACTAAAAAATGCGATATTATGCCCAACTAAAGCAAAACCATCCTATTTCGTGTTTTCCATCAAAACAACCTTTCGATATTGGAACATAATGTTCAGTTTCAGATGCTTTCATTACAGAATAAAAATGGAGATCAATTAGAATAGTACCTCTTTTTCCTCTGTCCATGCCCTCCAGACAAAAGTGTTTGAAGACTGATCTTGGAAAGGTGTGGTTTAGGGTTGTAGCAG
The DNA here is from genome assembly GCF_041138505.1 of Cibotium barometz. Lineage (NCBI taxonomy): Eukaryota > Viridiplantae > Streptophyta > Polypodiopsida > Cyatheales > Cibotiaceae > Cibotium > Cibotium barometz. The sequence goes on along the minus strand of NC_141075.1, from coordinate 38,136,239 downwards.
AACTGACCTTAAAAAGGTGTGGTTTAGGGTTGTAGAGCAGATAACCTGTGTGGGTTGTAGCAGATTGTCTGTAAGGCTAACACTTGCAGATGGTGGATTGAGTGAAGGGGATGGTGAAATTGGTCAGTAGATGGTTGATGTGGAGGAGAATGCAAAAGGACACGAAAAAAGAATCTGCACAGAAATCGAGGACACATCATCATCATGACGCATGTGGCAAGTACCGTTGATCACACGTGTCGCATTTATGGTGGCACGTGCCACGCGGGGCATGAATTTCGAGGCATAAAGTATACAATGTGCTAGTATACTTGCCCTCCTCACATGTCTCTTTAGTACAACATCTCCTCCACAGAAAAGGCATTCCTCCGAATGAAGGATAGCATTCAACATCTCCTTCTCTGACTGAAAGATATCATCATCATAGCCCCAACCCAACCGAAGTCAAGTACAGAGCATTCTGAAAGGATTGCAATAGAAGCAGAGAGGGTATACTCCTTGAAAAATTGAAACCCTGTTATTTTATTCCTTATATATATTCGATGAATAGACAAGATAAAAAAAAATCTTTCAAAAAATGAAGTCCATATAGATTTTGTCGGGAAACGTGATTTCCATGGATCTTTGCTTGGAGAACCTTGAGAATCGCGTTTTACTGAGAAATTTGCATTTAGGCTATTCTTTCATAAAACATCACCATAGATATACAGGAATAATTCGTTATTAGATAGTACAAATGTTTTAGTGGAAAAACGCGATATGAACTTTTTTCCATCAAATGTTCCGGAATCGCGTTTTCTGGCAAAACTCTTCCATTGACATGCAATCTCATGGATAAGGTCTATTCCATATCTTACTTGATTCTAATGACATATTGAATTCCATGTTCTCCTCTTCCATTTTTTGTTCAATGATAGTTCCTATTATTGTACCTATTTATGAGTGGAAGCTTACCTTATGGATGTCATCTTTAAAGTTAACTAAATATTTTGCTTATTACTCTTTTAGTTCTGATGGCAAGAACAAAGGCTACTGCAAGGAGAAAGGGAAGTGGGCATAACCTGGCAGTGGTTGGAGGTCAAAGTCCTTCAAAGGGGAGGTCCAAGTCCTCCAAGAAGGGCAAGCCCATGCACATGCTCCAGATAAGCCAGAAGAAGAGAATCAATTAGGGAGCAAATGTTCTGAGGGAGATCAGGAAGGCACAAAAGGCTGTAGGTTTCGCGATACCCATGGCTCCTTTCCAGAGACTTGTGTCGGTTTCAGGTGGTGTAGGACAGGCCTTCTCACCCTACAGGAGGCAGTAGAGGATTTTCTCATAGAGTTCTTCCAGGATACCATGCTAGTTGCTGCCCATGCACATAGGGTGACAATAATGAAAAAGGATATTAACACGTTAGTGAGAGTAAGGTACAGATATGATAAAATTCTGAATGCAGAAAACTGGGATGATATTAAGATGAGAGACATCTTATTAATACCACCAAGCAGGAAGCAATCTAAGGATGTGGTGAAGATAGAAGAGGTCACACACAACTATGAGACTAGAGGAAAGTCAGCCTATGAGGATTTAATGAAACAACAAGTGAAGGATTCATCTTCGGACCTAGAGTCAGAAACATTTGTTAAGGAGTTGAAGATAAAGGAGAGGCTTCTGGAATTGGGGCCCAAAATTAAAATAAAATTAGAGACCACTGATTTTGATATGGCTGATTTGGAGTTCAGGCTCACGAGAGACTGTATAGAAGCTCTTTCCCCAGAGGAAGTCGTACCTGACAGCAGATACTCTCATCCTGGCTGATTTGGAGTTCAGGCTCACGAGAGACTGTATAGAAGCTCTTTCCCCAGAGGAAGTCGTACCTGACAGCAGATACTCTCATCCTGGCTACTCTCTAGTATGTGTTTTCCAAGATTAATTTTTCTACAAAGGTATCAATCCTTTTCAATCTCAAACTAAGTCTTTGAGTCTTTCCTTGTGCAGCATGTTCAAGAGCAAATTGCATCCTAGGGTTATGCACATGACCTTCATCACACTGATCCAGGAATCTCTTTCAAGCTTAGAGATCACAGAGAGAGTAGTGCAAACATTGCAAAATGGTTCAATTACTGTAATTTTGAAGTAGTTGATGTCATCTTCCTACCATACCACTCCAAGTAAGTACACATAGATTTTAGATTACACAATACTTTGCTTTTTTGGTTCCTTTATCATTCTGGTCCTTATATTATTCTTCTTTTTGTAGCTCTCATTGGAGTTTTGTTTCCATTGACCTTGAACAAAAGAGATGTTATACATTTAATTCTCTTCAGGGTACCCACCAACAGGAGCTAGGCCTGTTAGTCTTATCCTTAATGTATTCTCATAAAACTTTGGGGTATGGAGGATGCTAATATTAAAGAAATTTGATAGTTCTCACATTTCCTTTGGTATTCTAGTGGCTTGAAAAGACTTTTTGATGCCCTAGACTTATGTCCTCCATATACAAATTTACTCAACCTGATTGAACCAATTGTATTGCAGGTTTGTCGAAGAACACCAATCTTATTTTATCTTCTGTATAGAGAACTGTTTATCTTTATTGAGAAGCAGCCTGAGTTTTTAAGTCAAAAGATTTACAATCATCAAATTTTTTAACTTTGAAAATAATATTTTCTTTATTGCAGATGCAAGAAAACAGTTTTGGCTCTGACTATATCTATAGTTTCAGAGCCAATACAATTTTGAGGTTGCTAGGACTTGTTTCTCCTATTCCTGCATCTCCTCCAATTCTAAACCAGCTAATATCCCCTTCCAATATTGATGTAGAAGTGATTACTGAGCAAAAAGATGATTTCAAATCATTCAATCTAAATGATAACATTCTTGATGGGTTCCAGAAAGTTCAGGAGCAGCCTTCCAAAGTGCCCGAGGAGCTGAAAATGGAAGATGAGCCTCTCCCACGAAATATGAAGTCTTCGGATGTAATTGAGGAGAAAAAAGAGAACCCGAGGGAGAGCCATATCTACAAGGAGCCTTTATCTGAGTCTTTGGACCAAAGCCAGGCTCAGCCTGAGCTAGAAACCCAAATATAGCATTATTTGTACATTTGTAGATATACCCTCCTCTGTACATCTGAGAACAACAACAACAAATGCAAAGATAAATGCAATTACTTTTTCTCAATGGATCACTTCTTGGTTTGAAATTGGTAAGAATTCTATAATGCTTTTACTGTCTGCTAAAAGTATATTTGAATTGTCTATTGTACCTGAGTTCAAGATGATTGAACTATCTGAATTGTTCTGCTTGCAATATCTCTGCATTGTATCTTGCTTTCTCTTCTTTGCAGTATCTGAAACAAAATCACAGTTTGAAAATGAGATGTCTACATTTTTTGAATTAAAATTTTGATAAAACAATTTTGCCAATCTTGAATGAGTACTTCAGGAAACTCAGTTTACCTTTTTGTTGTTTAAAATGAATGAAAATCCCATGCAGACACTCCCTTCAGTCTCGTTTATGATGTCATTCTGTAATCGAGAGAGTGTGCAGTATCTTCCAAGTGTGATGGATGCTATTAAAATGCCTTTCTCGACAACATCTATATCAATAATATCATTTTCTAGATACGTAGAGCTCTCATCTTGTTCCATTGGTACTAGTTGTGTACCTATCATCCTGCTTCGTTTATAGTAAAATGAGAAAATAAAATCATGGGAGGCAAACATGTACTTGAGATTGATTGTGTCATGGACAACCTCACAATACATAGTGTTGGCCATAATTTTATCCCAACCATCATCCAAAAATTTTGGAATGTCATCACAGCCTTTTGCTTTAAAAGAAAACATAATCTTACAAACTCTGATTGAATATTCTTGAAAAATATCTATGAAAACATTGACAGGCATAAAGACTGTGATTTTGACTATTCTTGTTGCAATATTTGGTTTCAATGAATGCTGTACTTCTGCATATAGTTTGGCTCTATATGCCTCTATTATACTTCCATCGGGAAAAAGGCAGTCTATTATATTCCATTCCAAAAAATCTTGCCTTTGCAATATGCCATAAGAATGAGCATGGTCGAATAGCTGGTAGAAGTGATCATAGAAAAAAATAACCGCTTTAGCCAAGTCTCTTACAGATCTACCTTTGTACTGTAGCTCTCCTATCGCGCCATGTACGACATTGAAGAATCCTAAAATGCATTCCACTGGTTGCCACTCCTCGTATAATAAAGGATATAGATCTGAAACATTTAGAAAGATCATCTTAGTTATAAAGAGAGAAACAATTGTGCCTTGAAAATAATTTAAGTTATATTATGTGTTTACAATTTGGTCTATGATGTGGAAGATAAGCTCGATATTCTCGCAATTGAAGTTCTCGATGCATATAAACATGCTGCACCAGAATCTCTTTTACACATCTTCTGCCTTCTTTCACTCTAAAACCTTTTACTCTGCCTTTCCAGGATGTCAGGAAAGTACTCGTTGATTGTTGCTTTTTTCTCTTCTTCCTGATCCTCTTGGATTGCATTAGTACCCAAGCTCCTTTTCCCACTTCAAACATTTTCCAACTAGCATTTGCTGTTACAATATTGGAAACCTCTATGCTTGAAATCTGTGTGATAGGCCTTCGTGGCAAAGATAAGTTTCGTACATCAACAGAGTCTTCACCATCTAATGCTGCGTCCATTGTTTCTGGGTGCCATCTTAGGCTACGAATCTAACACACCCCTAATAGAAACCAACATAAAAGAAAGATAGTATGATGTTAGATTTCAATTAATCTAACATTCTAAGTAATGCAGATCGACTTAAAAGAAAGAACAAAAAGATATCCACAACAGGTGAAATGTTGAAGAGAGCAAATTACAGCAAAGCTATGGCAAGGAGAGATGCTTGTCGAAGATGGAATAGTCCCTCGAAAGTCTGAGAATAAAGGAAATTGGATTGTCACGAGCGAGAAGTTTCAAACAGACTCTTACGCTCAAAGATGGTCTAAAATCTCATGATAGAGACATGTTGGAGAAGAGAATCAAAAACAAATCTCCCTATTCATCTCGCACGCTTCTGCCACCATAAAGTACTGTTCTATTTTCTATTTTTCTCTCTTTTTTTGTGGATTTTCTACATTACGTTGGCCTTCTCCTGATTGGTTGCGAGACATTTTCTCCAAACCCTAAAAGGCCCCAAAATGAGCTCCGAATTCTTCTAATGATTCTCTTAGTAATGTGAAAGTAAAAGGTGAATTTAAAAGTATAACTTTTAATTTTGAAAAAGCTAACTAGCTCAAATGAAAATTTAAATATTCTTACAAGGCTCACCAGAGAGGACTTCAATTGAGCTTGACTCCATCAATTGGCTACCATGGTAGGGTTTGTTCTTGTAAATAATTTGAGAATATGTGTGTGGTGTGAAATTGCAAGAAAACTCAAATTTAGGAATTTTGGGAAATATGCACAATTTTGGGACAATTCTTTGTTAGATCCAATACAATGTTTACTGTGCGATATGCAAGATTTTCTCAACAAGCATTTGAATAATGCGATATGAGTTATGTACTATTGTACATTTGTAACAAGTATATATGAATGTTGGTGGGATGTAAATTTGCCTGCACACACACACACACATGCACACTAAGAATTAAGTTTGTTTATATCACATAGCCTCCAGTTGATCATCAACCACAGAAACTTTAACAAAGAAAGGATATTCAATGTAACTTTAAGTTGTAAGAAAGACTAGGTGATAGAATTAAAAAGATCACCATCTGTATTGAATCAAAATTCTTGAACAATAGGTGAACTATAAATTTAAAAGCTTAAGAAAGCCTTACAATCTGAATAATGATTGAACTATGAGTTTGGTAGCTTCATACAACATTGCTAAAAGATTACGAAGCTAGTTGCCCATGTGCTAACAAATCATTCTTGCTCAAGTGCACTAACGTGTGATGGTGCCTCACTTTCATGTTGATTCAATTGATTCTGTTTGGCCTTGAGTATTATAGCCTTTGGAATCTTGATTTTCTCTGGAAGTCGTCCACCCTTGGGCTTCCATGCCCAAATGATGCAACTAGTGTCTTCCCAGCACTGAGGATCATTTCTGTTCTCTCGCCAATACTTGTTCCAGCAATCCTTATAAACCTCCACATCACTTGCATTCTTCTTCTTTGAAATTGGTGCCCAATATTGTATCTGAACTTGTAAGTAGTTTATCGAGTTGTTTTGATCAACATCACTTGTTGTCACTCCTAACCATATTGGGTAATTTGCATCACAAGGTTGTACAAGCACAAAATCTCCTTTAGACACATCAAGAGTCGGGTTGAACTCTTCAGCAGGTCTGTTGCGCATTGGACCACAATAATGGTCCTCATTTACATCAAACCTTTCATCTACATCATCCTCCACTTGAAGGTTAAGAGGCTTAGATTTTTTGCATAGACTCCTTGGCCAAAAGTCATGAAATTCAATGTCTTCCCTTGCACTAGGGGTCTGCATGTTTAGCATAAGATTCTCCCAATAGGCAAGGATCGGATTGATCCACTTAGCATAATCACTTTGGTCTCCTTTCTGTTGCAAGTGCTCTTTCCACCAATTGACATGTTTTTTAAGCCCTCCACAACCTTCTCATTTTCCTTAACATACTTAAAGGGTGGCAAATACATAACGATTCTTATTTTCAGAACCACAATTGTCAAGTTGCAACAACAACGTCCTTGGCAATCTCTTGAAAAATGTCCTTGAATTTGATGGCATTAAACTTGAGGCATTGACATTGCCCCTATCCTGCACATGTGTGTTAGTATGAAAGACTGACTGCATATGTGAAGAACAATTTCCCTCTATATCCACATTTGTTTCTACATGTATCTCTGCATCTGCATCCTTAATGCTTTGCTTGCAATATGCGTTTTTCTCCTTTAGCACTTCCATATGAAAGACTGACTGCATATGTGAAGAACAATTTTCCTCTGTATCCACATTTGTTTCTACATGTGTCTCTGCATCTGCATCCTCAATGCTCTGCTTGCAATATGCGTTTCTCTCCTTTAGCACTTCCATATGAAAGACTGACTACATATGTGAAGAACAATTTCCCTCTGTATCCACATTTGTTTCTACATGTGTCTCTGCATGTGCATCCTCAAAGCTCTGCTTACAATATGCGTTTCTCTCCTTTAGCACTTCCATATGCTAATACAGGGCCATAGTAGATAAAACACAATAAAAAAGATCTGTTCGTGGTTCTACATCTGAGTTTTGTGAGCTCAAGTCACCATACATGTGTTGCTCTCCTCTTTCTAAGTTTCTTAAACATTTTGAGAGAGATGAAATTGTGAAGTTGGGATCACTTGGCCATAACCCCAAGGCAAAGTGACCATAAGCTGTTTGTCCATGTCCACCATGAGTGAGCATTCCTCTTAAGGATACTGGAAGCCTCTCAACCCCATTGAGAGATTTAGGAACTGGTTTAATTTGTGGTATGGCAGTCTTGCTCTGGTCCATCTTATCATGTATAATACACAAATACCTATTTGGGTTCATTTCGGAAGAGCTCCTCTAAGCATAGTATAGATTTCTACAACTCATTTGCTGCAACATGTGTGCCCTTCTTTGTGCCATGTATCTAGCACGCTCCTCTTGATTTTTTGTTGATTCCAACTTGACCTTGATTGCCATACAAATGTCGCATTTTGAGAAGGTGTTGGTTTTTGATAAACTAACTGTCTTGAACTCTGTGTTCCACAATCTTGAGAGAATGATGGTTGTGATAGTGGCCGGTATTCAAATGAGACAAGTGTGTCATTCACTTCACGCAATATGTCCACCTGTTTGTACATTGCTGGTAGAACTTGTTGGGTCTTGCGGGCTCCATGCATAGTTGTCCTTGACCTATGTGGCATTTGATCGACATTATTATCTATGAAGCCTTGTATGATTGATTTTGCCATCTCAACATGTGTCATGCCCTTCCGTATTATCCCACTGTTGCCATGACTGACATTACATGCACCATTCAAGAACTTCTTTCTGAGCCTATAGAACGTTGACTTACCAATGCCATGCATTACATACCATGCTTTACTACAAACCTTCTTCCCATCAAATGTGAACTCAAAGCACTCGTCATCTTGACCTTGTCTGCCATGCCCATGCAATCTCGTACAAATGTGTATCGTGTACTATAGCTCTAGTCCCCAAAAGTGTACCCTAGCTTGCATGATTTTGGATCTATCTCCAAATTGACATCGCTTCTCGCAACAATCAATGGTTGCGACGTTGTGAATGTTTGCAACATCACATTTTTTGCTAGCTCCATGGGTTTTATCGTAATTTTTCATTACCCTTACCCTATGGACATAGCTCCTTTTCTTATTTGTCCCTTCAATGATATCATAGTCAGTGATCATGGCATCATGGTGTCTGTCTCGTCAGAACTATCGCCATCATTGCTCTCTACATCATCATCCTCTTTTTCATCACTTGAATTGTTTAGGCTGTCAATATTTTTTTGCATGAAGTGATCTTGAATACCCTCATCAATAGAAGAAGATTCTGTGTCCTTCACTAATGGTTCACCATTCTCAAATGTGAGTTGCCTGATCGGCAAACTAACCAAATTCAGACCTGAAACACAAGTTGAACTGGGATGCAAAGATCCTTCTATAATGACACCCAAGCTACTCTCCCCTAGTTCTCTATAATTTATAGCCTCGTATGGGTGGACCAGCAATACCTACTCCATTGCCAAGTTTTGTAGATCTGTTGTCATCCTAGAGGATGACACTTTTCTCTTTTCAGCTCTCCCTATCTATAAAGTGATCTTCTTGATCAACAAGAAGTTCCGCAAAATTATCCTCTTTGGTATTAGTAATGTCTTTGTCCATAACAAGGTTGACCAATGGCCATTTGATGATGCTTCCAACTACTTGAGACATTGTTCTTGCATCCATTGTGGCAAATGGAATGAGAAATGTGTCATCAAAGCTTTGTTGAACATGTATTGCTGCACATGTCTCACCAATGAATTGAAAACCACATGTTTGAGATGCATCAATGGAATGAATAACCCCGCGTGCCTTCCTTTGCAGAACCATCAATGAGAAACACTGAAGCACCTTGTTTTAGACCCTCCAATCCTTGAGAAAATCAAGATCTCAATAAGAAAGATTAAAGCGATGTTTTTACGGTAGTACACAGAACTATAAATGTAATTCAATCTCAACATGAGTTTAGGCTCTAACCAAAGTTTGAATCTCACCTATCAATGCTAGTTTGCTAGGAGGCTAGGCTCCATCCATCTAATGCTAGCTTGTTAGTAGGAGGCTTCATGAGCCTCACCATCATATGTTAGTTTGTTAGGAGGCTCCAATTAAAGTTATCATCCTCACTTGCATAATATATTAGTTTGCATATGTTAGCTAGAAGGGTAGGCTCCTCCAACAAAAGTTTGAGCCTCACCCGCGGATGCTAGTTCGCTTCTAGGAAGCTAAAAGTAAAGTTATAGGAAGCTGAAAATATATTTGGGTGTATGGGAAAAGAGGGAAGAAAAAAAGAAATCTCAAGCTCAAGCTCAAGGCTCAAACTTAAGTTTGAGCCTTGTCTATTACACAAGCAAGTAGGAATAGAGAGGGAATCTAGTGTTGAAAGAACGGTAGAGGAGGAGGAGACACACACACAGGAGCAAACCCTAATGTATATTGCAAACCCTAACCATAGAGGGAAGCCATGTCCACTCTCACACAAAGCATAATGCACTAATCCATAATCCACACAACACACAATGAGTTGTGTCCACACTCTACTAACCCTAGCTAATGTCCACACACTATGACCAGCTGGACACGCGGTCATTTATGTCTCACACATGTTCCTACCTAATCTGCCAGCACATAGCATAGCTGGCTCACTGACATCGAGCTTGAATATCTCAACAGCCCCTCTCAAGCTCATGATGTACTGCCGATGAAGATGTAGATGAGCTTGGGATATCAACACTCTCAACACTCCCCCTCAAGCTCATCCCATGTACTCCCAACATAGTCCGGAAGTACTCAAACTTCTCCCTGCTAAGTGGCTTCGTGAAGATATCAGCCACCTGCTCATCAGTCTTCACATAGTGAAGATCAACTGTACCATCCAGCACCTTTTCTCTGACAAAGTGATAATGGACCTCTATGTGTTTGGTCCTCGCATGAAATACTGGATTCTTTGCCAACTGCATACTGCTCATGTTGTCACAATGTATGACAACTTTGCCATCAAGAGGCTCACATAAATCTGCCAAGAGACTCTTTAACCATATAGCCTCACAAGTAGCAATGGCTGCTCCTCTGTACTCAGCCTCTGTACTGGATAAAGCAACTGTAGGTTGCTTTTTGCTACTCCAACTCACCACAGCACTGCCAAGTGTAAAAGCATATCCACTAGTAGACCTCCTGTCATATGCGCTACCTGCCCAATCAGCATCTGTGTAGCCATGTATGTCCAAGCTTTTACCACTCTCATAAAATAGACCATAATGTGCTGTGGTTTTCACATATCTCATGATGCGTCTCACTGCATCCAAATGTGGTTTCCTGGGGCTCTGCATAAACTGGCTAACCAGCCCCACTGCATAACTCAAATCCGGGCGTGTGATAGTCATATATATGAGACTACCAACCATCTTCCTGTACATGGAAGGATCATCCAATTCCTCGCCATAATCAGCCCGCAACTTCACATTTTGCTCCAATGGTGTACTCATAGGCTTACACCCTGTCATGCCATACTTTGCCAACATATCCAAGGCATATTGGCGCTGTACTAACCAAGTACCTGCATGATCTTTCACCACTTCAATGCCAAGGAAGTATCTCAACTCACCAAGATCTTTCATGTCAAATTGCCCACTCAAAGCTTTCTTGACATGCATCACATCTGCACTATGATCACCTGTAATAATCAAGTCATCCACATAGATGACTAGTAAAACAATCCCATACTGTGTCTTCTTCACATACAGTGAAGAATCTGCTGTAGAAGTCTGAAAACCAAGTGAGATAAGATATCTGCTCATCTTATCACTCCAAGCACGAGGTGCTTGCTTTAGACCATACAATGCCTTTTTCAACCTGCATACGTGAGTAGGATATCTAGGGTGTACATAGCCTTCTGGCTGTGCCATGTATACTTCCTCTTGTAGATCTCCATTCAGAAATGCATTCTTGACATCCATCTGATGCATTTCCCAGCCATTAGCTGCAGCCATAGCAATGACTGCTCTCACTGTGCCCATCTTAGCCACTGGGCTAAACGTCTCATCATAATCCAATCCATGGGTCTGTGCATAACCCTTTGCTACCAATCTTGCCTTATGTCTTTCAATAGAACCATCAGATTTGCACTTCACTTTGTAAACCCATTTACATCCAATAACATTCTTATCCTTTGGTAGTGCAACCAAGTCCCATGTATCATTATGGACCAATGCGTCCATCTCCACATCCATTGCTTTTTCCCATACATGCTCTCCAACAGCCTCTGTATAGCATGTAGGTTCCACATGCTTCACCATAGATGTCATGTATGCATAGTGCATAGCAAAATCTCTGTATGTCAACCTGTCAACAGGATATCTGACCCTCTGGGATCTCCGCAATGCATGCGGGTCACTCTGTACACCTGTGACTCTAGCATGTGGTGGCACATATCTGTCCTGCCTCGCACCAGGTGTGTGTAAAACAGGTATGCCAAGCTCCTCATCCAAACTTTCAGAACTGGATGACTCATATCATGTGATTCCAATTCCTTCGACTTTCTTTTTGCCTTTATCCATAGCACTACTCCCAGTGCTCACGCTCTCATGCCTCAAACGTCCTGACCATGGACGTACACTGCTGCTCTCAGCTTCTGCTGCTGGCCCAGACATAGTAGTAGAACTAGAACTTGCTTGTGATGGCAAGTTCACAGGCACATCTGCTTCCAGTGACTCAATAACACCTTCATCTTTTGCTTTATACCAACTAGCAAGCTCATCAAACACCACATCACGTGAGATGACCACTTGTCTAGTTTGTGGATTATAACACTTGTAGGCCTTTCGATCCTGTGCATATCCAACAAATATACATTTCTCTGCTTTAGGATCCAATTTCCTTCTTCTTTCATCAGGCACATGCACATAGGCTATGCATCCAAAAACTTTAAGATGTCCAATGTCTGGCCTGTAACCTGTGAGCCGCATCTCTGGCGTGCTTCCATGAATGGCTGCTGTAGGTGTTTTGTTCAATATGTATACTGCAGTAGCACATGCTTCTGCCCAATAGTAATCTGGCATGCTCTTTTCATTAAGCATCGCCCTTGCCACTTCACATATAACTCTATTCTTCCTCTCAGCCACACCATTCTGTTGAGGTGTATACCTGCAAGTCAGCTGTCTCCTTATTCCATGCTTCCTCAAGAAATGCTCAAAGGCCTTTGAGGTGTATTCACCACCTCCATCTGTCCTCAGACATTTAATCCAACAGCCATACTGCTTTTCTGCAAAAGCTTTGAAATCCATGAATTTTTCCAATACTTCACTCTTCTCCCTCAGAAAATATATCCATGTCATCCTGCTGAAGTCATCAATGAATGTAACATAGTATAGACTGCCTTTGATAGATGGGTTTTGTGCAGGACCCCATACATCACTGTGTACTATCTCAAGTGGCCTGTTACTCATATTTCCTTCTCTAGGAAATCTCAATCTTGCCTGCTTCCCAAACTGACAGGCTTCACAAACATGCATATGTCCATCATATTTGAACCTAGGCAATCCATTGACAATGCCTCTTGTTTGCATGTTCTTTAATCTCTGTATATTTACATGGCCAATCCTCTTGTGCCACATATCAATATCCTGTACCACATTCCTGCTCTTTGAGAACATGGCTGATTTTAGCTCAGGAATTCCAGCATCCAGCTTAAACAGTCTTCCTTCTTTCTTGCCTTTAGCAATCACTCTACATCCATGTTTAAAGTCTTCAACGAAGCATCCATGCTCATTGAAGCGAACCTGTAATCCCTGTTCTACCATTTGACCAACTGAGGCCAAGCTTTTAGTGATCGAAGGCACATACAGCACATCTGACATAGACTTTGTCTGACCATTATGCATGACCAATGGTACACTTCCAACATGTGTAATGACATGCTGGGTATCATCACCTGTTTCCACATAGCCTTTGACATCCATTGGCTTCATGTGCTCAAACCATTCTCCATGGCATGTCATATGATTTGATGCTCCTGAGTCCATGTACCATGTATCATCATTCTCAGCATTTGTTGTCATAGAACCCACAACATGCTTCATGGCAAACAAATGATTTGCAGTTCCATCATTGCTACTTGATGCATAGTTGCCACCATGTTGTGCATAGTTTCCACCATAATGACCACCACGTTGTGCTCTTCCCCCTCTCAAATCATTCTGTTTGCGAAAGCAATCTCTCGCCATATGACCATATTTGCCACAATAATGGCATTCCACATCTTGCATAGAATTTTGTTGGCCTTGCCAACGTCCTCTTCCACGGGGGTTACCACGACCTCTTTGAGGTGCATAACCACGACCACCTCGAGCACCATAAGAAGGCTGAAAATTCTGTTGTGGAGGTCTATCCTGCCATCCACGACCATTACCACCACGTCCACGTGATGCGAATCTCCCCCTGCCTCTAAAACCTCTCTGCGAGTAGAAAGCCTGATTTCTGCCATCATCATGGCTAGAAGATGCATCCAAAAATGAATCACTGAGCTTGATTTCCTCAACCAACAAGAGGGAAACCAACTCATCGAAGTCGGGTAAACCTGTGCTCCTCACGGAGATAGATGTATCAAAGGATTTGTATTCCTTGCCAAGACCACGCAAGGTAATATCCACCAAATCATCATCAGGCATGGGGGCATTTATTGTGGCCAATGCATCTGCAAACTTCTTGATTTCTTGCACATAATCATGTATACTCCTTTTATTCCTTTTCACATTGTGTATCTGCTGTCGCAATTGAGACTTGCGAGCACTCGTATCTGTATCAAACATCTTGACCAAAGTATCCCATGCATCTTTGGGATTCTCAGCATCCTGAATGTGTATGAGCATAGCATCAGATATACATATAGACAAATAATGCAGCACTTTGAATGCTCTCTCTGACCACTGCTTATGAGCAATAAGCTGCTGCTGTGTAGGTTGCCGAGGTAGCTCAGGCTCTGGCTCAGCACCTGTAATGAGATTCCAAAATCCTTTTCCTTTCAAGAAACTCTTTATCCTGTACTTCCATGCCTGGAAGTTCTTCCTATCCAGCTTTTCACCAACAATCTGAACTGGATTATCCGACATGTTGCTCAATGCATACACCTTCCGCACACTTCAAATCTGTAAATGAGCCTTCCTCAGCTCAACCACACTCCAATGAATGTTCCAGATACTCCAAGATAGCCAACAAACTCCAAATTTGATGTAGAAAATCAACCTGTAATCATCTGAGATGAACTGACTCACGCAGTGCGGAATACCCTGAACTGACACGCCTTCCAAGGCTCCAAATCGCAATGTAATGGTGCAATCAAGTATAGGCAACTTGCATTCACACCTAATGAACCTCAATGTTGAGTATCAACTCCATTTGACATGTGTAATTATCAATTTTTGAAAACCCCTTTTTCTGTTTTTAGAAAAACCAAAAAAACCAGAAAAACCAGTAATGATTTGGCTCTAATTCCTTCAATATTTCACCAAATTGAGCAACCAGGCATTCATTGGCTTAGCAATAGTGTCCATCAACTCCATGTAAGAGGAATTTGTCCAATTGTAAAACACCAAAGATTAATTGCTCGATTAAAATGCTCTGTTTCTCTGCAACCAGTGGACAGCCTGTTTTAATCAGCTCATTCCCAGCTCAATTAAGCATCATTGGCCAAACAAATCACATAGCCCTCTTCTCCAAGATGTAAAGCATCCAATTGCTAAGAAGATTGTGGAAGATATCAAGCACCAAGTAAGAAATCGACCTCCTCGTAGTGAAAAGACCAGAAAATTGCCCTGTTTTCTCTGTATGAGCTGCGCCGCCTGCATTCAGGGTGTTTGGGAGTGTTTATAAGGTTGTTTGATGATGGTTATAGGTCCCCAACACACCTAGGTACATGTGCAATCCACCAATGGTTCAATTTTTGCCAAAATCTCACTCCAAATGCATCAATTTTGGGCTTCCTCTTCTCTGTTTTGTGAGAGGTCAAAAACCAGAGTTTTCCACTCAATTAAATGCATGTAAATTGCTCCAAAATCACAGTAGGGCTTGCATAAGAGTTTCCATTACATCTCTCATTGTCAGATACATGTTTGCTTTGCCAGAATCACACATATTTCCACCATACATCAATGTTCCCAAGCTTTAATGGAAACCTTCAAAAACCAGAATTTTGCCTTGCTTTGATTTGCTCTAAAATGCTTTGCTTTTGCCTGTATCACCTGCAATCCGCTCAAGGATGTTTAGAGGACCTTACCCGGTAGGCCAAGCTCTCAGATCTGATAAGATTCGGTGTGCTCCAAGCTTCACAGCTCCAATGGCAGCTTCACAGCTTCTTTTCACAGCTTCTTCTTCTTCCCTCTTCACTCACTCACTCATAAACCCTAATAAACAGCACAAGGCTCTGATACCATGTTGAAAGAACGGTAGAGGAGGAGGAGACACACACACAGGAGCAAACCCTAATGTATATTGCAAACCCTAACCATAGAGGGAAGCCATGTCCACTCTCACACAAAGCATAATGCACTAATCCATAATCCACACAACACACAATGAGTTGTGTCCACACTCTACTAACCCTAGCTAATGTCCACACACTATGACCAGCTGGACACGCGGTCATTTATGTCTCACACATGTTCCTACCTAATCTGCCAGCACATAGCATAGCTGGCTCACTGACATCGAGCTTGAATATCTCAACAGCCCCTCTCAAGCTCATGATGTACTGCCGATGAAGATGTAGATGAGCTTGGGATATCAACACTCTCAACATCTAGAAAGTATATTTGGGTGTATGGGAAAAGAGGGAAGAAAAGAAGAAATCTCAAGCTCAAGCTCAAGGCTCAAACTTGAGTTTGAGCCTTGTCTATTACACAAGCAAGTAGGAATAGAGAGGGAATCTAGAAAGTATATTTGGGTGTATGGGGAAAGAGGGAAGAGAAGAAGAAATCTCAAGCTCAAGCTCAAGGCTCAAACTTGAGTTTTTGAGCCTTGTCTATTACACAAGCAAGTAGGAATAGAGAGGGAAGCTAGAATAATCCCAGAGAACAAGTGGGGTGTGGGTGAAGAAAGGTATATAGACAAAAGTGAAACTAACTATAATCAAAAGACCTGGGACCTGGGCCTGGGCTTGGGCATCGAAATCGAAATCGAAATGACAAAGCCTGCGCCCGCCCCAGTTGATTGTCAGAGGACAAGAAGTATCAATTGATCGGAGCCTATCAATTCAAACCTCAAGAAGTATCAATTGATCGGAGCCTATCAATTCAAACCTTTCTGCATGACAAAGCCTGCAAGAAGTATCAATTCAGACCTCAAGAAGTATCAATTGATCGGAGCCTATCAATTCAGACCTT
Organism: Cibotium barometz; assembly: GCF_041138505.1. Lineage (NCBI taxonomy): Eukaryota > Viridiplantae > Streptophyta > Polypodiopsida > Cyatheales > Cibotiaceae > Cibotium > Cibotium barometz. The sequence goes on along the minus strand of NC_141075.1, from coordinate 38,119,607 downwards.
TCTGCATGACAAAGCCTGCAAGAAGTATCAATTGCCTTTCTACTCCTCTTTGTTTGCAGATCGCCAGCGCATCTGAAATTTCAAATTTGAAATCGCGCAGCCCCTCTTTGTTTGCAGATTGCCAGCGTAGACTTGCCAGCCCCCCCTCTCTTTGTTTGCAGATCGCCAGCCCCCTGCCCCCCTCCCTCTCGCAAACTCGCCAGCCCCCCCTCTCCCTCTCGCAGCCACGCCAGCCCCCCCTACCTCTCCCTCTCGCAGCCACACCATCGCCAGCCCCCCCTCTCCCTCTCGTCTCTCGTAAAAACGACCCCCCCTCTCCCTCTCGTCTCTCGTAGCGACCCCCCTCTCCCTCTCGCAGCCATGCCCAGACCCCCCCTCTCCCTCTCGTCTCTCGTAGTGACCCCCCCTCTCCCTCTCGCAGCCACTCTGAGTCCTCCTCAACGCAAGGCTCACATCAGAAGAGTAGTTTCTTTCGTCCTCCTCCTCTGAGATGGTAAAGGCCCCTTTGCTATCAGGCCTCCAGCAACTCTCCGCGTTCTCGTCGGCAGTAGAGCCCTGCCGGCAGCCGAAGCCTTCCTCTCGCAAACTGCCCCCCCTTCCTCTCGCCATCACTAGCGCCCCGCCCCCCCCATTTGAAAGTTGATTTGAAATTTAAATTTCAAATTTTCCCCCTCTCCATATTTGAATTTCAAATTTTCCCCCTCCATTTGTCCCACCAAATTCAAATTTTCCCCTGCTCGGCGCTCGTGCCCCAATTTCGCCCCTCTCCATTTGAAATTTGAATTTCAAATTTTCACCAAATTCAAATTTGGATTTCAAACTCCCCCCCGCTCTCTCGGCGCCCACGTAATCATCTGTGTTTCCTGTCTCTGAAGTACTCGCTCAGCCCTGCGTTGGTTTCGACCTCTGTTTCCTACAAAACCGTCACGCCCACACGCCATCAGAGACTTCAAGCATCCGTCACGTCTGTGCGACATCGGAGACTTTCGTGCGTCTATCTATGTTTCGTGTGTTCCCTCATCTAATTGAATACTTTACGCAACAAGTAAGTCCTTCAATTGATTGTCTATATCAATATAAACGCTTACTTGATTGCACGCTAAGTGTGTCATCTCTCTATGTTAATGCACCCCGGCCTTAAGGCTCGAACTTGAGTTTGAGCCTTTGCTCTCCATGCTAGTGCACCCCGGCGTTAAGGCTCGAACTTGAGTTTGAGCCTTTGCTCCTTTGCTCTCCATGCTAGTGCACCCCGACCTTAAGGCTCGAACTTCAGATTGAGCCTTCGTTCTCCATGCTAGTGCACCCCGGCCTTAAGGCTCGAACTTGAGTTTGAGTCTTTGCTCTCCATGCTAGTGCACCCCGGTCTTAAGGCTCGAACTTGAGTTTGAGCCTTTGCTCTCCATGCTAGTGCACCCCGGTCTTAAGGCTCGAAATTGAGTTTGAGCCTTTGCTCTCCATGCTAGTACACCCCAGTCTTAAGGCTCGAACTTCAGATTGAGCCTTTGTTCTCCATGCTAGTGTACCCCGGCCTTAAGGCTCGACCTAGATTGAGTCTTTGTTCTCCATGTTAGTGCACCCCGGCCTTAAGGCTCGAACTTGAGTTTGAGTCTTTGCTCTCCATGCTAGTGCACCCCGGCCTTAAGGCTCGAACTTGAGTTTGAGCCTTTGCTCTCTATGCTAGTGCACCCCGGCCTTAAGGCTCGAACTTTAGTTTGAGCCTTTGCTCCTTTGCTCTCCATGCTAGTGCACCCCGGCCTTAATGCTCGAACTTCAGATTGAGCCTTCGTTCTCCATGCTAGTGCACCGTGCTTCGTTCTCTATGCTAGTGTACCCCGGCCTTAAGGCTCAACCTAGATTGAGTCTTTGTTCTCCATGTTAGTGCACCCCAGCCTTAAGGCTCGAACTTGAGTTTGAGCCTTTGCTCTCCATGCTAGTGCACCCCGGCGTTAAGGCTCGAACTTGAGTTTGAGCCTTTGCTCTCCATGCTAGTGCCCCCCGGCCTTAAGGCTCGAACTTCAGATTGAGCCTTCGTTCTCCGTGCTAGTGCACCCCGGCCTTAAGGCTCGATCTTGAGTTTGAGCCTTAGCTCTCCATGCTAGTGCACCTCGGCCTTAAGGCTCGAACTTGAGTTTGAGTCTTTGCTCTCCATGCTAGTGCACTCCGGTCTTAAGGCTCGAAATTGAGTTTGAGCCTTTGCTGTCCATGCTAGTGCACCCCGGCCTTAAGGCTCGAACTTCAGATTGAGCCTTCGTTCTCCATGCTAGTGTACCCCGACCTTAAGGCTCGAACTTGAGTTGGAGCCTTTGCTCTCTCGATGCTAGTGTTCACAAGCCTTAAGTCTCGAACTTCAGATTGAATCTCCCCTACATGGAACTTATGTGTTAAGGCTCATTCTCCATGCTTAACTTTACATGGAACTTGGCCTTAAGGCTCCAACTTGAGTTGGAGCCTTCCCTATCTATGCTAGCGTATCCCTAGCATATGAGTGCACAACTTGGATCTAGGCTCCAGCTTAAGTTCGAGCCTCTCTTACATAAAACTTGGCCTAAAGGCTTGAACTTGAGCTTGAGCCTTGTCTCTATATGCTGGTGTACCCCTGTCATATGAGTGCACAACTTGGATCTAGGCTCTAGCTTAAGTTCGGATTTTCCCTATATGGAACTTGGCCTTAAGGCTCCAATATACTAGTGTACCCCTGGCATATGAGTGCACAACTTGTATCTAGACTCCAGCTTAAGTTCAAGCCTCCCATACATGGAACTTCGCCTTAAGGCTCAAACTTGAGTTTGAGCTTTGCCTCTCTATGCTAGCGTACCCCTAGCATATGAGTGCACAACTTAGATCTAGGCTCCAGCTTAAGTCGAGCTTCTATATGGATTAAGTAAATGCAAGTGAGGCCCTCGCTATTCAAGAAAACTAAGTGAAGCATCAATAATTGTAGCATGCATTAAGTTTCTTAAGTTTGATAGGTTTTGATTTGATATGTAGCATTTAAATCTATTTTTTTTCTAAGGTTTTGAAACTTTTTTTGTGCTTCACAGGAATGGAAGCTAGCAGAGCGCCCGCTACCTCGCAACCACACGGTGCACCAATCTTTACTCTGGATGCTCTCGAAACAACAACTCAGGGGTGGATAATGTGGAGGACCTGGTGAAAGCGGTGAGGCATGCAAAGAAGGCTTTGGATTCATGAAAAAAGTCCATACCTGAAAAGGAGACAACAACCATTCAAGTTAGGAAAATTGTGGAGAAAAAAGGCAGGGCCATAGTGAACAGTGCACTTGAAGCATCTAGAAATGCTGGTGCAACTTCTTCAAAACATAAAAAGGAGGGTGACAAAAAAAAGTCCTTGATGTAAGCACAATAGCAGCTGAAGACATGGCAGGCTCTCAGGTGCAAGAAGAGGAGCAAGCACTTACGAAGAAGAGAAAGGCAAAGCACTCTACCATGCTCATAGCCCATCAAGCTCTCAACCAAATAAAGGTAGAAAAGTGCATTGATAGTACTTATGAATGTACAACGAATGGTGATCATTGAAAGGAGCTTATCAACTACTAATATTAACATAGGTCTTGTTCAAAGTGTGGATTTGTTGAAATAATTATTAGTCTTTTGATTAATACATTGGCTTTTTTGGATTCACTTTTAACATTTTTCTATTAAAGTGAATATTTCTATTCTACTTATCCTTTATTTCATGCCAACATCTGGTACAAATGATGATGCACACTTGCTATTAAGAAATTACTCCATATCCTAGTGTAGCAGCGAGGCTCAAAATTAAGTTTGAGCCTAATACAAATGATGATGCACACTTACTATTAAGAACCATATCCTAGTGTAGCAGTGAGGCTCAAAATTAAGTTTGAGCCGTACCTCCACTTATGTCCAACCTTGGGGATGTCTTCTAACACAAGGCACAATCTCAAGTTGAGCGATCTTTACTTTGCCCTTGTAAGTGAGGCTCATTATGGTACATCACTCAATGTTGAGTAATCTAAGTTTGGATACAAAGTATATGTGTAGATATAAAAATGACTAGTATTATCCTTGGTGTATTATTTAAATCCTAAAAGTAATAGCATTTTATTTTAATCTTACAGATATATACAAAGAAGGGAAAGATGAAGATAACATTGCTCAACTAGAACATCATCATGAAAGCCCTACTAGAGAGATCAACTCTCATGATTCAAATGCTAGAAATAATGAAGATAACATGGTGGAGGTAGATCACATCGATGATTCGGCTTTGCAAACATCTTCAAGGTTAATGAAGAGCTTCAAGATATATACAAAGAAGGGAAAGATGAAGATAACATTGCTCAACTAGAACATCATCATGAAAGCCCTACTAGAGAGATCAACTCTCATGATTCAAATGCTAGAAATAATGAAGATAACATGGTGGAGGTAGATCACATCGATGATTCAGCTTTGCAAACATCTTCAAGGTTAATGAAGAGCTTCAAGAGACTTTTGCAACCAATATTTGGTTCGCCATGCTACACAAGAATGTTTGTGCCTATGTAAACACTCTTCAATAGTATGCACATAAGAAATGTCATTTCTTTATGGTGTGGGGACAAGAAGAATGTTATATCCATATCTTCGAAAAGTGTATAGGCCAGATAAGCCTACTGTTGAGGTTATGTTTAAACCTTTACTCAAGGTTTGGAATCAGTGCCAAGATATTTGCAATAAGAAGAATACATTGCTTATTGATGATAGCCCTTTCAAGGGATGTCTTAATCCAAAAGACAACTACCTCTTCCCTGAAAGTTAATCAAGAGCCTGGGAAAAAAGAGAAGTAGAATCCATAAGCAAGGATCTAGCAATGTTGGCATCCAAAGCTAGAGTACCATTACTATCCAAAGACTAGCTAAGCTTGTTAAAAGTGTGTTACAAAAGAAGGATTTTGAGTGATCAACACGCTATTGCTTATGCTACTCGCTTGGGATATGATCGTGGTCATCTCATAAGTGGAGTTGCAGCAAAAGCATACATATCAAGGCTACAAAAGGATTACTTGAGCTTATGGGTAGGATAATGTCTGGTTTCATTAACCATTGAGTGACTATATAATCAGATTCCAACCTACCTCATACTAGTTGTTGCTGCAGGTCGAAGGAAACCATTTCTGAGGTCTAAATGTGCAGTTTGAAGTATGGGATCTGCACAAATATCAAGACTTGTTGGGTGCAGAATATTTGGAGCCATTTTGTACTAAAAGCCCATAAGATAGACTTAGGCTTTGGCCAAAACAATGTGCCTAGATGGGTTTAATTTTTGGATTGTACGAGCCAAATCTTTACACTATTGTATCAAGCAATCAAATGCCTCCAAACTTACTGTCATTTGATTATCTCTTTTGTCAATATTTGCAATTCGATTGCAATGAGGATGTGTTTGTTTTTTATTGAAGATATTGCCTTGTCAAGGTGTAAGGCTATGAATATTATAATTTAATTTGGATAGACTCAATTATCTCAACAGTGAAAAAATACATCATATTCAATAAATTTGATGAAATTTAGCATTGACAGTATACTCGCTCTTTTATTTTTTTGGTTGAACTTCTGAGGTATTGGAGCATTTGTCTATGAAGGTTTAAGACCATCCATATCATGGATGAATTCATCCATATCATGGATGAATTTATGTTGTTGTTGGCACATAATATATTTATTTAAAATTTTGAATGTCCATTAACCATACATTTTGTTTTCAACAGGATATGTTGAAGCATATAGCTTTGATTTCAAGTGTACAGAAAACTTACTATTGAGGTGGCACCAATCATTGGTGACTCATGTCCCTAGAAGCAAAAGAGTTCCACCACCCCCAGATACAATAAGGAACACCATATTGGGGAATATGGGAATTTCCCATAAGTTTGGGACATGTGGTCAAATCTTTGGATTAATCATAACTTGAACACCGTTACTCCAAATTGAGCGCTCTATAGCTCACTAGATTCCATTTTCCAAGCGCTTTCCAACAATAGGTCACATGATATGTTTTTGAAAAACTTATAGGCATGTTATCCAGGTCCCACCTTTTTAGTATTCAAAAAATGGGAGTTGGGAAATTCCCAAACTCACGAATATAGTGTTAAGGAAACAAAGAAGAGTATTGATACTTGAACTCAATGGTGCTTTACTTAAGATGTAAACTTGAATGTAACAATCTCATTGAAATTTGATTGCTTCTGGTATTTTTAAACACCACACTCTTTGGAGATCCCTCAATTCTAAGGTTCCTTTTCCAAGTGTTCTTTGGCATTATTATCCCATGTTTTTACTTCAATGTCCCTCAAATTTGAGCATATATATCATAATTTATAATCTTGATATAGTGTCTAAGATGGATTTTTATCTGTGGATCAATCGTAAACTTAGCACATTGTACTGTCATTGAGATTTACTTTTTGTTTTGTTGTTTCTAACACCACACCCTTGAGAGATCTCTCACTTCTAAGGTTCTTTTTAAGTGATATTTAGAATTCTTTTGGCAAATTAAATAAAGTCCATGTTTTTACTTCAATGTCTCAAAGTGGAGATAGTATTTAACAGGTGTTGTATAATCTCAATTAAGTTTAGTGTCATGTTTCCCTTGTCCTTCCAATATTGTTGCATTGACGTATGTATCTATACAACTACAAACAAATACGCCAAATAGTTGTGTCAAGATATAATCTAATGGCACAAAGAGTGCACCAACAAATAGATGTTAGCTCAAACTACACAAAAATACCGAGTTTCCAACAATTCCTATAAGAAATGGGACTCGAATAATTCCCAAAATTCCTAAATTTGTCTTAGAAGTAGATATTTAAAAATTTATGTGTGTATAAGAAACTATGGTTGAAATACTTTTTTATTAAAAATTTGAGCAAGTTAGCTAGCTTAGTTGTTATGTTTTAGCTAATGTAAACTAATTGACAAAATTAGCATGTTGAGGTATATAGTTTGGTACAATCTATAAATAGTAATTTTGGAAATCTTTTAAATCCCTTATAAATTTTGATATGCTTTACCTGGAATGAATTTGAAAAAGGGATCCACAAATAAATTTACATAGCTCCTCTTTCTCGAAAATTGAAAAAATCTTGGCTCATGCCCATAAACCTGGGTAACATAGATAAGGTAGTGTTTGCTAAACTAAGGAGACCCTTGATCTTGATTTAAATTAAAGAGATTATTTGGCATTATACCTTAAAAGAATTAAAGTAAGTATTCAGGTTGACACCTTGGTTGGGAAAATAAGAGGTAAAATTAAATAAAATGATAGTTATCATTTTGGCAAGGTGAGTAGGGAGCTGACAAGTGTCCCCCTTGCCTTCATGATGGGAATGATGGCACCTCCCATACCCTTGGCCACTCTCATACGTAATTTGGGGAGTAAGACCTTCACTTTCTATTATTGCACTAGCTTAAGTTAAGAGAAGTGGGGAAGGTGGAATAAGGATATTAAAAAATGAATCCCCAATTGAGACTCCGTCCTAATAACTTATAAGACGTGGAAAGTAAGTGATTTGTATTCTTTGTCTAAACACACTGTTTTTTGATGGGGTTGGCCTCTTATTTGAGGGACGGTCTCTCCATATGTGGGGATGGTGTCTCAATTGATGCCTCAAACATGGTATCAATTGATGCTTCAAACATGGTCAGACAAGGAAAGGTGAGGAGTAGAGGGGTTGTGACCCAACCCCCTCTTTAGGTCCCCACCACTATAGGTGACTAGGAACAGGTCTAGTGATGCGGTCCTAGGAGAGGCCGTGACCCACGACTCTTGGAAGAGTCGGGAAGTGGAGTATACAGAGCACTTGCGTGAGTTAATAACAAAAACTAGTCCCTTGGGAAGTAGAATTTACTTTTTAAAGAATGAGATTTAGACATTTCATCATTTGTAGGACTCGGGCTATTAACACATATAAACATTATAACTTCATAGGTAGGGGATGCTCATGGTGTATCCAAGTGTTGGAAAAAAAATTTAAGGATACAAAAAAATGAATCCCCAATGGAGACTCACTCCTGGGGATGGAGCCACATATAACTTATAGGACGTGGAAAGTAAGTGATTTGTATTCCTTGTCTAAATACACTATTTTGGATGGGGTTAGCCTCTTATTCAAGGGATGGGATCCAGTCTCTCCACATGTGGGGATGTGTCTCAATTGATGCCTCAAACATGGTCTCAATTTATGCCGCCTCAAACATGGTCAAACAATGAAAGGTCAGGAGTAGAGGGGGTTGTGACACAACCCCCTCCTCAGGTCCCCACTAGGTGACTAGGAAGAGGTCTAGTGATGTGGTCCTAGGATAGGCCATGACCCACAACTCTCGGAAGAGTCTGGAAGTGGATTTATAAAAAATCTAAGGGATCATTCAGGTATTGGACTCATGGATGTACCAAGGTCGTTGGCCAAGGTATTTGCAGAACTCCAGAACTTCAATGTTGGGCAACCAATAAGGCTTGCCCAGTTATGAGGATGGGCCTTAAGTGTAGGAATTCGTATCGTAAGATATTTGGTAGATTGGAATTATAAACTGGAAATTGTTTGTCAACTTTTGAAAAGAAAGATGACCTTAAAGAAAATCAATTTAAATCCATCCCTAAGGAGCAAGTGGTAGGGTGGAGGCTGGATTATGGGAAGGTCAAATCCAGATTTGAGTCTCCTCCTCTAGTTCCCTAATGGAAGCAGCAAGCTTTAGGACTTAGTTTTAAATTGACCCCCTTGGGTTTTAAATTGACCCCCTTGGGTTCGGTGGAAAGAGCCAAAAAAATTTTAAGAGTAAAAAAATTCAAAAATTTCCAAAGATTTTTTCCCTCAAATCCCATAATTTCTCATAAATTTCAAGCTTTTTTTTGAAACATTTTCAAAAGCTTTTTTTTTAAACTCATAAAAAAAATAAAAAAATAAGCTTTATTAAGCTTTTGTGGGTCTTGATTTTTTTAGCAGAGGGAGGCGATTTTCGCCCGGCTGGCTGCACACCCCCCCGGGCGCGTTGCGCCTGTTGAAGATGAGGGAGATGGAATCCTCCCTCTCCCCTCTCCCCTCTCCCCTCTCCTTCTCCATCCAATACACCTTCCTCCTCTCCCCTCTCTCCTTTGTTAACATGTTAACAGGGAGATTAACTTTAATCTTTTGATTAAAGTTTTTAATTAAACTTTACTTAATCATAATTAACATTAATTATGATTAATATTTAATTAAAACAAAATTCCCTTTTAAGAGAAATTCTCACGGAAAAAGGAAGGAAAAATCAGAATTGAGAGGTGGAGAGGATCCCACGCACAAGGGAGGGCATTTTATGCATCAACATGCTGCCCCCTACTGAATTTCAGCAGAAAATTGACAGAAATTTGATCGCATACCCGCGGAAAAACCCGCAAAAATGTATAAAAAATACATTTTTAACCATAAAAATGCTCAAAAAATTTCTAAAAAATTAGAAAAAATTCTAAAATTTCTAGAAATTTAGGGAATCCATTCTACCAAAAATATCCACAGTAAAATATGTGGTATTTTTGTAAAAATTTCTATTAATGCTTATTTTAAACCACTAAAAATAGAAAAAAACAGCATTAAACTCATGGAATTCCCTCGCAACGTCGATTCGTCCATTGAATTGTAGTAACATGCATTCCAATCGCCATATCGACGATCCACGTGCAAATCATTAACATAAATCAATAAAATAATATTTTTATTAGTAAATATTAAAATTTACTAAAAAAAATCAATAAAATTAACTAGAGATTGCTCTGATACCACTGTTAAAACCCTAAGATCTCTCTAGATAATTGTTATGCATAAACGTGCATAAATCAGGCATAAACTTAACCACCCGACCACCCCCGAGCCCAAGGATGCACACATGAATTATAAATGAAATATATCATACCTCTACCTTGATGTCCCATACCATCAAGAGGTATAACTCCAATCCAATAGCATGTAGCTATAGTGTGAAATGGTAGGTGAGTAGATATGGACCTCCACACAAGAGACCATAGCCTAAGCCTCTAGGCCTCCCTTGAGTGTGCCTCATGCCCCTATTATATAGGAGGGCCCTCAAGTGACTCTTGATTCTCCATTTACCATGTGTGACCCTTGGATACCTGACCCTAACCTTAACCCTTAAGGTTAGTCCTAACCCATGCTCCACTAGAGCTTGTTCCCATGCTCCCATGCTCACAAGCCTAATGTGGGTTAGCCTCCTAGTATATGCACACATAATGTACATATAACAATTGACCTCTTCGTAATATTCCATTTGTCAATGGAATGTCATACTCCATTGACCTCTTCATAATATTCCATTTGTCAATGGAGTATTCCAACCCACTTGCCTACACCAAAGAGGAGTTTGTGCTAAATAGTGAATCAAATAGACCTTTAAGATGGGTCTAATTTGACCCATCTTATATTGTATCAATAGAACTATAAGATGGGTCTAATACTTTTCATTATTATGTTATTTATTGTCTTATTGTCACGTAAAGCGTATAAGCCATGAACACCTCTTAGCCAACCTTTTCATTATTATGCTATTTATTGTCTTATTCTCCCACATAACTTAATAGATGTCCACATACTAGGGAATCTATTCTTTATACACCTTTTCACATATACAATATATACATCATTTTGGATGACGATGACCTCAAATAGCTTTATACAACAAAGCATGATTACAAGTGACATAAAGGTGGTAGAGTAAGTTGACGGTCAAGGCTAGGGTTGAAATTTGAAGGTGGCAGCCTTAGACGTGGTAGGTGGTAGAGTAAGTTGATGGTGAAGGCTAGGGTTGAAATTTGAAGGTGGCAGCCTTAGACTTCAACTTAAAGAATTAGAGATGGCCTTCATCAAAATTCATTCGAGCATTTGTAATATTAATTTTGTGCATTTATAAAATTCATTATTCAATAAAAAGAAAGTGCTAAGTGGTTGGGTAAATTGATTATCTGGGCTAAAATTTGAAGGCATGTCTTAACTCGAAGGCTTAGAAATGGACTTCATCATAGTTCATTCAAGCATTTATAATAACAATTTTAAGCATATATCAAATCCATAGATTTGAAGCATATATCAAATCCGTTATTTAATAGAATTTACTTTAATTTCCCTTCTTTTGATAACTACTAAATCTTTCGTTTGGGCTTCCAAAGGGCCTTCGAATTTCAGCATCAGGGACTAGTGCTAAAAACAACCAACCTTAAGGGTATTTTGCCCTTGAGGTCGTGTTAATAAAGATGGGGCGTGTTGACTTGTAATTTCTAATTCGTCAAAATTCAGAGAAAAATTAAAAATTTTGAAAATCGTGTAGGATAATATATATTTATTCACTTATAAGCGCGGACGTGGACGATGACGAGTATCCGAAAAGTTCGGTGGGGAAAAGTAGCTCTTTTTAATATAGTACGCCCATTCACAGATGATAGATACTTCGAGTCGACTGTCGAGTAATTCCATCCGAGCCGATGACAAGGAGCAGCCGAGCCGAAGGCTTGCCAATGCCATCTAAACATAAACACACACGGCGCACAACTAGAGAGAGAGCGCAGGAGAGAGAGAGAGAGAGAGAGGGGCAGGCCTTAAAATTGACTCCCCACCAGGGCCTAAATTTGACGGGTGCCTATGAAATTTTTTATGACAGGCAATTTTTTTTCTCCCTTTCACTTGACAGGTTTCAACAAAAAAGTTCTTGTCAAATGACAGGTAAATTTATATCAACACAGATACCATAAAAAGAAGACACATAAAATAGAGAATAACCTACGGACCGGCTCTCTTTAAAATCACATTCATGTATATCTTGCCAGTGCAAAATCCCTAATCATCAAAAGATATCAAATAAAAAACCACTAGATCACAATAAACCTCGGACAAAAGACAGAAAATGTGAACAATCATCAAAGTTGTGCAATCCAAAAATCACTCTAATGGCATAGCTCTCCTCTTTTTTGCTTTACCCTAAATTTTTTATGACAGGCAAATTTTTTTCTCGGGCTTGTCGTTTCACAGGAATTTTTTTCAATTACCTTTTCTGACAGGCAAAATGGCCCTTGACAGGAAAAACAGGCGTCAAATTTAGGCCTTGCTCCCCACAGCACAAGGACTGTGACTCCCTGTGTACTTATTCTAGGCTTCCTATGAAGCTTCCCAAAGTATTCCAGGGCTTCACTCAAATTTGCAAAAATATTAAAACAACGAGATAAAAACATCAAGTTCATGATACATGAAAATTCACAAAAAAAACTTAAGAAGAAATTGAAAAATCTCACGACCACCACCACTTATATATATATATATATATATATATATATACTTGGGACCCCTAGGACTCATGGTTTAGGCTTCGTTTGACGCTTTGTAGAAATTATTGGGCTTCAAAATGACGCTTGAGCTATTTTTTGGAAGCTTCGTTTGAAGCCTGAGATGGACCCCTAGGACTCATGGTTTAGGCTTCGTTTGACGCTTTGTAGAAATTATTGGGCTTCAAAATGACGCTTGAGCTATTTCTTGGAAGCTTCCTTTGAAGCCTGAGATGGCCAAGGACGCCAGATGCTTCAATTTTAAGGCCTGAGGAGCAGCCGAGCCGAAGGCTTGCCAATGCACACACGACGCACAACTAGAGAGAGAGCGCAGGAGAGAGAGAGAGAGAGAGGGGTCACCCGACCCTGTAGGCTTCACCTTTAGAAGACGAGGTCTCGACTATGTATTCTCTCTAGGTAGTACCAGCACTGGTCCAGCTGTAGAGGTTGAATGAAAATAGTAAACCATAGTTGCGGGTACTAAAGCTGCAATATAAAAGAGCCTCGCATTCGCGGAAAAAGGCTACCAAGCGCTTGCTGATGGCGGTCTGCATGGGCTACTCCTCCTCTTTGCTTATGATCATCCTCTTCTTCTTCTTTGCATTATCTTCAAGCTTTGCGAGTACGTCTCATTCTTCTGCTTCTTCCACTAATAGCACAGCTCCGTTGCGGGTGCTTGTGCCTTGGAAGGTGGGCTTTGAGCAATTTGTGTCTCGCTCAGATTATAATAGCACTCTATTTGATGGCTTCAGTGTCCAAGTCTTCTTGCAAGCCCTCCGACGGGTCCAGTCCCCCCCTTCTTATCGTTTCGTGCTGCACGGAAACGGTATCGAAACGCCTTCCTATGACGAGATGGTCCAGATGGTTGCCAATGGGGTAAATAAACGCCAAATTAATTGTTCCTCCTGTTTTGCCATAATCATACGCAGCTTAAAGCATACTATGTATATGTGCTTCGACGTTCTAGATTAGTATTTCCCACATAAATTGTTGGAGATTTGACCGTGTTCATGAATTGATGGAGATTTATGTACAGTCTTCATTACACCTGCATTTCGTCCAATATACGATAGCAGGCAGATGATTAATGTAGAGATTAACAATCATCATCTAGAGATTAACAATCATCATCTGCGTATTAGCTAATTGATTCAAAATCACACATACGTGCGTAGGAAGCGGATGCGATTGTGGCGGATCTGACGATAACAAAGCAGCGGATGGACATCGTGGACTTCACGATGCCATATATGGACTCAACGCTGGTGATGGTGACGACCTTCAGGTGAAGATTGTAATGTTTTTGACATGAAGTAAAAGAACCAATTGCAAAAACGAGCTACAATTATTGCTGCAGGTATGGGAGCACAGGAGCCCTGTGGGATTTTCTGAGACCCTTCTCATGGCAACTGTGGATGGTTTTGTTGAGCTCCTTCGTAGCCACCGGCGGTGTCCTCTACCTCCTGGAGAACAAGAACCCCGACTTCTCCACCACGTCAATTAGCAAGCGGCGCCCCGCCGCAGCACCAGAGGCCCATCCTTCCCAACTAGCTATCAGCGACCCCTCCGACCCTTCCTCCTTGCAGCGCCCTGGTCCCCCCATCTTTGATGAAGCCTCTCACAAACGCCGCATCCTCAATGCTTATTGGTACGTGCGTTCTCTCCACCCCCTCTTTTGTAAAAACTCGTGTCTCTCTTTCTTCGGACTCTCTCTCACTTACACGTTTTGCACGGCATTCATTCCAAAAAATTCGCTCACTGCCACAAGTCAAACCAATATTCACTCTAATTTCTATGGTTGGCCCCATATCCAATCTAGTTTTTTTTCTAAGGTTCTCTTCTCTCTCAAGTAATTAATTAATGCCACTAAAAGTTTGGCATGCAATTTTTCTAAGTATAAGTGAGGATAAAACTGATTGTAGTTTTTTTCCCCACCCACAATCTTAGTACTACACATCTCTTAGGTTTAAGTGCGAAAAATTGAGTGTAATGTCAACAACGCATGTGTAACAGGGTGTGTATACATCAGCTCAAGAAATTATTATTAGTGTTTATTATGCATGGAATGCATTTTATGCTATTGAACTAATAAGAAATGCTTGCAGGTTCACTTCTCTTTGCGTCTTTGCTGCTCAACGTAAGCCCATGAACCCACTTATTTGTAAACAATCAATCAAATGTGCTGGTTATATCAAATACAAGTGATCTTAATGCAATTCTAATACAAACTATCCTAAGAGCAGTTTTGAATACTAATACAAGATTTGTTTATATATTATTGCCTTTCATGTATGGCAGGAGAATCAGTGAGGACCCACTTAGGGCGAATTGTAACAGTGGCATGGCTATTTGTGATGCTTATATTCAATTCAAGCTACACAGCTAGTTTGGCCTCCCTCCTTTCGGCCCAACAAAGTTATCCAACAATAGAGGGGTTTGATGCTTTACTTAAGAGTAACATAACAGTGGGATACCAAGAGGGTTCTTTTATGGAAAATTTTTTGAAGAGTAATATGCAATTTCTGGTAAAAAGGCTAAAGAGTTATGCTTCGGAGCAAGACTATGCAGAAGCCCTTAGAAAAGGGCCTAAACAAGGTGGGATCGGAGCTGTTCTAGATGAGCTCCCCTACACTACAATTTTGCTCCAATCAGAATGTGACTTTACCAGTAGTGGTGATCAGCTTGCTTACTTTGGTGGATTTGGATTCGTAAGTACCTTTTTGCAATCATTATTTCATATGATGTCCCCTATGTGGACCCTTTTAATGTGTAAATTTTATGATTGTTATTATTGCATTAAGGACTATTAAAACTCTTCCTTAATCCGATAGACACTGCATTATGTCGTCTTTTAAAGTTTCTCTTTGCATGATGTGTAGCAGAGAGAGAGAGAGAGAGAGAGAGAGAGAGAGAGAGAGAGAGAGAGAGAGAGAGAGAGAGTCTCAACAATAGCTGAACTGAATGAGAGCTCAAATACAGTGAATGCAAAATTGTTATGTGCAGGCCTTCAGGAAGAACTTAAGTAATATAAAAGACGAGATATCAAAAGGTATACTATCATTGGCCGAAGATGGGGGACTACAAAAGCTAAAGAATGGATGGATTGATGGGAATAATGCGGACGATTGCAGCTCAACTGATGAGCCCTCTCATTTAAGGTTGAGAAGCTTTGGAGGGCTCTTCAGTATCCTTGGGTTCGTATATTTAATTTGCATACTCTGGCGCTTATTAAGAAAGGTCCTTCGCAATGGAAGGTGTGCTCATATTTTTAATGATGCCCATGTTGAGGGTAGTGCTCCTATAATTAAAGGAAGAGAATTAGGCTTGGGATCATTAAGAAGACACTCAAATAGAGTTAATGATGATCATGATGGATCACAGAGGGGAGGCAACGATCATGATGGATCACAAAGGGGAGGCCATAGTCATCATGATGACCATCCTAACCATCACAAAGGGGAGGCCATAGTCATCATGATGACCATCCTAACCATAACAATTTAGCCTTGCAAGAACGGTCCCCTGTGTCATAAATTGTACAAGGTTACAAATTGTAAGCCACCTCTCTTTCATTGTATATTACATCTCTTTCATTGCAATCAGCTTATATGCTCCAACCTTTTAAATGACTAATATATCCAATTTTGCTGCTTGTACATTTTGACCAAACGTCGTAATTATTTGTGAGATGTGCTTGCCCAACCTCAAAAGAAAGATACATGAGATGCCCTTTGCACCACGCAAGATTAGAGAGAGAACATTTCAGCTTTGATTTAACGTTATTTTGATCGCATAATAGTCTCCTTGACAACGCTAATTAGAGACTTGGAAGAATTAATCATTGCTTGTAATATCTGTCACACCCTCTGATGATAGTGAGCCTCCAATGAAAGCGGGAAGGCCCATAATCAGTAGGAAATCCGTTGCTAGGTGGCAATGAGTGTTGTTGCAGATGGTCCAAAGGCCTAAAGAGATGGCTGTGAACTGCTTCTGAAGTTGCATGGACGGCTGAAACCACATACTGAAATGGGGTTAAATACATCTGCAAGGACCAGGGCAACGTCAATCGAGGCAAAGACCACATATTCATCATGATCGTGCCGGGCTTGTTTGGAAGGCAGAATTGCATGTAGATCACCAGGAGTGGGCAAGAGTGATATCATCAGCATGGGACAGTGCGGCACCAATGACATACAAAACGCCCACAAGGGCTGCCGGTAAGGATGTCAGAGGTGCATGAGGAGTGTGATGCAACAAGAGTAGAGCCTAAGAAATCCTCCTCTTTGGAGTCAGCAAAGTGGGCAACGCTGACTGTAGAAGGTAGAGGCGTGTTGTAGAGCAGAGTACAGACCATTGAGTTAGTTTTGTGTGCATCAGGGCCTTCATGTGCACTGGAGGCCGAGAAGAGAGGTGCCTTTACTTGTAGAGGCGACACAGGAGAGAGAGACCGACAGTGACCATCGGAATCACAATGATTGGCATGCAGAGCTGCTTCGTTGAGAGGGAGGCTAAGAAGCTGGGGAGGTGAAGGGGACCACCAGCGGGTGCTGCAGGATTGACCAGGGGAGATGCCTCAATGTTGACATGCACCATGGTAGGTGCTAGTGGAATGACAGCCCAGGAGGAGACCACAACTTGGGCTACAGCATTAGTGGTGCTAGCAGCATGCATGAGAGCTAAATCATGGCCATTAAAGGCCAGATAAGGATCTGGGCCATTGAGTTGTTGGAGATCTGGGCTGTTGCCAGCAGGAGGGGCCTCTTGGAGAGACGATGCTCAAGAGGAAGTGCCGGTGGAGATGAGGCTAGCGTAACCTTGAGTTGAGATTCGACTTCACTTTCATGGATCCAATGGTATAAGTGATCTCATAGGAAGAATCATAGGCAACTTGATTCTTGTAGGCATAAGCATCAAAATCCACATTAAAATCCATACCTCCCATATTCCCTTGATGATCATACTCATAGCCTTCATCACATTGATCATTATCCATGCATGTTGAATCTTCATGATTGTCTCTAGCTCCATCGGAAGTATTCTCTTCAAGGCAATATTCCTCATCCATGGTAAAACTTCCCTTGAAAATAATATCATCGGTATTATATTCATCTTTATCCCCATAGTAGCTTTCATCATCCTCACTATCATAATCATCCATGACACCTGTATAGTGTACTAAACCCAAAATTAGTCAACTATGCCTTCGGTACAAGATTTGATCCAGCTTGTGATTTCGAAATCTGATTGACGAGGTTGAAAGCTTGTCATGAAGATTTTGGGATAAGGATTGAAGCCCAATGATTTCTTTCAAAAAAGCCCTAAACCTTCTTGACTGAATTAGGGCTTCGCACTCTGCATGCGGTAAAAAACTGCCAAAATACCAAATAAGCCGTATTTTGCTCAAACGGACTCCAAATTTGATGATCTTTAGTTTTTCACGTCCACAATGTAGAGAAGAACACATATACCACCATGGATCCCACTTTGGATGTGCGCTATACCTCTCTGTTTTGAGATTTATGCCGCACAACCATTTTTTACTACACCACTCAAATGAATCCCAATTTGCGTGATCTTTGGGTCATTGGAATACTCTTGATGAGTAGATCAAGGATGTGTGAAAATAGATCTAAAAAGTCAACTACCCTTGTTGACCAAAGTTGACCAATGAAAAAGTCACCCACTTTGAGTTGACCGGTCAAACGGTCTCCAAACCGAGCATGCTTGGGCTTGATGGAAAGCTCTTAATATGTAATCACTTCTCCACCAGCTCGAAGCATTTATGATTGGGCCAAGGTTTTATACAATCTTTTCCAAAAACAGTGCGATGGAAAATGCCAAAGTTTATCACCTTTACAAACTCTGATTTAGGAGTTCTAATGATTGTTAGAAATCTCTTTAGTAGTTGTATCCAACACTCCAAACCCCTTCGAAATAGCCCACATTGTTTGTGGCTGAATTAAGCTTTTCTTCTTCACTAGTCTCCAATGCATCAAGCTTGACCACAAATATCTTACCAATGTCAACTAGTATGTATTGACTCAAGATTAAGCATTTGGCATTGCATTTTGAAGAAATTTTGGCATGACCTTTGGGAAATTGCTACCGATTCTCAATCCAAAATTGACCACAAACAATGCCCAAGCATAGGCAGTATGTATATACGAACACTGAATTGCAATCTTTTCCACTTTTCTTGTGCCATTTCTTTGCTCCAAATGCAATTACCAACTTGATGGTTGTCCGATGAAGTGCAATGAAGCTTGCTAATCTCCTAACCAAGCTCTTCCAAACCCTTTACCCAAGTTTACAATCCAAGGGCAAAGGTTTGGGCCATTTCTTCACCACCATGTACCTAATCCCTCACCCTACCACTTTACCAAGGCACTCATGGCACGGTGAGTTCAAGCCATGCTCCTCCCCTCCCCTGGCCTCTCTGCCATATGCCAAGGTACCCTCACACATCACTTGTTTACTAGAAATTGAAATGTGGATACAAGCATGTGTGGGTTGTGTAGCTTGAACTTTGAGTATGCATGGAGTCACTTACAATTTGCACTTGTAATTGCATGACCATTCACTCTATGACATTACAAAAGTCTAATTCCAGTGAAGAGGCTTGCAAGAATCATTACCATCAAGCATGGAACTCCATGTACATAGACATGTCAAAAGCATAGGCATGTCAAAAGCATGGGTATTCAACACCTCCATGTGCATGCATATTTGAGCATTCATATGTTGATTCATGTTTCCATCATGTATAATAGCTCCCATTAATAAAGCAAGCACATCCAAGTATGTGATTATGGCACTTAAGAGTATGATTGGAGCATGTACTACCAACATATGCTATTCAAATGGCATAAGGATGGCCATGAATATCATAAATTGCATCCAAATGGAACAAGGAAGCAAGAACCCCCACATTGTTGTTCTAGGGTTTGCTCAAAAGTGTATTGAAACCATTTCACAAGCATAAGGTCCATAATTGTTACTTCCCATGATTTTTTGAGTATGTACTAAAAGCTTAATCCATGAGATTAAGGTTTGTTGTGGGAAAACCCTAAATCTCAAAAATGGATTCAAACAACTCAAGGAATCAATTAAATGATGCAAGAAGTGTAGTAAATCAATCAATGATTCCCATGGAACCTCAAATTTGTGAATTGATGAAGAAGTAGCCTTCTTCTTGTGTCAATTCGTGAAGATTATTTTTGATTTGGTCCACTTCAATTGAGTTCCAAAATCCCCAAAAATCACCAAAGATTACATCAATAACACTTACTTGAGCCTTTGTAACACTTTGGAGATGCATTATTGTGACCAATGTGAGAAGTAGAAGCTCCAAGGTCCATGGAAATCAACGAATTTTGGTGCAGCCTCATGGTGGACAGAAAATCATGAAGAATATGGCTAATTCTAAGCTTGTTAAGCTTAAATCAAGCTTAACCAAGCTTTAATGGCCTTCCAATGCTCCAAGAAATTGCAGAAGATATGAGAAAAATGAGCACATCCCCCATAGCATCCTCACGACCAAAATCGCCACAAAGAGTATGCAATATGGGGCCTAAATGGGCCAAATGCTTGTTTAGGCATTATCTAAGCTTAAACTAGGTCAAATACAAGCCCTAATGATCCCAAAATGGCCTGAAAATTGCGCGGACTATAGCAGCCTGGTGGGTGGAGAAAATTGCACGAAATCGCCATCAAAAGAAACTAAATAACTCTTGAAATGTTGCCCATAGCTTGCCTAACCAAATCCGTAGGTTTTGGCAACATCTAATCTCATGATCAACTCACCAAAGCTCTGAGAGAGATCAAGAAAGAAAGAAGCAAAGGAAAAACATTTTGATTAACACTAATCAAGATTAGTAAATCTCTCCTAATTTTGCTCCTGCCTTTTTCAAATTTTAGAGTGGCTACCCCAAAAATTGATCCCCATCAAACCCATGGCCCCCAAAAATTTAGAAATTAGATCAAGAAATGGGAATTTAACCAATCAAGGTCACCATATCCGTTTTCTTGATGAAGAAAATCAAGAATATCAAGAACATGCAGAAAATTCAAGAAAAATACAAAAAATTCAAGAAAAAAAGGATCAAAACAAGAGCTCTGATACCATTGCAAGAAGAAGGCCCACTCATCACATATAGTAGACAACAAGGGTGTTGGTCACCATCCTAGAATCTCATGTGGGAGAAACTCGGCATGGAAGCTTGCTCAAGGCAAGGGGATAACCATATGGTCATGTATCAAAGATATGAAAAGGCATACAAACTATCCCATAAGTGACTTATATAGTCACTTACTCCTAGGACCTTTCACACATGGGCTACCCATAAACCCAAGTCTATGCCCCATATCATGTGCCTAGGTCCTCATCCCACATGTGCACATAATTTTCTACATTACACCTGAGTCTTTCACTACACTCATTAATGTAGGGACTAGGTTTCCTCCAATAGTTTCATTTTTCCTTTTGTATATGGCAACAAATCCCCCCTGGGAGTGATGGTGTGAACGAGAGCTGGCACTCATATATAGGGGAGTGCCATGCCCGAAGTAGATCAATCCACAAAGGGGAGCAAGCCCAAAGCTTTGCGGAAAGCTTCGAACTTCTCACGAGGAAGCGCCTTTGTGAAAAGATCGGCGAGGTTGTCCTGTGTTGGCACATAGACCAAGCTGATCTCTCCTGCTGAGAGTCTCTTCCTGACATAGTGATAATGCACCTCAATGTGCTTTGTGCGAGCATGAAAAATTGGGTTTCTCGCAACTGCCAATGCGCTCTGACTGTTAGTGAAGATAGAGGTGGCAGACTCCTGTCCAACACCCAAGTCAGCCATAAGCTGTCTGAGCCACACACACTCAACCGTAGCTATGAAAGCTGCCCTATACTCAGCTTCACAACTAGAAGTGGCCACAGTAGGTTGCTTCTTGCTCAACCAAGATATGCATGAGCTACCGAGCATGAAACAAAAACCACTTGTGGACACTCTTGTGTCATAGCAACCAACCCAATCTGAGTCCGAAAAAGCATGTAAATCTGGCGGCAACGATCCCCCCTTGGGATAACACAACCCAAGATGTATGGTGCCACTCAAGTAGCAAAAGATGCGTTTAACTGCCTTCCAATGCTGAGACCCTGGGCTATGAATAAACCTGCTCACCTGTGAGACTGCAAACTGAATGTCCGGCCTCGTAATACATACATAAATGAGGCAACCAACAGCTGTCTGATAGAGTGTGATATCAAAGTGATCTCCAGCATCATGAAGACTCAACTTCAAACCTGTCTCCATTGGAGTAGCAATAGGCTTGCAGTCTTCAAGTCCAAATCTTCGCAACAATGTCTCAATATACTTTGTCTGACACAAAGTAATACCTCCATCACACTGCTTAAATTGTATCCCCAAATAATGATGCAAATGCCCCAAATCTGACATCTCAAAAGAGGCATTCAAATCAGCCTTAAAATCAGCAATATGACTCTCATTTGGTCCTGTGAGCAGCATGTCATCGACATAGAGAGCAATGATTAGATGTACACCATCCACACGTTTAACATACAAAGTGCTTTTTGTTGGACTATTCTGAAGCCCATGTGTAGTCAAATATGCATGTATCTTTTCATACCAAGCTCGTGGAGCTTGCTTTAAACCATATAAAGCCTTTTTCAACCTGCACACTTTGTTTTCCTGCCCTCTTTGAACAAAACCACGAGGCTGCGATACATACACCTCCTCATGCAAATCTCCATTCAAGAACGCAGTCTTTATGTCCAGCTGATGTACATTCCAACCATTATGAGCTGCCAATGCACAAATGCTACGAATGGTAGTCATACGACAAGTGGGAGCAAAGGTCTCATCAAAATCAATGCCCTTTTCTTGAGCATAACCCTTTGCAACAACAAGCCTAGCCTTATAGCGATCAACACTGCCATCTGGCTTTCGTTTCAACTTAAAAACCCACTTACATCCAATGGCCTTTTTACCAATAGGCAAATCACACAAAGACCATGTACCATTCTTCATTATAGCATCATATTCACTTTGCATTGCAGCCAACCAATTTTCTGAATTTTGTGCCTCATCAAATGAAAGAGGTTCTTCCTCTTCACACATACTAGACACAGCCAAGCATAACAATCTGATGTATAAGAGGCATGCTGAAAACCTGAACGAGTACGACTAGTCATAGGTGCATCAATCTTACTATCACGCAAGGTTTGCACCAGCCATTTAGGCATACCTCTAGCCTGCTCATTTTCAGCCCTATCCTCATGAATTACATCCTGTAAATCTGCATCAGAAATAGGCTGATCTATGATGTCGTTTGAAATCTGCATAGGCTGAATATTTGCCTCATTAGGACTTACATTTGAATTCCCACCTGTAAACAGAGGCAACAATGTATCAAATACATCCCGTGAGCTCACACTTGTCTCTTTGGTACATGATAACAAAGGCTGCACAGCATCTTCCACAAAAACAACATCTCGACTAATCAAGATACGCTTTGACTGCGGATGATACAATCTGTAACCCTTGCTCTCAGCACTATAACCAACAAAAATGCATTTGACAGCCTTATCATCCAATTTTCTGCATTGTTGCATAGGCACTAAAGCATAGGCCAAGCAACCAAAGACACGCAAGTGACCAATAGAAGGCTTCCTGCCATGCCAAGCTTCGTATGGAGTTATAGACTGCAAGGCCTTAGTGGGACACCTGTTGAGTACATATGCAGCACACATGACAGCCTCAAGCCAAAACGCATGTGGCAAAGCTTGGCTCTTAACCATACATCGTGCCATCTCCATAAGTGACCTGTTTTTTCTCTCAGCAACACCATTTTGCTGAGGGGCATACGGCACTGTACATTGGTGTTTTATCCCACGACTAGCCAGAAATGCATCAAACTCTTTAGACATGTACTCCCCCCCTCGATCAGAATGGAGGGTGCCCACAGTACAATTGGATACATTTTCAACCATAAGAAAAAACTATTTGAAGCACAAAAACACTTCGGACTTTGCCTTCAGTGGATATACCCATGCATGCCTTGAGTAATCATCAATGAAAGTCACGAAGTACAAGTGTTTCCAAATGACGGAGTTTGCATAGGCCCACATACATCACTATGTACAAGTTACAATTTGCGAGTGGCCCGCACAGAACCATCCTTTGGAAACGTAGAACGCTGCATTTTGCCCAAAATACAGCCTTCACAAACATGTTTCAATGGTGCCTCAAGAGGGAGCAATGAAGCAACCATATCAAATTTCTGCAAACGCAACAAACTAGCAAAGTTCAGATGACCAAAACGAGCATGCCATAGTTTTGCATCTGAAACTGCCTTTTTATCAGAAACTGCATTTGCTGAATCTTCCACACACTTGTCATAAGAATTGAGCCTATACAGCCCACGAAACAAGGTGCGAGATGCAATAATCGTATCACCAGAAGTCAAATCATGAACAGTACATCTGTCATCCACAAATTTGACTACAAATCCAAGTCTAGCAAGCGCAGAGACAGACAATAGATTCTTCTTTATCCTTGGCACATACAAAGCATTTGAAAGTGTGAAAGCGCTGCCATTTGCAGCAATAAGCATAATTTTACCAACGCCCTTCATTGAGTAAGAAGCATTATTGGCACGTGACAGTATTCCCATTAGGGACAGCCTCAAGAGAAGTGAACATCTCATGATGCGAGGTAATGTGCTTTGTAGCACCACTGTCAAAATACCATACATGAGAGTCAACAGAAACTGCCAAACATGCATCATGTACAGATGGGTCATACTGGCAATACACGCTAAACGCCCATTCTGTATCCTGCACAACATTTGCAGAATCTGCATTTGTAGAAGCATCCGCTATTGTGGCTGCATTTTCTTCTTTGCCTCTTTAGCCTTTAGCTTAGGGCAATTCTTAATGACATGATCATTTGCCTTACAATAGTTGCACCTGGTCTTTTTCTTGCCTTTATCAAGAGCCTTCTCACACTTATTGTTGCTACCTGTGGAAGGAGAAGAAGTTGCAGACCTACCAATAGGAGAAGAAACAGTGGAAGGGGCTGCCTTACCACTTCTTCTCTACTGCTGGGCAGCAATAAATGCTTGATCAACTGCATGCTGCCTGGCCCTGTTTTGTCTGGATTGCGCTTCTTGCAAGAGCTTGTTGACTAAAGTATCATACTTGACAGCATCAGGTCTGTCCTCATTAAGAAGTCTCCACGTGGAAGCAAAAGTCTGATATGTCTCAGGTAAAGCATCAAGAACAGTCTGCACAAGAGAATGATCAGGAATAATCTCACCTGCAGAAATCAATTGTTCTTTGAGATCTTTAATCTCAGCAAGAAAAACATTCATGTCATCATCTTCTTGCATAATCTTCAATTCTAGCTCTTTACGCAGGTAAGCGATTTTTGCCTCGTTACGACCTGCATACAAACCAGCTAGAATATCCCAAGCCTGTTTTGCTGTTTTAGCTAAACGAATATGTGGGGTGATGTTACGTTTGACAGAAAGTGCAATCAAGACATGAGCCTGCGCATCTTTACCATCCCAACGAGCTTGTTCAGTAGTGGGTAAAACAGCAGCAACAGTAGAGCTGCTAGAACCTGCAACATCCTCAACAGATCCCACATCTACAGAACCTGGACGTACATCCGTACCCTGCACAATGTTCCACACTCCTTTTGCAACCAAAACATGCTGCATCATGTATGCCCAAAGTGGGTAGTTGCTATCTCCATCCAGTTTGTCTTCAGCAGACAACATGCGAAATACATCATTGCTGTTATCAGCCATGGTCACTGACTGAAACTGATGCAAAAGCTACCTGTAATGAAGCAAAGACTGAACAGAAGACAACTTGTGCTATGTAGCACGGTCCACAATAGAGCACGTATGCCTGTTTTGCAGAAAACTGCACTGTCGAAATTTCTACAGAAAATGACGAAAACACCTGTGCAGAACTTGAAATGCAAAAACGGAGCCCGAAACGACCTCAGATGCAAATTCTTAGAACGCTCAGCCCTACGGGCTAATTTGCAGAGTATAGGGACCTGGAAGCGCTCGTGAAAGCTCACCTCAATCGGAGACCGTGAGTCGGAGGGTGCTGGCGGCATAGCCCCCTGGGAGCCGATGCCTGCTCTGATACCAATTGTTGGAATTAGGGTTGTGGGAAAGCACACAAAGCTTGGAGAAGAAGAAGCAAGAATGCACACAAAGCAAAGTGTGTTAGATTGTGTCAATGTACAAAAGATAAGTTAGCCCTAGAATGAAGGGCGTATATACAAGCCGGGGGAAAAAACCTCCTAAAGAGGGAAAAAACCTCCTAAAGAGGGAAAAAGTGCCCTGGCGGTCCTAAGTGTGTTCACACACATCACTGCCTATGTATATGGCAACAAAAAGCATGATATCTTGTATGCTTGACAAATCTATTTTCCTGGATTTCTCTTCTTGTAAGAGCACAAAAACTAACTCCTCAAACTTTAAGGAATTCGGATTGCCTTTCATCATGAGTTTGATGGTAGAAGGGAAACCTTGATATGAGTCCAACAACGCATTCAAGACAACGCATTCAAGACAATAGGCACCAATGAACTTTCAGGATATACTTCATCAACATTGGCCAACTACTTATTAACATCCTTGATTTTTGTAAGGAAACTATCCATGGAGTCTCCCTCATCCGTATGCTGCTCTGACTCTAATTCCTTGTGTATATAAGCAACATGTGTATATAAGCAACATGTGTTTCATTACATACCTGGTATAATGACCCACTAACAAAAAGCAAGTAATGCATGTGCCTGCGCATCTCTTCCATCCCACTTTGTTGATCATGCATAGGAGGTATGCTATATTGTGGGTAATGCACCATGTAAAACTGAGTCCGTGTTTGTAAATGTGTCTTCTACATCATGTTCATCAGAGGAACCAGGACATTTCTTAGTACTGACCACAACATTCCACAACGCTTTGTCTACCAATACATGCCGCATCATGTAGGACCATAAGGGGTAGTTAGTCCCATCAAGCTTATCTTGAGCGCGCGTAACATCTGAATTACATCACTATGTGCCATTTCTGATAATACCCAAGCAAGTAATACCCAAGCAAGTAATCATGTAACCTAGAAAGTGCTGAGTGCTCCTCTGATGAAACCAAGAAGGCTGCTTAATGAGGCCGTTGACAATGGAGACCTGCAAGGTGTATAAAAGAAAAGTTTGTAGAATCTTTACTTGTAACATGCATAAATCGATGTCACTGAAGTGAGCCCGTAGAGATAAGATCCAATGTGGTACTCAAAAACCTGATGAAGAATATTGCATATCCAGTCCTCCCCAAAGATATTTGTAAAAAATAAAAAACAGCGCGAATGGCCCCCAAAACACTCCTGAAATGAAAATTTGAGTGGGAAAATTCAGTACAAAGTTCTCTTTCTTCTCCCAGAAGGGCCCCTTGTTGATGCAATTCAAGAAGACATGCAACTCAGGGTGAAGGGTATGCAGCAGCACAGGGGCGAGGAGCGTATGCTCTGATACCAAATATTGGAAATAGGGTTGCAAGAATGCACACACACATAGTGGAGAAGCTCAAGGAGGGAGCACACAATGAGATGATAGACAGATAATGAATGTGTGTTGTACAAAGATGATAAGTATACCCCAAGATGGTTGTATACTAGCACGGGTAAAAAACCTCCCAAAGAGGGAAAAAGTGCCATGTCTCTGGTTCTAGTGTATTTTCACACATCACGACCCAAATATGGCTACATACTTGTCCTCATAAATCTCAGCCAACATCATAACTTCACTCAAGCTTGAGGGTCATTGAGCTTTGACATCCGCCCTTATGTTCCTTTGTAGCCCTTTGATAAAGGGCTACAAAGTAAGATAAGGGCGGGTGCCTTTCACCTTCAAAGATAGCTTCAAAAATTGTAAGGGCTACAAAGTAAGATAAGGGCGGACGTCATTAAGCTTTGACGTCCGTCCTTATGTTCCTTTGTAGCCCTTTGATAAAGGGCTACAAAGTAAGATAAGGGCGGGTGCCTTCTTTCACCTTCAAAGATAGCTTCATCAAAAATTGTAAAGTTGTTCCAAATCATACTGTTAAGCAAGTAGATTCTCCTTTTGAAGCTTTTGAGGTGAATATGTCACATATTTTCTCCTTGAAGGCATCCTTTTGAAGTGATCACATAGTTGTTGGTGCTAAGATGTTGCCACCGAGTGTGAGCATAACCCTCAAGATGAAAAGTGGCATACTACACATGGCCCTCTCCAATACAAGGATTGAGTTCAAAGTACAAGTCCATCTTGTTGGCCCATTCCTCAAACTCCTTGTTTGTATTGCCTTCACCATTGAGCTTTTTCAACACTACCTTATCTTTGATGTCCTTACACTCATCTTCATGGTCTCAATGGGTAGGAGCATTATGTATTCTTGGATGTTGGCTTACATTAATCCTCTCTCCAATTGCTCCCCCAAAGCATTGTCTATCAGATCAATCACTACACCTTTTCCTTTGTTTCTTTGCGATGCATCATTGGAGGGAATGTAGGTGGGAGATTCTCCTTGTTTACAAACCTTCCTTTGGGAAGTAGATGTGACATGAGGATTGAAGCCCATATTTACATGGTCATCCCTTCTTGGCATCTCATGTATGAAAGCGGCCTCAACATGGTTGGGGGTGGGGATTGCAAGGAATGCAAGCCTTCATGCAAATGATCAAAACCCTTCACCATAGTGTCAATCATAGCTTACACCATTGCCATCATTGCTTTCATTTCTAGTTGTAATGATGCCACTTGTCCACTTTCATTTCTAGTTGTAATGATGCCACTTGTCCACTTTCATTTGTGGGCCATTGACTTGCTTCACTGGCTTTTTGAACATCATCATTTGGCTCTTGTGCTAGTTCATCCACATGTGCTTCATCATTGGTTTACTCTTCCCCACCATGAGCATTTGTTGTAATTGTGCTTTGGATGGGCATCCCCACAGTCTCTACCCATAGTACTTGCTTGCAAACACTAAAGTGGTTGTAACTTGAGCCTCCAATATGGAAATTTGAAACTTTTTAGTTTAAAAGTATGCTATTGTTCGAATAGCTCTTTCAAAGTATGTAAGTGGCTCCAAAATAGCCCGTCCATTTTGGACTAAATTAGGGTTTTGTACCTAGTAAGTGGTGCCAAAAAATGTCAATTTGATCATAATTTGACAAAAAGAATCCAAATTTAGTAATCTATAGCTTTTCGTGTTTGCGAGACGATGAGATGAATGCATGTGCCACCCTCGATCACACTTTCTACATGTGCTATACCTCTCTATTTTGGGATTTGTGTCCCACTTTCTAGTACACTACTCAAACGGACTCTGATCGGGGTGTTCTTCACATTGACACATAGGTCTTGGAGAGTAGGTTAATGATATTTAATTACATATTTGAAAAGGTAAAATGAATCCCCAATGGAGACTCCATCCTGATAACTTATAAGACGTGGAAAGTAAGTGATTTGTATTCTTTGTCTAAACACTGTTTTTTGATGGGGTTGGCCTCTTATTTGAGGGACGGTCTCTCCATATGTGGGGATGGTGTCTCAATTGATGCCTCAAACATTGATGCTTCAAACATGGTCAGACAAGGAAAGGTGAGGAGTAGAGGGGTCGTGACCCAACCCCCTCTTTAGGTCCCCACCACTATAGGTGACTAGGAACAGGTCTAGTGATGCGGTCCTAGGAGAGGCCGTGACCCACGACTCTTGGAAGAGTCCGGAAGTGTATACAGAGCACTTGCGTGAGTTAATAACAAAAACTAGTCCCTTGGGAAGTAGAATTTACTTTTTAAAGAATGAGATTTAGACATTTCATCATTTGTAGGACTCGGGCTATTAACACATATAAACATTATAACTTCATAGGTAGGGGATGCTCATGGTGTATCGAAGTGTTGGAAAAAAAATTTAAGGATACAAAAAAATGAATCCCCAATGGAGACTCACTCCTGGGGATGGAGCCACATATAACTTATAGAACGTGGAAATTAAGTGATTTGTATTCCTTGTCTAAATACACTATTTTGGATGGGGTTGGCCTCTTATTCGAGGGATGGGATCCAGTCTCTCCACATGTGGGGATGGTGTCTCAATTGATGCCTCAAACATGGTCTCAATTTATGCCACCTCAAACATGGTCAAACAAGGAAAGGTCAGGAGTAGAGGGGGTTGTGACACAACCCCCTCCTCAGGTCCCCACTAGGTGACTAGGAAGAGGTCTAGTGATGTGGTCCTAGGATAGGCCATGACCCACAACTCTCGGAAGAGTCTGGAAGTGGATTTATAAAAAATCAAAGGGATCATTCAGGTATTGGACTCACGGATGTACCAAGGTCGTTGGCCAAGGTATTTGAAGAACTCCAGAACTTCAATGTTGGGCAACCAATAAGGCTTGCCCAGTTATGAGGATGGGCCTTAAGTGTAGGAATTCGTATCGTAAGATATTTGGTAGATTGGAATTATAAACTGGAAATTGTTTGTCAATTTTTGAAAAGAAAGATGACCTTAAAGAAAATCCATCCCTAAGGAGCAAGTGGTAGGGTGGAGGTTGGATGATGGGAAGGTCAAATCCAGACTCGAGTCTCCTCCTCTGGTTCCCTAATGGAAGCAGTAAGCTTTAGGACTTATTTTTAAATTGACCCCCTTGGGTTCGGAGGAAAGAGCCAAAAAAATTTTAAGAGTAAAAAAGTTCAAAAATTTCCAAAGATTTTTTTCCCTCAAATCCCATAATTTCTCATAAATTTCAGGCTTTTTTCAAGCTTTTTTTTGGAACATTTTCAAAAGCTTTTTTTTAAAAACTCATTTAAAAAAAATAAAAATAAAAATTAATAAGCTTTATAAAGGTTTTGAGTTTTTTTTTGAAACATTTTCAAAAGCTTTTTTTTAAAAACTCATTTAAAAAAATAAAAATAAAAATTAATAAGCTTTATTAAGGTTTTGTGGGTTTTGATTTTTTTAGCGGAGGGAGGCGATTTTCGCCCGGCTGGCTGCACCCCCCCCCCTCACGTTGCGCCTGCTGAAGATGAGGGAGATGGAATCCTCCCTCTCCCCTCTCCCCTCTCCTTCTCCATCCAATACACCTTCCTCCTCTCCCCTCTCTCCTTTGTTAACATGTTACGAGGGAGATTAACTTTAATTCTTTGATTAAAGTTTTTAATTAAACTTTACTTAATTATAATTAACATTAATTATGATTAATGTTTAATTAAAACAAAATTCCCTTTTAAGAGAAATTCTCACGGAAAAAGGAAGGAAAAAATAGAATTGAGAGGCGGAGAGGATCCCACGCACAAGGGAGGGCATTTTATGCATCAACATGCTGCCCCCTAACTGAATTTCAGCAGAAAATTGACAGAAATTTCATCGCATACCCGCGGAAAAACTCGCAAAAATGTATAAAAATATATTTTTAACCATAAAAATGCTCAAATTTTTTTAAAAAAATTAGGAAAAAAATTCTAAAATTTCTAGAAATTTAGGGAATTCATTCTACCAAAAATATCCACAATAAAATATGCGGTATTTTTGTAAAAAATTCTATTAATGCTTATTTTAAACCACAAAAAATAAGAAAAAATAGCATTAAACTCATGGAATTCCCTCGCAACGTTGATTCGTCCATTGAATTGTAGTAACAGGCATTCCAATCGCCATATCGACGATCCACGAGTAAATCATCAACACAAATCAAAAAAATAAGATTTTTATTAGTAAATATTAAAATTTACTTAAGAAAATCAACAAAATTAACTAGAGATTGCTCTGATACCACTGTTAAAACCCTAAGATCTCTCTAGATAATTGTTATGCATAAACGTGCATAAATCAGGCATAAACTCAACCACCCGACCACCCCCGAGCCCAAGGATGCACACATGAATTATAAATGAAATACATCATACCTCTACCTTGATGTCCCATACCATCAAGAGGTATAACTCCAATCCAATAGCATGTAGCTATTGGATTGGAGTTATACCTCTACGGCCTCTTGATGTCCCATACCATCAAGAGGTATAACTCCAATCCAATAGCATGTAGCTATAGTGTGAAATGGTAGATGAGTAGATATGGACCTCCACACAAGAGACTATAGCCTAAGCCTCCAAGCCTCCCTTGAGTGTGCCCCATGCCCCTATTATATAGGAGGGCCCTCAAGTGACTCTTGACTCTCCATTTCCCATGTGTGACCCTTGGATGCCTGACCCTAACCTTAACCCTTAATGTTAGTCCTAACCCATGCTCCACTAGAGCTTGTTCCCATGCTCCCATGCTCACAAGCCTAATGTGGGTTAGCCTCCTAGTAGTATATGCACACATAATGTACATATAACAATTGACCTCTTCGTAATATTCCATTTGTCAATGGAATGTCATACTCCATTGACCTCTTCATAATATTCCATTTGTCAATGGAGTATTCCAACCCACTTGCCTACACCAAGGAGGAGTTTGTGCTAAATAGTGTATCAAATAGACCTTTAAGATGGGTCTAATTTGACCCATCTTATATTGTATCAATAGAACTATAAGATGGGTCTTATACTTTTCATTATTATGTTATTTATTGTCTTATTGTCACGTAAAGTGTATAAGCCATGAACACCTCTTAGCCAACCTTTTCATTATTATGCTATTTATTGTCTTATTCTCCCATATAACTTAATAGATGTCCACATACTAGGCCCGAATCTATTCTTTATACACCTTTTCACATATACAATATATACATCATTTTGGATGACGATGACCTCAAATAGCTTTATCATCAAAGCACGATTACAAGTGACATAAAGGTGGTAGAGTAAGTTGATGGTCAAGGCTAGGGTTGAAATTTGAAGGTGGCATCCTTAGACTTCAACTTAAAGTGGCTAGGGTTAAAATTTGAAGGTGGCAGCCTTAGACTTCAACTTAAAGAATTAGAGATGGCCTGGGTTGAAATTTGAAGGTGGCAGCCTTAGACTTCAACTTAAAGAATTAGAGATGGCCTTCATCAAAATTCATTCGAGCATTTGTAATATTAATTTTATGCATTTATAAAATTCATTATTCAATAGAAAGAAAGTGCTAAGTGGTTGGGTAAATTGATTATCTGGGCTAAAATTTGAAGGCATGTCTTAACTCGAAGGCTTAGAAATGGACTTCATCATAGTTCATTCAAGCATTTATAATAACAATTTTAAGCATATATCAAATCCATGGATTTGAAGCATATATCAAATCCGTTATTTAATAGAATTTACTTTAATTTCCCTTCTTTTGATAACTACTAAATCTTTCGTTTGGGCTTCCAAAGGGCCTTCGAATTTCAGCACCAGGGACTAGTGCTAAAAACAACCAACCTTAAGGGTATTTTGCCCTTGAGGTCGTGTTAATAAAGATGGGGCGTGTTGACTTGTAATTTCTAATTCGTCAAAATTTAGAGAAAAATTAAAAATTTTGAAAATCGTGTAGGATAATATATATTTATTCACTTATAAGCGCGGACGTGGACGATGACGAGTATCCGGAAAGTTCGGTGGGGAAAAGTAGGTCTTTTAATATAGTACGCCCATTCACAGATGGTAGATACTACGGACCCCTGACGATTCACGCGTCGTGAGTGAGACACCACTGTCGAGTGGAGGGGAAGTTTCGCCGAATTCCATCCGAGCCGATGACAAGGAGCAGCCGACGAGCCGAAGGCTTGCCATTTAGACATAAACACAGAGAGAGAGAGAGAGCACACAGAGAGCGCAGGGGAGAGAGAGAGAGAGAGAGAGAGAGAGAGGGGTCACCCGACCCTGCAGGCTTCACCTTTAGAAGACGAGGTCTCGACTATGTATTCTCTCTAAGCACTGGTCCAGCTGTAGAGGTTGAATGAAAATAGTAAACCATAGCTGCGGGTACTAACGCTGCAATATAAAAGAGCCTCGCATTCGCGGAAAAAGGCTACCAAGAGCTTGCTGATGGCGGTCTGCATGCGCTACTCCTCCTCCTCTTTGCTTATGATCATCCTCTTCTTCTTTGCATTATCTAATTCAAGCTTTGCGAGTACGTCTGATTCTTCTGCTTCTTCCACTAATAGCACAGCTCCGTTGCGGGTGCTTGTGCCTTGGAAGGTGGGCTTTGAGCAATTTGTGTCTCGCTCAGATTATAATAGCACTCTATTTGATGGCTTCAGTGTCCAAGTCTTCTTGCAAGCCCTCCGACGGGTCCAGTCCCCCCCTTCTTATCGTTTCGTGCTGCACGGAAACGGTATCGAAACGCCTTCCTATGACGACATGGTCCAGATGGTTGCCAATGGGGTAAATAAACCCCAAATCGCCTTTCTATCTTTTAATTGTTCCTCCTGTTTTGCCATAATCAGCTTAAAGCATACTATGTATATGTGCTTCGACGTTCTAGATTAGTATTTCCCACATAAATTGTTGGAGATTTGACCGTGTTCATGAATTGATGGAGATTTATGTACAGTCTTCATTACACCTGCATTTCGTCCCATATACGATAGCAGGCAGATGATTAATGTAGAGATTAACAATCATCATCTGCGTATTAGCTAATTGATTCAAAATCACACATACGTGCGTAGGAAGCGGATGCGATTGTGGCGGATCTGACGATAACAAAGCAGCGGATGGACATCGTGGACTTCACGATGCCATATATGGACTCAACGCTGGTGATGGTGACGACCTTCAGGTGAAGATTGTAATGTTTTTGACATGAAGTAAAAGAACCAATTGCAAAAACGAGCTACAATTATTGCTGCAGGTATGGGAGCACAGGAGCCCTGTGGGATTTTCTGAGACCCTTCTCATGGCAACTGTGGATGGTTTTGTTGAGCTCCTTCGTAGCCACCGGCGGTGTCCTCTACCTCCTGGAGAACAAGAACCCCGACTTCTCCACCACGTCAATTAGCAAGCGGCGCCCCGCCGCAGCACCAGAGGCCCATCCTTCCCAACTAGCTATCAGCGACCCCTCCGACCCTTCCTCCTTGCAGCGCCCTGGTCCCCCCATCTTTGATGAAGCCTCTCACAAACGCCGCATCCTCAATGCTTATTGGTACGTGTTGTGGCAGACCCACAACATTACTTTTTAAAGGCCATCAGAGTTTTTTCCCACCACAGACCATCTCTCCCTCCCCCCTCTCTAAAAACTCGTGTCTCTCTTTCTTCGCACTCTCTCTCACTTACACGTTTTGCACGGCATTCATTCAAAAAAATTCGCTCTTTGGAATTCGCTCACTACCAATATTCATTCTAATTTCTAGGGTTGGACCATATCCAATCTAGTTTTTTTTTCTAAGGTTCTCTTCCCTCAAGTAATTAATTAATGCCACGAAAAGTTTGGCATACATATTTACACTCACTTAGAATTTTTCTAAGTATAAGTGAGGATTAAACTGATTGTAGTTTTTTTTCCAACCCACAATCTTAGTACTACACATCTCTTAGGTTTAAGTGCGAAAAATTGAGTGTAATGTCAATAACGCATGTGTAAGAGTGTGTATACATCAGTGTACCTTGAGAAATTATTATTAGTGTTTATTATGCATGAAATGCATTTTGTGCTAATAAGAAATGTTTGCAGGTTCACTTCTCTTTGCGTCTTTACTGCTCAACGTAAGCCCATGAACCCACTTATTTGTAAACAATCAATCAAATGTGTTGGTTATATCAAATACAAGTGATCTTAATGCAATTCTAATACAAACTATCCTAAGAGCAGTTTTGAATACTAATACAAGATTTGTTTATATATTATTGCCTTTCATGTATGGCAGAAGAATCAGTGAGGACCCACTTAGGGCGAATTGTGACAGTGGCATGGCTATTTGTGATGCTTATATTCAATTCAAGCTACACAGCTAGTTTGGCCTCCCTCCTTTCGGCCCAACAAAGTTATCCAACAATAGAGGGGTTTGATGCTTTACTTAAGAGTAACATAACAGTGGGATACCAAGAGGGCTCTTTTATGGGAAAATTTTTGACGAGTAATATGCAATTTCCGTTGAAAAGGCTAAAGAGTTATGCTTCGGAGCAAGACTATGCAGAAGCCCTCAGAAAAGGGCCTAAACAAGGTGGGATTGGAGCTGTCCTAGATGAGCTCCCCTACACTAAAATTTTGCTCCAATCAGAACATTGTGACTTTACCAGTAGTGGTGATCAGCGTGCTTACTTTGGTGGATTTGGATTCGTAAGTACCTTTTTGCAATCATTATTTCATATGATGTCCCCTATGTGGACCCTTTTAATGTGTCAATTTTATGATTGTTATTATTGCATTAAGGACTATTAAAACTTTTCCTTAATCCGGTAGACACTGCATTATGTCGTCTTTTAAAGTTTCTCTTTGCATGATGAAGGGGAGAGAGAGAGAGAGAGAGAGAGAGAGAGAGAGTCTCAACAATAGCTGAACTGAATGAGAGCTCAAATACAGTGAATGCAAAATTGTTATGTGCAGGCCTTCAGGAAAAACTTAAGTAGTATAAATGACGAGATATCAAAAGGTATACTATCATTGGCCGAAGATGGGGTACTACAAAAGCTAAAGAATGGATGGATTGATGGGAATAATGCAGATGATTGCAGCTCAACTGATGAGCCCTCTCATTTAAGGTTGAGAAGCTTTGGAGGGCTCTTCAGTATCCTTGGATTCGTATATTTAATTTGCATACTCTGGCGCTTATTAACAAAGGTCCTTCGCAATGGAAGGTATGCTCATAATTTTAATGATGCCAATGCTGAGGGTAGTGCTCCTATAATTAAAGAAAGAGAATTAGGCTCGGGATCATTAAGAAGACGCTCAAATAGAGTTAATGATGATCATGATGGATCAGAGAGGGGAGGCAACGATCATGATGGATCACAAAGGGGAGGCCATAGTCATTATGATGACCATCCTAACCATAACAATTTGGCCTTGCAAGAACGGTCCCCTGTCTCATAAATTGTACAAGGTTACAAATTGTAAGCCACCTCT
The DNA here is from genome assembly GCF_041138505.1 of Cibotium barometz. Lineage (NCBI taxonomy): Eukaryota > Viridiplantae > Streptophyta > Polypodiopsida > Cyatheales > Cibotiaceae > Cibotium > Cibotium barometz. The sequence continues at coordinate 38,083,240 of NC_141075.1, read as the reverse complement.
CTTTCATTGACTGTTACCTCCCAATGCAATCGGCTTATATGCTCCAACCTTTTAAATGACTAATATATCCAATTTTGCTGCTTGTACATTTTGACCAAACGTCGTAATTATTTGTGAGATGTGCTTGCCCAACCTCAAAAGAAAGATACATGAGATGCCCTTTGCACCACGCAAGATTAGAGAGAGAACGTTTCAGCTTTGATTTAACGTTATTTTGATTGCATAATTATAGTCTCCTTGACAACGCTAATTAGAGACTTGGAAGAATTAATCATTGCTTGTAATATCTGTCACACCCTCTGATGATAGTGAGCCTCCAATGAAAGCGGGAAGGCCCATAATCAGTAGGAAATCCGTTGCTAGGTGGCAATGAGTGTTGTTGCAGATGGTCCAAAGGCCTAAAGAGATGGCTGTGAACTGCTTCTGAAGTTGCATGGACGGCTGAAACCACATACTGAAATGGGGTAAATACATCTGCAAGGACCAGGGCAACGTCAATCGAGGCAAAGACCACATATTCATCATGATCTTGCCGGGCTTGTTTGGAAGGCAGAATTGCATGTAGATCACCAGGGTTGAGGATGCTAGAAGTGGGCAAGAGTGATATCATCAGCTTGGGATAGTGCGGCACCAATGACATACAAAACGCCCACAAGGGCTGCCGGTAAGGATGTCAGAGGTGCATGAGGAGTGTGATGCAACAAGAGTAGAGCCTAAGAAATCCTCCTCTTCGGAGTCAGCAAAGTGGGCAACGCTGACTGTAGAAGGTAGAGGCGTGTTGTAGAGCAGAGTACAGACCATTGAGTTAGTTTTGTGTGCATCAGGGCCTTCATGTGCACTGGAGGCCGAGCAGAGAGGTGCCTTTACTTGTAGAGGCGACACAGGAGAGAGAGACCGACAGTGACCATCGGAATCACAATGATTGGCATGCAGAGCTGCTTCGTTGAGAGGGAGGCCAGGAAGCTGGGGAGGTGAAGGGGACCACCAGCGGGTGCTGCAGGATTGACCAGGGGAGATGCCTCAATGTTGACATGCACCATGGTAGGTGCTAGTGGAATGACAGCCGAGGAGGAGACCACAACTTGAGCTACAGCATTAGTGGTGCTAGCAGCATGCATGAGAGCTGAATCATGGCCATTAAAGGCCAGAGAAGGATCTGGGCCATTGAGTTGTTGGAGATCTGGGCTGTTGCCAGCAGGAGGGGCCTCTTGGAGAGACGATGCTCAAAAGGAAGTGCCGGTGGAGATGAGGCTAGTGTAAGGGCCCCTTATGCGGGCAGGGGTGGGAGCTCCAAAGGCAAAGGTGAGGGCAAGGGACCCCCTTCAATGTTGCAAGAGGAGGCCAGGGCTGATTGAATAGTCGGTGGAGCATGAGTGCCTGCAGCAGCATTTGGGGAAGATCTCATTTAAGAGATTGCATAGGCCCTCTCCACATACATTCCACAGCTTTTGATACACCTCAATTGGGAGACCATCTGCGACATGGGCCTTTTCTTTCTTCGTCTTCATGAGTACACTTTCAATTTCTTCCATAGTGAAGGGCCTGCCAAGCTGCTTCCTTTGGAAATTCGAAATAGATGGTTCCATCATATTCAAAAATTGTCCAACCTTCCCAGCATATTGTTCATCTCATGATTTGGAGGCTTCCCCACGATTCTAGAGAAATGGTCAATGAGAACCTTCTCAATGTCATTATCATCTGTAGCCATACTCCCATCAGGCCTCTTTATGTATCTGATAAGGTCACAGTCCTTCTTTACCCCAACATCCTTGAAGAAAGTAGAGTTGGGGCTATCTCCAACCTTTAACCAGTAGAGCTCAGATTGGACCCTAGTAGATTCAGCTTTACTCTTCTCTTCTGCTTTCAGAAATTCTTCAGTTCTGGCAAGCAGCCACTGTGCAATTTCATCCTCTTTAGGTTCACTACATGTACCAATCATGATCTCCATGAATCTAGTAGCCGTTTTCTCATCCATCCTTCTCTTAGCTGCTTTCCTCTTTTCCCACACCTCTTAGCCTCTACGACCAGTGCTTGGCTGCATGCTGCCCATACTTTTAATGGATCAGAATCCCCCTGCTTGACTTCTGTCCAGATTCTTCTCAAAATTGAACACCATGCTTTATCCACTTAGATGAGACCATGTATGAGGTCTCGGTTGACTTAAATACCAAGGCAATATTTTAAGTCGCTCGCACCACCAGTCATGAAGAAAGCATCACTCAGCTCAGCTATAGCAATATTGATTGATTGAATGTTCATTGTTGCTGCCCAGGAGCAAGGTGTCATCTACATAGATTGCCACCACTAGGAATATACCTCGAGAGTGCCTTGTGTACACATTCACATTAGAGTGAATACGTATATAATCATGATTCAGCTGGCTTTAGACTATATAGTGCTTTGTGGAGATGACAAACTTTTTTTGGAGATGCCTTGGACCAGAGCACAACAAAGGTTGCACCATGTAAATCTGCTCAACCCTAGGTCGCCATGAAGAAATGTTGTCTTAACATCCATTTGGTGAAGAGGGTAGTCATCCATTTGGTGAAGAGGGTAGTCATAGTGGGCCACCATTCTATATATACATCATGGCTATGAAACCACTCTTTTCCTATAATAGCATCTACTTTATCAGGATTCATTATCATGAAATCTGATGGCTCTGAGTAGCTCTGTATACTTATAGGCAATTGAGACACTCGTCAACGACGATCGCAAAAAGGTAGATCTAATCTTTGAAAAAACGTGTTGATCTAGGCTATGCGCTTGGTGGTGTTTGAAGTGCTTGCATTGCATCACAGGTTCAAACGCCCAGGGTCGCTTGAGGTGGTGCTTATAAAGATGGAGTGAGGTGGTGCCTTATAAAGTGACTTGTAATTTCTAATTAGTCAAACTTTAGGAAAAAAATAGTAAAAAATGAAAATAGTGTTGATCTGAAATTGATATTTTTTTTGGAACATAATTATAATAGTATTTATTAAGTCTCCAACCACAAGCGCTTGTTGATGGCGGTCTGCATGGGCTGCTCCTCCTCCTCTTCGCTTATGATCATCCTCTTCTTCTTTGCATTATCTTCAAGCTTTGCGAGTACGTCTGATTCTTCTTCTTCTGCTTCCACTAATAGCACAACTGATCTGTTGCGGGTGCTTGTGCCTTGGACGGTGGGCTTTGATCAATTTGTGTCTCGCTCAGATCAAAATTTGATTGCTGTAGTGTCCAAGTCTTCTTTTGCAAGCCCTCTGAGGGGTTCCCCCCCTTCTTATTGTTTCGTGCTCCACGGAAACGGTATATATCGAAACACCATCCTACGACGTAATAAACCCCAAATCGCCTTTCTATATTTCCCATAATCGTACACTACGTGCTTCGACGTTCTAGATTACATAAACACAAGGAGCTTTTGTTCATTCTCTGTATAAGAAAAAAAAAAAAGCATTCACTAGATAATTCCTTAAATATAAATGAACATATCTAGAAAAAGTGCAAACTAGAGAAAATGAAACACTTTCCTAGATAGGCTAACTAGGAAATATGTGCATGGATTTCTCTATATAGAAAATATGTGCATGGATTTCTCTATAATTCTCTAAATATAAATGAACATATCTAGAAAAAGTGCAAACTAGAGAAAATGAAACACTTTCTTAGATAGGCTAACTAAGAAATATGTGCATGGATTTCTCTATATAAGAAAATTTACCTACATAGGAATTTTTTTTTCTATGTAAGTAAATTTTCCTATATGATTTCTCTATATAGAAAAATTTGCCTACATAGGAATTTTTTCCCTATATAGGCAAGTTTGTCTACATAGGAATTTTTGAGTTATACACGAAAAACAAAAGTTCCTATGTAGGCAAATTTGCCTATATAGAGAAATCCATGCACACATAACATATCTAGGAAAATGTTTCATTTTTCCTAGTTTGTACTTTTTCTAGATATCTTTATATCTACCTAAGAATAGTGAAGACATTGTAACTGTAAATAGTGAATACATTGTATCTCTATATAGTGAAGACATTGTAACTCTAAATAGTGAATACATTGTATCTCTATATAGGGAATACATAGAAGCTTACCTTTTTCTATCTATGAATCACATTAATATACTATTTACCACATTTTATAAACATTTCAAGATTATCTATCAAATATTAAGATATACAATAGGTGTCCCATGTTAGATCTACATCCATGACTACATTCATTAGAGAGGTTTGGCTTATCATTTCACCACCTGTACATACATGCAAACACATCTTAACTTTGAAACTTCAGCAAATAACAAAGACATGGGAAGGATCACAGCCCTCATAACTCAATCTTGATGTCAATGGAGCATAGCTTGTAATTAGTTGGACGTACAATTGATGAATGGCCTCTCATAATCAAATACAGTATTTGTAACACAAGTTGATAAAAGAATCAGCAAAGAAGGGAAAACATTAAAAGAATCAAGATATTATACCTATAACCCATGCTTCTGTCAAGCCCTATGCCATTGTTGCTTTCTTTATGAAAATGAGGTTGTTGAGTGTATCCTCCATACTCAACTCAATCAGCGTCTGTGAAATCTATGTGACATTATCGATTTGAAATAAGACCTAACTAGAGCACAAACATCATGCCTATAATTCATTGTCATCAGAATGTAAATAAGAGATACAATAAACTCAGCTTATCTAGCACCTATGAAAATGTGTCATTTACTAATTTGAGGCAATACCTACTTAGAGCCATATGCAAGAGTACCTTCTACAGCAAAGAATCCAAAAAGGCACAACGAGCTAACTTCACATTTAAGATCTCTTTGTAGGCTTTAAAATATCATGGCTTCTCATTTTCAATAGCATCCACAAGTCCTCTTGATACAAACTCTTCCCTGTAAACAAATTTTGTTTCCATGCGTAGAGTACCCCCACATGTATCCCTAGATTCGAATCATTACCAACTTCAGGCTACCCAAAAAATCCTCTTGATAATAGAAACAAATTCATATGAAACACCTGCTTAGAACATGACATGTAATCACGAGCCAATGTCACCTCAAATTATTTGCCTGGATGAATCACAAAACCGAATGAATATTAAACCCTTACGTATCTCATCTTTTGTTGATCTATCACATAGCATCTAAGAAAGTCTTCTATAGTCCTAATACCATTATGTTGGAGCCTCTTATGAAAAGCTCTATCTTTACCGATCTTGTCGAATCACCACACGTCGTCAACAAAAGCTAGCGGGGAGTGATTTTTGTAAAAAGAAAAGCACAAAAATTAAGAATATCATGCAAATAACCAAACTCTAAAGAAGAGGGGTTGGTTGTAACATGCGGAAGCTTCGGAGAAGATCGATAACTTCAATGCTCGGAAATTAGCACTCTTTTTGCGACGGAATTAACGCACAAAAACTGAATGAAGATGTGTAGAAAATAGAGAGAGAGAGAGGGAGAGATGGAGAGGACACAGTATTCGGTCCCAAATACCCTCTGTAGGAGTATTTGCTTTATTAGAATGATGTGAATTTGAAAAGAAAAATACAGAAAACCTTGACCTTTCTTGGCTGGGAATTCCTTGCCCTTGATCTGCAATCCTTCACCCCTTCGTTAGCACCTTCTTGGCTTGTCTAGCCCCTTTATGCTTGAGCTCTTGGTGAGAAATGAGATGAACTAATGGGATTATGGACTCTTCTATTTATACTACTCCACCTAGAGCAGTCGGCCACAGCTGATGATGTCCAGGCGGCCAGCATTAAATGTCCCACGATTGAATATTTCAGCATTTAATGGTGAAAAAATCACATAAATTGCTGCGCATTTTTCCCTAAATGGCTGGGCATCATACGCCTCATTCTGGATGGGCTAGACAATACTTTTGCACAAACAACTTGAGGGCTGGGTAGCCTGTATGGGCTGCCCCATACCTGCCCTACAGCCATACAAAGGCTGCATCTCTTGAATGTCTGCCTTTGGCATGTCCCTACGGCTGTCCTACCAGCCCTCTACCAGCCCCTCCATGGCTGGTGGGTTCAGCTACCCAGGGCCTTCGTGGTCCTCATGGGGGTGGCTTCACACCATCCTAAGACTTGGGGTAGCCCTATGGGCTGGCCCCTCATGGGGGTGGCTTCACACCATCCCCATGCCCATACTAAGACTTGGGGTAGTCCTATGGGCTGGCCCCTTGTTTTATAAAAGCAAACTCTAACTCACTACACAGTGATCTGGCCTCCGGTACCATACCAGATACACATAATCACACTAACATTATTCCAGAGGGAGACTTACAGCACGGACTGGCACTGTTTCATGTGGCAGGATAGTGCACACCTGACCTTGGACTCATGTGCAGGACAATGCACACCTGACCTCGGAGGACTGAGATGGATCCCTGGCTGACTCGTCCCGGGTTGGGCTCACATGGGACTAGTTCACCATCCTAGGTCCTGCACCTTTTGTACAGATATGTCTACGTGGCATCCAAGTGCAGGATGCACGTGACATCCCCTTTTGCTTAACTTGACGAAAGCTGCATAGCCTCCAAATAATCTGTCAATAACGCCGGATAGTCCTCGAAAAACTCTTTGTCGAGCCATACCGCTTCGTGGGTCCTTCGATCCTGAAACTTCATGTGATGAGGAACTGTCTTAGTCTTCGGCCTAAGCCATGCTTGAAATAGTGCAGAAGGATCTGTTCTGGAACCTTAACTTCTGCTTCATCAACAATATCTGGTTCGGCCTCTGACTTCTGAAGGGATAGGACCTGCATATGGCTTTAACCAACTGACATGAAACACATCGTGCATAGTCCAACTCGGAGGTAGCTTTAACTGCATAGACACCTCATTAATCTTTTTCCTAATGGAAAAAGCTCCGAAGCTCCTGAAAGACAACTTTGGGCTTCGCTTGCCCACCTGTTTCAACCTTTGCTTCAGAATCCGAAGATAAACCCAATCCCCTTTCGAAAACTTCATATCCCTTTGGTCTTTATTGGCCTGTCGAGTGTAGGCCTCTTGCGCTTTAGCCAACTTGTCTTTAACTGACTCTAAAATCTCCTGGTAAGACTCCGTCACTCTGTTCGCCCTCGGTACTAAAGACGAAGTCCTGGTCAACAACGAGACTGGAAAGGTCTTCCAAACGCTGCCTCTCATATGGAGTCCTACCAATAGCTGAAGAAAAAGAATCATTCAAAATAGCTTGAACTAAAGGTAAATATGATTCCCACTTACCTTGCTGATCCATGGACATAACACTTCAGCACATCAAAGGCCAACTGGTTGTATATCTCTATCTAGGTGTCCGTCTATGGGTGGAATGCACTGGAAAAATTCAACTTAGTACCAAAGTTATCAAACAATGCCCTCCAAAAATGACTGGTAAACTTGGCATCTCGGTCTGACACTATGGTCCTAGGAATCTCGCCAATCGGGTACCAATGCCGAATGAACAACTGGGCAACATCCTCGGCGGTCACATTGGCCCTGCAAGGAATAAGCATAACAAATTCGCTAAATCTATCAACAATAGTTAAGCACTGCATATTATGCTTACTCGGACTGGGAGGCAGATTCGTGAGTGTGCGCTTTTGTCGCATAGGTCGTAGCTGGGGACTTGCCGGACACCGTATGCGAGCCACAAATGGCTGCAAGCATACAACCAGGAAGGCAAGCTCAAAACAGAATGCAAAAGGTGTGTCACTCACCGCTTAACTGCCGCCTTGAAGGATTCCCGCGTCGCAACCGTGAAGGAGGAGCCGCCGTCGCCGCTCTACCTGGGCGCCCATACATGGCCGGCCGACCCTAACCCTTATCCTACTGATATCCAAGGTGCGCCTCTCATCGGCGATCACCCAATCCCTTTATCCTTAACATATAGTGCCGACAAGCCCGGCCCATGACTCAGAATATTTAAATTAATGAAGTGAAATATAGTACGACTCAATGTCCGCCATGGGTTAACATGCCCCCCTTCCTGATGTAGATTCCGTCCTCGGAAGCTATGGTATGGTAAGCTCGATAGGGTTGTTGTGGTTGACCGTCTGCAAAACAGGGAAGTAGAGTGAAGGTATGCTGGAATTCAAAAGATATAAAGTGTATAATTTCAAGCATATTAGACCACAATGGATGTTGCTATGAGAACTTAGTTTAAGGGTCACATGAATGAGCTAGTGTAGCAAATTAACAGGAGTTTAAAATTATTGAAAGTAAATCAAGAGTTAGCAAGGTGTCAAAGGTTAAGCAAGGTTTATAACTGGCCTAAGTCAAGGAAAAGAACCAAGCTTAATAAATAAACACATGACCACACTGTGTCTACTCTAAGAACAAGTTAATACCACAAGCCTAGGGAAACAAGAAACATCAGAGTTACAGGAGCCTTTTGCCTCTTTTTTTTTTCTTTTTTTTTTTAATGCACGTGACAATTTTTACACACAATGGCGACCTTCCTAAGGCAAAACTAACATCGATCCTGGTACCATGTTTAACACAAGGCATTATCCAGGAATCTATTAGCTCACTTTAGGCAAGGCTACCCCCTACCAACCAAGGCATCGGTCTGGAGTAGAATACTCCTCGCCTACCAAGTATCAATAAGGCGATAGGCCAACATTAAAGCACATTAAGACTTGTATTGCCATTTATTGTAGGCTTTTTTTTAAAATCTATTTCTTTTGATCTTTGCTCCTGAACTATTATTTGTCTTGCATCCTTTCGACAAAGGGGTAATAGCTATGTCCTAGAGGTCAACACACACATGGCCAGGTGTCAAACATTAAGATGGTTTGACCCTAGACCTAAGACAATCGTATTCCCAGGTTAACTAAAGACATCATGCTGCCTAGGAATATTTCCAATAAAGTTAAGCTCATTAATGTTTTACACTAGCATGCAAGCAACTTCAAAAACTAAGTAGTACATTGACAATTTCCATGTGGTCATGCATTATAGTTTATGCAATTGATTGAACAGTAAAAACGAAAGAGAGTGGGTATGGAAGAATTACACCTGTAATTGGAGATCTCCTTGATTTGACGAGACAGCTTGCAATTTGATGAGATATATTTTGATGAATGTTGCGGCAGTCTCAGGACTTGAAAGCGAACCCACCTCAAACTTTTCAACCTGTACAATCAACTAACAAGCACTATACCTCGAGAGGCACATCAGTGTGAAAATTTCAAGAGTTGTTTAAGGAATCTAAACTAGAAAAAACCTGAAAACGCTAACCTACCTACCAGTCACCACACTACTACTGAGGATACGGTAAGAGGATGTTGTAGAGTCCTGGCTCTAGCCCTAAGGCTAAGCCTCTATCCGCATCATCCAAACAAATAAAGTCAACCTCAGTAGTGCCATGAGTTTCATCCGTCCATTCATCATTGTCAGATATTTCCTTTTCATTTTCCCATCCACATAAACTCATCAAAAATGTAACCATGCGAGGATAGTCATCTTGTGGAAAAGGAAAGTATTGGGCTATCGAGGATATGTCCTCTAACGGAGTAAGGGTCAGTCATGGTCAATAGGCGAATTAGCCATTCTAATTCCTCAATATTTTCCTCTCTGGCTAGTACATCTATACGATCCCATTCAGTTTCAATTACAGGATAGCACATGTGGAATATCTGAGAAAGGTATAAATGATACCTCTCACCAAAGGTAGGAGTGGATGAAGTGTATGATGATCGTGCATCTGCCATATCTGCAAACACAGATATAGCATTAGTAGGTTTATGACAGGTCAATCTAATTCTTGATTGTATATACGGATATTTCTGTTTTTAACGTGCTCTTGCGCTTTTTACTATTTTTTTGCTTTTCTTTTCTTTTCTCTTCTGTGTATAAAGCTATATATATACATCCCCTTGAATTTGGCAATTACATGGTCAGGGGAGAAGGTTAAGGAGGAAGCATTAGAATGTCGAGCGTGAGTACATGCTCCCCCTTTCCTTGGGTAGATCATATTATTTGCAATGATGTTGCAGCCTCTTGGAACCAATTTGTCCAGCGGGTTATAGGTTGTGATGTGGGCAGATAGCTTTTTACGACCCTTGTGGCCACATCCAATTGCAAAGATGGTAGTGTACGCTCCCATTGACGAATGGAGGAAATGGTTTCCGACGATACCAGGGGAGACGTAGACTCATCGATTTTTTGTTGGGTGTTGACAAGAGTAGGTGTAGAGCATGTAGAAACTTCTATATGAGTGTGTGCCTGGCATGAGGAGCTAGAAGCTTCATGTGGCTCCCCCCTTCCTGAGCTAGGTGGTAATGATCGATATCGTTTGGGAATCCAAACTAACTCTGGAAGAAGTGGTGTGGAGCACTTTGTTACCTTTCCCTTACCACGATCTTGAATTATCGTTGGGGTGGCAACAACTGGTTTGCAAGGTTTTACAGGTGATGTAGAGGGGTTCAGCTTATGTTTAGGGACCCAAATCTGGTCATTTTTCTCGTAGTACCCTTGGGCTACTAATAACTTTTTAGGGATCCATCGCGATGTTACATTGCCCTTTCTCAGGGGGGTAGCTGCTTTCCTTTTACGAGGCTTCTTGGTGGCTGAACGAGATTGAGCAGGGGAAGTAGCTGTTAACGAACCTTTAGGGACCCATTTGTATGTACTCTTTGGCATAGTAAGCGAAGCTTTAGGGACCACCTTGCCTGTTTCCACTCTTGGCGTTGAAGCGTTAGAGGGGTGGCCAATAATTGAAGATGGTTTTGCCACTGGACTTTGTGATTTTTCATTATCTAATATTTGAGTGGATGACTTAGGTGCGGGATTTTGAGCGGTCAGCAGACCTAGTGTTGGTTCTTGCGTTGTGACTTGTCTGGTTGCCCAATCGATATTGCACTTGGTGGCCATCATCCATTTGTGCCCTAAGATTACAGTCCCTTCCATGGTACCAGCAGGCATAACCAAAAAGCTTTGAATTATGGTTCCCTTGTCATAAGCAACCGGAGTGTGCAAAATTCCTGAGACAGGGGTTTTCTTCTTGTTGATTCCTTGAACTTGGATAGAACTCTTGGTTAAAGGTGGTTTTCCCAGTTGACACCACACGCCATATGATAGCAAATTGTGTTGAGCTCCTGTATCCAATAATGCATTATACAGCACCTCCCCGTAAGGACTCTGTAACTCAATTGGGTATCTTAGAGGTGGGTCAGATTCCAGTGCATCCTCCTCTGCTTCCTCGAAAAATACTTGCGTAATTCCCAAGTTGGCTTCTCGTTGTCTCCTAGCACGCTGTTGACGTTCTTTGGCTTCGACTCTCGCTTGTATCTTTTTAAGCTCAGATTGTTCCTTAGCTGCCTTCTTTTGATGGATTGCATGTAACTCCTCCTGGCTCAGGGGGTAATAGTATCGTTTGAATTTACTCCCATTAAGGAATCCAATGGTTTCAACTCCATCGAGAGTCTCCACTCTTATGGTACCTTGCGGGGTAATTTCACATACTCTATATGGTCCCTTACCAGCATATTTGAGCTTCTTCTTTTCGTTTCGCACTCCATACATTAGGACTTTATCCCCAACCTTGATGTCCTTGTCCTTTAGATGGTGATCAAACCATTTTTTCCTTCTCTCCTTCTCCACAAGGGCATTGTATACAGCCAATTGTCTTTCTTCGTTTAGTCGCTCAAGGATATACAGACGTTCTGCTAAGGGATTACCATCCCAACCCTCTTGAGTAGCAACACGAAGACTTGGAATGACAAATTCCCACGGCATGACTGCTTCTTGGCCATATACCATTTTGAATGGTGTGCAATTAATAGCCACTTTGTACGCAGTACGATAGGCCCATAAAGCTGTCCTAAGCTTTAGATCCCAATCCGTGCGATGAGCTTCAACTGTCTTTGTCAAAATAGAGATTAAAGTCTTGTTGGTACTCTCGGCTTGGCCATTCGCTTGCGGATAGTAAGGAGTAGATTTATGATGGGATATCATGAAATTTGTTGTGAGCTCCTTAATCACTTCATTTATAAAATGCGTACCATTGTCGCTCACAAGTTCAAAAGGACAACCGAATCGTGTGATTATATTTTCAAAGAGGAACTTGGCTGTTGTCCTCGCACCTGCCTTACGTGTCGCTTTCGCTTCAGCCCATTTGGTCATATAGTCAGTGGCCACAATAATATAGCGAGATTGTGTGTTTCGGGCCGCTGGGCTAATCGGACCTACAAAGTCTAAACCCCACTTTTCAAATGGTTGGTTTACTTTGATTGGATGTAGGGGCATCTGATCTTTCCTCTGGGGTTTCTTATATCGTTGGCATTCATCGCAACCCTTCACAAAGAGTGATGCATCTTGGAACATAGTGGGCCACCAATACCCTGATTGTAAGATCTTTCGCGTAGTTAAGTCTCCTGAGAAGTGACCACCGGCTACGCCCATATGTGCCTCTTGCAAAATGTATAGATACTCATCCTCTCGGGCACAACGCCTAAGAACGTCATCCTTTCCTCTTTTATAAAGAGTCCCGGCCATCAGGCAATAGGGTTCGCATTCCTTGATCAGCTTTCGAGCTAGATCTTTACGAAGCTCCTTGGGTGGAAAGCCATTAACCAAAAAGTTAACATTCTTTTTACTCCATTCAGGCATTGTCTCCACCATGAACAGGGAAGTGTCAGGTAAGTCATCATCAACCCCCATAGGAGCCTCACCATTAGGTATGCGAGACAAATGATCAGCCATAACATGTTTTTTGCCAGGTCTCACAACAACAGTGAAATCAAACTCAAGAAGAATCAATAGCCATCGTGTGATTCTTCCTGTGGAGCATGGTTTGTTTACCAGATACAACAATGCTTGATGATCCACATAGAAAACAAACTTGGTGGCAAGGAGGTAATAACGAAATTTCCTTACTGCATATATCATTGCCAACCCTTCTCGCTCCATAGTGGTGTAGTTCTTCTCAGCATCGTTCAACTGGCGACTGGCAAAGCTAATGGGGTAGTCTAGCTTGTGTTCTCCAGGTTGAGTTAACACACACCCAATAGCAAAGTTTGATACATCAATATGCACATGGAAGAGTAAATCCCAGTTAGGCATTCTCAAGATTGGAGCACTCGCCAAGGCCTTCTTTAATAGCTCATAGGCACGGTCACATTCTTTGGTCCAAATAAACTTGATGAGAAGCTTATACAATGGTCGAGCTATCTCGGCGAAGAATAGAATAAACCTTCGATAATAACCAACGTGGCCCATAAAGCGTTGGACTCCCTTGTAGTTGGTGGATGGTGGCAATTCCAGAATGACCTTGATTTTACTCTCGTCCGTGGAAATGCCATTTTTGGACACTATATGCCCTAAGATAACTCCGTGTTTAACCCAGAATTGGCATTTGAAAGGATTCAAGGAGATGCGATATAATCTACACCTTTCAAATATTTTTCGTAAACACATCAAGTGCTCATCCCAAGAGGAATGAACACAAAGATCATCTAAGAAAGCTTCACAGAAGTCCCTTAGATATTCCTTAAAGGCCGTGTTTATCAATCGTTGGAACGTTGCAGGTGCATTGGTCAAGCCAAAAGCCATGACGCGAAAGGCAAACACTCCAAACTCCGTGATAAATGCTGTTTTAGCTTGGTCCTCGACTACAATTGTGATCTGATTGTAACCCGAGTACCCATCTAAAAAGCTATATGCCTCCTTGCCTGCCACTCTTTCAAGCACATGTTCAGAATATGGCAAGGGATAATGATCCCTTCTGATGGCTGCATTAACCTTTTTGAGATCAACGCACACTCTAAGTTTCCCATTCTTCTTTGGTACGATGACTATCGGAGACACCCATTCTGAGTGCTCAATAGGGTATATGAATCCACATTTTACAAGCTTTTCAATTTCCTCTTGTATAATCTTTGTGTACTTAGGATTCATTGGGTAGGGACGTTGCTGGACTGGTTTAGCAGTGCTAATCATTGGAATCGTGTGTTGCACCACCGAGGGTGGAACACCCTTCATATCATGATATGTCCAAGCAAATATGTCCTTGAATTCTTTAAGAAGCTTCGTAAGTGCAGCTTCTTCCGCCTTGGTGAGGTCTTGAGCAATATAAACTGGTTTAGACTCCTCACCCGGATCTGCTAAGTCTATCTCCTTAACTACCGCCGCCGCAGGGCCATCGTAGACACCGCTACTCCCATTGGTAGGCGTTCATTGGGCTTTTGTGTAGACTACTTTACGTTCCCCTGTGGTGAATGATTTGAAATGCTCGGGTGCGGGGTGTAAGTCTACTGGTTCTTGTTGTGCCCGGTTTTTTTCTTTTAATTCCGCCTCCTTTTGTTGTTGAGCCAACTCTTGGTTTTGCCGCCTTCTTGCAGTACGACTTAGTTTTGGCTTCTCTTCGATTTCTAATTGGGCGACGTCATGAGGTTGCGGAATACACCACATGACACTTTGGAGGTATTGTCCCCAATTATCCGCTATCTTCCGCCGATGAGCGTCAATGGCTCCTACATAACTAAGCCATTCTGCAGTGGATCTTTCCTTGTTTATTGCAGTGCGTACATTAGCTCGATAGCGTTGGCGCTTATGTCTCGTTTTCTTCTTACCAAGTTTTTGATTTTTGTTTCTATCAGATTCGGACTCACTTGGTCGATCTTCACTTTCGGATGAACTGCAGGAGGCCACTGTCCCAGGCCTTGAGCACCTTGCTTCCACATTTGTGTGAATATTTGATTCATTTTTCCCATCAGGCTCAGGGTCAGTTTCTTCTTGAGATTCATACTCAGAGTTGCAGTGGTCAGAGTCTTTGCTACTTTCAGTGTCGGTGGAGTTTGCCACGTTCTCGCCATCAGGAGTCATGTGCATAACACCTATCATGTTTATTGGCACTAACGGTGGCATATCTTGCCCCTCAGGTGTTACCCAGCTTGTGCCTCTATTCCCCCATGTGTCTATGGTTGCCACTAGGTGTACCCAATCCACGTTATCCGACTCAGTCATACCCGATAGGACATCCATGTAAGGAAAATCTTTCCCATCATCAGTCTCTTTTTTGCATGTATAGCAATACCTTAATGGGGCGGAATGAACAGTGGTATCCGATCGATTATCGATGATAACCTTGCTTCCTAAAGGATGTGCACGACCATTCTCAAGATCAACTCGAATGACAAAGTCCTGGAATTGTAGGTAGACATGGTTTTTCGACCAGTCATGTACCATTTGTGCTTCCCTCATGAAAGGACGTCCTAAGATCATTTGATATGACATAGGATGCTTGGAGAAATCCATTACAATGAAGGTATGTTTTACCTTGTATCCCAGGACCTTGATCTTAAGGTCCCTTAACATTCCAATAGGTTTAGCTATGGTTCCGTTTGCCATCTTAACCACTATGTTTGTGACTTCGAGGTGAGGCCTTCCCATAGATTCCCAACAGTTTTTAGTCACAATGCTCACTCCAGCACCACCATCAAGGATTCCCTTTAGAGTTAATCCCTTGGTAGTAATGGGGAGGGTGGCATTAGATTCGTCACCTTCAAAGTACTGTCCCAACTTGTTCACAGGTATTTCAACGATCGAATCTTCATCTAGGTTGGGTTGTAGATCCCAATGCTCCCCTTCATCTTGAAGCGTGTCGGGTCTATCCATATTTGCAAATTGTGGTAGCCCCGCCTTTAGTTCTCCATTGAGAAATGCCCGAAGAGCTAAGAATAGCTCAGGATCTCCGTATAATTTGGATATGATCGTGGTTCTGATTTCAGAGGACATGAAATCCATTAGCTTAGACACATTCAACGGTACTTTTTGAGACATCGCCCCTTGACTAGGGACTGGTGAAGATGGAATCACTTCCTCTTCGATGGGGTCAGGCATTCCCTCACTAAACATTCTTTCCAGCAAGAAGGGTGTTTGCCCACTTCCGGATGTCCTATCCTCACTTTCTTCCCGAATGATACTAGGTATAGCTATCGGTTTATAGTTCTTGTGAGGCTGAACTTGCGTAGGAAACACTGTGTCTGGAATTTTGATTTTTCTCGGGTTTGACTCCAGTTCTCTTTGTGTTTCTTCCACCAAATCCCTTAAGTGTTGCACTTGTTCAATCTCCTCAACTGGGTTTGGGTAAGTTCCAATCTTTTTCTTGAGGGTTTTTGGCCCACGTGGCTTGTCTTGGGTAGTCTCAGTCAGTTTGGGTGGTCGAGAGGGCATTAACTGACTTGGTTGTGGGGCCGAGGAAGTTTCCTTCTGTTTCCCCTTATTTTTGTACTCGCTTGATTCTCCTTCATTGAGCTCCCGAGTGGGTTCCTCCCTTAAGGTAGTGGCTTTGGTCCCCATGGTTTCTATTGAATCAGAATCATCTTCAGGATCATTCATATACACGGGGTCGTCTCCTGTCCCTATGTTGGTCTTTGAACTGGGCTTGGAGCTCGTGGCATTAAGCGATCTCTTTCGTCGTGTTTTCTTTTTCTTTGCCTGAGCGATTGATGCAGTATCCCTCTCTTCAAGAATGTAGTTTTGATTTTGAAGCATTGACCGTGTAACTACATTCAAGGGTACAACAGGTGTGGTTCCTCGTGCTTGGTTGGTGACCTCAACCAAATTCAATGGCGTAATCTTGGGTGCATTAGGATTATGTGGACATTGAGCGATCAAATGATCTATGCCACAACGATTACATGTAAGTACCGGCATTCCCGATGTGCTCCCTTGATTTGGTTGCATTTGAGTGGCGATCTTCTGTAGCCTATTAGGGCACTCCGCTACACGATGCGGTCCACCACACTCGTAGCATTGAAGAGGTGGTCTCCTCGCCAAGGTATTAAGGTTTTGCCCTCTTGTGGCGAGAGCAGCCGCTTGATATACAGGCTTGACTTGCCCGAGATGATCCTCCATGTAGTACTGGGGAATCATTTCAAACGTATCAATCCCGTATGGAGCAGTAGGGTCTATCTCCTCTTCATAATCCTCACATGCACTATGTGACTCACAACCCATCTGGTTTATTGGGGTAATCCTTGGATGTGGAGGTTGTGGTCCTAGCACTGGCGGTGGTAACGGCACAGACTGGACTACATTCGGATTCCTTGGAACTATGTGCTGTTGACGGTTGCTCGATAGGTTGTGCAGGCATTAGCGCGGGTACTTGAGGTATGTTTGACCAAGCTAGTGGTGCCTGGTTTGCCAACATTCGCTTAAGTGTTAGGCAATCTTTAGATTGATGGCCATACTTACCACATGCATTGCAATTCCCATTGAATTTGACTCTGAATGTGGGACATTCACTTGTGCTATGTGGTCCTAAGCACACCGAACACCATTGTTGCTCTCTCCTTGGGTACATATGGCTATTCTGAGGAGCTCGATTACCCCTAAAGTATTCTTGGAGAGCCTTAGTAAGGTCGGTCACAGACATTTCAGATATCTTGGGCTCCTTGGCAATAGGTTTTATCGTCATTGGCTCGTGCCCAGATACTTGCGAACTAACAGATTTTGTTTCTGAAGACACCTTTTTACCTGCAATCATCAAGTTGTCTTCTAACTGGATTGCATTGGCCGTGTGACTGCTTCCCACGTTGTAAGACCTCTAATGACGAGGCCATTGTAAATGTCCTTGTGGCGCAATCCTCGGATGAATCTATCGAGGAGTTGGTTGTTATTGAAGCGTTCATCGGGAGTGCAGCGAGAATTTAGATGCTTCAATCGACTTATAAAGTCTCTCACTGACTCCCCTTCCTCGCGTTCAGCTTTTTGGAGTTGAGATGCTACTCCCCAAAGCACACCCTCACGTATGTATTCTTTCAAGAACAATCTCTTGAGAGTGGGGTAGTGAGTGCGCTCTTCAACCCTTAAGGTTCGATACCAATCTCCAGCCTTCCCACTCAAGGTTAAGCCTAGGGCTTTACACTTATGCAGCTCATTGTGCTCTTCCAAGGAATCACACACGTGTTCAAAGACTTCAATGTGCTTCCTAGCGTCCTCGTTACCACTGAAGTTTTGAGTGAGCTTAGCCACTTGTACTGCCTTGCTTCTAGGTTCTCTCTCAGGCATGCCCCGCATGTTTTCCGCAATGGATCGTCCGATCGTCTGAGCAAACGCTCCGAGATCACCTAAGTGAGCAGGCATAGTTGGTGGAGGCACTTCTGGGATAGCCTGGCTGATAGGAGTTGGCGTTGGTCTGAGTAGGTTGGCAAATGACGTAGGATATGATATGTGGCTAGGCCTAGCTCCTCTTGGATAAGGCGGTCGTGGAGCATATGCCATTGGCATACTAATAGGCGTAGGAGCTACTTGAGCATGAGTAGCAATAGGTACATAAGGCCGATAGGCACTGGCACGCACTGTTGTAGGTACTGTTCCACTAGGTAGCGGTGTCGTACTAACTACAGCGGTAACAGGTGCACTTTCAGCTATGCTCATCATTGGGGTAGGCATTGCGGATTCCCTAATGGAAAGTTGAGCCAAGGTTGGAAAGGTAAAGTTACTGCTCGTGGGCTCAACCTGCATTGAGACTCCAAGTGAAACAACATATGAAGGGTCTATGGGACTCACCGAGGGAGTCTCCAATTGTGATAGGGTTGGTTGTTTGGCCTTGCCCGTATCCAAAAACCTCATAGGGCCAGTGGAAACTAGGTCCACTCCCCTATTTTGCCTCTCAATTTGGATAATTCTATGAATAACATCACATATCATTTGCTGTTGCTCCTCTAGATTAGTGGCGCTAGATGTGGAATATCGTAGGACTTCCAACCAACCTACATGGTATGTGTAACCCGTGTATAGGTCCGTTAGAGTCTCTGTGTGTAGATCATATTCCCAATTTTCATTGAGAAATATCCCATCTAGACTTGGTGTGCCAAACGGTTCTCTTGAAGTGGACGCAATGTCACTTCTTATGGATTGGCTTCTAGGGACCTCTACTTTAGGAAGAGTATCGGAAGGTGGTAGCTTAGTAGGGCCCTCATTAAACGAAGTGGGTAGAATATCCACATGGACACTCTTTGGGAGGGTAGGGTCTACATAAGATGTGAATGGCGAATCTACTACCCCTCCTTCCTCATTTACTTCGCTTGTCGCATGTTCAGAGCGTGTAGCTCTACTAAAGGTCTCTATTAGACGACTAAACATGCTAGATCCGGGTTGTGGGGCCCACACTGGCATGTTTTGGCTTGTCTCCTCAGGGTTCTTGGTAGGGTGCTCTTCCATGGCTTCTGAGTCAGAGGATGAGTCACTATCCACTATTCGTGGATCTTGGGTTGCACTCCCTTGGGTTCTAGCCGAAGGCCAAGATGCCAACGTGGAGGGATGGTGTGAGCCTACGTAGACTGAAACGCTTTCTAGTGGTTCAGGCTCTAGCACCCGACCAGAGCGTAGATGCATGTGACGTGGGTACCCTACGTGCGTTGGTAACTACCCTTGAAACTCACACAAGTGGTTTCTTAGGTGTTTTGCACCCCGTTTTTACTTGTTTTTGTGTTGTTTTTAACCCGTTTTTGACCCCCTTACCTACGGTCGAACTTGGACTAGGGCGTGTGATAGCTCGAAACGAGCGTATCGTTCAAAGGGTCCTAGTGTGCTTTACAGCACCGTGTTCGCCTATCCAGAGCTTCTGTAGTCCTCAAAACAGTCCGTTTCCCTTGGGGGGAAGGGGCAAAAGCCTATTTGCTTGTGGAGGAAAGGGTGAGGGCTTTATCCCACATGCTCACTTTACTCCTTGGGGAGTGGGCTACATATAAGGCACAACTTCCCATAAGCTCTCACTTGAAAGAAAGCTATGGAGGCTCACTCTCCTATATATATATATCAAAAGACCGCGACCGAGACCGAGGCCGGGGTCGTGGGTCGTGGGTTGTGGGTCAATTGGGGTTCTTTCTTTTCAAATTTTTTTTCTCCAATTAGAAAATCTTTCCTCTCCACATGTTTGGTTCTTTCTTTGAAAATAAAATTTAATTTTTTCTTTTTTATTTTTTATAATTTTTTTATTTTTTATTTTCTGTTTTTTTTTGTGAGATAAGTTTTCTAGGGTTTCCTTGGGGTTCAGCCTTGGCCGCGGTGCAGTTCGCACACACAGCACAGATCTGGGGATTCAGAAATCCCTCTCACACGCAGAAACCAGATAACAGAACGTACGCCCACACGCGGAGCGAAAATATAACAAAAGAAACAGGAATATAGAAGACAAATTGCAGAAACAGAGATTGAAAACCACAGAAACACCTCAACAGCAACACAGCCGCCTTTCCTACAGTGTAGATTAAACTTCACGCAGCAGCCGAGCTGCAAACTGGAGCTTGGTGCAGGGCAACTCCCCGGCAGCCTCTCCGCCGCTGTGCCGCTACACAGTGCTCGATCGCTCTCTCACTCTCTCTCTCTCTCTCTCACACTCGCAGGAGAAGGAAACCAAAGAGATAAGGCAAGAGCACTCTTGTATTCACAACACATGAGAATAAGGATTTTAGGGTTACATTTGACTCTTATAGGTGACTTGGCCGTTCACACTTGGGCGCCCATACATGGCTGGCCGACCCTAACCCTTATCCTACTGATATCCAAGGTGCGCCTCTCATCGGCGATCACCCAATCCCTTTATCCTTAACATATAGTGCCGACAAGCCCGGCCCATGACTCAGAATATTTAAATTAATGAAGTGAAATATAGTACGACTCAATGTCCGCCATGGGTTAACAGTGAGGACAAAGTCCATCCAAATATCTTGGAAAGGACCCTCAGGAATTGGCAAGGACTGTAACAACCCTATCTTCTTTCCACGACGAGGAGCTTTCACCTTTTCACAAATATCACAGCGTTGTACATATGTAAACACATCTCGCCTCATCTTTGGCCAATAATATTGCCGTTCCAATTTCTCTAGAGTCGAATTCATGCCCCTATGACTACCTGTAATGGCGTCATGGGCATCATGGAGAGAAGAGCTGCCCTGAACGACTTCATGACACACAGTTGTGTTAAATTTGCAGCAATGTGATGAGCTATGGTGGATCAAATGCTAGAATCAATATCATTAGAAAAGATATTAGATGATAATTAAGATATGATTAGTGAGTAATTAAGATATGATTAGTGAGCAATTAACTGATAGCTTAATGTAGGCATGGATAATTAAAAAGTAGCAAATTCTCATTAGGCTAATGCCTCAATTTATAGAGTTTACATCCAAGCATCTAATCCCACTGATCTCTCCTTGATTTACTCCACCTCTTTTGCTTGATTCTCACCACCTCTTCCCAGAATATCTCCACACCTCCTAAATCTTCTCATGCTACCCTTTATTCTCTCCTAGTAGATACTTCTCACCTTTTCACAGCTTCTCACTCATTTACAAATTCTCTTTTACAGCCTCTTGCTAGGGCTTGTTCCCGCACACCCTATTCACTTGTATATTTCAACACCTCCCCCTCAAGTGAATACTCCTAGCACACCTGGACCCTATACCAAGTTTCCCTCTTACTTGGTAGTCTGCGACTAGTGCCTCAAGTCCCTAAACTCATAGTCCTTGACACACTCTCTCTCTCTATGTGTCTAAGGCTACTACAAGTGCCCGTGACCTTGACTAAAGTGCTCACACATACATCTACCACATGGCCTACATCATCTGGGACTCAGAGGTGGTTTTTACTCTGTTGGGGCAGGTTACATTGGGTTGCGGGGTTTCTCTCTCTATCTCTCTCACAAAAAAAATGATCTGACTCCACTTCTTTAGGAGCCTCCATGGAGTTTGCCGATGTCGTTCCTTCTCCAACTGGTTTGCTGTAGCAGTCTCTTGCCATGTGTCCTGGCTTTCTAGAGTTGTGGCAAGTGAAGGTCCTTCCTCCTACTCTGCCTCTTCCTCGTCCTCGTCCTCGAGAGAATCCTCCTCGGGTGAAGAATGCTTTTTCTTCTCTAGCTGTTGAGTAGTCCAGCCATTTCTTCTCTTTAACTCTGGTCTCTTGCTCTAGTAGAGCTCCTTCTATCTCGTGCAGCTTCAATTCAGGTACATTCTTTAATGTTGCTACAATGTTTTCATATTCACCTTTGTCCACACTCTTCAGAAGCACTGCTAGTGCCTCATCATCTTCTACCTTCTTGCCAATGGTGGCTGCCAGTTGTTGCTTAATGCTTTTATATTTGTTCAAGTGTGTGATTAAAGGTTCACTTTCCTTCATATCCAGTTTGTAGAATTGCATTAACAGATTTATCTTTGAATTTTTTGCTTGAGTGCCAAATAATTTATTCAGCTCATCCCATGCATCTTTTGCCCATTGTATCCCTGTGATGTGATGAATGATTTCATCATTTAAACTGAGTGCGATAAGTCCTAATGCTTTCTCATTCCTGCTCTTCCACTCATTTTTCCCACTCACCTCTGGGCATTCATCTCTTTCCTCAACTAGCCCCTACAGATTTTTCCTCATGAGCAGATACATGGTTTTTGTCTGCCATGTATAAAGCAACTCTTTTGTCCCCCGCTCCTGCTACTTCCAGAGAAGGCCCTCTCTGTTTTGAATGCAATGAGCGGGACACTTATGGCCAACTGTCCCAAGCTGGCAAAATCATTTTCCCAAGGTGGCAGAGGAAATCAAGGCCGTGGAACCCCTATATCCACCAAGGTACAAGAGGCGGTGGATGTGATAGAGGCCACAAAGGAGCAGATGTTAGAACCGCCTGTACTATAAGTGAAGAACCAACCTTGCAAATGGTTGAAGAAGAGCGTGCCACCGTCATGCGGCGGCAGTAGAACACCAAGGTCCAAATCAACAATTTGGTGTAATCCAAACCCCAGCCACTCATCACAAGCCATTCCAGCTTTTGATTGATTGTGGCAGTACCCATTCATTTCTTTCTCCTAGGTGTTTGCAAGAATTAAACTTGGGTCAAAAAACAGCTAGAAGAATGATTGTAGAGTTACCCAGTGGGAAAGAAGTAGTCTTGCCACTCTAGTAGGAAACCTTAATTTTGAGCTAGTAATGAGCAAACTCATGGCCACTTTAGAGACTTGCCATTAGGAATTTATTGCTCCCCATTAAATTTGGCTATCTCTTGTGCCGTGCTCATGAGTGATGATGTGAAGGGGGTCTTACCTCTAAAATTTGGCTCATGAGTGATGATGTGAAGGGGGTCTTACCTCTTGATCCAATTTCAAGATTCAAGGGCAGTGTCTACCCTTTTACAACTCAATCTGGTGTTTAGGTGATGATTACAGTAGATTTATCAGCATAAATTCACCAGAAATTACATTAAACCACCTAGGGTAACAAATTTGTACTGAATGGTTGGAGTATCAAACCATCTCTGAATTGCAATCTGAAGTTGTAGGGATCTGTATTAGATACCCAATGGTTAATTTGAACCCTCAATTGCACCAAAATACAGTATTGATTAGTCATTGATTAGCAAATTAATCCTCTATTTTGTGTGCAAAAAATAGAGTATGCGGGGGAGTCCAGATCTGAGGCCTTAGAGTTCAAATGAGCTCAAATCCTTTCAAGGCCATCAATAGCAATTAGCCTAGTATAGGATTAAGCCAAGAAACACAAGATTTGACCAAACATTGAATGCTTAATCTCTGTTTTACCAAAGTCACCTGCAGATTTGATGAAGAGCTTGGATCTCACTGTAGACTTGATGAAATCAAATTTAACTGTCTTCACCAGCTTGTAGAGCACCCTTGAAAACCCCTAGGGCGGCCAAGAGAAATTAGAGTAATGTCTTTTGGTGTAGACAAGATCTCAAATCTCCTTCAAAAAAAATACGTTGGCGAATTCATGAAAATTGGCAGTTGTAGAAGGCGGTTTGGCGAATCGCTTGAATGGGCTAGAGCATGAGGCTTGTGGCTATGTGTGGATAAAGTCTTGAAGGCTATTGTTAAGCTTGGAGGGAGATCAAGCCCCTCCACCAGCTAAGGGTACAGAAGCTCTTTGAAAAGAAGAGGTAAAACTTGATTATCTACTAATCTTGATTAGCTAGGTGATTAGCAAGATAATGGGCTCATAAATTTGATGGATTCTAGGCTAGGCTCTGATACCATGTTAAATTTGTAGCAATGTGATGAGATATGGTGGATCAAATGCTAGAATCAACATTATTAGAAAAGAGATTAGATGATAATTAAGATGTGATTAGTGAGAAATTAACTGATAGCTTAATGTAGGCATGGATAATCAAAAACTAAAAAATTCTCATTAGGCCAACGTCTCAATTTATAGAGTTTACATCCAAGCATCTAATCCCACTGATCTCTCCTTGATTCACTCCACCTCTTTTGCTTGATTCTCTCCACCTCTTCCCAGAATATCTCCACACCTCCTAAATCTTCTCATGCTACCCTTTATTCTCTCCCAGTAGATACTTCTCACCTTTTCACAGCTTCTCACTCATTTACAAATTCTCTTTTACAGCCTCTTGCTAAGGGCTTGTTCCCGCACACACGTATCGAATTCCTCGAAATCTGCGTACGTGTGCTTCATGTCATGTAGTCCTATACCAAACAAGATCGAGTCTAGTGGTTTGAATCATAGTCACTTGTCCCTTTCTGCTCAAAGCATCGACCACTGGATTGGCCTTTCCTGGAAGGTACTCAATCATACCACCGAATTGCTGGAATATCTGACTACAACGGTGTTGTCGATCACTCCGCTGTGCACTTGGCATTGTCTGAATCCAGCGTAATGCCTGATGGTCAGTGCGAACCTCAAAGTCACGGCCATACAGAAAATGTTTCCAATGTTCTGTATAACTGCTAGGAGTTCACGATCATAGACTGAGTAGTTTCTCTCTACAAGCAGTAACTTACGAGACATGTAAGCTACTGGCAGAATGGTGGATGACCATTCTGTTACAATATACCTTCAATTGCGATGTTACTCGCATCGGTGATCACCTAAAATGGTTCGTCCCACGAGGCAAGTGCTAAACAAGGCGCTTCTGAGCCACCTTGAGGTTCTTGAATCCTCCAACGCTCGTGGAGTCATTCGAATCTTCTTGTCTTCACTCCCTTTCGCAGATCGGTGAGATCTGCCGAGAGGTCAAAAAACTTGTCGATGTGGGTGGAATATGCCTGGCATATATCCACAAATGATATGATGTCATAGGCTATGGTACTTCCAAGTTGACAATCTCGGCCACTTTAGCCGGATCAAGTCGAATGCCTTCAGCACTAATTATGTATCCCAAGTAATGCACTTGGAACAGATAAAATTCTGACTTTTTTTCATTGACGTAGAGCTTGTTGCTTTTCAGCAACTTAAGGACTTTCTCCACATCAATGTCATGTTGCTCAGCTGTAGCTGAAAATACCAGTATGTCATCCAGAAATATGAACACACACTTTTCAATCAAATCTCAGAAAACACGCACCATCATGCGGTTAAATGTAGCTTCATAGTGGGCCCGTTCTGTATGGAAGGTTGTCTTGGGGATATCCCCCTCCACAATCCGCACCTGGTGGTACCCACTCTTTAAATCAAGTTTCGAGAACACCTTTGCTCCATTCAGCCTCTCGAGAATATAATCAATTCGAGGCATCGGGAATCTGCTCTTGATAGTCAGCTTGTTGAGTGCACAATAATCGACACACAAACGGGAAGACCCATGTTTCTTCTTTGACAAATAAGATCGGTGCTGCAAATGGCGACACGCTGGGGTGGATGAAGCTAGATTGCAACAATTCTTGGAATTGGCGGTCCAACTCCGATTCCATTGCCTTGGAAAGGCGATACGAAAACTTGCTCGGGGGTTCCGAGCCTGGGAGGAGGTCAATCTTGTGGTCCTCCGATCTGGACGGGGGGAGCTAGGGAGGGAGGCTGTCCCGAAGAAAAATCTTTTGAAACTTTTCATGGAGAGCCGAGTACTTCTCGGAAGCACTGGCCACCATCTGGGCTGTTTGGATGTAAATCATTGCACACTGTCCGCCTTTCCTGACTGCTCGCTTAGCCTACAAGTGGCTTATGAGTGAAAAGTTCAAAATTCTTGCCTCACACTTAATGGTCACTGGGGCATTTAACACAATTCGATTGATCTGGAATGTGTGCTTGTCCCATTTAACATTAGGAAGAAACTTGTGAAACCACTGAATGCCCAAAATTATGTCTGCTCCTACAAGAGGGGAAACCATAAAACTTAGCACCTAGAGCTTCATACTTGACGCTCGTTGTCATGCATGTGCTAAAACCCTCAACCTGTTTGTCCACCGAAGTCAGGTTGAAACGGGCACGCCTAGCGGCCTGTTCCATGACCACGTCCTCCGTGCTGCCGCTGTTAAACAAGACAACAACTCTCTGGCCACCTATGTAGATAGCCAAAGGAATTGAGCAATTTGTTGCGCTCATACTCCTGGTCATGGGCGGCCTTCTGCTTATCTTCAAGCTCCCGGCTAATAATTGCTCCAACTAAAGCACCGGGGTTTGAAGAACTAGGGGTAGCCGCAGGGGTCTGTGTGGGAGTTGAGCTCACCACTGAAGCTGTGGAGGCAGCGGCGGCGGCGGACTTTGGAGGCTTCTTAGGACAATCCCAAGAAGTATGTCCTTTTGTATGACAAAAGAAACATCTACCCTCCTTCTTGTACTGAGAAAGCTCCTCAACACTCAACTTGCCACTTGTCTTGTGCCTGCCTCTGCTTTCTAGTCTGGAGTAAGCTTAGATGCATTGTTCGAGTTCTTGGAGCCAGAGGCTCCTGGGCTCTGTCTTGGGGAAGACCCCGTCTGGTTCTAGCCTTTGTCCCCCGCCGAGGCGGTAGCCCTGGGAGAAGCCGGCTGGAAAGTCTTGGGCTTGCCACCATTATGTTTCATTTCTGCACTCTACGCAAGCCAGAGTGCGTCTTCAAAGGTGGCTGGCCTAAACATACGCACCTCCCATTGGATTTGTGTGTCAAGGCCGTACAAAAACTGCCCTTTCTTGTCCAAATCAGATAAGCCTAGTTGCAAACATAAGGTCAAAATTCTATTGGCAAAGTGAAGGATTGGTTGTGCGTTCTGACGCGCTCCCCTCTGAACTCGTCTTTGAGTCACTCAAGGTAGTGGGGTTGTAGAAACTGCCGCTTAAGGTCACGGACAAACTCGCCCCACACATAAGCTCCCATACCTAATCAATCTGGTGTGGGCACTGAGTCCACCAAGGAATGGCCTCACCTTCCAAGTACCAACTGGCTAAGATCACTCTATCATTATCTATTTTTCTAACTGCGGCAAAGTAAGCTTCAAATTGATGGAACCATGAATAAAGAGTTGTGGGGTTGAGTTTACCATTATACTTACTGAAGTTCATTTTCTCAAGAAAATGATTCGAGGGCGACGACGATGTCAATCTGGCATCCAAAGCTTTGAGGTAATGCTCGTGTTCCACGCGTTGCATGGCTTTGTCTTCTCGTTGTCGGATCTCCAATGTGCGCATCTAGCAAAGAGCTCGTGGCTGTGACGCCGCAAAAGGGTCCCTGTGTCAAGGATCTGGAATCTGGGATACGGAAGGAGAGGGAGGAGGAGATGGAAAACGCGACGCTGGAGAACGGGTATGCTCTTCCAGAGCCAAGATCTCCGCCTTCTGCTCGTCCAACTTGGTTGTCTGTTTTGCGATTGCTCGCATCATTTGCTGGAACATGCCTGTAACACTCAAGCCTGGTGCCCTAGCTGGGCTGGGTGCACTCTAGTCCCATGGTTCTTGTTCTCTCTCGTCGTCGAAGCTCGCCATAGCAAAAAAAATGCACTTCCTTTTTGGAACACAATCTGACCATCCACTATCTGTGTGGGAGACGACCGGAGGCTGAAAACCAACCGTCCGAGGGATAGGAGTCACTCCAAAAAGGGTAGTCCACCGGCGTCTGAAAACCACAACCACACGAGCGAGAAAAAATTCTGGTTTCTTTGCTGAATCTTTGCACTTGAAGTAGGCTCCGATACCACTGTAACATGCGGAAGCTTCGGAGAAGATCGATAACTTCAATGCTCAGAAATCAGCACTCTTTCGCACAAAAACTGAATGAAGATGTGCAAAAAATAGAGAGAGAGAGGGAGAGTTGGAGAGGACACAGTATTGGGTCCCAAATATGCTCTGTAGGGCCCCCACCACGGATGGTGTATTTGCTTTATTAGAATGATGTGAATCTGAAAAGAAAAATACAGAAAACCTTGACCTTTCTTGGCTGGGAATTTCCTGCCCTTGATCTGCAGTCCTTCACCCCTTTACTTAGCACCTTCTTGGCTTGTCTAGCCCCTTTATGCTTGAGATCTTGTGAGAAATGAGATGAACTAATGGGATTATGGACTCTCCTATTTATACTACTCCACCTAGAGCAGTCGGCCAGCTGAAGTCTAGGCGGCCAGCATTAAATGTCCCACGACGACTGAATATTTCAGCATTTAATGCTGAAAAAATCACATAAATTGCTGTGCATTTTTCCCTAAATGGCTGGGCATCATGTGCTTGATTCTGGTGGGCTGGACAATACTTTTGCAAACAACTTGAGGGCTGGGCAGCCTGTATGGGCTGCCCCATACCTGCCCTACTGCCATACAAAGGCTGCATCTCTTGAATGTCTGCCTTTGGCCGCTGCCCCCCCCTAGGGCTGTCCTACAGTCCCTCCATGGCTGGTGGGTTCAGCCAGGGCCTTCGTGGTCCTTTCATGGGGGTGGTTTCACACCATCTCCATGCCCATACTAAGACTTTGGGTAGCCCTATGGGCTGGCCCCTTGTTCTAAAAGCAAACTCTAACTAACTACACAGTGATCTAGCATCCGGTACCATACCAGATACACAGAATCACTGACATCATTCTAGAGGGAGACATACAGTGTGGACTGGCACTGTTTCATATGCAGGACAGTGCACACCTGACCTTGGACTCATGTGCAGAGGACAATGCACACTTGACCTCGGACGAGACCTCGGACGAGACCTCGGACGACTGAGATGGATCCCTGGCTGACTCGTCCCGAACTAGGCTCACGTGGGACCAGTTCACCATCCCAGGTCCTGCACCTTCTGTACAGATATGTCTACGTGGCATCCTAGTGCGGGATGCACGTGACAGTGGTTTTGTAAACTGAAAAGCACAGAAATAAAGCATATCATGCAAATAAACAAACTCTAAAGATACACAAATAACCAGATAGCTTACATATTATGTCTCCTCCCTAGAGGTGGAGTATGCATGCAACTTGCCAAACACCAGCATTAGAACCACCCAAAATTGGTAGCTTGCCAGATACCAACTCCATGAAAACCACCCCAAAACTAGTAGCTTTCTAGACACCAAATTCATCAAAACCACCCCAAAATTGGCAGTTTGCTAAACATAAGCTCCATCAGACCACCCCTTATGTCTGGCAGCTTGCCACCATCAGAACCACCCCTTGTGTCTAGCAGTTTTCTATGGCCTTCATGCTCGAGAAGGGGGAAAGAGATTGAGCCCAGACACATATAAAATATGCAGTACATAATTGGCAACAAAAGAGCATGGATAGTGCAAGCAAGAATTATAACCAACCAACGCCAACATATTTTACATGCTTCTCTATTGCCTCTACTTCTTTCTTTACCTTTTAAAAAGAATCACTAACCTGCGAATGCTTTGCTTGACAATAAATAGAGATGTTATATTGTATACCTTGTCAAAGAAAGCATTGACTTTCTCAAGCTGCTCTGACATGGGAGGTTCAACAGTCCAATTTTCAATCTGTGGTACCAAGGAGCTCAGCCTAAGGTATAGAGATGTTGTTGCCCTTACAGTTTCAAGCTTTTTAATTGGAAACCCGTGAAAGCATGCCAGTACTTGCATAAAGCATAAGCAAAGGGATTTCTTATCATGATGTTTTGTGGAATCGGTTGTATTTTAAAATTCCTGCAATTCAATGACAATGTTCTTAACATGCATCATCATCATTGAATATCATGTATCCATTATCACCTGAGACTCATCAGTCAGTTGCTCTAGATGAGCCTCCATAATTTCATGAAACGTCAAGAGCTTATGCATATCATCAGTTTCAAATGCCTCCAATCTAGATTTCACCTCAAGTATAGATTTTGATTTTTTTTGTACATCATCCTTGATTTTCCTGAAGTATGCAGATCTGAAAGGATAGGTTGAAAGAGAAGACAAGAAGGTGAACCATGCTCTTCAAACTTGAACATCCATTGCATCTCAACTGTATAGAAATTAGCAACTAATGCATAGAAGGATGTACATGAGAATCTTGCCTTCTGGTGATCTTAGAGCAAGAGCTTCAGCCATTCCCTCATGTGTACCAGCTCCCACCATTGTCCAACGTTGTACCGCTACATCAGCTGATATTGAGAGGATGGATGTTGCTCCTTCCACCTTTTTTTTCATCCCCATGATCTACTAGACTGAGTTGTTTTTACTCCTAGTTGAGGTGGTGGTTGAGGTGAGCTATACTGAGAGCCTATAACAGCTTGCTACCATCTCTTGCACCCCCAACCAACACCAGACCTTCTTTTCATCTCTACCTCACTCATCATGATCCAACACAACATGAATCTCTCCATCCCCCTCTCTCTAGATCACTTTTGCAAGCTCCATGACAAACCCCCAATTGAACTCTCTCTACCCCACTTTCATGCTCTTTTCTAACTCTCTAGAACTCCTCTTTGATGCCATTCCACCTCTCCACACTGTCACTCCTCGGCACCCCCAACCAACACCAGACCTTCTTTTCATCTCTACCTCACTCATCATGATCCAACACAACATGAATCTCTCCATCCCCCTCTCTCTAGATCACTTTTGCAAGCTCCATGACAAAACCCCAATTGAACTCTCTCTACCCCACTTTCATGCTCTTTTCTAACTCTCTAGAACTCCCTCTTTGATGCCATTCCACCTCTCCACACTGTCACTCCTCGGCACCCGAGTCTCTCTAATCTTAAAGCTTGGTTGTAAGAACCATCCAAGTCTTTGATGCATTACCTATCTAGCCCAAGCAAAGGAGCAATAAAATATGTATCCCCCCAACATACTTAATTGGTTGTACCTTGATTGTGGTTAGGCTCGGGTTGTACCTTGATTATCATCTGCAATGCTAGAGGCAAGCGCTCCCACAAAGGAACCAATAAGTCCATGAGCTTCCTGTGTGTTTCATGACCTTTAATGCAGAGCACACTTTGAGTCTCTCTCAGACTCTATGTATTTTAGGGTTTGTTCAAGAAATCTCAGTGCTTTTACATAATTATTGCTACAGGTATGGGAGCACAAAAGCCCTGTGGGATTTTATCAGACCCTTCTCATGACAGCTGTGGGTGCTTTTATTGAGTTCCTTCGCAGCCTGGCGGTGTCCTCTACCTCCTGGAGAACAAGAACCCTGACTTCTCCACCATATCGGTCGATTAACAAGCGGCGCCGGTGTAGCAGGAGGCCCATTCTTTCTAGAAATCTAGATCTATCTACATAATCTTAAGCAACAACAGAAAAACTCACAGACTTGCAATGAGTCTAATTGTACATGAGGTTCGTGCCCCTCTAGGGGGCTCACTATATGTAAACTCTCTATATCACGTGCATTCAAGGCCTAATTTTAAAACCCTTTCTATGTAATTTTTTTATGAATAAAACATACTATTTTTCTATTCAATCTGTAAATACCCCCTTAATGGTACCCTTCTATATGTAAAAAATGTGTAAAAAAGGAATTTTAAAAACCCGTGCTATTGAATCCACGTGCTACGCTTACATATTTATGAGTTACGCTTTGGCACATCGTTCCTTCAGCCAGTTAGATCGGTTCATGTAACTACTTAATAAAATGAGTGGGTGAGACTTGCCTTTGGTAGGTTGATTGTTAACCAATGTATATATATATATGTATATATACATATATATACATATATACATACATATACATATATATGTATATATACATATATACATATATATACACATATATGTATATATACATATATATGTATATATACATATATATGTATATATACATATATATACATATATATGTATATATACATATATACATATATACATATATATGTATATATACATATATATATATATATATATATACGTATATATATATGTATGTATGTATTTATATACATACATATGTATTTAAATATATTTATATGTATAAATATATATAAATACATATGTATATATATAAATACATACATACATACATATATATATATATGTATATATACATACATATATGTGTATATAAATACATACATATATATATATACATATATGTATTTATATACACATATATGTATGCATATATTTATATATAGATATATATATATGTTTATATATATGTATATACATATATGTATGTATGTATATATATATATGTGTGTGTGTATATATATGTGTATATATATAATGATATATGTGTGTGTGTGTGTGTATGTGTGTATATATATATATATACACACACACACACACACACACACACACACACACACACACACCCACATACATATACATATATATATACATATACACATATACATATGTATATATATGTATACACACACACACACACACACACACACACACATACATATATACATAAATGTATACACACACACACACACACATAAATACACACACACACACACATATGTATAGATATACATATATATATATGTGTGTGTGTGTGTGTGTGTGTGTGTGTATACATGTATATATATATATACGTATATATGTATATATATACACATGTGTACACACACACACACACACACATGTATACATACATACATACATACATACATGTATGTTTATATATATATGTGTGTGTGTGTGTGTGCGTGGGTGTGTGTGCATGTGTGTGTATGTAAATATATATAAATATATATTAATACACACACATATATTTATATATATATAATGTTAAAAAAATATGTCTATATAATAAATATTTGATTACTATAAATAAATTAATATATATGTATACACACACACACACACATACATGTACACATGTATACATACATACATACACATATATATACATACACATACATATACACATGTATACATACATACATACACATATATATACATGCATATGCATGTATATATATGTGTATGTATGTATGTATACATGTGTACATGTATGTGTATGTGTGTGTGTGTGTGTGTGTGTGTATACATATGTATTAATTTATTTATAGTAATCAAATATTTATTATATAGACATATTTTTTTAACATTATATATATATAAATATATGTGTGTGTGTATTAATATATATATATATATATATATTTACATACACACACATGCACACACACCCAGGCGCACACACACACACACAAACACACATATATATACGTGTTTATATTCATGTGTATATGTGTCTGTATGTATGTATATATAAATATATATGTGTGTGTGTGTGTATTTATATGTATATATATAATATAAATATTTTTCATAATAAATATTTAATTATTTTTAAAACATAAACATATTTAATATGGTAAAACACACACACACATGCAGACACGTGTTGGCATACATATAGATCTCTTTATATATACATGTGTGTGTGTGCGCTAGGGGAAACAAATGAGCAAATGAGAAACTCTCTAATATGTGTGTGTGTGTGTGTGTGTGTGTGTGTGTGTGTGTGTGTGTGTGTGTGTTTATATATATAAGACACTCATTCAATGAGCAAATGACTTGATGGTGACACACTGACAACTAATTGTGAGCCCCAATGCATCTAGGCTTGTGGAAATGAACGTGTCTTTTAAAAAGTTCAAAAATGTAAAACTCTTCAATACATACATACATATACACACACACACACACACACACACATATATATATAATATACTCATTCAATGGGCAAATGACTTGATGGTGACAACTAATTGTGAGCCCAAATGCATTTAAGCATGTGTGAAAAATATGTATAAAAATTAAAGAAATTCTCCTTTCTCCTTTTATTTGAAAGATCTCTCCTCCTCTTGCCAAGTGGGGCTCTCCTTTGCTTGCCACCATGTGACAAATTACAAGTAATATATATATAGAAGAATATTACATTTGTAAAGTGATAAGGTTCTAATCTAAATGTCCTAAGGTTTTTTAAAGTTACATTTATTATGACACACCCTCTTAACTTTAATAGCTTTAGATCAACTGAGACCTAGACTATTGTAGGGTGATGATGCTTCTCATGTGACGTAGACTTTGTTAAATAGTCTACCCACATCTCTTCAGTAGGAGTATAATTCAGATTAAGTTGACCGGCTTCAATGAGATTTTGAATGAAGTGAAATTTTAAATCCACATGCTTGGTTTTTTTCGTGATAATGATGAGAATTTCGAGCCAAGGCAATGTATGATCGATTATCGCCAATAAAGTGTGCTTGAAACTCTTGGAATCAGCTGCTGCAGCTCCGGTCAATAGTGTTTATAACCAGATTCCTTCTTTGCATGCGAGGGCAGTGGCGGCTTTAGCTGATGAAAGTGCAATACTAGTGGTTTGCCATTCTGAGAGAACTTTGTCCATAGTAGATGGTGGGCTCAAATTAAGACTATAGGAGCGAGAGTATACAAAAGAGAAAGATCCTTTGAATATTGTAAATAATGTAGGAGTCATTTGAGAGCTTGCCAATGGGCAGAGCCGAGGGCCTTCATGAACCGGGAGAGAAACCCAGTACTCGCATAACAAATATCAGGTTGCATGCAAGTAATAGACACTACCAAACTACAAGAACATGAGAATATTAAGGCACATCGTTCATGCCCTTTGGTTGTGGGGGGCTGTTCTAAAAAGGCAAATTGGACACGGGAAGGGGTGTAGAGATAGGTCGACAAGAGGACATCCCATACTTGGACAATATTTCCTCGACAAATTTGGTTTGTGTGATAAACGGATTGTACCAAGGTGACGGTCCCCGAAGGACCTGAGCACATAAATAGCGACAATGAGAAAGACTTGGGGCCCGTGGCGGGCATGATTAAGCATGAAATTATGAAATTTGTGATACCACAGACATGGTGATTGTTTTTTAACCCATACAACGACTTATTTAGGCGACACACTTTGATAGGTTTTTTTGTGACCAAGGGGATATGCTCCATGAAGATGCTCACCCCAACCCCAAGAAAAGAAAATAATACATTGGGTATGATCAAAAACATTAGGAAACATAGGATCTTACATGGGTAGCTGCGTATTGGTGACTCGTTGTAATAAACTGATGTTAGGACTGTTACATGGTGGCTAGCTGACAGAATTAGGTAGGGTAGGTGAGAGTATGCATGGCGATAGAGCATAGTTGCGCAAGGAGGAGGGGTTTTTTTGGGTAGAGAGCCTTGTGTGAGAGCTTTGGTTTTTTGGAAGAAGAGTTTTCTTGAGAGAGCTAGTATATGGTTGTGAAGATAGCTGTGAAGTGGGTTAGCTTTTTGTGGGTTTGTTCTGCGTAGAAGGTGACGGGGAATGGTTGAGAAGACTTATATCTGTTCAGAGCAGGGGGTTGTCAGAGTGATTAAGGGTTTTGTGTGGGAGATTGTGTCCCAGAATCTCTTAGGGTGCACCACTGTTGGAACTTGGGCCAGATCGAGGATTGCTCCGGCATCTCCCAGTTGGCAGCCGTTTATATAGTTATTGATGATTTTGTTGAAGTTGAGGACATATATCTGCTTTCTTTCATTGTTATCTTTATGAGAGCTCTCTTGCTTTGTTGTGGTTTTCATTCATTTCCTCAATCCCGACTCTGAGAGTTTGTTATGTGTTGTACAGTCTTCTTTGAATACACAAATAATCAAGTTGTGTGAATTAAAGAGTTTTTTTTAAGTTTTGGTTCAATTCTGTGTTACCTAGATGGAGCTCTTTAGAAGACAAGGTGATAAGTGAAGAACTGTTTAAGGTTGAGTTTGTGTTGGGCCATTCAGCCTGAGTAGGGGTTCATTCTGAGTTCGCCAGACATTAGAGAAAGGTCAACAAGTTGTGCTGGGACCTTATTTTGATTTATTTCAGTTGAAAGGGAGTGATTCTGAGGTACAACTGATAGTTTTTGGAGTTGTCTTAGGACAACTATCAGAAGGCTTGGTTATCTTACAGGGTGTCTGTGTCAGCAGTCTGCCCCTGGTTAGCTGATAGTTTATGAGGATTGGTTTTGGTTGTGTTTAGGTGTTTTGAGGTTTATGTGGTGTTAGCTGACTCAAAGGAAAGTTTTTCTGTGTTAACTAGCCTAGTTTTTTTCTTCGCTCTCTGTCGACTTGCCTCGTAGCCCAGTATTCTCTCATTGCTCTTAGAGCTTCTTGCCTAATGTCATTTGAATTGACTATTGGTTGTGCATCCAGCTGAAAAATCTGATCATGTCCCCCATCATGTCAAACATTTTTAACTTCATGTTGGGTAGTTTCAACATCATGTTGAGAACTTTTAGCTTGGCTAGGATGGTGCCCAAGTAGTTGAAAATCCATCTCCTCCAAGTATCGGCCTAGAAAGACGTGATCAGAGCATGTTTTCGAGGCAACTTGCTATCCAAAGCCTCAACGTGTGCTTTGGGGGAGAGAGAGAGAGAGAGAGAGAGAGAGAGAGAGAGAGAGAGATAATGTCATTCGTATCACAAGTGGGAAAGGAAAGGAGTGGCTGAACGATGTGGGCCACTATGCTGGTGAAGCTGTTATGCGATAAGAAGACATGGGAGGGAAAAAACAAAGGCAATATTTTTTTTATAGAGAGCATGTCATTCGAATCACAAAAGGAGAGGAGCGGCTGAATGACATGGGCCATTGGGCTGGTGACGCTTATATGGGACAAGAAGACATGGAAGGGTAAAAATAAAGACAATATTTTTTTTTTGAAATCTTGAAAAATGTCCTCAAACCACCCTCAAAACCACTAGAAAAGAAGTGTCAATGACACCACTTTTTACTACCACCTAACCATGCTTCCACCCACCAACTAGCTAACAACAACCAGTGTACATATTTCCATTACATCTTTATACTAGTCAATGTGCAGTTACGAAATATAAGAGATGGCATCATTATTCGATCACGGCTGAGTTATATCCATGGTGGACTATTAACCGGTTGGTCCATTTACTATTACCCGACTGAGCCATGACTGTGGTGTTAAATCCGCCCGACTAGGGTGTTAAATGTGCCTGACATATGCTATTCAAATGGCATAAGGATGGCCATGAATATCATAAATTGCATCCAAATGGAACAAGGAAGCAAGAACCCCCACATTATTGTTCTAGGGTTTGCTCAGAAGTGTATTGAAACCATTTCACACGCGTAAGGTCCATAATTGTTACTTCTCATGATTTTTTGACAAGTTGATTAGTATGTACTAAAAGCTTAATCCATGAGATTAAGGTCTGATGTGGGAAAACCCTAAATCTCAAAAATGGATTCAAACAACTCAAGGAATCAATCAAATTATGCAAGAAGTGTAGCAATTAATCAATGATTCTGATGGAACCTCAAATTTGTGAATTGATGAAGAAGTAGCCTTCTTCTTGTGTCAATTTGTGAAGATTATTTTTGATTTTGTCCACTTCAATTGAGTTCCAAAATCCCCAAAAATCACCGAAGATTGCATCAATAACACTTACTTGAGCCTTCTTTGGAGATGCATTATTGTGACCAATGTGAGAAGTAGAAGCTCCAAGGTCCATGGAAATCAACAAATTTCGGTGCAGCCTCACGGATAGGAAATCATGAAGAATATGGCTAATGCTAAGCTTGTTAAGCTTAAATCAAGCTTAACCAAGCTTTAATGGCCTTCCAATGCTCCAAGAAATTACAAAAAATATGAGATAAACGAACATAGCCCCCACAGCATCCTCATGGCCTAAATCGCCACAAAGAGTATGCAATATGGGGCTTAAATGGGCCAAATGCTTGTTTAGGCATTATCTAAGCTTAAGCTAGGTCAAATACAAGCCCTAATGATCCCAAAACGGTCTGAAAATTGCGCAGACTACAGCAGCCTGGTGGGTAGAGAAAACTGTGTGAAATCGCCATCAAAAGAAACCAAATAACTCTTGAAATGTTGCCCATAGCTTGCCTAATCAAATCTGTAGGTTTTGGCAACATCTAATCTCATGATCAACTCACCAAATCTCTCACAGATCAAGCAAGAAAGAAGGAAAAGGAAAAATATTTTAATTAACACTAATCAAGATTAGTAAATCTCCCCCAATTTTGCTCCTAGCTTTTTCAAATTTTAGAGTGGCGACCCCAAAAATTGATCCCCATCAAACCCATGGCCCCCAAAAATTTAGAAATTAGATAAAGAAATGGGAATTTAACCAATCAAGGTCATCATATCCATTTTCTTGATCAAGAAAATCAAGAACATGCAAAAAAATCCAGAAAAATACAAAAAATTCAAGAAAAAAAGGATCAAAACAAGAGCTCTGATACCATTGCAAGAAGAAGGCCCACTCATCTCATATAGTATTGGTCACCATCCTAGAATCTCATGTGGGAGAAACTCGGCATGGAAGCTTGCTCAAGGCAAGGGGATAACCATATGGGCATGTAGTATCAAAGATATGAAAAGGTATACAAACTATCCCATAAGTGACTTATATAGTCACTTACTCCTAGGACCTTTCACACATGGGCTACCCATAAACCCAAGTCTATGCCCCATATCATGTGCCTAGGTCCTCATCCGACATGTGCACATAATTTTCTACATTACAACTGAGTCTTTCTTTTTCTCCTTCTCCAGCCATTTCCTACACTCATCAATTTAGGGACTAGGTTTCCTGCAATAGTTGCATTTTCCCTTTTCCTTTGGCTTGTCGCCTTCCTTGTATGTAGGCTTGCCTGATGACTCTAATTTCGGCTTGTAACCAACTTGAGAAAAGGATTTATCTTTGCCTCTTTGTTGACTGATAGCAAAAGCATGATCTCCTGTATGCTTGACAAATCTATTTTTCGTGGATTGCTCTTCTTGCAAGAGCACAAAAACTAACTCCTCAGACTTCAAGGAATTTGGATTACCTTTCATCATGAGTTTGATGGTAGAAGCAAAACCTTGATATGAGTCCAACAACGCATTCAAGACAATAGGCACTAATGAACTTTCAAGATATACTTCATCAACATTGGCCAACTACTTATTAAAATCCTTGATTTTTGTAAGGAAACTATCCATGGAGTCTGCCTCATCCGTATGCTCTGACTCTAATTCCTTGTGTATATAAGCAACACGTGTTTCATTACGTACCTGGTATAATGACCCGAGTGTATCCCAAGAATGTTTAGTAGTCCTACATGAATAAATGTGAGGAATGATACTCCCTGACAAAAAGCAAGTAATGCATGTGCCTGCGCATCTCTTCCATCCCACTTTGTTTGTTCATGCATAGGAGGTATGCTATGTTGTGGTAATGCACCATGTAAAACTGAGCCCGTGTCTATAAATGTGTCTTTTATATCATGTTCATCAGAGGAACCAAGACATTTCTTAGTACCGACCACAACATTCCACAACGCTTTGTCTACCAATACATGCCGCATCATGCAGGACCATAAGGGGTAGTTAGTCCTATTATCTTGAGTGTGGGTAACATCTGAATTACATCACTATCTGCCATTTCTGATAATACCCAAGCAAGTAATCATGTAACCTACAAAGTGCTCAGTGCTCCTCTGCCAAGGTGGCTGCGTAATGAGGCCATTGACAATGGAGACTTGCAAGGTGTATAAAAGAAATGCAGAATATAGTTTGTAGAAGCTTTACTCGAACTTGCACAAATTGATGTCACTGAAGTGAGCCCGTAGATAAGATCTAGTGTGGTGATTTTTTTAATGGTTTCTCATGTATTTGTACACTTCTCTCTGTAGCAAATCAAACAAAACTACTCAAAAACCCAATGAAGAATAGTGCAAATCCAGTCCCCAAAGATGTCTGTAAAAAATCAAAAACAGCGTGAATGGCCCCCAAAACACTCCTAGAATGAAAATTTAGTACAAAGTCCTCTTTCTTCTCCCAGAAGGGCCCCTTGTTGATGTGATCCAAGAAGACATGCAACTCAGGGTGAAGGATACATAGCAGCGCAGGGGCGAGGAGCGTATGCTCTGATACCAAATGTTGGAAATAGGGTTGTAGGAATGCACACACACATAGTGGAGAAGCTCAAGCGAGCACACAATGAGATGATAGATAGATAATGAATGTGTGTTGTACAAAGATGACAAGTATACCCCAAGATGCTTGTATACTAGCACGGGGGAAAAAACCTCCCAAAGAGGAAAAAGTGCCCTGACTCTGGTCCTAGTGTATTCACACACATCACTACCAAATATGGCTACATACTTGTCCTCATAAATCTTAGCCAACATCATAACTTCACTCAAGCTTGAGGGTCATTAAGCTTTGGCATCCGCCCTTATGTTCCTTTTGTAGCCCTTTGACAAAGGGCTACAAAGACAAAGTAAGATAAGGGTGGGTGCCTTTCACCTTTAAAGATAGCTTCAAAAATTGTAAAGTTGTTCCAAATCATACTGTTGAGCGAGTAGATTCTCCTTTTAAAGCTTTGAGGTGAATATGTCACATATTTCCTCCTTGAAGGCATCCTTTTGAAGTGATCACATAGTTGTTGGTGCTAAGATGTTGCCATTGAGTGTGAGCATAACCCTCAAGATGAAAAGTGGCATAGTACACTTGGCCCTCTCCATACAAGGATTGAGTTCAAAGTACAAGTCCATCTCGTTGGCCCATTCCTCAAACTCCTTGTTTGTATTGCCTTCACCATTGAGCTTTTTCAACACTACCTTGTCTTTGATGTCCTTACACTTATCTTCATGGTCTCAATGGGTAGGAGCATTATGTATTCTTGGATGTTGGCTTACATTAATCCTTTCTCCAATTGCTCCAAAGCATTGTCTATCGGCTCAATCACTACACCTTTTCTTTTGTTTCTTTGCGACGCACCATTGGAGGGAATGTAGGTGGGAGATTCTCCTTGTTTACAAACCTTCCTTTGGGAAGAAGTAGATGTGACATGAGGATTGAATCCCATATTTACACGGTCATTCCTTCTTGGCATCTCATGTATGAAAGCGGCCTCAACATGGTTGGAGGGTGGGGATTGCAAGGAATGCAAGCCATCATGCAAATGATCAAAACTCTTCACCATAGTGTCCATCATACCTTACACTATTGCCATCATTGCTTTCATTTCTGGTTGTAATGATGCCACTTGTCCACTTTCATTTCTGGGCCATTGAGTCACTTCACTGGTTTTATGAACATCATCATTTGTCTCTTGTGCAAGCTCATCCACATGTGCTTCATCATTGGTTTACTCTTCCATGAGCATTTGTTGTAATTGTGCTTTGGATGGGCGTCCCGAGTTTACCAATAGTACTTGCTTGCAAACACTAAAGTGGTTGTAACTTGAGCCTCCAATATTGGAATTTGGAACTTTTTAGTTTAAAGGTATGCTATCGAATAGCTATTTCAAGCTATGTAAGTGGCTCCAAAATAGCCTGTCCATTTTGGACTAAATTAGGGTTTTGTACCCTGCTGGTAAGTGGTTAAAAAACTACCAAAAATGTCAATTTGATCATAATTTGACCAAACAAAATCCAAATTTAGTAATCTATAGCTTTTCGTGTTTGCGATGATGAGATGAATGCATGTGCCACTCTAGATCACACTTTCTACATGTGCTATACCTCTCTGTTTTGGGATTTGTGTCCCACTTTCTAGTACACTACTCAAACGGACTCTGATGGGGGTGTTCTTCACATTGACACGTAGGTCTTGGAGAGTAGGTCAATGATCTTTAATTACATATTTGAAAAAGTCAAAACTCCTTTGACTAGAGTTGACAATGCAAAAAGTCAAGTCTCACTTTTGATCAGCTTTCACCAACCCGATTTGACATGGTTGATGGCTCATCTTGTAGGTCTTCTTGAGTACATTGCAAGGGTGCAATTGCTTTGAATGCAAAAAATAGGGTTTATGACTGAATCGAGCTTTCATGACCAACTCCATGTGACCTTTTGGGGATGAATTTTAGCAGCATCTCCTTTGTATTTGGAGTTTAATCTCAATACCAAAGAGTGCCCTTAGCTATTTGTAATAATCCAATGCCGATAGCCAAGTGTTTTCCCAATGATTTGGCATCAAAACATATCATGCATACCCAATGTCATGCATCTTCATGTCATTGCATGCATCAATACATGTAGCCTTTACAATTTGTAATGCCATAAGTATGTTGGTGTAGGAGATTGATATCAAATGCAGCCCTAGTAATTAAGAGAAATCATCACCAACATCATAGGTGTTTTGGAAGTGATAATGGTCATCATTGCATGCTTATAAGCAATAAAGAAGTCTTAAAATGCATAGTAAAGTGATTAAACAAACCTCCATGGTACATGTTTACCCTCAAGAAAGCTAGGGTTTGCAGGAAAATGGCCAAAAATGATGCATGAAAATTATAGCACTTTTTGATATGGGAAAAACGATAAAAATAAGCCCAAACTCATCCCATATGGCTAATTTTACTCTCACAATGACCAAGAAAATTGACAAAATGCATTTTCTCAAGATTCTCGGCAAGATTAAGAGAAAATTAGAGAATTAATTTTTAAATTTAGAAAAATCATAAAATTAATGAAAATGGATCAAATCAAGAGCTTTGATACTACTGCAAGAAGGAGATGCACTCAATTAAGATGGAGTACATCTTTGCACTCATGCTTGAAGTACCACAATGCTAGGCTATAGAAAGCTCATTAGGAAAGTAAAAATTATTATTTCTTGTTAGTTGTAATTAGGGAAACCATATTCACTTGTATACCATGGCCCCTTTTCATAGTACACTTATTATTGTCCATGACCATAGTCCCAATTTCTAAGGCATTATTTACATGGCCCATGGCCTCTACATTACACCTCAACATCCTTCATGGAGCTTGTTACTTCACCAAGGTAGATTTAAAGTCAAGATACTATTAAATCACAATTAAATAAGAAGGCATACTGAAGATTGCTTTTAATTCAAGATATGGTCACTATAAATTTCTTGTTATTCCATTTATATTAACCAATGCTTCTGGAACTTCTAACAGATTGATGGGCCAATGTGTACCAAGAATATCTACATGATTTCATTCTTTTCTTCTTTGATGATTTTTGGTGTGTTACAAGATTAAAGCAGAACATGAGTACCATGTCCGAAGAGCTTTGGAAATTCTAAGGAAAAACTAGTTGTATGCTCAAAAGAGTAAGCGTGTTCTTTTTTGTTGATAGACTCACTTACTTGGGATTTGTGATCGCTGAAGACGGAATCACTCTTAATATAGAAAAAGTTAAAGCCAAGATTCATTAGACAACCAGCCCAAAAACAATTCGGAAAGTCCGTGTATTTTTAGGCTTAACTGGATGGTGCAAAATTTTTATTAAGGATTATGCTAAAGTAGCTGCACCTCTTATTGGAATACTTAAGAAGGACTTTCAAATGGATCCGTGAGCTTCAATTTATCTTTGACAAGTTAAAGGTTATCGTGGCCTACCTTTCCCATTTTAAGCCTCCATGACTTCTCCAAACCTTTTGTGGTGGTGGTAGTGGATAGGCCATTGGTGGAGTCTTAATATAAGAAGGTCATCCCATAGCTCATGAATGTAGGAAAATTGACCCTATGATCAAAACTACCCAACCCATGATTTGGAGCTGCTAGCTACCATCCATGCTCTCTAACTTTGGAGACGTTATCTATTAGGGAACAAATGTCACTTGGTCACAGAACATAAAAGCCCAAAATGGATCTTTAAGACAACTCAAGTCCATTAGAAGAGTTACACTAATCTAAAGAGATCTTCATTAGAACTTTTGAAGAAGGTGGCATGGCATTTCTCAGAATCAAACCCAAGCAAAGTACCTTAGTATTAGGCAAATTTAAGAAGTTGGCAAACAATCAGATATTGTGGCCCATATGTGGTAATAAGAAAAGTAGGAGAACATGTACACAAATTTTTGCTACCTCCTCATCTCTGAATCTTTAATGTGTTCCATGTCAGTCTACTAAAACATTATATTCATGACAAAACTCATGTATTTAGTGATGAGCATATTGACCTTAGTAGTAAGTCGATGTTTCACACTGAACCTCAGAGGAAATTGGATATGCGAGAGAAGCCTCTAAGGAACACGACCACCGTGAAGCTCTTATTTAGTGGAAGCATTACCTAGTTGAGGATGCTACTTGGG
This sequence comes from Cibotium barometz, assembly GCF_041138505.1. Classification (NCBI taxonomy): domain Eukaryota; kingdom Viridiplantae; phylum Streptophyta; class Polypodiopsida; order Cyatheales; family Cibotiaceae; genus Cibotium; species Cibotium barometz. The sequence goes on along the minus strand of NC_141075.1, from coordinate 38,039,116 downwards.
AACAGTTGGACAAGATCTGCTAAAAAATTTCCTTCTTTGTCGAGATGAGGACAGCTCGATTTCTTTTAGTCGAGGAGTTTGTAAGGTGCCATTACCCTAACCTATCACTGTGGTAATTCTCTTAATGTGAAAGTAAAAGGTGAATTTAAAAGTATAAATTTTAATTTTGAGAAAGCTAACTAGCTCAAATGAAAATTTACATCTTCTTACAAGGCTCACCGGAGAGGACTTCAATTGAGCTTGACTCCATCAACTGGCTACCATGGTAGGGTTTGTTCTTGTAATAATTTGAGAATATGTGTGTGTGTGAAATTGCAAGAAGTAGATATTTAAAAATTTCTGTGTGTATAAGAAACTATGGTTGAAATACTTTTTTATTAAAAAATTGAGCAAGTTAGCTACCTCAGTTGTTATGTTTTAGCTAATGTAAACTAACTGACAAAATTAGCATGTTGAGGTATATAGTTTGGTGCAATCTATAAATAGTAATTTTGGAAATCTTTTGAGCCCCTTATAAATTTATCGATACGCTTTACCGGGAATGAATTTGAAAAAGGGATCCACAAATAAATTTACATAGCTCCTCTTCCTCGAATATTGAAAAAATCTTGGCTCATGCCCATAAACTTAGATAAGGTAGTGTTTGTTAAACTAAGGAGACCCTTGATCTTGACCTAAATTAAAGAGATTATTTGGCATTATACCTTAAAATAATTAAAGTAAGTATTCAGGTTGACACCTTGGTTGGGAAAATAAGAGGTAAAATTAAATAAAATGATAGTTATCATTTTGGCAAGGTGAGTAGGGAGCTGACAAGTGTCCCCCTTGCCTTCATGATGGGAATGATGGCTGGAACTTGGGCCAGATCGAGGATTGCTCAGGCATCTCCCAGTTGACAACCGTTTATATGGTTGCTGATGATTTTATTGAAGTTGAGGACATATATCTACTTTCTTTCATTGTTATCTTTATGAGAGCTCTCTTGCTTTATTGTGGTTTTCATTCATTTGCTCAACCCCGACTTTGAGAGTTTGTTATGTGTTGTACAGTCTTCTGTGAATACACAAATAATCAAGTTGCGTGAATTAAAGCATTTTTCTTTAGTTTTGGTTCAATTTTGTGTTGCCTAGATGGAGCTCTTTAGAAGACAAGGCGATAAGTGAAGAACTATTTAAGGTTGAGTTTGTGTTGGGCCATTCAGCCTGTAGGGGTTCATTCTAAGTTAGCCAGACATTAGAAAGGTCAACAATGAAAAGATGCAGGGGGGAAGAGAGCTTGAGCTCTTGCAAGCACACACACACACTCACAAAACCCTAATAGAGAACACACAAGGTGAGAGGCTGAAAATCTTCTTCTTCTCTACTCAACACTCAACACACCATATACAAGAATAAGAGTACACACCATATGAAAGGTACTCAACCAAATACATACACGGGTTCTCTATAATGTGAACCCGACTAAATGAGCTGGCGCTATAACTATGCCAGTCTCTAGAATGGCCGTCACACAGCCTGTCATCCCACTGGCCGCATATCACCCAAGATCTCACCAACCATGCCAGTGGTGTAAGTGTGGGGCCTATCCCCCAGGCGGGTCATCAGTGTCCATCGCCTCACTAGACGAGCTCGATATCTCAACACTCCCCCTCGAGCTCAACTCCATCTCATGTACACCAAGCGAAGCCCTGAATCTGCGGAGCTTCTCTGTACCCAATGCTTTGGTGAAGATGTCAGCTAACTGATCTTCTATGCTGACATAAACAAGGTCAAGGTCTCCTGCCAAGACCTTCTCTCTGACGAAGTGGTAGTGGACCTCTATGTGCTTCGTACGAGCATGAAAGACTGGGTTCCTGGCCAACTGTATACTGCTAATGTTGTCACAGAAAATGACAACTTGTCTATCCTCCGATAGACCCAAATCTGCAAGTAGCTTCCTCAACCAAGCTACCTCACATGCTGCCATAGCAGCTCCTCTGTACTCGGCCTCCGTACTCGATAGAGCAACCGTAGGCTGCTTCTTGCTGCTCCAAGTCACAGCAGCACTCCCCAAAGAAAACATGAATCCACTAGTAGATCTTCTATCTGAGATACTACCAGCCCAATCAGCATCTGTGTACCCATGTACACATATCTCTGTCCCAGTCTCATAGAATAGTCCACAATGCAAAGTAGACCTCACATACCTCAGTATGCGTCTCACTGCATCCAAATGCGGTTTCCGTGGAACCTGCATAAGCTGACTCACCAACCCAACAGCATAGCTCAAATCTGGTCTGGTGATCGTCATGTAGATCAAACTTCCTACTATGCTCCTGTACATAGTAGGATCCTCCAAGATCTCTCCTGAATCTGCACTCAACTTGCCATTATGATCCAATGGCACAGAAATAGACTTACAGCCTGTCATACCATACTTGGACAACATGTTCAAGCCATACTGTCTCTGCAGTAATCCAATACCATGTGGTGACCTAATCACCTCAATGCCCAAGAAATATCTGAGCTCCCCCAGATCCTTCATCTCAAACTTCTGTCTAAGCAAGATCTTTACATCAAAGATCTCTGCATCATGGTCCCCCGTAATGATCAAGTCATCTACATAGATGACAACAAGCACAACTCCTCTATCACCATGTCTCACATACAATGAGAAATCTGCATTGGCTACATGAAAGCCAATAGTGACAAGATATTCAGAAATCTTGTCAGACCATGCTCTTGGTGCTTGCTTTAAGCCATACAAGGCTTTCTTCAACCTGCAAACATGCTCGGGGTGACCCACATCCTCATAACCAGGTGGCTGCAACATATACACCTCTTCTTGCAAATCCCCATGCAAGAATGCATTCTTTACATCCATCTGATGTAAAGACCATTGCTTTGACGCAGCCACTGCTATCACAACTCTCACCGTTGCCATCTTGGCAACTGGGCTGAAAGTTTCCTCATAATCAATCCCATATGTCTGCGCATATCCTTTGGCTACCAATCTAGCCTTGTACCTGTTTATGCTTCCATCACTGTTATGTTTAACTTTGTACACCCACTTGCATCCAATGGCTTTCTTGCCTTCAGGCAATTGCACTAAATCCCAAGTTTCATTTTCATATAGTGCATCCATCTCCTCATCCATAGCTTTCTCCCAACACACATTTCCAACAGCCTCATCAATGCATGTGGGCTCTACAACCTGCACAACTTTTGCCATATATGCATAATGATGTGCCACATAACCATCATATGTAAATCTCTGCACAGGGTTCTTCACTCTCCCTGATCTTCGCAGCTTTTCATTCATGGCCTCCATAGCCTTCTTTACACCAGGTGTTCTCATAGCTGGGATCCCAAGCTCCTCATCAAGGCTCATATCTGAGCCACTAGACTCTCCATCAACATGAGAATGCCCTGCAGAAATGTCAGGCATACCAAGGGGCTCAACCACTTTCTCTTTTCCTTTACGTGATGTACTAATCACATTTGCAGGGCTGGTATTATGACGCAGCCTGCCACTCCATGGTCTATCAACAGACCCACTAGATGAGGACTCTCCTGGTCCACTCAAAGACTATGATTGCTGACCTGCATTCTGTGCAACCACACTTCCACTCACATCAGCCCCAACAGTTTCTTTTTCAGCAGCATACCAGCTGCTCATCTCATCAAACACAACATCCCTGCTTACCCTCAGCTCACGTGTAGCAGGGTTATAACACCTGTATCCCTTTTGCTCAAGGGAATATCCACTAAACACACATTTTTCAGCTTTCGGATCCAGCTTAGTTCTTAGCTCATCTGGCACATGCACATATGCAATGCATCCAAAGACTTTCAGATGAGATAAATCTAGTTTTCTGCCAGTAAACTTCTCCTCTGGAGTTACATCATGTATGGCTGCAGTTGGAGTCCTGTTCATGATGTATACTGCTGTAGAAACAGCCTCAGCCCAATAGCAATGTGGCATATTCTTCTCTTCCATCAATGCTCGCGCAATCTCAGCAATGTGCCTGTTTTTCCGCTCAGCAACTCCATTTTGCTGCAGAGTGTATCTGCATGTGTACTGTCTCCGAATACCATTCTTCTTCAAATATTCAGAGAACTCATTGGAGAAGTACTCTCCCCCTCCATCTGACCTTAGGCACTTTACATATTTCCCTGTTTGCTTTTCAACCAAAAATCTGAAATTTTGAAAGTGAGTGAACACCTCACTCTTCTCCTTCATGAAATATACCCACACTTTCCTTGTGTGGTCATCAATGAAAGTCACATAATACCTGTAGCCTCCCATAGATATGGTCTTTGTAGGACCCCATACATCTGAATGCACAACATCTAGTGCATTTCTGCTCACATATCTGTTACGTGGAAACACATGCTTTGTTTGCTTCCCAAATTGGCATGCTTCACATATTTTCTGCATACCTTCCACTTTAAATTTTGGCAGCCCTGTTACAATTCCTTTTGTCTGCATAGACTTCAATCTCTGCACATTTACATGTCCAATTCTTTTATGCCATATGTCTGTGTCTGCAACAACTCCTGAACCATTTGCAAACATCGCAGCACTCATTTCAGGCATATCTACATCCAACGTAAACATTCTGCCCACTCTGTTGCCTTTTGCAACCAACTTGCACTTGTCTTTGAAGTCTTCGACATAACATCCATCAGGGTTAAACCGAACCTGCAAACCCTGCTCAATCATCTGGCCAACTGAAACCAGATTCTTTGTTATGTTCGGTACATGAAGTACATCTGCAAGGTACTTCACTTTGCCATCCTGCATAGATAATGGCACATCTCCAACGTGGGCAATTGGATGAGCAGTGTCATCCCCTGTTTCCACAAAACCTGGTCTTTCCGGGTTCTTCATCTCCTTGAACCACTCCCCATGACTCGTCATGTGGTTCGAAGCGCCTGAATCCACATACCATACATTATCTTTTTGTGCTGCATCAACATTTTCAGACATGGCATTCACGACATGCTGCATAACAAACAACCTCTCATTATCCTCATTATTTCTGCTTGAGGATGCATAGTTGTTTTGCTGCACTTTCCCATTTTGCATGTCAGCTTGCTTTTTATAACATTCTGCCTGCACATGTCCAGGCTTACCACAATAATAGCATTCACGTGCATCATTGTATTGCCTTTGCCAATTTCCACGGCCTCTTTGACTCCCCCTGCCTCTGAATCTGCCTCTTCCACCTGCGTGTTGTTGTTGTTGTTGATTCTGGGACTATTGTTGTTGTTGCTGCTGCTGCTGGCCATAATTCTGATTACCTGTTCGGCCACCTCCTTGACCGCGTCCACGGCCTCCTCTACCTCGTCCTCTTCCTGAACTCGTGTAGAAGGCCTGTTGCTCTGAACTGTTTTTGCTTTGTGAAGACTGTTGGTCTTCACCCAAGTTCTTCTCTTCGATAATCAGCATAGACACCAAATCTGTAAAGTTGGGAATGTTTTCCCGAGTCTGAATAGACGTCTTGAACGCCTTGTATTGTGGCCCGAGACCACGTAGACAGACTTCCACCTTGTCATCATCATCTACTGACACACCAATAGATGCAAGGGATTCCACAATGCCCTTTATCTTCAATGCATAGTCATTCACAGACATGCTCTTTTTCTCCACAGTATGAAGTTCATTCTTCAACTGTATCTTACGTGCCTTGGTATTTGTTTCATAAAGCTTTACCAAGGTGTCCCACGCCTCCTTGGGGGACTTGGCATCCTGAATATGCCCAATCATGGTGTCATGTATACTAATGGAGAGCCAATACATAACCTTCCTGGCTCCTTGGTTCCATTCTTTAAACTCTTTCACATCTGCAGCAGTCGGATTTATATCCAGTATCTCCGGTGCCTCTTCATGCTCACCTTCTATGTAGTCCCAATAACCTTTTCCCATCAGGAAATTCGTCAACCTGAACCTCCAAGCATGGAAGTTATTCTTATCCAGCTTCTCAGCCACAATCTGAGTTATCCCATCATTTGACATCTTGCCAAACACACAACTTTACCAGAAACTGCACTCTGGTTTTTCCGCACAAATGTTGTATTTTCTGCACAGCGGTACTGCAGTCCACTCAAATGTCACAACCAGTGATCTCAATGTGCATATATACACCCAATGGCAACTGTAGACCTCTTTGCAGCACCCACAGTGTCTGCACAGTCAATTTGTCTTCCTGCAGTTCTTAAAACAGAGTTCTGCAGAGAATCGATGACTTACCCGCAGTGCTCGAAATCGCCTGCTTTCTGAAAAACGGAGGTCCAGACGCGCCCGAAACGCGTTTTCGGCCCGAAAATTTTAGTCCAAAGGACTGTATAGTTGCCCTATAGCTTCACTCCCGCGAAGAAAGCTCCTCAATCAGAGATCGTTTGCCGGTGCCTCCCGTAGAGCTCCCGACAAGGGTGTAGTCACCAACACAATAGGGAAGAGTAGTTGAAGCTCTTACCCTCGTACCGCTTCCTGTGGTTCTCTTGCTTGCAGCTCAGCCCTTAGCACGAACCAGGCTCTGATACCATGAAAGGATGCAGGGGGGAAGAGAGCTTGAGCTCTTGCAAGTACACACACACACTCACAAAACCCTAATAGAGAACACACAAGGTGAGAGGCTGAAAATCCTCTTCTTCTCTACTCAACACTCAACACACCATATACAAGAATAAGAGTACACACCATATGAAAGGTACTCAACCAAATACATACACGGGTTCTCTATAATGTGAACCCGACTAAATGAGCTGGCGCTATAACTATGCCAGTCTCTAGAATGGCCGTCACACAGCCTGTCATCCCACTGGCCGCATATCACCCAAGATCTCACCAACCATGCCAGTGGTGTAAGTGTGGGGCCTATCCCCCAGGCGGGTCATCAGTGTCCACCGCCTCACTAGACGAGCTCGATATCTCAACAAACAAGTTGTGCTGGGATCTTATTTTGATTTATTTGAGTTGAAAGGGAGTGATTATGAGGAACAACTGATAGTTTTTGGAGTTGTCTCAGGATAACTATCAGAAGGCTTGGTTATCTTACAGGGTGTATGTGTCAGTAGTCTAACCCTAGTGGTTAGCTGATAGTTCATGAGGATTGGTTTTGGTTGTGTTTAGGTGTTTTGAGGTCCCTCTGGTGTTAGCTGACTCTCTAAGGAAAGTTTTTCTGTGTTAGCTATGTTAGTTTTTCTCTTCGCTCTCTGTCGATGCTCCCTTTGCCTCGTAGCCCAGTATTCTCTCATTTCTCTTAGAGCTTCTTGCCTAATGTCATTTGAATTGACTATTGGTTGTGCATCCAGCTAAAAAATCTGATCATGTCCCCTATCATGTTAAACATTTTCAACTTCATGTTGGGCAGTTTCAACATCATGTTGAGAACTTTTAGCTTGGCTAGGATGGTGTCCAAGTAGCTGAAAATCCATCTCCTCCAAGTATTGGCCTAGAAAGACGTGATCAAAGCATGTTTTCGAGGCAACTTGCTATCCAAAGCCTCAATGTGTGCTTTGGGGGGGGGGGGGAGAGAGAGAGAGAGAGAGAGAGAGTGAGTGAGAGAGAGAGAGAGAGAGAGAGAGAGAATGTCATTCGAATCACAAGTGGGAAAGGAGAGGAGTGGCTGAATGACGTGGGCCACTACGCTGGTGAAGCTGTTATGTGATAAGAAGACATGGGAGGGAAAAAACAAATACAATTTTTTTTGTATAGAGAGCATATCATTCGAATCACAAAAGGAGAGGAGTGGCTGAATGACATGGGCCATTGGGCTGGTGACGCTTATATGGGACAAGAAGACATGGGAGGAAAAAAACAAAGACAATAATTTTTTTTTGAAATCTTGAAGAATGTCCTCAAACCACCCTCAGAACCACTAGAAAAGAAGTGTCAATGACACCACTTTTTGCTACCACCTAACCATGCTTCCACCCAACTAGCTAACAACAACCAGTGTACATACTTCCATTACATCTTTATACTACTCAATGTGCAGTTTACGAAATATAAGAGATGGCATCATTATCTGATCACAGCTGAGTTATATCCATGATGGCCTATTAACCGATTGGGAGAATGGCACCACTACCATTCTTACTTGAATGGAAGGGAGAATGGAAGTGGTTCCATTCCCCCCCTTGAACAAAAGGGGAGAATGGTAGTGGTGCCATTATCCTCCTCAATAATCAAGGTGATGGGATGCCTTGAGAATGGCAGCTCTTCCTTGAATGTAAGGGGGAATGGCAATGGTTCCATTATACCCCTCAAGATGATAGTATGGGAGGCCTTGAGAATGGCATTGGTGCCATTCTTCCATTTTAGGTAATGGAAGGCCCTAAGAATGGCAGTGGTGCCATTCTCCACTTAAATCAAGTTGATGGGAGGCTTAGGATTGGCATCACTCCAATTATACTTTGAATATAAGGGGAAATGGCACCACTACCATCCTGCCTTGAATGTAAGGGGAAATGGCACCACTGCCATCCTGCCTTGAATGTAAAGGGGAACTATTACTCGATTGAGCCATGACTGTGGTGTTAAATCCGCCCGATTAGGGTGTGAAATGTGCCTGACTGGTCAATGACTTTGGCATTCTGGCTTGCCGGTTGTTCGACGGCCCTAACATTGGGCATTGGTTTCTCTTCAGGAAAGATGTGGCTGTAGAGTTGGAAGGTGAAGACCTGGTTGGTAATGGCATAGCCTTGGGTTGATCCGATGTTGAGGCTTCATACTTATAGCATTCCAGTGCTAAGTGTTGTAGCATAGTTGTAATGTGCATGGAGTGTAAGGGTGTAGAGTTAGTGGAGACACTCCTTGTGGCCCATTCTATAGTGCATTAGGTAGCTTTCATCCATGCTCGACCAAGAATGACTTGTTCCTTCATTGTCCCAGTAGGCATGCCCAAAAAATCACTCACCTAGGGCTCGTTTGTACCATAGATGATAGTTTTTAGAATGCCTAGTACTTTGGTATTCTTGTTATTGTTACCTTTTACTCTCAAAGGAGAAGTTAGCAATTGGGGCTTTCCCAATTGGTTCCATACATTAAAAGAGAGTAAATTGTGACTTGCTCTAGTATTAAATAATGCATTGTAGAGCACTTTACCATAATGACTAGGTAACGATTTGAAAGAGAGTAGGCATGCCCAAAAAATCACTCACCTAGGGCTCGTTTGTACCATAGATGATAGTTTTTAGAATGCCTGGTACTTTGGTATTCTTGTTATTGTTACCTTTTACTCTCAAAGGAGAAGTTAGCAATTGAGGCTTTCCCAATTGGTTCCATACATTAAAAGAGAGTAAATTGTGACTTGCTCCAGTATCAAATAATGCATTGTAGAGCACTTTACCATAATGACTAGGTAACGATTTGAAAGGGATAACCAAAGGAGCGCGCCCAAGTGTTTTTTGACACGATCTTTCACTCAAATTCAATTTGCATTTTGAGGTGCAATGTGATCTTTTGTTTCTCTAGCAACCTCTTCTACATAAGCTTGTGTAGTTTTAAGATTTCTTCGTGTCGCTGCTGTCGAAGTTTGATTTGTCAAGCTTGAGCTTCCTCTCGAGCTTGAACTTTCTTCTGAGTAGCATGTTATTTCTTCTGAGTAGCTTGAACTTTCTTCTGAGTAGCTTGAACATTCTTTTGATTAGCCTATTCTTTTGTGGCTTTCTTATCATGGGTAGCACATAATGCTTTCTTAGTGTGAGAGGAACATAGTATTTTTTTTAATTTACTTCCATTTAAGAAGCTAGTAGTTTCAACTCCATCTAGAGTTTCCATATGTATTGTCCCTTAGGGCGTAATCTTGCATACCCTAAATGGTATTTTCCCCATATATTTAAGCTTTTTCTTTTCAGTTTTTGGGCCTTGTACATAAATGAAATATCTCCAACGTTTCCTTATCTTTGACATATTTGTCAAACAACTTTTTCCTTTTGTTTTTCTGAAAATTAGCATAGTTTGCATTGCTAGTTGTCTCTCCTCCTTAAGTCGTTCCAGACTTGAGTAAACATTCAGCTAACTCATTGCCCCCAAGATTTTTAGTTACATCCACTCTTAAGATGGATACCATGAACTTCCAAGGCATCACTACCTCAAGCCCATAAACCATCTTAAAGTGTGTGCACCCAATCGCAACCTTGTATGTAGTGCGATAGGCCCATAAAGTTGCTGTGAGTTTAAGCTCCCAGTCAATGCATCAAGCTTTTGCTGTCTTAGTAAGTATAGATATTAAGACCTTGTTTGTGCTCTTTGCTTGACCATTGGCCTGTGGGTAATAGGCCATTGACTTGTGATGTGAGATCATGAGAATGCTAGTGAGATATTTGATCACATCATTGATAACATGACTCCCTTGATCACTAATACTTGGTTAAATAGTCTACCACTACCCATTGGATGTATGTGACCAATCACAAGGTCTACTCTAAGGATTGAGTCTACCACTACCCATTGGATGTACGTGACCAGTCACAAGGTCTACTCTAAGGATTGAGTCATCAAATTGTAGGTAGACATATGGGTTTTAGACCAATCATGGAACATTTTAGCTTCATGCATAAATGGTCTTCCTAAGATCATTTTATAATAATTAGGTTACTTGGAAAAGTCTATCACAATGAATGTATTCAACACCTTGATCTTAAGGTTACATAACATTCCCATTGGTTGAGTAACAGTACCATCATCCATTTTAACCACAATGTATGAGACTTCAAACCTAGGTTTGGCCATTTTTTCCCAACATTTTTTGGTGATTATACTGACTCCTACACCACAATCAAGGAATCCTATTACTATGATGCCCTTGGCAGTGATTGGTAGTAATACGTTGGATTCATCACCTTCAAAGTGTTGACCCAATTTATTCAATAGAAATTTGACCATTGATTTGGCATACTCATCCTCTACTTGGGTTCTTAGATCTTCTATGACTTGAGTTAATGAAATCCTGTAATAGGGTTGAGTCTTGTAGGTTTCCGCAAATGGTGGTAGTCCTACATTGAGTTCTCCATTTAAGAGAGATTTCAATGCTCTAAAGAGTTTAGGATCTCCACACATTTGTGTCCAATTCTTTGGATCCCTTAATCATTAGATTATCCTCTAGTTGAATGGCAATATTTGTGACTTCATCCCATGTGGTGATACCTCTAATTACTAAGCCATTATAGATCTCCTCATGTTAAGCCCATGATGAATCTATCAAGCAAGTGGTTATTGGTAAAACATTCATCCCATGTGGTGATACCTCTAATTACTAAGCCATTATAGATCTCCACATGTTTAAGCCCATGGATGAATCTATCAGGTTATTGGTAAAACATTCATGCAAAGCACAACGAGAGTTTAAATGCTTGAGTTGACTAATGAACTCCCTATCCGACTCTTCCTCTTCTCTCTCTTCCTTATGCCGTTGTTGGGGCTACAGTCCACAATGTTTCCTCATGCATAAATTGCTTCAAGAACAATCTCCTAAGCACTTCAAAGTTTAAACATTCCTCAAACCTGAGAGTTCTAAATCAATCCCCTGCCTTCCCATATCTAGGGTTATACTGAAAGCATTGGTTTTGTCAGTCTCATTACATTTTGCAAGGGCCTAAAAAACTTTATCAAACACTATCTTCATCTTGGAACAAGCACACTAAGGGGTAGCGGGTGGACATTTTTGCAGTAGAAATCATAGCTAAGAAAATACTCCAATTGGGGTATGATGGTCAAAGATCTTTAAGGATTCTACCCTCTTTGTTAAAGGTTATTGATAAGAACCAATGTTATGTCAAACCGCAAAGGAAGGACATGAGGTCCTTACATCCTGTTCGAGTAGACCGACCTTTTGAAAAATGGGGTCTAGATTATGTTGAACCAATTAGTCCTACTGCACACAAGAGGAACACAAGCAAGATATATCATTGTTGCACATATTACATTACCAAATGGGCTGAAGTAAAAGCTTCAAGGAAGGCAAATGCTTGTGCAACTCTTCCCAAAGGCCTTGGAAAGAGTGGTAGTGAGAGTATCACACCAGTTTGTTAGAGATAGTGGTCAAAGCAATTCTGGGAAGGCTACCTAGATAGCAAAGCTAACCTATAAGTTTAACATAAAAGGAGATCCTAGGTGACACTATCCTTTGAATGCAATCACAAATGACTTGCAAATGGTCTTCCTCATTGATGGCATGAGGAAATGACTGTGAATGATATCCTCCTAGCTTACCTGTAGATTAGGCGAGTTTCCAAATATGTAAGAGTTTCCTTTGAAGCATTATACTCCCAGTCTTTTGTTAGAAGATGTTTATCCAAGATTTGAATGCTGATTGACTTCATGTTGCGTTGACTTCATGGAAGTCAACGCAACATTACCACTAGCATCTAGACTATCTAGTACCACCTAGATAATCTTTGTTGGAGCCATTTGAGCGGCTTGGGCTACTAATCTTTGTTGACCTCTATGCAAGGTCTCTTGCTCTATAGCTTTAGCAGCCTATCGCTACTTGTTCTAGGGTTCTTCCATTAGCGAGAAGTTGTATATATGGGCGATTAGTAGTTGTAGGTAGCTATCGATGGAGTAAGGTTTGTCTGGCTAGGAATATCGACATGGATGCTCCCTTTTGGCAATGAGGTCTCATCCGGGGTTACGCAAGAGTTTACCTCAACTCTTACTAATTAGGAATTTTTTGGACCCCAAAAGGGCCTCCTAAGGATTCCTAATTTTAAGGGATTAGAGCTTAAAAAGCTGGGCTTAAGGGAGACAAAGGCTATGATGACCCCTATTTTTTGCCTTGCCACATCAGCTATACCCCCCTAGTTTCACTTTTTAAAGGGAATATTCTCATACTCTATCTCTTACTTTTTGACTTTTCTCATACTTTCTCTTACTTTTTTAAATTTTTATCTTCACTCTCTACAAATTGAATCTTTCTTGTCAGTTTGAAATCTCCTTTCTCATTAACTCCCACCATATCTCCCTTCCACATCAGCAAAACATTCTCGTATTTAGGTGGACCCCAAAAAGCAAAAATTTTTAATTTTTAAATTTTTAACATTTTGAGGTGGAAAAAACACCACCCAACCAATTGAAAAGATGCAGGGGAGAAGAGAGCTTGAGCTCTTGCAAGCACACATACACTCACAAAAACCCTAAAAGAGAACACACATGGTGAGAGGGTGAAAATCTTCTTCTTCTTCACACAACACTCAACACACCATATACAAAGATAAGAGTACACACAATATGAAAAGGTACTCAACCAAATACATACTAGGGTTCTCTATAGTGTGAACCCAACTAAATGAGCTGGCGCTATAACTATGCCAGGTCTCAAGAATGGCTGTCGCCACATAGCATGTCATCCCACTCGCCGCATATCACCCATGATCTCACCAACCATGCCAGCGGTGTAAGTGTGGGGCCTATCCCCCAGGCGGGTCATCAGTGTGTCCACCGCCTCACTAGATGAGCTCGATATCTCAACACTCCCCCTCGAGCTCAACTCCATCTCATGTACACCAAGCGAAGCCCTAAATCTGCGGAGCTTCTCTGTACCCAATGCTTTGGTGAAGATGTCAGCGACCTGATCCTGTGTGCTGACATAAACAAGGTCAACGTCTCCTGCCAAAACCTTCTCTCTGACAAAATGGTAGTGGACCTCTATATGCTTCGTACGAGCATGAAAAACTCGGTTCCTGGCCAACTGTATACTGCTAATGTTGTCACAGAAAATGACAACTTGTCTATCCACTGATAGACCCAAATCTGCAAGTAGCTTTCTCAACCAAGCTACCTCACATGCTGCCATAGCAGCACCTCTGTACTCGGCCTCTATGTACTGGATAGAGCAACTGTAGGCTGCTTCTTGCTGCTCCAAGTCAAGCAGCACTCCCCAAAGAAAACGTGAAGCCACTAGTAGATCTTCTATCCGAGATACTACCAGCCCAATCAGCATCTGTGTACCCATGTACACATATCTCTGTCCCAATTTCATAAAATTGTCCACAATGCAAAGTAGACCTCACATACCTCAATATGCATCTCAATGCATCCAAATGCGACTTCCGAGGAACTTGCATAAACTGACTCACCAACCCAACAACATAGCTCAAATCTGGCATGGTGATCATCATGTAGATCAAGCTTCCTATTGTGCGCCTATACATAGTAGGATCCTCCAAAATCTCTCCTGAATCTGTACTCAACTTGCCATTCTGATCCAATGGCACTGAGATAGGCTTATAGCCTGTCATACCATACATGGATAACACGTCCAAGCCATACTGTCTCTACGCAGTAATCCAATACTATGTGGTGACCTAATCACCTCAATGCCCAAGACATATCTGAGCTCCCCCAGATCCTTCATCTCAAACTTCTGTCTAAGCAAGATCTTTACATCAAATATCTATGCATCATGGTCCCCCGTAATGATCAGGTCATCTACATAGATGACAACAAGCACAACCCCTCTATCACTGTGTCTCACATACATCGAGAAATCTGCATTGGCTACATGAAAGCCAATAGTGACAAGATATTCAGAAATCTTGTCAGACCATGCTCCTGGTGCATGTTTTAAGCCATACAAGGCTTTCTTCAACCTGCAAACATGCCCGGGGTGACTCACATCCTCATAACTAGGTGGCTGCAACATATACACCTCTTCTTGCAAATCCCCATGCAAGAATGCATTCTTTACATCCATCTGATGTAAAGACCATTGCTTTGATGGAGCGACTGCTATCACAACTCTCACTGTTGCCATCTTAGCAACTGGGCTGCTGAAAGTTTCCTCATAATCAATGCCATATGTCTGCGCATATCCTTTGGCTACCAATCTAGCCTTGTATCTACTTATGCTTCCATCTCACTGTTATGTTTTACTTTGTACACCCACTTGCATCCAATGGCTTTCTTGCCTTCAGGCAATTGCACTAAATCCCAAGTCTCATTTCCATATAGTGCATCCATCTCCTCATCCATATCTTTCTCCCAACACACATTTCCAACAGCCTCATCAATGCATGTGGGCTCTACAACCTGCACCACTTTTGCCATGTATGCATAGTGATGTGCCACATAACCATCATAGGTAAACCTCTGCACAGGATTCTTCACTCTCCCAGATCTTCGCAGCTTTGCATTCATGGTTTCCATAGCCTTCTTTACACCAGGTGTTCTCATAGCTGGTATCCCAAGATCCTCAATCAAGGCTCATCTCTGAGCCATTAGACTCTCCATCAACATGAGAATTCCCTACAGAAATGTCAGGCATACTAAGAGGCTCAACCACTTTCTCTTTGCCTTTATGTGATGTACTAATCACATTTGCAAGACTGGTATTATGATGCAGCCTGCCACTCCATGGTCTATCAACTGAACCACTAGATGAGGACTCTCCTGGTCCACTCAAAGACTGTGATTGCTGACTTGCATTCTGTGCAACCACATTTCCACTCACATCAATCCCAACAGCTTCTTTTTCAGCAGCATACCAGCTGCTCATCTCATAATAAACAACATCCTTGCTTATCCTCAACTCACGTGTAGTAGGGTTATAACACCTGTATCCCTTTTGCTCAAGGGAATATCCAATAAACACACATTTTTCAGCATTTGGATCTAGCTTAGTTCTTAGCTCATCTGGCACATGCACATATACAATGCATCCAAATGAGACAAATCATTTTTTGTGTAAGTAAACCTCTCCTCTGGAGTTACATCATGTATGGCTGCTGTAGTTGGAGTCCTGTTCATGATGTAAACTGCTATAGAAATAGCCTCAGCCCAATAGCTCTGCAGCATATTCTTCCCTCCCATCAATGCTCGTGCAATCTCAGCAATGTGCCTGTTTTTCTGCTCAGCAACTCCATTTTGGTGCGGAGTATATCTGCATGTAAACTGTCTCTGAATACCATTCTTCTGCAAAAATTCAGATAACTCATTGGAGAAGTACTCTCCCCCTCCATCTGACCTTAGCCACTTTACATGTTTCCATGTTTGCTTTTCAACCATAACTCTGAAATTTTGAAAATGAGTGAACACCTCACTCTTCTCCTTCATGAAGTATACCCACACTTTCCTTGTGTGGTCATCAATAAATGTCACATAATACCTGTAGCCTCCCATAGACATGGTCTTCGTAGGACCCCATACATCTGAATGCACAACATCTAGTGCATTTCTGCTCACATTTCTGTCACATGGAAATATATGCATTGTTTGCTTTCCAAATTGGCATGCTTCACATATTTTCTGTATACCTTCAACTTTAAACTTTGACAGTCCTGTCACAATTCCTTTAGTCTGCATAGACTTCATTCTCTCTGCACATTCACATGTCTAATACTTTTATGCCAAATGTCTCTGTCTGCAACAATTCCTGAACCATTTGCAAACATCGCAGCACTCACTTCAAGCATGTTTACATTCAATGTTAAACCGAACCTACAGACCCTGCTCAATCATCTGGCTAACTGAAACTAGATTCTTTGTTATGTTCAGAACATGAAGTACATCTACAAGCTACTTCACTTTGCCATCCTGCATAGACAATGGCACATCTCCAACATGGGCAATTGGATGAGTAGTGTCATCCCCTGTTTCCACAAAACCTGGTCTTTCAAGGTTTTTCATCTCCTTGAATCACTCCCCATGACTTGTCATGTGGTTCGAAGCACCTGAATCAATGTACCATACATCATCTTTATGTGTTGCTTCGACATTTTTAGACATGGCATTAATGACATGCTGCATAACAACAACCTTTTAGTATCCTCATTGTTTCTACTCGAGGATGCATAGTTGTTTTGCTACAATTTCCTATTTTGCATGTTAGCATGCTTCTTATAACAATCTGCCTGCACATGTCCAGGCTTACCACAATAAAAGCATCCACGTGTATCATTATACTACCTTTACCAATTTCCACGACCTCTTTGACTCCCCCTGCCTCTGAATTGGCCTCTTCCACCTGCGTGTTGTTGTTGTTGTTGTGAATTCTGGGACTGTTTTTGTAGCTGCTACTACTGGCCATAATTCTGATTACCTATTCGGCCACCTCTGCCTCCACAGCCTCCTCTACCTCGTCCTCTTCCTGAACTTGTGTAGAAGGCCTGCTGCTCTGAACTATTTTTATTTTGTGAAGACTATTGGTCTTCACCCAAGCTCTTCTCTTCTATAATCAACATAAACACCAAATCTGTGAAATTGGGAATGTTTTCCCGAGTCTGAATAGATGTCTTGAATGCCTTGTATTGTGGCCTGAGACCATGTAGACAGACTTCCACCTTATCATCATCTACTAAAATGCCAATAGATGCAAGGGATTCCACAATAGATGTTTTCCTGAGTCTGAATAGATGTCTTGAATGCCTTGTATTGTGGCCTGAGACCATGTAGACAAACTTCCACCTTATCATCATCATCTACTGAAATGCCAATAGATACAAGGGATTCCACAATACCCTTGATCTTCAATGCATAGTCATTCATAGACATACTCTTTTTCTCCACAGTATGAAGTTCATTCTTCAACTGTATCTTTCGTGCCTTGGTATTCGTTTCATAGAGTTTTACCAAGGTGTCCCACGCCTACTTGGGGGACTTGGCATCCTGTATGTGCCCAATCATTGTGTCATGTGTATACTGATAGAGATCCAATACATAACTTTTATGGCTCCTTGGTTCCAATCCTTGAACTCTTTCACATCTGCAGATCTCCGGTATCTCCGGTACCTCTTCATGCTCACCTTCTATGTAGTCCCAGGTAACCCTTTCCCATATAACGAAATTTGTTAACCTAAACCTCCAAGCATGGAAGTTGTTCTTGTCAAGCTTCTCAGCAACAATCTGGTTTATGCCATCATTTGACATCTTGCGACACACAAATTTACCAAAAACAGCACTCTGGTTTGTCCTGCACAAACTGCTATATTTTCTGCAGCGGTACTGTATTACACTCAAATGTCACAACCAGTGAATGTGCATACATACACCCAATGGCAACTGTTTAACCTCCTTACAGCACACACAATGTTTGCACAACCAATTTGTCTTCCTGTAGTTCTTAAAATAGAGTTCTGCAAGGAATCGATGACTTACCCGTAGTGCTCGAAATCACCTGCTTTCCAAAAAACGGAGGTCCTAACGTGCCCAAAACGCATTTTCGGTCCCAAAAATGTTGTGTGATAGGATGGTATAGTTTCCCTATAGCTTTACTCCCGCGAAAAAAGCTCCTCAATCAGAGATCATTTACCGGTGCCTTTCGTAGAGCTCCCAACAAGGGTGTAGTCGCCAACACAAATAGGGAAGGGATGTATGGCGTGTGGAGGGTTTTGCTTTTGAGGGGTCATGCTGAGTGGAGCCGCCTGACGGAGAGCAGCGAAGACAGGCTGAAGTGTAAGGTGCAGCCGGAAGCCCTGGAGCGGACAAAGCCGATACAGTGGGTATACAAGAGCGACGGGCTGGTGAGCTAAGCCGGCACAGAGCTGCTAGTGGCTTTCGAAGGTGGTGGCGAAGGCCTCTATGAACACTAGCTGACCGTGGGGGAGCCGCTAGGTGATGCTGCTCTGGGAGTGTACAGACATCAGAGGTGAAGAGAAAGGCTGGTCGTCAACGGAGAGAGACTAGCTACTGCAAGCGAAGACAGAGGGGGGCTGGTAATACTGCGGGGGGGGGGGAGAAGCAGAGAGGCGGTGGTCGTCTACAAGTGGAGAGAGCAGGGCAGAGAGCATGGGAGTTTGTTAGAGGGCAGAGGCGTCAGCTTGCTGGCCGCCTTGTGTGTTGGGGAAGGCTGGCAGGAGAGAGAGCAAGGCCGGCTGGGATTCGGCGGGACCAGACGTGAAGACGGGAGGAAAGGTGGCCGCCTTGTATAGCAAGGAGACCGCTCTCTAGTAGTTCTACTGACAGGGAAGGAGGCGATGAGCTGGTGGGTCAGCAGGCACGAGGAATAGAAGTTGCACGGAGAGGTTGGAAGCCGAGGAGTCACCTGCAACAACCAGAGGAGGTATGCGATATGTAAAAAAAAAGGCGCTTGGCAAAAGATGCTACAGAAATCTTACCGGATTGATCAGAGAATGGAGAAACTTTAAGATGAACCTATCAAGGAAGCACTTAATCATGGGGAAGAGAAATGAAAAGATGTGTTTCGAGCAAGGTTTGTTCATGGTTAAGGTGCAGGTTGCGCTTTAAGTTGGTGTGGTATTTTGGGTTTCTTCACACCCTTTTTCATAATCCAGGTTTTCTTCTTACATATTGTGATATAGTATAAGCTATTATGTGTGTAAGTGATTAGGAAAAGCATTAAGCAAAGGTTGTATGCCGAATGTGAGTTTGGGTATTTTCTAGCTCCTTTATTATGGTCAAAGCAGGCTGTGGATCACTTGTTGGGACTTAACGAGTTGGATCTATGATGCATTGATGGATTAAAGTTGTTATTCAAGCATGATGCTACCCAATAAACATATGTAACAACAATTTGGCAGTTGCTCCATTGATGCTTTTATGGGTTGTATTAGGTCCCTTGCCTTACAAGGGGGGGTGCTCCTTTTTTTGTGTACATGGTGAGTGGTTACTTTAGTTTGGATAAAGGAAGGTTCGTAAATCTACAAAGGGAGAAAGAGTGAAGCCCTCGGTTCTGCAAACAGACGTGAAAGTTATAACTTTGGATTTTGGTTTGAGCCATGATGCTTATGATGGTTTTTGGTACAACTCATATGTCTTACTGAGATTTGGTATGTAAATATTATGGTTCCAGCCTCTACTGGTGGTTCCCCTTGAAGAGTTATTTGTTCTGTTTCCTTGCTGGGATTTTGGAAGCCACTCTCATAGCCAGAAGCCTCGCGCTTTCCCAGCGACACCGCCCACGTCACGACAGCTTTGGTGAACCCGACGTGAAACCGCTAGGGTGAGAGTACGTAGAGATGGCTAACAAAATGGAGCATTTATATGCAGAGATGAAAGAGCTTGAAGAGCGGTTCAGGAAGATTGAAGAAGAAAAGCGAATTCAGGAAGCGGTGGAAATTGCGGTGCAATTGGTATATAACAGGGTCAATATATTTGATGGTTTCGATCCAGAAAGCTATCTAAGGTGTTACGAGATAGAGATGAAGAATCAAGGGGTTCCAGAAAATATGATGATTGCATCTTTTGCATACCTTATAAGTCCTGATTTAAAAGATGAAGTGCTGGAACTAGCAGAGTATCACTCCAAACGATGGAGTGATTTTGCAGATGCACTTATTTATGCAAGTTCCAGGTATAATGTGAGCTGTGATAGTGTTCCAGCAACAATTCGAGCCAATTTAGAAGCGGTTGTCGATGCATGTCTTATGGAGGACAATCAATTGCTATTCAAGGCTGATACAGAGATTGTGGAGGCTGTTTATGCTAAATTGGGACTGCAAAAAGCCATTAGTGAGCAAGAAGGCCTTCACAGTGCCAAAAGGGATGCTTTGCTACAGCCTCATAAAGATGCAATGGGTGAACTCTGCAAGTATAATCTGTCTTCCTTGTTTGAGGGTGCAGACATACAGGGTCCTATAATCATACCAAATGATGTGTGTATGCCTATGCTTGAGGAGACACTTGATTCAGAGAGCTTCAGGACAGGTGCTCAAGACCCAGTACACGAGGAAGAGGACATTGCTAATAGTTTCCTCTTGGGCTGTGAAGCATGTAAGCTGTGCAAACTTGAGAATTCTCATGATGAAAGTGCTCATTTGAAGGGTATTCCTCAGGTGTCGTATCATATGTGTGAAGAACAGCAGGAACCAATGCTTCTTACTGAAAGCATGATTGCAAATTTTGAAGATCTAAGACAAGAAGAAGATGCTATCATTACTGCATTCTTATCTGGTTATGATGCTTATAAGCAGGATGATGTACATGAATATGCATGCGAGGAAAATAAAATATTACAAGATGGGCCACAAGTATGTGTGATTGATTTAGAGGGGGTGAGTGATATGGGTGATTCCAACAGTGATGTTGCTTCTGAAGCTGGTTGCCAAGGTTCTTTGGATTTGGGTTATTCTGGAATGCTAACTGGGTGTTCCAACAATAAACAGGGTGATGCTATGTCATCAGTGTCAGGGTTACAGAGCCTCATGAGGCTGCATATGAGCAACCAAATGGATATAGCTATGGGGGTATGAATGTTCATGACAATCAACATGTGGGATTGCAAGATGATAATGGCTTCAATGCGATTGATCCTAGATTGGATGCTATCTTAGATGATGCATTGGATGATTTCATGGTATATAATAGATCCCCATCAGCTTTGGGCTCTTCTATGCTTGATGCTAGTCAACTGTCGGTTGCAAGTGAGGATATGCAGGTGTTATGTAAGCCAAATGATTGTGATGAGATTGATTCAGAGCTGGAGGCTATTCTCGATAATGCCTTGTTGGACTTTGTATGTGTTGAGGCTTTTCCGTCTTTAGATAAGAAGAATGAATGTTTGTCAGTGGGTGAGCTGGATCCAGGCAAGGTAGATTTGGATGGGATGTTACCAAGTGTGTGTTCCATGCTGTTAATGCAGTTGTTACTTGGTGTGGCCATACAATATGTGGTGCAAAGGCTTCAAACATGGCCTGAGGAAAATTTTGAAGGAAATTATTTTGAAGAGCATCCCACTTTGAATGATGAGGATAATTATGCATATGCAGAGAATCTAAGTGAGGATAGGGCTTCATATGAGCAAAGGATATGGCACATATGCCAAAAGCGATTGGTATTTGATCCAGGTGGGAATGCAGAACCATTCAGATGTGATTGCTAAGATATAAATATCTTGCAGGCTAAGGGGGTAGGCTAAGATGTCATGCTAAGTTTCAACAAAGGATAACCCCTTGTGAGTGGCACTATGTATATTCTTCTACTGTTTCATGTTTACTAGGGTGATACCAACTGGGTCAGGTTTGACAGGGTTTAAGACGCCTAGTTGGATGCTTGTACATATACCAATGTTGGTGTGCAAATAATGCATGGACACTGAATTCCAGGACCTGTGTGGCACATACCAGAGGATGTGCAGGTTTAGAGGGGGTGGATGTCGTGCCACGGCACGTCTATGGTGTGAAACCATGCATGTGAGGCCATTAAATGCAAATCCAGATGCATGGGATTAAGTGCCTGTGTACATATGGGATGTATGGCGTGTGGAGGGTTTTGCTTTTGAGGGGTCATGCTGAGTGGAGCCGCCTGACGGAGAGCAGCGAAGACAGGCTGAAGTGTAAGGTGCAGCCGGAAGCCCTGGAGCGGACAAAGCCGATACAGTGGGTATACAAGAGCGACGGGCTGGTGAGCTAAGCCGGCACAGAGCTGCTAGTGGCTTTCGAAGGTGGTGGCGAAGGCCTCTATGAACACTAGCTGACCGTGGGGGAGCCGCTAGGTGATGCTGCTCTGGGAGTGTACAGACATCAGAGGTGAAGAGAAAGGCTGGTCGTCAACGGAGAGAGACTAGCTACTGCAAGCGAAGACAGAGGGGGGCTGGTAATACTGCGGGGGGGGGGAGAAGCAGAGAGGCGGTGGTCGTCTACAAGTGGAGAGAGCAGGGCAGAGAGCATGGGAGTTTGTTAGAGGGCAGAGGCGTCAGCTTGCTGGCCGCCTTGTGTGTTGGGGAAGGCTGGCAAGAGAGAGAGCAAGGCCGGCTGGGATTCGGCGGGACCAGACGTGAAGACGGGAGGAAAGGTGGCCGCCTTGTATAGCAAGGAGACCGCTCTCTAGTAGTTCTACTGACAGGGAAGGAGGCGATGAGCTGGTGGGTTAGCAGGCACGAGGAATAGAAGTTGCACGGAGAGGTTGGAAGCCGAGGAGTCACCTGCAACAACCAGAGGAGGTATGCGATATGTAAAAAAAAAGGGCGCTTGGCAAAAGATGCTACAGAAATCTTGCCGGATTGATCAGAGAATGGAGAAACTTTAAGATGAACCTATCAAGGAAGCACTTAATCATGGGGAAGAGAAATGAAAAGATGTGTTTCGAGCAAGGTTTGTTCATGGTTAAGGTGCAGGTTGCGCTTTAAGTTGGTGTGGTATTTTGGGTTTCTTCACACCCTTTTTCATAATCCAGGTTTTCTTCTTACATATTGTGATATAGTATAAGCTATTATGTGTGTACGTGATTAGGAAAAGCATTAAGCAAAGGTTGTATGCCGAATGTGAGTTTGGGTGTTTTCTAGCTCCTTTATTATGGTCAAAGCAGGCTGTGGATCACTTGTTGGGACTTAACGAGTTGGATCTATGATGCATTGATGGATTAAAGTTGTTATTCAAGCATGATGCTACCCAATAAACATATGTATCAACAATTTGGCAGTTGCTCCATTGATGCTTTTATGGGTTGTATTAGGTCCCTTGCCTTACAAGGGGGGGTGCTCCTTTTTTTGTGTACATGGTGAGTGGTTACTTTAGTTTGGATAAAGGAAGGTTCGTAAATCTACAAAGGGAGAAAGAGTGAAGCCCTCGGTTCTGCAAACAGACGTGAAAGTTATAACTTTGGATTTTGGTTTGAGCCATGATGCTTATGATGGTTTTTGGTACAACTCATATGTCTTACTGAGATTTGGTATGTAAATATTATGGTTCCAGCCTCTGCTGGTGGTTCCCCTTGAAGAGTTATTTGTTCTGTTTCCTTGCTGGGATTTTGGAAGCCACTCTCACAGCCAGAAGCCTCGCGCTTTCCCAGCGACACCACCCACGTCACGACAGCGTGCATATAATGCCTAAGCATTCATCCATTCTCAAGCCAGCTGTCTTTTCAAGGTCATGAAGAAATAAGTATTCTTTACCTTCCACCACAATGGTTCTCAATAGATTGATCTCAAGCTCTCTGGCTGCACCTTGGAAGATGGACTCGCATCTTCTACTACAGTGGGCTGTTCAGCTGCAGATTGTGCACCCTCTGGAAAGTGCTTTGATGCAAGCTGCTCTTCCACACCAGCACTCGTTTTCCTACTGCCTTCACTTCCTTGTCATCCCTCAAATACCCTGCCAACTGCAATGTAGGCATCTCTACTTCCTCATCCGAATACTCATCACTGATGAGAAACGCAAAAGTGGCGAGCCACAAGAGGAACCTAGTTCCTAAATTTCCTTTCCCCAACCTCTTCACCTCGTTCTTATTGAAGGTACAGTAAGTGTTGAAATATACAAGTGAATAGGGTGTGTGCAGGAACAAGTCCTTGGCTAGAGGCTGTAAAAGAGAATATGTAAATGTGAGAGAACCTGTGAAAAGGTGAGAAGAATCTACTGGGAGAGAATAAAGGGTAGCATGAGGAGATTTAGGAGGTGTGGGAGAGGTGGAGAGAATCAAGCAAAATAGGTGGAGTGAATCAGGGAGAGATTAGTGGGATTAGATGCTTGGATGTAAACTCTATAAATTGAGGCATTGGCCTAATGAGAATTTATCGGTTTTTGATTATCCATGCCTACATTAAGCTATCAGTTAATTGCTCACTAATCACGTATTAATTATCATCTAATCTCTTTATTAATGATGTTGATTCTAGCTTTGATCCACCATAGCTCATCACATTGCTATAATTTTAACATGGTATTAGAGCCTAGCCTAGAATCCAACAAGTTTATGAGCCCATTATCTAGCTAATTAGGATTAGTAGATGATTAGAAAATAATCACTTTTTTAGTTATTTTCAAGTAGCCCACTGTAACCCCAGCCAGTGGGAGGGGCTTGATCTCCCTCCAAGAGCAACATTAGCTCAAGCCCTTCTAGGCATGCATAGCTATCTCACCAGCTATCTCACCTGTGCTCTAGCCAAGCAAATCGGCGCAGCAAACCGCCTTCTTTTTCAGAGCTCAGGAAAATCGCGATTCTGTAGGCGCATTCTTTTTGAAGAAAATTTGATATTTTTGCTGCTCCAGATCAAATTTCTCTAATTCCTCTTGGCCCTAGGGGTTTTCAAGGGTGCTCTACAAGGTGGTGAAGTCAGAATTTCATTTGATCATGTCTACAGTGAGATCCAAGCTCTTCATCAAATCTGCAGGTGACTTTGGTAAAACAAAGATTAAGCATTCAATGTTTGGTCAAATCTTGTGTTTCCTGGCTTAATCCTCTACTAGACTAATTGTTATTAATGGAATTGAAAGGATTTGAGCTCATTTGAACTCTAAGGCCTCAGATCTGGACTCCTCGCATACTCTATTTTTTGCACACAAAACAAAGGATTAATTTGCTAATCAATGATTAATTAGTACTAATCATTATATTTTGGTGCAATTGAGGGTTCAAATTAACCATTGGGCATTTGATATAGATCCTTATAACTTCAGATTGAAATTCAGAGATGGTTTGATACTCCAACCATTCCGTACAAATTGGTTACCCTTGATTTAATGTAATTTCTGGTAAAATTATGCTGATAAATTTGTGGTAATCATCATTTTACATTTACCCCTTGGTTAATGCCTATAATCACACTCAGATTCAAGATTATTCACAGCCAGAGTTGCATTTGGGAATGTGCATAAGAATGAATGCTATATGCATTATGGTATTGGGCACATTACATCAGTGTAAAAATGGGATCAGACACTGCCCTTGTCCAGAATAAGGCAAGAGGTAAGACCTCCCGCATAGATTTGGGTTTGCATTGCATAATGACACAAGATAAACATCAAAAGCCCAAAAGAACTATTAACAAAACATTAAAACATGTTGCTCACATGGAGCAAGAACTGACGGACAAGCTCATGGCCCCAATCATGAAAAAAGAAGAACATCTCTTTCCAAGAGGAAGATCCACACCGAGAAGAAGAGATAGAGGAAGCATTGAAGGAAGACATGGACGCGTGAAGAGAAGCTGCCCCCACGACAAGAAGACTGAAGAAAAGAGATGTGAGGCTCCAAGAAGTGAGGAGCCATGTGAAAATCAGAGAGAGAGAGAGAGAGAGAGAGAGAGAGAGAGAGAGAGAGAGACCCCACAACCCAATGTAACCTGCCCCAACAAAGTAAAACCACCTCTCTGAGAGCCACCGATGATGTAGGCCATGTGGTAGATGTATGTGTGAGCACTTTAGTCAAGGTCACGGGCACTTGTAGTAGCCTTGGACACATAGAGAGAGAGAGAGTGTCAAGGACCATGAGTTTAGGGACTTAAGGCACTGGTCGCGGACTATCAAGTAAGAGGGAAACTTGGTATAGGGTCCAGGTGTGCTAGGAGTATTCACTTGAGGGGAGGTGTTGAAATATACAAGTGATTGGGGTGTGTGCAGGAACAAGCCCTTGGCTAGAGGCTGTAAAAGAGAATTTGTAAATGTGAGAGAACCTGTGAAAAGGTGAGAAGAATCTACTGGGAGAGAATAAAGCGTAGCATGAGGAGATTTAGAAGGTGTGGAGATATTTTGGGAGAGATGGAGAGAATCAAGCAAAATAGGTGGAGTGAATCAGGGAGAGATTAGTGGGATTAGATGCTTGGATCTATAAATTGAGGCATTGGCCTAATGAGAATTTGCTAGTTTTTGATTATCCATGCCTACATTAAGCTATCAGTTAATTACTCACTAATCAAGTGTTAATTATCATCTAATATCTTTGTTAATGATATTGATTCTAGAATTTGATCCACCATAGCTCATCACATTGCTATAATTTTAATAGTAAGCTCCTGCGGGGATGCAGATGTTGATGAAGCATTCAAGGCGCTGGATGTAGGGGCGGGCATGTTGTTGAATGTACTTAAGCAGCTCAATAAGATCATTGGGACAATGGGGAAAGGAGATGGAGTGGGGAGCCAAGTATTGCTCCATGTATGCAATCTGCATCTCATAATGTTGGGACGCAAGGGCGAGCGACTTTTCAAAGTCGACTTCACGAGCAAACATGACAAAGAGCTTGCTCTTGCCCGCCCACGGGGTGGTGGAGAGGAACTCACAGAAGTTGTCAAAGTGGGTAGCCATGTGAATGCAAAGAGAGAGTGTGAGCTCGTGCTTGGTTTCTATCGCGTGAAAATGAGAAAGAAGGCACCTTTGGCTATTTATAGTTAAAATTTAAAGTTTGGCCTTTTCACACTAGACCACTAGATAAAAAAATCACAATTTGCAAAAATATTAAGATTTCAATTAAATAAAGATTGGTTAAAAAAGATCCTGCTACAAAATTACAAGCATATCATCTAATCTAAAATTGTTATAATGTCTTCATTTTTTGCCTCTCTTGTGACATTTACTTCATGTTGATCTCCATCTCCTTGTTGACTTGAAAGCTCGTTATTGCATCAAAACAGAGGCTATTTTCCCATATACCCAGTTCATCTTCAAGCTCTTCCACATGCCTACTATGTGTTGGTAGGGCTATACACCTTGCTGCTAAAAATTCAAGGTCCCCCATTTGCCATGATTCTGAGACCATGGTTGTCCCCTCCTTACGCTTCCCAATCTGTAAAAATATAGAAAGTGGCACAATAACCAGAAAGTGTAAGGGTTAATTCTAGACATGTAGTGGAATCAGATATACCTTTCTTCTCATCAACTTAAAACTTGACTCTTCCACATTGTCAAAGCCCATGATGCTAAAGTGTTGATGCAGGTCTGCTAGGCTCCAATGCTTGCTTACTACCACTCCCTCAATCCATCCATTTTGCATCATCACAGCTACCTCAATAGGCACAATTTCTTCTTCTGAGGCTTGAAGTGGGATCCGTGTCCCGTGCTTTTGCATCCATCTTTGGTAGTGCAGATGCATGTACAAAATAGAGCATGCCTTCAAGAACCTGAAAGACACTGTAGAATCTACTACATTGCACTTGTACACATCACCTTGATGTGACCCCTCATTAACCTCCCAACCCTCTCCTAGTAATCCTTGAATGAGGTTAGACCGTACCTCCTTACAAATGTACATTGTTTTTGTTGGTGCATTGGTATGGAATTGAACATGTACACAAAAACATGTAAAGGACAAAACCAATTTAGCCCTACTGACCTAGATGCCTTTGAAAACTTGAGTGATGTCTTGATATCACTTACCATCTTAAACTTGAAGCATAAGATGATCCAAGCATCAGGTTTGGGCCATTCGGGATTGTTAAGAGAGGGGGGTTGGGGATCTCTTCTAGCTTGCTAAATAAACCTGGTTTTTTATCTACAAAATATGAGTGAGAAAAAAAAAGATATTGTTCTATGTACAAGATCACCTTGGGCTTTGAGATACAAATATTGCCTCTCCAATGGATGCATACATAGCATAAAAAACTCCAGTGAGGTTTTTTATGCATACATAGTATAAAAAACTCCAGTGAGGTTTTGGAGTGGTTATTCCTCAACACAATTAGAGGGGAAAATATCTATAGAGAGACATAAGAAAATGGAGAATCATAAGAAAATTTAAAACAAAAAATCCAATATTAGCATGTTGTTAAAGCTGTGTTTATATTACACTGACAATTTGAAGGAAACCTTGGTCATTGGCCTTGAATGTACAGGTCTCCAAGGGTATACACATGTTGCACTATGGCAACCAGTCCTTCCTTCTTATTATGCTTGAAGCCTTATAGCCGCCCCTTCCAATGATGTAGCATATTCCCCAGTTGACGCACTCGGTCGATGTGGTCCCTTAGAGCTTGGTTGCATGTAGACCCAAGCCGCAACCCTGAATCTTGTTGGAGCCCAAACTCCATTCTCATCTCTTGTGTTATGCAGCACAAGCTCTTCCACCTTCTCCCTAGGTCTTTTGACATTACTGGAAGAGGCCACGGTGGTAAGAAAAGAGAAGAAGGGAAAAGAAAATCTTGTTTTACAACAGAGGAGTGGAGAGGAGAGAAAGTTCAAGGTTTTCAGTGCAGCAATGGAAAGCTTAAAAGAGGGTTAGAGTTTGAGAATAGGCTTCCTAAACCTAGAGTAGACTAAAGAGGGATAGAGTTTGAGAATAGGCTTCCTAAACCTAGAGTAGACTAAAGAGGGATAGAGTTTCTGCAGCAATGGAGAGGGAGGGAGCTTGAGAGAGAGAGAGAGAGAGAGAGGGAGATTGAGAGGGAGGGAGCTTGAGAAGGATGGAGAGCTTGAGAGGGATGGAGTTTCTGCAGAAATGGAGAGCTTAGAAAAGGAAGAAAGAGGGAGAGGGAGTTTGAGAAGGAGGGAGAGCTTGAGAGGTATGGAGTTTTTGCAATAATGGAGAACTTAGAAGAGGAAGAAAGAGGTTCAAAATGAGCTTTCCAAACCTAGAGTATGTTGGGGGAAGTTTGAGAGGGAAAACACACTTTTGGGAAAAATTTAAAAAATTTTAATTTTTAGGGTTTTTAATTTGCGCGATTGCGCGATTCTAGGTGGGGGGACCTCTAAGTTTCGGCCCAGACAAGAGTAGTAATTAGGCCCCATTAGCAAACCAAAGCCTAGGCCCCCTAGGGTCAAAGAAGTCAAAAATGTGCACCCAGCCCTCTTCCTATTGGTCCATTCCTAATCAAAAGTTAATCCAAGAGGCCCTCTTTGGGTCCAAAAAATTCCTAATGACATTCATTTGTCGGGTTGTGTCATGAATAGACTCAGAGGTAGCAGCCAAAGCCGAGAACTTGAGGTAACTAGCCATGTGGTTGAATAGACTAAGGGTAGGTCTGGCAGACCTAGCTCAGGTGGTGAGCTCTCTCTCTAAGTCTTGAGATCCCTCCATTGCAATATACTCCAATGAGGAGTCACTTGTAGCAATCATGGGTCCTTGCACTACCCTAAATTGAGTTCCAACCTGAAAACCCGCAAAAATACAAAAATTTCTGTGTGTTGTAAATCCTCCTCTAATTTCAGTTTTTATCCCATTTTTGTCATGTCCGGAGTCAAAATTAGGGTAAAAACTATGATACAAAGCAAATTCTAAGGTCAATTTAGCGAGATTCTTTTCATTCTCTCTCTCTCTCTCTCTCTCTCTCTCTCTCTCTCTCTCTCTCTCTATCTTTCTCTCTCTCTCTCTCCTTTTTCTACATAGATGTGTCTGTCACATATGGAGTAAAAAGCTAATAAGGATGGTACTAGGATTGACTTTTAAAATTTTGCATGTCATGTATGGAACAAAACATTACAGGCGCACATAGTACTAGGATTGGTTTTGATGGGATCCCTTGCACATCAAAAACCTTAAAATTTGGATTTAACGAAGTCATAAACTCCTACCACCATAAAGTCAATATTAGATAATTTGGGAGAAATCTCATATTTTGGGAATCAACCACTCCATTTAATTTTGGATATATCTTACACATGCCAACTCTAAATTTGTCAAAGATTGTAGATATAGATTCTACTCTTTAAGATCTTTCCAGTGATATGTAACATGAGGGGGTTTTGCCAAACTTTTGGACAAGTTCACCATGATCCCATTTTTCAAATGAGAATGGGATTTTTCCCAAATTATCTAATATGGTGTTCATACATACACTAGATCTAGGCGCTTAGTTGTTTGTTAGAGTGGTCGCAACAGGTACCTCATAGGCAACAATGTTGGCTTAGGGCTTGAAGTTTTAACATACAAGGGTAGGTATACAATGAGTGGGTTTTACACAAGGGTAGGTATACAATGAGTGGGAGAGGTTCCCTAAAAACTTTACTCACTCATTTGTTGAGTTTGAGAGCCCATGTTAAATCTCCACACATCTTAAAATGATTCATATGCATGCTCATAAAATCCACTTACAAAAGCATTAATTTTTACAAAGAAAAGAGTGAAACATTTTTTTTAATGAAGTCAACTTTGATAAATCCCATGTTGATGATGATCCAGATAATGGTTATTATAGCAATGTTTTTAAAAGTCAGTGAAGTACATGGCAATGTTTCACCATGTGCTATGGAAACATTCAAGAAAGCCCAAAATAAATTGCTCAAGCCATATAAGTGGATCCAATCATCCAACCCATGTGAACAACCCCACACCTTTCTCATTTTAGTGGCTAAGGCTTTACCCCTTTATGTTTTCAAAGCAATACATAAAAATAATAATTATCTTCTTCTTTTAGTGGTGTTGGGGCCACCTTGTGTTATCGCCCTAATTCTTATATTATGTTAGAGAAGCCCACGAGTTGGCTGGATGCGCCTAGGAGCTCTATAGCTATAATGTTCTCTCCTCTAAACTTAACTGCACCATCAAGCTATTCTAAATAAAGGCTGACTTGGATGACTGTGAAGCTTTTTTACATAGCCTCGTGATGGTCTACTCTCTGTTCCTCTACTAATGCTAGGGCTGACTATGAGTTGGCCACAAAAACCTCTCTACAATGTGTTGGAAGTGTGCTACTATGAGGCATTGGAGGCTACTACGAAGCATGTGATAATACCTTCTCTCTCTCTCTCTCTCTCTCTTCTTTGAGTGTTGAGCTAGAGTGTTGAGTGTTTCTCAAATAGATGTGGACTACTCTTACTAGTGTGCATCTCTCTCTCTCTCTCTCTCTCTCTCTCTCTCTCTCTCTCTCTCTCTCTCTCTCTCTCTCTCTCGCTCTATGTGTGGTTCAAAGGGTAGTGGAAGAGAGAGAGAATCTCTACATAGAAAAAGGAGAGAGATAAAGATAGAGAGAGAGAGAGAGAGAGAGAGAGAGAGAGAAAGATTAAATCCTACATAAATGTAGTTGAGGATTGTTACTCTTGCTATGTATTGCCATCTATAGAACTTGAACAAAAGTAGTAATTCAAAGGTAAATATAATGTTGTTTACTAGTAGATGTAATTCACTTATGAGTCATGGTCTAAGGTTAACTTATAGACAGAAAAAAATATAAATCGAGAGAGCCATAAACTGTTATACTACAATCATCTCTCTATAATATAGTAGTAAAAGAATTTTGAGTCTTTTTCAACATTATCTATCACTTTGTCTATTGTTTAAATTATGTTTGTAATTCTTTTAATTAATTATTTTGTATATTTTTTAAATTATGTTTGTAATTCCTTCTACCATTTTGTTTGAGGTTGACTTATAGAGAAAAAGAAATATAAATCAAAAGTCATAAACTATTGTACTACAATCATCTCTCTATATTATAGTAATATAAGAATTTTGAGTCTTGTTCATCAACATTATCTATCGCTTCATCTATTATTTAAATTATGTTTGTAATTCCTTTAGTTTATTATTTGAGTAGTTGGTTGAGTTGAATTGATCTAGATTTGTTCTAGAAATTGTTAATCAATAACTTTAAAACATCCTTAGAAATGGCAATAGGTGAGAGGCTTGTTGGCTCGACTCATGTCTATAGTCCTCTTCCACTCAAAACGTTGATACTTGTATATCAGGTATCTAGTGCTAAGACTTCATGCTAAGTATGATAATGCTATTGTATTTGAACTCAAAATTTTTACTAAATCATAAAGGATTTACACTCATGTAAGAAGTCATTCTCACCTTAAAACTAGTAAGTATTTCCTGTAATATTATTTTTAAAACAAGTATCTCTTTTAAGATTACTCCGTGATACAACTTTGTTATCAGAATGTACACAATAGAGAGATTGAGGTAGGGAGGGGGTAGTAGATTGATTTAAAATACTTGACCATTAACATGAGTCATACTACATACCTCCTCTCTATAGTGATTAATAGGACTGTCTTTATAAAGATAATAATGATAATAATTTCTAGAATACATGAATACTTTAACATTGCAACATGATGTCCCTATAGTGTATCCTAGTTGATTAAAGGAGTAAATTTTAAAACATGATATTATGGAAAAAATTTATATTGCCCTAATGACATTGTGGGTGTAAGTTATACTATAATGGATGTGCTCAGTTAAAAATTGACCGTTGCTCAAAATTTCCCTAAAATTGTAACACCATAAGGAAACACATGTATTGGAGTATAAAATTAAGACACATTGTTAGGGTGAGTAGTGTGACCATAGGGTTTATAGTATCTAAGGACGGGATATTTGTGGACCCAATCAACACAAACAGACATAGATTGGCTAGAGCCAAAGTTAGTTAAGGAAATTTGGGGATTCTTAGGGTTAACTAGATGCTATCAAAGTTTTGTACACGGTATGCTAAGATAGCCTCTCCCTATTGATTGCACTAGTGCCCTTCTAAAAAAGGATACCCCGCTTCAGGACCCCAAAGTGCACTTATAAAGAAGGATACCCGGTATCCTAAGATAACCTCTCCCTATTGACTACACTTCTAAACAAGGATACCCCATTTTAGTGGACCCCAAAGTGCACTTCTAAAGAAGGATACCCTATCAATGTGTCAAAGTGCTTTTGACAAGCTGAAATTTTCCTTAGTGATCAATCATTTTCTTTAGCTACCTAAATTTGGCAAGCCATTTGAGGTGGTTACAAAAGCTAGTGGATTTGTTGTGGCAGCAGGAGTCCTTATGTAAGAAGGACATAATGTGTCATATGAATCCCAAAAACTCAGACCACATGAGTATGAGAAATTATTTTATCCACAATTTGGAATTACTTGGAGGTAGTGCATGCCGTGAAGTTATAGAGATCACATTTGTGGATGTGATGGTGGTGGGGTTGATAGTGTACTAGACTAGCAAGATGAGCTAGACATGTGAATTATAAATACTTATCCCAATCTTAGATATTTTCATGATGCACTCTTAATATATGTTTTCATCTTCAACTTCATGCACATGTTGTAGGATTAATAAATTTCTATGCAAGGTGAAAGCAAATGATTTCTCTCACAAAGGGACTCCTTTTGTGAAAGTGGCCCACTTTTAGTGTGGGCCCATTTTTGCATAGAATTACATGTGGAGTTCCTTGATCCAGTGAAATTCCTCAATGGAATCCCTTCTCCTATGATATTTCTTTGGTAGTGGTGGGGAAAAGTTAGCTTTGTCATTCACTGTATAGACAAGGGTTGGTTCATCACATGTACTATGTTTGATCATTGGCCTATGGTATATAACCTATTAAGATATTGAGCTCAACTAGTGCTACGGTGGCAGTCATTGATGACCCACTTGCGTGATAGTTTCCACACTTATACCACCAGCATTGTTGGTGAGATTATGGTTGATATGGAACTAGTTGGATGATAGGTTGTGTCACAGGTTGATATATGACCACTGGATGATAGGTTATGTGTGACAACCACTTTGGAGTAACAGAGTTATGACATAGTTATAATGCCAGCTCATATAGTCGGGTTCACACTATGGACCAACCATTGTATGTTATTATAGGAGAGAGTACTTTCCCTTTATGTATGTACTCTTATTTTTTAGTTATATGGTTGTACAGAAGTTAAGAAGACAGAAGAAAATTTAGCCATCCATCTCTTTCTTGTGTCTTGCTCTCTCTTGTGTGTGTGTGTTTTCTTGCAAAGGAACTCAAGTTCTCTCTCTCCCCCCAACATTCTCGTTATGGTATCAGAGCTCCAGTTTGTGTGAGAGCTGAGGAGGCAAGCAAGGGGAAAGAAGAAAAAAGCAAGGAAGCGGTACACGGGTAAGAGCATCATCATAGCTTTCCCTTCTTGGTTTAACACCCCCTCGGAAGCTACACATTAGAGGTGCTTGTGTGGTGCGTAGTACATTGTACTACAGTTTTATGGCTAGAAACACGTTTTGGGCATGTTTCGGTCTCCATTTTGTCACTACAAGATATTTTCAACAGTTTCGGGAAGTTTTGGTAGAGAACTGTCTCTAGTTAAAATCCAGTTTTTGCAGTGAAGTAGTGCATTTTAGGAGTGCAGGTAGTGTTTGCACATGTATTTTTGATATTGGGTGTATGTACATGTACTCTAGTAAGATTTGGTGACATACAGGTAATGCTGAAGTACAGCTTATAGTCATAGAAGATATTGCTACATTACATGTTGCATACAAAAACTTTCTGTTTGTAGGTTTCTGATTGTTGTAGGCTAATAAGTTTGGACTCAATTAGATTATTATAGTGAGAAGCTAGATAAGAATAACTTCCATGCCTGGAAAAGAATATAGAATGATCGATTTCCTAATGGGAGTAAAGGATTTTGGGACTATGTCGAAGGAGACAATGAGGAGCCTCGAGAGTTTTTTAAAGAGAATGCCACTCCAGCATATATAAAGGCATTCAAGGATTGGAATTAGGGTGCAAGGAAAGTTATGTACTGTCTTTTAATCAGTGTCACAGACATGATGATAAGACACATACAAGATGCCAACACTCGAGCAGTTTGCGTGTGGCAGAATCTCGTGCAGATGTTACAAACCAACACAAAGGCAAGAAAAATGTAGCTAAAGCAAGAGGGCATTGTTGAATCCTTTGGGTCCATCAATGTGTGGGTGGGAAGATGATGATTTATTGAGTGTCTGTTTGAATGGGCTTGGCAAAGAGTATAAGCCATTCAAGACCTCCATTGTGCAGTCAGAGAGAATATTCCCAACTTTTGGGACTTGGAGTTTATATGCTGATAATAGAAGAAAAGTCTCTAGGTGAGGACTCTTCTTCACAAAGAAAGAACACATCAGAATAGGCGGACTTCTTCTCTAATTCAAGTAGAGGTCGTGGTGGTCAAGGCCAAAGTGGTGGCCGACAAGAAAATCAGAATTTTGGACAACAACAATCCAATGATTCGCAGCAATCAATCACAGGTGGAAGAGGCTAATCTAGAGACAGAGGGCCAAAAAGGCCAAGGTGGTTGGCAAGGAGATCAGAGTGCAGATAGCATAAAGTGTTATTATTGTGGGCAAACCAAGGCACATGGGAAAGGACTGCCATAAAAAGAAGAATGCCATTACAAGTGGAAAGTTGAGCAAGGCAACTATGCATCATCTAGTAAACATGGAGGTGATGACATACGTGAGTAGCTATTTGTTATGTAGCACATGCTCAATTCCACAACAAGAGATGTGTCACTTGCATCATCTAATAAACAGGGTGGTGATGAGATAGAAGTGAGCAGCTGTTTGTGATGCAGCACACGCTCAGTTCCACAACAGGAGATGTGTCAGTTGCATCATCTAGTAAATAGGGTGGTGATGACAGAAGTGAGCATCTGTTTGTGATGCAGCACATGCTCAGTTCCACATTAGGAAATGTGTTTAGATCTCAAGATATATGGTATGTGGATTCTGATGCCTCTAACCATATGACTAGTCATCTCGTGAGTGGTTTAGACATGTAGAAAATGAAAAAACTAGGTTATGTAGAAATAGGTGAGGATATTGTGTATCCTATTGTGTATGTAGGTAAAGTGCCATTGTCTATGCAGGATGGCAAAATAAAGTACTTGGCAGATATACTTCACGTTCCAAATATTACAAAGAACCTGCTTTCTATTGGACATATGGTTGAGCAAGGTCTGCAAGTGAGGTTTAATCCTCAAGGATGTTTTGTGGAAGACTTCAAAAATTAGTGTTTCTTGGTTGCAAAGGGTAACTGAAATGGTAGGATGTTTACTTTAAATGTGAACATACCTAAGGTGAAGGAATCCATGTTTGCACATGGGATATGTATCATTTGTAGATATTGACATATAGCACAAGTGCAATGGTCATGTGAATATATAGTTGGCTGAAGTCTATGCATGCCCAAAATATTGTGTAGGTTTGCTAAAGCTTAAGGTTGATGGTATAAAGAAAGTATGTGAAGCATGCTAGCTTGGTAAGCATGCCAAACATGATTTTCCACATGAAAAGCATGTCAGTGCAAGGTCATTAGATGTTATACATTTAGATGTATGGGGACCGAGACCAAGACTATAACAATTACAAGTTGCAAGTATTATTATGTTACATTCATTGATGACCATACTACAAAAGTATGGGTTTATTTCATGAAGGAAAAAAGTGAGATGTTTGCTCACTTTTAAAGATTTAAAGCCTTGGTCAAGAAGGAAAAAGGCATGCAAATAAAATTCCTGAGATTAGATGGTGGGGGAGAATGTTTCTCCCAATGAGTTCAGTGATTTCCTGAGAAAGTAGGGAATCAAGAGACAATTTATATGCAGGTATAGTCCGTAAATAGAATGAGATTATAGAAAGAAAAAATAGGCACATTGCAAAAGTGGCACGTGCCTTGATGGCTGAAAAGAATATGCCACATTATTTTTGGGCTAAAGCAGTTGAAACTTCCGTGTACATTATAAATAGGACACCCACTACAATTGTTCATGGTATGACACCTGAACAAAAGTTTCCAGGCATAAGACCAGATGTGTCTCACTTGAAAGTGTTTGGGTGGATTGCACATGTGCATGTTCCTGATGAAGTAAGAAAAAAGTTAGATCCAAAGGCAGAGAAATGCATCTTTTTTTGTTATTCTATGGACTAGAAAGGCTATAAATGTTATAACCCTACCACTCGTGAGACGTGAGTAAGTAGAGATTTGTCTTTGACGATGAGTAGCTGGTATGCAATAGTGCAGTAAAGGCAATAGAAGATGAGTAGCTGGTAGTACTAAGCACCTATAGTGCAGCAATCCATAGGTGCTTAGCGGACCTGGAGAGTCCTCTAGCAGTGGATCCAATGTCAGTCCATGGTCAGGCAGGTTGAGGACAGATATAGAGATAGGTACACATGTATCATGCAAAGGGAAGGAAAAGTTAAATCAACCTTTTGTGCCTGATCTATCAGCAGGTCACTCGTATGTGGATGGTGACTCTAGCGGCTCTGAGCAACAGAACCTTGAGAAGGATCTTGGCATTTCATCTAGTTACTCTTGGTGTAAGGAGAATTATGGCTGTTTTGAGGACACGTGGCAGTATTCTTCGTATACAGGTCTACGAGGGTTAGCTGCCCTATTGATAGGTTGAGATATGATGGATATACATCCCATCATTATGCTTACATGGTTAAAGCAATATAGGAGTTGGAGCCCACTTGTTTTAAGCAAGCACTTGAAAATAAGAAGTGGGAAGTTCCATGAATTAGGAGATGGCAACATTGGATGCAAATGCAACATGGGAGTTAGTGCCTTTGCCTAAGGAAAAGAAGGAAATTGGACGTAAGTGGGTGTTTAAGGTCAAGCATAACACTCATGGTTCAATGAGAAAGTAAAGGCAAGATTGGTTGCCAAGGGTTATACTACACAGACTTATGGCATTGACTATGAGGAGACATTCAACCCGGTTGCAAGAATGGCAACCATGAGAGCTTTCATTGCTATGGCTGTAGCAAAGGGTTGGTCTTTACATAAGATGTATGCAAAGAATGCCTTCTTGCATGGTGATTTGCAAGAAGAAGTATACATGATGCAGCCACCAGGTTATGAGAGTGATGCAAACCCAGATTTTGTGTACAGGTTACGTAAAGCCTTGTATGGCTTGAAGCAAGCACTCACCATAGCATGATCAAATAAGATTGGGAAGTATCTTATTTTACCATTGGATTTCAGATATCCAATGTAAATTTTTCACTTTATGTAAAAAAGACAGATCAAGGGATCATTCTATTAGTCATCTATGTGGATGACTTGATTATCACTGGTGATAGTAATATTGACATACATGATGTCAGGAGGCTTTTGAAGCAGAAGTTTGAGATGAAGGATTTGGGTGAGATGCGATATTTCTTGGGCATAGTGGTGAGATCACCTCATGGCTTTTTGTTTGCAGAGGCAACATGGCTTCAACATGTTCTCCAAGTATGGTATGACAGGCCGTAAGCCTATTTCAGTGCCATTGAATCAAGTTATAAAGCTTTCGACAGATATAGGTGAGCTTTTGGGAGGACCCCATTACGTACAAGCACATAGGGGTAGCTTGATCTACATGACCATTACTAAACTAGATTTGAGCTATGTTGTTGGACTTGTGAGTTAGTTTATGTAGGCCCCTAGGAAGCTACACTTGGATGTGGCTAGACAGATTCTCAGGTACATAAAGTCCATTGTTGATTATGGACTTTTCTATGAGGCTAGTATAGAGATACATCCTCATGGATACACAGATGCTGATTGGGCTGGTAGTGTTGCGGACAGGAGATCTATGAGTGATTTTATGTTCTCATTTGGGAGTACTATTATGAGTTGGACCAGTAAGAAGTAGCCAACAGTTGCATTGTTGAGCAGGACGACAGAGATAGAGTATAGGGGTGTTGCTATGGAGCTTGTGAGGTAGCTTGGTTTCAGAAGCATGGGTGAGCCTGTGGATTGGGCAGTTGTCATTTATTGTGATAGCATGAGTACCATCAAGCTGGCCAATAACCCAGTATACCATGCTAGAAAGAAGCACATTGAGGTGCATTATCACTTTGTGAGGGAGAAGGTTCTAGCAGGCGATGTAGATATGGCATATGTCAGCACAGAGGAACAGGCGGTTGACATCTTTACGAAGGCATTGGGCACACAGAAGCTCCATTGGTTTAGGGGTTTACTTGGAGTGTAGTGTGCAGAGTTGAGCTTGAGAGGGAGTGTTGAGATATCATTCTTAACTAGTGCTACAATGGACATTGATGGCCCGCCCGGGTGATAGCTTCCACACTTATGCCACTGGCATTATTGGTGAGATTATGGTTGATATGCGGCCAGTGGATGACAGGCCGTCACTTTGGAGTACTATATCTATGCCACTGGCATTGTTGGTGAGATTATGGTTGATATGTGGCCAGTGGGGATGATAGGCTGTGTGACAGCCACTTTGGAGTACTACAGTTATGGCATAGCTATAGCACCAACTTATATAGTCGGGTTCACACTATGACTGACCATTGTATGTTATTGTAGGAGAGTACTTTCCCTTTATGTATATACTCTTATCTTTTAGTTATATGGTTGTAGAGAAGAGAATAAGATAGAAGAAAATTCAGCTATCCATCTCTCTCTTGTGTCTTACTCGCTCTTATGTGTGTGTTTGCTTGCAAGGAACTCAAGCTCCGTCTCTCCCCCCCATTCTCTTTATAACCATGCCAATAGATTTTCCTTCAAAATTTATTGCATATATACCTTGATTTGTGATGCAAGTTGTGTGCGTGATAGTGATGACAAGTATGGTGTAAATAGATTTTTTCACTTCATTTGACTATATTAAATCAATAATTATCCGTGCTAACATACATTTTCTCCCTAGGTGTGTGAGTTATTGTTGGGTGTTTTTTGGAGAAGGATGGATGAGCTTCTAGAGATGGATTCAAAACTTAATCCTTTGAGATGCTATAGACCTACAATATATAAGATCTCCAAAGTGCAAACATAGTTTAATGGATGGAAACATAAATAAAAATGAGTAATTTTACCTTGATTATGAGAGAAATCACACCTATATACAAAGTCACCTTAGGGCCATGGGCTCATTCATATATGAAGTTTTTTATGTCAACACACTCCAAAACTCTTCATGGCCTTGACACATTACACCTTTACACATTTTCTATACTTCCATTTCTTTTAATTGGGATTTTGATCGGAACTAATATTATTTATGTAAGGTGCCCTTACCCTAACCTATGAGTGTGGTAATTCTCCTAGTTTTAAGAAAATAAAAGGTAAATTTAAAACTAGAAATTTTAATTTTGAAAAAGCTAACCAGATCAAATGAAAATTTAAATCTTCTTTTATGTGGATGAGGCTCATTGGAGAAGACTTGAACCCTTGAGCTTCATTAGATATCATGATAGGGTTTGTTCTTATAAATAATTTGAGAATATGTGTGTGTGAAATTATAAGAAGTAGGTATTTAGAAATTTATGTATGTACAAGAAACTATGATTGAAATTATTTTTTGTTAAAAATTTGAGTAGATTTGGCTAGCTTAGCTGTGCTATGGTTAGTTAATATAAACTAACTTAAAAAATTAGCATGTTGAGGTCTTGAAGTGTTTGACTTTCATAATTGAGTTTATGTATTCACTTAGACAATGTGGTTTTACATTCTTACCAAGAGATTAGTAGAATAGATATGTCTCAAGTATATAGATAAAAAGTACACCCATTCATGTATGTCAAAAATAAGTTTATGCACATAGTTTCAAGGATTACTCATGTTCATGAAATTTAAGATTTGAAAGCATGCAAGGTATGTTATAATTATGTATGAGTATAAGGGTATGCTTATTTATAAAGCTCTTATGTTTTGAATTTAGATGTCATGAAGCATAGTAGGTGATAATAAGCGCAGGTGGCCGACATCTTTACAAAGCCACTTAGCAGGGAGAAGTTTGAGTACTTCCGTACTACGTTGGGAGTACGTGGGATGAGCTTGAGGGGGAGTGTTGAGAGCTTTGATAGCCCCCAAGCTCATCTACATCTGTATCTATGGCAGTACATCATGAGCTTGAGAGGAGTTTTTGAGATTCAAGCTCGATGTCAGCTTGTGCCAGCTGCACTATGTGCTGGCATGTTAGGTAGGAACATGTGTGAGACATAAATGACCGCGTCCAGCTGGTCATAGTGTGTGAACATTAGCTAGGGTTAGCTTAAATTTAATATACTAGAATATTTATGAGGTTTAGACTCAATGATTGTCGAGAAAGATTGCTATGAACTTTCTTTCTTTTTGGAGTTAGTCTTCCAAGCCAAAGTCATGCTTACTTGTATAAATTATTTTACTTGGCTTTTACGATGCATATTAGATCATCATCTTTCTTTCGTAGATTTTGAAAACTAGTGAAGGAATGAATAGAGTGTGTGAGTTAAATAACAAACTAATCCCTTGGGAAGTAGAATTTAATTTTTAAAGAATCAAATTTAGACATTTCAACACTTGGAGGACCCATCTATTTAGACATATAAACATTATACATATACTTCATAGGCAATTTTCCTGGTGTCTACAAGTGTTGGAAAAGGAATTAAGGATCCAAAAAAAATAAATCCCCAATGGAGACTTGGTCCTAGGAATGGAGCCACAAAAAAATTATGACATGGAAAGTAAGTAATAAAATGGTTAAGTTCAATGATTTGTATTCTCTATCTAAATACATCATTTTTAAATGGGGTTGTCCTCCTATCTGAGGGACATGCTTTAGTCCCTATGTGTGGGAATGTTGTCTCTATGATGTTGAGATATCAAGCTCATCTAGTGAGGCGGTGGACACTGATCACCCGCCTGGGGGATAGGCCCCACACATACACCACTGGCATGGTTGGTTTGATCATGGGTGACCAATGGGATGACAGGCTGTGTGACAGCCATTCTAGAGACTGGCATAGTTATAGCGCCAGCTCATTTAGTTGGGTTCACACTATAGAGAACCCTAGTATGTATTTGGTTGAGTACCTTTTTCATAGTGTGTACTCTTCTTATCTTTGTATATGGTGTGTTGAGTGTTGTGTGAAGAAGAAGAAGATTTTCAGCCTCTCACCTTGTGTGTTCTCTTTTAGGGTTTTGTGAGTGTGTGTGTGCTTGCAAGAGCTCAAGCTCTCTTCTCCCCTGCATCTTTTCATGGTATCAGAGCGTTCCTGCTAAGGGCTGAGCTACAAGCAAGAGAAGCACAGGAAGCGGTCTGAGGGTAAGAGCTTCAACTACTCTTCCCTATTTGTGTTGGCGACTACACCCTTGTCGGGAGCTCCATGGGAGGCACCGGCAAATGATCTCTGATTGAGGAGCTTTCTTCGCGGGAGTAAAGCTATAGGGCAACTATATTGTCCTATTGGACATAATTTTTTCGGGCCGAAAATGCCTTTCGGGTACGTTAGGACCTCCGTTTTTGAAAAGCAGGCAATTTCAAGCACTACGGGTAAGTCATCGATTCTCTACAGAACTTTGTTTTAAGAACTGCAGGAAGATAGGTTGGTTGTGCAGACATTGTGTGTGCTGCAAGGAGGTCAACAGTTGCCATTGGGTGTATGTATTCACATTGAGGTCACTGGTTGTGACATTTGAGTGTAGTACAGTACTGCTGCAGAAAATACAGCAGTTTGTGCACGATAAACCAGAGTGCTATTTCTGGTAAATTTGTGTGTCTGACAAGATGTCAAATGATGGCATAAACCAGATTGTTGCTAAGAAGCTTGATAAGAACAACTTCCATGCTTGGAGATTCAGGCTGACAAATTTCCTGATGGAAAAGGGTTACTGGGACTATATAGAAGGTGAGCATGAAGAGGCACCAGAGATACCGGAGATCAATCCGACTACTGCAGATATGAAAGAGTTCAAGGATTGGAACCAAGGAGCTAGAAAAGTTATGTATTGGCTCTCTATCAGTATACAAGACACCATGATTGGGCACATACAGGATGCCAAGTCCCCCAAAGAGGCATGGGACACCTTGGTAAAACTCTATGAAACGAATACCAAGGCATGAAAGATACAGTTGAAGAATAAACTTCATACTGTGGAGAAAAAGAGTATGTCTGTGAATGACTATGCTTTGAAGATCAAGGGTATTGTGGAATCCCTTGCATCTATTGGCGTTTCAGGAGGATGACGATGATAAGGTAGAAGTCTGTCTATGTGGTCTTGGTCCACAATACAAGGCGTTCAAGACGTCTATTCAAACTCGGGAAAACATTCCCAATTTCACAGATTTGGTGTCTATGTTGATTATAGAAGTGAAGAGCTTGGGTGAAGACCAACAGTCCTCACAAAACAAAAACAGTTCAGAGCAACATGCCTTCTACACAAGTTCAAGAAGAGGACGAGGTAGAGGAGGCCATGGACGCGGCCAAGGAGGTGGCTGAATAGGTAATCAGAATTATGGTCAGTAGTAGCAGCAACAACAATAGTCCCAGAATTCACAACAACAACAACACACAGGTGGAAGAGGCCAATTCAGAGGCAGGGGGAGTCAAAGAGGTCGTGGAAATTGGCAAAGGCAGTATAATGATACACGTGGATGCTTTTATTATGGTAAGCCTGGACATGTGTAAGCATATTGTTATAAGAAGCAGACTGACATGCAAAATGGAAAATTGCAGCAAAACAACTATGCATCCTCGAGCAGAAACAATGAGGATAATGAAAGGATGTTTGTTATGCAGCATGTCATTAATGCCATGTCTGAAAATGTTGAATAAAGATGATGTACGGTATGTTTTCAGGTGCTTCGAATCACATGACAAGTCATGGGGAGTGGTTCAAGGAGATGAAAAACCTTGAAAGATCAAGTTTTGTGGAAACAGGGGATGACACTGCTCATCCAATTGCCCATGTTGGAGATGTGCCATTGTCTATGCAGGATGGCAAAGTGAAGTACCTTGTAGATGTACTTCATGTTCCGAACATAACAAAGAATATGGTTTCAGTTGGCCAGATGATTGAGCAGGGTTTGCAGGTTCGGTTTAACCCTGATGGTTGTTATATTGAAGACTTTAAAGACAAGTGCAGGTTGGTTGCAAAAGGCAATAGAGTGGGCAGAATGTTTACATTGAATGTAAACATGCCTGAAGTGAGTGCTACGATGTTTGCAAATGGTTCAGGAATTGTTGCAGACACAGATATTTGGCATAAAAGAATTGGACATGTGAATGTGCAGAGAATGAAGTCTATGCAGAGACTAAAGGAATTGTGACAGGGCTGCCAAAGTTTAAAGTTGAAGGTATGCAGAAAATATGTGAAGCATGCCAATTTGGAAAGCAAACAAAGCATGTATTTCCATGTAATAGAAATGTGAGCAGAAATGCACTAGATGTTGTGCATTCAGATGTATGGGGTCCTACGAAGACCATGTCTATGGGAGGCTGCAGGTATTATGTGACATTTATTGATGACCACACAAGGAAAGTGTGGGTATCCTTCATGAAGGAGAAGAGTGAGGTGTTCACTCATTTTTAAAATTTCAGAGCTATGGTTGAAAAGCAAACAGGGAAATATGTAAAGTGCCAGATGGAGGGGGAGAGTACTTCTCCAATATGTTCTATGAATTTTTGAAGAAGAATGGTATTCGGAGACAGTTTACATGCAGATACACTCTGCAGCAAAATGGAGTTGCTGAGAGCGAAAAAACAGACACATTGCTAAGATTGCATGAGCATTGATGGGAGAGAAGAATATGCCGCATAGCTAGTGGGCTGAGGCTATTTTTA
This sequence comes from Cibotium barometz, assembly GCF_041138505.1. Lineage (NCBI taxonomy): Eukaryota > Viridiplantae > Streptophyta > Polypodiopsida > Cyatheales > Cibotiaceae > Cibotium > Cibotium barometz. Next base: position 37,994,300 of record NC_141075.1, on the reverse strand, counting down.
CACCAGTTTACATCATGAACAGGAATCCAACTGCAGCCATACATGATGTAACTCCACAGAGGAGGGGTTTACTGGCAAAAAACTTGATTTGTCTCATCTGAGAGTCTTTGGATGCATTGCGTATGTGCATGTGCCAGATGAGCTAAGAACTAAGCTGGATCCAAAAGCTGAAAAATGTGTGTTTATTGGGTATTCCCTTGAGCAAAAGGGATACAGATGTTATAACCGTGCTACACATGAGTTGAGGGTAAGCAGGGGTGTTGTTTTTGATGAGATGAGCAGCTGATATGCTGTTGAAACACAAGCTGTTGGGGCTAATGTGAGTGGAAATGTGGTTGCATAGAATGCAAGCTATTGGGGCTGATGTGAGTGGAAATGTGGTTGCATAGAATGCAAGTCAGCAATCATAGTCTTTGAGTGGACCAAGAGAGTCCTCATCTAGTGGTTCAGTTGATAGACCATGGAGTGGCAGGCTGCATCATAATACCAATCCTACAAATGTGATTAGTACATCACATAAAGGCAAAGAGAAAGTGGTTGAGCCCCTTAGTATGCCTAACATATTTGTAGGGCATTCTCATGTTGATGGAGAGTCTAGTGGCTCAAAGATGAGCCTTGATGAGGATCTTGGGATACCAGCTATGAGAACACCTGGTGTAAAGAAGGCTATAGAAGCCATGAATGCAAAGCTACGAAGATTTGGGAGAGTGAAGAATCCTATGCAGAGGTTCACCTATGATAGTTATGTGGCACATCACTATGCATACATATGGCAAAAGTTGTGCAGGTTGTAGAGCCTACATGCATTGATGAGGCTGTTGGAAATGTGTGTTGGGAGAAAGCTATGGATGAGGAGATGGATGCACTATATGGAAATGAGACTTGGGATTTAGTGCAATTGCTTGAAGGCAAGAAAGCCATTGGATGCAAGTGGGTGTACAAAGTATACAAAGTAAAACATAACAGTGATGGAAGCATAAGCAGGTACAAGGCTAGATTGGTAGCCAAAGGATATGCGCAGACATATGGCATTGATTATGAGCAAACTTTCAGCCCAGTTGCCAAGATGGCAACAGTGAGAGTTGTGATAGCAGTGGCTACATCAAAGCAATGGTCTTTACATCAGATGGATGTAAAGAATGCATTCTTGCATGGGGATTTACAGGAAGAGGTGTATATGTTGCAGCCACCTGGTTATGAGGATGTGAGTCACCCCGTGCATGTTTGTAGGTTGAAGAAAGCCTTGTATGGCTTAAAACAAGCACCAGGAGCATGGTCTGACAAGATTTTTGAATATCTTGTCACTATTGGCTTTCATGTAGCCAATGCAGATTTCTTGCTGTATGTGAGACACAGTGATAGAGGGATTGTGCTTGTTGTCATCTATGTAGATGACCTGATCATTACGGGAGACTATGATGCAGAGATCTTTGATGTAAAGATCTTGCTTAGACAAAAGTTTGAGATGAAGGATCTGGGTGAGCTCAGATATTTCTTGGGCATTGAGGTGATTAGGTCACCACGTGGTATTAGATTACTGCAGAGACAATATGGCTTCTTGGACATATTGTCTAAGTATGGTATGACAGGCTGTAAGCCTATCTGAGTGCCATTAGATCAGAATGGCAAGTTAAGTGCAGATTCAGGAGAGATTTTGGAGGATCCTACTATGTATAGGTGCATAGTAGGAAGCTTGATCTACATGACGATCACTAGGCCAGATTTGAGCTATGCTGTTGGGTTGGTGAGTCAGTTTATGCAGGTTCCTCGGAAGTCGCATCTGGATGCATTGAGACGCATATTGAGGTATGTGAGGTCTACTTTGCATTGTGGACTATTTTATGAAACTAGGACAGAGATATGTGTACATGGGTACTCAGATGCTGATTGGGCTGGTAGTATCTCAGATAGAAGATCTACTAGTGGCTTCATGTTTTCTTTGGGGAGTGCTTCTGTGACTTGGAGCAGCAAGAAGCAGCCTACGGTTCCTCTATCCAGTACTACAGAGGCTGAGTACAGAGGAGCTGCTATGGCAGCATGTGAGATAGCTTGGTTGAGAAAGCTACTTGCAGATTTGGGTCTATCAGTGGATAGACAAGTTGTCATTTTCTGTGACAACATTAGCAGTATACAGTTGGCCAGGAACCCAATTTTTCATGCTCGCACGAAGCATATAGAGGTCCACTATCATTTTGTGAGAGAGAAGGTTGTTTATGTCAGCACATAGGATCACGCCCGCTGACACATCTTCACCAAAGCATTGGATACAGAGAAGCTCCACAGATTCATGGCTTCGCTTGGTGTACATGAGATGGAGTTGAGCTCGAGGGGGAGTGTTGAGATATCGAGCTCATCTAGTGAGGCGGTGGACACTGATGACCCGCCTGGGGGATAGGCCCCACACTTACACCACTGGCATGGTTGGTGAGATCATGGGTGATATGCAGCTAGTGGGATGATAGGCTGTGTGAGCCATTCTAGAGACTAGCATAGTTATAGCGCCAGCTCATTTAGTTGGGTTCACACTATAGAGAACCCTAGTATGTATTTGGTTGGGTACCTTTTTCATAGTGTGTACTCTTATCTTTGTATGTGTTGAGTGTTGTGTGAAGAAGAAGAAGATTTTCTGCCTCTCACCTTGTGTGTTCTCTTTTAGGTTTTGTGAGTGTGGGTGTGCTTGCAAGAGCTCAAGCTCTCTTCTCCCCTGCATCTTTTCATATGATGCCTCAAACATGGTCAAAGAAGGAAAGGTGAGAAGCAGAGGGGTTGTGACCTAGCCCCCTCCTTGGGTCTAACTAGGTGACTAGGAAGAGGTATATTGATGCAGTCCTAAGAGAGACTAACTTGTCAAACTTGTACAATGCTATGTGCTCTAGACTAACTCTATCCTATTGTCTCTTCTATCTCTCTATATATCTATTTCCAAACTTCTAATTGTTTCCTTCTTTGCTATCTTGGAAGGACCTTCTTCTTGTCCCATCCAGTCATGCCCTACTATTATTACAAGACTCATTATGTTAACAAACTATTACAATAATGTACGTATGATTACAATGGGTGTGCGTGTGTGCTGTTGTTTGTGCACGAATGTTAGTGTGCTAGCCTTTTACTGTCAGAAGCTTGTGTCCTTCAGCCAGTTCTTCAGGTCCCACCAATCAGGTCCTATCGAATGCTCAACACCTAGCATGCTCAGTGACTCTGCACCAGCTATAGGAGAGGTGGATCGAAAGGTTTGATGAATGGGTGGATGTGGTCGATGGGGGGTTGACTAGGATGACCCTTTATTCTGTCGCCCCAGTACATGTTTGCTTCTTGTGGATCACATTCTATTAACAAGTACATGTGGCACTCTTCCATCAATGCTTCCCTTAAGACACATAGTTTTATTACTTTTGCATCCCGCAAATGCTTCATAGGATAAGGCACATAACTTGGCATCTTCATTTAAACATTCCACAACACACATTATTGGATATCCATCATCATAATCCGATTTTTCATTGCATTTGCCACCCGGATCAAAAGGAAACTCATCCTTAGGCTCATAGCCATCATCTTCCTCCACCGTCTCATAGCAATCATCAAAGATTTTGACATCTTCCCCTGTATCTTCATGATTGAATTCAGTGAGAATCAGGCTCAATGACATTTTCTTTGCCTTGAAAACCTTAAAGTGCTCCTTATTCCACTTCTCACCATATTTGTAGCATATGTTCTTTCTTTTTAAGTCATCGATCTTGTCTTCCTTGAGAACCGTGCTCTGGTTAACCACATTTGAAGGCTTATGATCATGATTTGACTTCTAAGTAGTGCCATCAAATTTAAAATTTCCTTTTTGACCCTTACCATACACCATAGGGTACTTAAGTACAGTAGTATTTGCATGAAAACCACTTGATGACTTTTTCGAGAGAGTAGATGATGAATCCCCTTTTGATTGAGGATTTGAGAAAATAAAAGTGATATACTTTGTTGGAAATAGGGTTGCAGGAATGCACACATGTGCACACACACACATAGAGTGGAGAAGCTCAAGGGAGCACACAATGTGATGATAGATAGATAATGAATGTGTGCTATATAAAGATGATAAGTATAGCCCAAGATAGACGTAAACTAGCACATGGGAAAAAAACTCCTAAAGAGGAAAGAAGTGCCCCGGGCTGGTCTTAGTGTGTTCACACACATCACTACCAAATATGGCTACAAATCCCCCCGCGAGTGATGATGTGAACATGGGGTGAGCGCTTTATGTGAGAATGAAAAACTAGATTCCTTGTAACTGACCCATAGTGCTTTGAATGTCAGTGTGAAGATGGTAGTGGTTGAGAACTCGCCAATGCCCAAATGAGCTGCCCAAATGAGCAATAAGGCACCTGCGTAAACCAAAAAGCATGGTAATATACAAATGGCTATAAAGGATAGATAAGTAAGGATGGATAGGTAGCGATAAGTTGTGTAGCAAAGCAATGGTAGTAGCCACAATCATTAATCTTACTTAGTATTCATAAACAGGGAAGGACATGAAGATCTATATTCCTTTTTTTGTCAGATAACTAGGGGGGATGGTTCACAGAATAGGAACAGAGGAAATCACCAAGTTTCTATCCTAAAAGCATATGATCAAAAGTTTTCCTCTTAATGAGAAAATAAAATACCATGCCCTGGGAGCTTGCTTAAGACCATATAAAGCTTTCTTTATTTTGCACATTTTTTATTCTTGACTTTTCTGAACAAAACCATGAGGCTGAGATACATAGACCTCCTCATGCAAATCTCTATTCAAGAAAGCATGTAACTGACATACATTCTAACGCTTATGTGATGCTAATGCAATGCTACTCCGCATGGTAGTCATACAACATGTGGGTGTAAAGGTTTCACCATAGTCAATGCCTTTCTCTTGCGCATAACCCTTTGCAACAAGCCTAGCTTTGTATTTCTTAACACTGCCATCTACTCTACATTTAAGCCTGTAAACCTATTTTGTACCAATGGCCTTCTTTCCAAGAGGAGTCAAGTTTCCCAAACCCTATGTATCATTTTTTAGTATCAAATCATACTCAGATTGCATAGCACTCATTCAATTTTCAGATTCCTTTGCTTCACCAAAGGAGACAAGTTCCTCTTCATCACATAAATTGGTAATAAGAGCATAACCTGCATCAACATCATGAGATACATGATGAGAACCTACATGTGTTCTGGTAGGCAAAGGAGTGGCCAATTTTCTATCACGTAGTGTTTGCACCAACCGTTTTGGCATAATTTTTGACTCCTCAATTTTCCTTCTTCCCGCATCATCCACATTTACCTCATCAATAGACTGATTTGTGGGCTCAAAAACATGCTGATTTTTGTAACCTATGAGGGCTGATTTTCAACATTCCTTTACTTGCTCAAATGCTACCCAAATACTCTCTATATCAATGTGTCCTACATTGAACAATGGAAGAAGAGTGTCGAATATGTCATGCGAACATACATTTTGCTATTTTTTATATGAAAGCAAGGGTTGAATTGCATCCTTCACAAATACAACATCTCTACTCACAAGAATCTACTTGGTAGCAGGATGATAGAGATGGTAACCTTTTCTTTTCGAGCTATACCCCACAAAAATACATTTAACAGCTTGATCGTCAAGCTTGCTGGGGAAGTTTCTCAACCACAAGTGCATAAGCAAGATAATAAAAAATGCGTAAGTGATCCATAGAGGGATTTCTGCCATTCCAAGCTTCAAAAGGTGTAATTGTATGCAAAGCCTTTGTAGGACACCTATTTAAAACATATATTACATATATGATTACTTCTAGCCAAAAACCTCGAGGTAACTCCTGACTTTTGACCATATAATGTGCCATCTCCATGAGAGACATGTTTTACATTCAACTACACCGTTTTGCTGAGGTGTATAGGGCTAGAGAGATGGAAAACTCTCTCACTTGTAGCAAGAGTAGTATGATCCACACGTAGCTCAATCCAATGGGATTTGCATCCCTTTCGGAGCTAGGGATTCAACCCGTACCGATGCACAAAAGCTTATCCATTTGATGGAGAGAATGCTAGGAATACTACTACTATTGACATAGACTTAACATACACACAAGCTCAATCTTGCTATTGCTCACTCAACTCCACATTCCACTCATCCATGCATCCAAACAAGAAGAAAGCTTAGCTATTGCATGCACAAGATCAAAGCATTCTTCATTCTCAAATACTCATTTCCCTAGCATGCACACAAACCTTGAAGCTATCAATAAGAAACATGCACACTAGAGAATTGACATGAGAAGAGAGACAAATATCAACTCATTGCATTGAATTAACAAAAAATAGAACTTACAACAATGTAGATGGGGAGAGAGAAGAGCTTGCACCTCTATGGGAAAAGAGGGAGAGCTAGTCTCAAGAGAGCTCAAACATGAGTTTGCCCAATGTGTCCCTTACCTCTCAAATGAGCCACTTTTTATACAAAAACTCTAAAACTCCCAAAAGTTCCCATGTAGGATTATTGTCAAGCCCACTCCCACATTCACCTACAACTTGGAACTCTTTACAAGAGCCCTAAGTATCTTTTTGTTGCATCCTTGCATTGATCTTCACTCATCACGCAACACTCCCTCCTTCCTATTTTGCGCACGTCCTCGAGCGCGGTAGAAGCAAGAGCTGCAAAACAATGGATACAAGTAAAGCCTTTTATTGAAAAAAAAAAAAGGAAAGAAAAAAAACCAGCAATGATAATTTCAGACGTGAACATACAAGTGAAAGGCTGATTAGAGTTTTAAAGAGTACTAAAATAGGTGAGTAAAGACTAGTCAAAGTGAGACTAAGTGGTAGATAGTGCTATTCAAAGGCAAGCGTGCTTGCACACCACATGTTATGACCGTAGTCTCAATGTCCTACAAGTATTTAAGTTATTCCTAAGTGGCAAACCTACTCCTAAATATGAGCAATGGTGATTGGACCTCTTTTTTTTTGATGTGTGTGTAGAGGATGATAAATATTAAGGTTCCATCCCAATGAGACCCAAGCAATGGCCAAGAGACCTCTGCCAAGAGAATCTAAAGGCCGCTAAGTATCTCAAGGGCGACAGACCCTTTTCTTTCTTTTATGACATAAGGAGTACCCCATGAAGATGAGGGCATCGGTCTCAAGGGCCCATAGTGTACCCCAGAGTCCTACCAACATCTATCAAGGCGATAGATTCCTTGAAGGTCTTTTTCTGAAGTTTTTAGATGTCAGTGTTCACCCCATGGAAACCAAGGCATCGGCCCCAAGGTGCTAAGACAACCCCAGGTCCTACCAAGCATTCCACATGGCTGTAGACACGTCATGTCTCGATTCACTTTATATATTTATTTAGGGTATATTTTCGTAAATTTTTTATTAATCCTAGCACCTAGCTCATATCTAAGAGGTAGCTACCACTAGGGATAACTAATATACCTTGAGAGCATAAGAACTTGGTATACTCCATTGGTATATATCCTACACTGTCTTTGAATAGAAATATCTTCTACTAAGTCCTCTAAGAATCTAGAATTCACTCACCATATTTTAACAACTAATCAAAAACTTAAACCAGCCAACATTGTGTGAACATGCAAACCATATATCCAAAAGATAAAAGCACATAAAGAACAAAAGATTATGATTTGAATACACCTGTTGTAGTGCCCGTTGATGTTGTGTGTTTGCATTGATTCATTGCTGATGCTGATTGCTTCTTTTTGCTTCTTGTAGGCATTGCATGTCTCCCCCCTTCCTTAAACAAGAAAAGAAAAGAAAGGAATAAAATTTGCTATTGGTGACCGAATATAGCCGAGGGGAAAAACCCAATGGGAGAAAAGTGCCCTGGCTTGTCGATCTTATTGTGGAGTCGCTGAGCTTACCCCTGCGTTGGTGGTGGATCCGTGTCCTCGTCTGCTGGAAAGATGGTATCGATTTCTTCAAGATGCAGGGACAACCCTTCACAAAAATCGGCCTCTGGAGAAGGTGGTAGAGGAAGGAGTGCTTCCTCGCTTAAATATGGCATTGGTTCTATGGGAAGGTTCAGCAGACAATTTTGATTTTGGAGCTACGCAATATAGGTACTCATATTGATCCAATATTGACATGTTGAGGCTTGGGGAAGGAGGGCTTGCAAGATAGGTGGTTGCAAGTCATTTAAGCATGTATCCCTCCATTGTTGTGCTTGAACCTCCTCAGGTAATCTACGTTGATTTGGTCCTCTCTCTGGTATTCTCACATTAAGAAGATTATGGCGTTGGGGTGTAATTCCCACAATTTGTTTCATTAAGCCCGTGCCATATCGTCTAAAGTAAGAGCGGCATATTCAACAAATATGTGAAGCTTCTCCTAATACGAGTCGTGCACACTCTTGACAATGTGGAAATGGGTGATGCTGTTGATAGAATAACGTGACAAAGTGATGCCCACAGCAATTTTCACCTAAGGGAGCATAGAAGTACCTAGAATGAGTTTGAAACGGAGATCAGGTCGAGTACTATAAGGGTCAATGCATGGTGGACATGTATCTCGCCAAATATCCATCAGGAGTTATCTGGACGTAGAACAATGAAATTTAGAACACACATATCCATCATTACAATTCCAATCAAAAACAAGATTATCTCAAAAAGAACACAATCCTCTAAAGGCATAAGGAACCACATTATGCAAACACTGATCTACCAAAGAGCTTCAATTGTAGTGTTAATGCCTTATCTTTGGTTTTGGGTATGTCCTTCTTAAGAGGTGAGAATTTTAGAAATTGTCTTGGAATTTGAGCAAGATAAGAGGATTTAGGCATTGAAGTGCTAGAATCTATGCTCAAATGAGACTCATTTGGACTTGTCTTAGGTACACAAGTTGATGGTGGAATTGTGTAACAAGGAGAAATTGGGACAACTGGTGTTTCAATACATGTTTTAGGAAGATCAACACAAGTAGATTTGTAGGTGTTATCACAGCCACCTATCCTATCTTGAAGAGGTTGTGTTGATTTCTTTTGCACCCACTGATATGGAAAACTGAGGGTGGCTTTTGGAATCTTATTGATACACTCTTTTACCCTTAGCAAACCATGGCATTTAGGAAGCCAAATTGCTGTTGCACCCTCATAATAGCCTTGTGCTTTAAGAACATGCTTTGGGACCCAACGAGTAACAATCCGAGTTTTAGGCTTGGAAAAGATGTGCTTTTTAGGAGGCTAAGCAACTTTGCTAGATGGTACAAGTTTGTACGCATCTTTGGGTAGCCAAATTGATAATTCCTTCTTGCCTGGCCTTCTTTGAGCAGCAACTAGAGTAGTTGGAACATGCCAGCCATGGCCCTTACTTGAGTACTCATCAATTATCCACATCATTTGTGTTGGAGCTGCAAGAGCAGATTTTGAAAGTGGGTTGTGTAGGGTAGAAACACCACCCTTTTGACATGATAAAGCTCGTGGAGTAGCAGATCCCAAGATGCAATCAGAATCAATTTGCAACTTGTATTGTCTATTCTTCCAATCTAATGAGCAATTGGTAGCACTTAACCACGATCGATCGAGAATAGCCTCTACCACTGCCTTGGACTTACTTGCCACATAAAAGGGTACTGACATCTGGTGATCCTGAATGGACATCATAATGACACATTTTCCCTCTATAGGGTTATCGTCACCTGAGAAGCTTCGTAAGTCAACAGGAATGTGCACAAGTGTTGGTTGTCCCAAGGCTTTCCATGTGTCAAACGAGAGAACATTATAGTCTGCACCAGAGTCAATTAAAGCAGAGACAAAGTATAGGTAGTCACATGAAGATGAAGGCACACTTGAATATTGAAAGGATCGACATATGGTTCATCAGTAGCCAACTGTAAGGCCAACATAGAAGCTTTGCGACGCTCCTTAGCTTTTGCAACTCTAGATTTAGCCTCTTCTTGAGCTTGACGTTTAAGTAGGTCAAGTGCTTCTTTCCGTGTTTGTGCAGCATGCATTTGTTGAAGCATGGCTTCAGTTAATGGTTCATTGTATTTCTTGAGACGACTTCCATTAATGAAGTTAGGCATTTGCTCACCTTCTAGTGTCTCTAAACGCACTGCACCACTTGGAGTAAGCTCATTAATCACAAACGGTCCTAGGCCACATTTCTTGAGCTTTCTCTTATGCTTCTTAAGTGTGTACAAGAGCACAAGGTCCCCTTTTTTGAATCGGCCAGTTGTTACATTTCTATCATACCATTGCTTCTGTCTCCTCTTCTCGGCATACATCCCCATTACCGCCAATAAGCGGGTCTCATCAAGCTTTTCCAATTCATCAATGCGTTGTGAAAGCTCATGACTAGTCCAATCCAATTGTTTAGCAACTCGTAGAGTAGGTACAAGAAATTCAATGGGAAGAATTGCATCTAGCCCAAAAGCAAGCTCAAATAGGGTTGTGCCCACAGATGTTTTATAGGCTATCCTATATACCCAAAGAACTGAGTGTAACTTTTGCTCCCAATCAGTCCTATGTCCCTCAACAATCTTGGTGAGTGCTGTGCAGAGAATCTTGTTAGTACTCTCAGCTTGTCCATTGGTTTGGGGATGATAGGGTGCAGAACGCTTGTGAATTACCATAAATTCTTGAAGCAAAAACTCTATGATCTCATTCACAAAGTGCACACCTTGATCACTAATGATCTCAATAGGTAAGCCATAGCGTGTAAACACATACTCATACAAGAACTTGGTTGTGGTTCTGGCATCATTTTTGACTGTAGCCTTTGCCTCTACCCATTTGGTCAAATAGTCAGTTGCGACTATAATATATTCTACATGCGTGTGACAAGCTGGAGGTTTAATGGGACCGACAAAATCAATACCCTATTTTGCAAAAGCACGTGTGCTTAACATAGGCCGCAATGGCATATTGTCCTTTGTGATGGGAGGTTTGGTCCTTTGACAATCGTTACAACGTTTCACATATTCGTCGGCATCCATTTGTAAGGTTGGCCACCAAAGCCCAGACCACCTAATCAACTTAGCTGTGGTATTGCCTGAAAAGTGTCCACCCCCAACACCTGCATGTGCATGAGTCAAGATTTTCAAATAGTCAGCTTCACATACACACATGCGTAAGTTGCCATCCTTGCCCCTCTTGTAGAGTTGGTTCTCTATCAGCATATAGTTTGCCGCTTCAACTTTAATAGCACTCTTTCGATGTTTAGGAATTTTTTGATCTGTATGACCATGCTGAAGATAGTCCACAATATACTTACTCCAACTTGGTGTAGTTGAAATTTAGAATAATGTGACATTATGAATTGGCTGTTGAATTTGACATGAAGCACAGTTACAAACAAATGTTTCAGCATCTGCATGCATGGTAAGCCACCATTGCCCATCCTGAGATATACGTCGCCCACAAGTAGTAGCTGATGCATGGATTCCATCGATACCTGCATGTGCCCATTCCAAGATTTCCTCATATTGGTCAGGGTTAGGTATGAGCCGTAACACTCCATCATTACCCTGATGATATAATCTCCCTGAGATTAACTTGAATGGTCGCCATAGGTCCACATTAGGACCCGCTAGTTGTATCTGCCCACTTGTCAAAATTTCTAAGATGGATTCAGACCATCTAGGAGCTGTCTCTACAAGGAAAAGTGTTGAATCTAACATATCATCATCCACACCCACAGGAGCTTCGCCAGAGGTGATTCGAGACAAATGAGTTGTTCCTTTTCGGACTGCCACTTCAAAATCAAACTCAAGAAGGATGATAAACCACCGCACAATCCTTCCAGTTGCACAAGGCTTATTGACCAAATATAGCAATGCTTGATGGTCCACAAAAAATATGAATTTGTTTGCCAAAAGGTAATGGCGAAACTTTTTCACCGCATATATCATGGACAATCCTTCTCTTTCTGTTGTGGTGTAATTCTTCTCAGCACTGTTCAACTGTCGACTAGCATATGAGATTGGGAAATCCTTATTATGTTCTCCCGATTGAGCCAAAATACATCCAATTGCAAAGTTTGAAGCATCAATATGGACATGAAAGATTTGGTTCCAATCTGGTGCCCGTAAGATGGGTGCAGGACTTCACTAATGCTTGCTTCAACTTTTCAAAGGATTCCTCACACTCATCAGTCCAATTAAACTTTACAAGAAGAGCATATAATGGTCTGGCTAGGATGGCGTACATGTAGATGAATCGACGATAATAGCCACAATGTCCCATGAATGTTTGTACCCCTTTAGGGTTGATAGGCCGAGGTAATGAGACAATGACATCAATTTTATCCATATCTGTTGAAATCCCATTGCGAGAAACAATATGGCCCAAGATTTTCCCTTGTCTTACCATGAATTTGCACTTGTCAGGATTTAAGCATATACGATAAAGTTGACACTTTTGAAACACAAGTCTGAGGTGTTCTATATGATCATCACGCTCTTGTGAGTGAACACATAAATCATCCATGAAGATCTCAAGAAATTGCCTAAGGTACTCCTTGAATACATGACTCATTAACCGCTGAAAGGTTGCTGGTGCATTTGTTAGACCAAATGGCATAACACGATAGGCAAAAATGCCATCTTCAGTAGCAAAGGCTGTCTTGTGTTGATCCTTTGGATCAATTGACACTTGATTGTAACCGGAGAATCCATCCAAGAAACTATATGCCTTTTTCCCTGCAACTCGTTCCAGAACATGATCCGTGATTGGAAGTGGGTAATGATCACGCACAATAGCTGCATTTACCTTTTTGAGGCTTACACATACTCGAAGTTTTCCATTTTTCTTGGGCACCACTACAATAGGGGAGACCCATTCAGTGTGTTCAATCTCATAGATAAATTCTGCCTCTAAGAGCTTGTCTATTTCTTCCTTTATCTTCCATGCAAAATTCCCATTGTAAGTATAAGGACGCTGCGCTCAGCTTGTAGGACCAGCCTATTCACATTCTGCACAGGCTGCGCCGGCCTATTTTCCAGTTGCTGCTGCTGGTGTTTCTTCATCTACAGGCTGCGTATCACTTAATACCTTCTGCTGCTGCTGGCGCTTCATCCTCTACAGGTTGCGCTTCACTCCATTCCTGCAGCTTCTGTTGGCCATACCTGCAGCTACTGTCGGCGATGTAGGCTTCATCGCCTATCTCTGAACCCATTTAAACGCCAATTCTAGGTTAAACACAAAGTCATCTCAAGACATATAATGTCCAAAAATGGATGAGGTCTTTATAACTCCAAGCAAAAACATCGCGATACTCCTTTATTGTTTGAATTAATAACTTCTCCTCATCTAAGGACAAGTCTGTGGCAATCCACACATAGCGAGGCTCCTCTCCTGGCTTAGCAATATCAATTCTTTTTGCATCTTCTGGACCATCATATGAAACCCTTGGCACGCTTGGTTTTTGTCGCATGGGCTGTTGAAGAACAATCTTCCAATCTTGAAGAGTGTACTGTGTGAAGTTGGGGGGAACATTGAGACCTTGTTCTTGTCCACTTGAGTCGTCACTCATTGAAGACCATGTGGTTTTGAGCTCTCCTTTGCCATCTTGCATCGGATTTTTTTGTTCAACCGTTGTCTTTGCACTTCTGACACTCTCTTTTAAATCGGTTTTAGACTTGAGTTTTGGTTTTTGTTTCTTCATTTTTTTACGATTTTTGCTAACAATTTTTAGCTTTTCTCCTGCTTGGAATCCATCTGATCGTTTTACTTGGTCTTTGATACTATCTTGTGCTTGGACATAGTATAGATATCCATTCTTTCCTGAGAAGTGAGGTGGTGGTCGAGAGTGTTCACTCTTAGACTCCTCCTTTTATCTTGTTTACGGATTCTCTTATGGCTCTTACAGCATTTACGTTTGGGTCGGCTTCGAGGGATCTCTACTTGAACCTCCCTTCCTCTCAAGAGTAGGCGTGCCTTTCCTAACTCTTCCTCAGGGATTATCACATCATTATCAAAATCAGAGTCCCATCCATCTTCCTTATCAGCATCATTAGCAGATTCGAGTGTTAAATCCTCCACTGAGACTTCCTCTACCTGCAGAGCTATTGTGGATGCATTCCTATAGTACAAATCATCTAGAAGGTCACGTGGTTGTACCATTCGTATAGGAATAATATCATATCCATCTGAGTCACAAAATTGAATTGGCTTAGGTAAAGCACAGGTCGATAATGTTGCAAGGACATGACTCCATTCTAGTGGATCAATTAAATGCTCAGGGAAGGGTTGTGGAATATATGCCTCGTCTGATACACTTCGATTACCCTTAAGTCTCTCAGTGTTGAAATCCCTACATGAGGCTCCACACATCCACATATCTTCTCGCCCGTCTGACAATGTAACTCTTGAGCCCTCAGATGAAGCAGAATCAAACTCATCTATTGGAGACCTTGTTACATCACGATATGAGTGATTCCTTAGGTTGACCCTTGTGATGACAGAATCATGTCGGAGGTACAAATAATTGTATCCCCAATCTTGAATCATTTGAAATTGTCGCATGAATGGTCTACCCAATATCACTTCATAGTTTGGATGTTTTCCAAAATCCACCACTGCAAAGGTGTGCTCATATTCAATCCCACATGTGGTGACCAATATGTTCTCAAGCAGCCCGAGGGGATGTTCTAAGCTTCCATCTGCTAGCTGCAAGCGCATCCTGGTACTCCTAATAGCTGGTAACTTTTCCCAAATGGACCTTGTCACAATGCCCACTCCTGCACCACTATCAAGTATTGCAGTTGAAGCTACTTTTCGCACTTCTAATGGGAGGGTAGCATTTCCCTGATCGTCCTCACAAAATTTTCCTACTTTGTTGATAGGAACTGGCAAAACATTCTTTGTCTCAGGGTGTATAGTACACTCATGGTGACCCTTTTGTAGCAATACCTGCTCTGACAAACATGTGGCAATATCATTCCACAACTCAGGTCGAAGCTTTATCACATCAAGCAAAGGTAAGGTACAAGCCACTGGTGCTGACAAAATAGCTTGCACGATACCCATATCCATCTCCTTTGTCAACCTTTTATGCATGGAAGGTATCCTCAAGGTTTGAGAACAGTTCTCATATTCTCCAAAATATGATGGTAAGGTTTTCATTGTATGCTAACTTCTAGGAGAAACAATTGTTTGAACTTCCTCCTAGATGCTTGGGCGTCTAAAGTTGTTTTCCGTGCCCTTGGTAAAATCCACCTCAGAGAATGGAGGTGAACTAATAGAGGACATGTTCTCATTAACTTTCTCATGAACTGCTGCCCACATCTCATTTGCCATGTCCTCTTAGCATCAATAACTTCATCATTGCAAGGGAAGACAAGGCTAGGTGGTGGCAAAATTCCTTCTTTCAATGGGGTGTCAATTGGTGCAGACCTCTCGCTATGAGCTTGTGAGATGAGCTCACTTCTCATTTCCTGACTTGATGACACTTCTGGTATGGTTTCTAATGTTGGCTTAAGAGAGGTTGGGCCCCGAGGAATAGGTGGTGATGGTCCCTCAAGTATTGACTGAGCTTCCCTAATGAGTTGCTGATGTACAACTAGATTGATCTTCTCCTCATGAGGGTTTGGGTATTCTTGAAGCTTCTTGGGTAGCTCAGATAAAGCTGCAATGCGACTTCTATGAGCATCAATGATGGCATCTAGAGTCTCATTCACTTTATCCACAAAAACAGAACCCCCAGAACTATCCTCAGTCGTACTAGCCTCATCTTGTTTAGCACTAGGCCCAGGTTGAGGTTGAAGCTCCTTATGCACTTCTTGGGATGTAAAAGTTTGATCCTTCATGTTTTGTTTAGAGGCTTCTTGAGAACTAGTGGATGCACTTTTAGTTCGCTTGTTGCGGTTCTTTTTCCTCCTAGTGGTCCTTTTTCTATTGGAATGTAGGGTCTTGTCCACTAGATTTGCCTTTGCATCCCTAGTTCAAGGTGTCTCATCAGTCTGTATTTCGGCATTTCGTGTCTGTGATCTAGTCATGACTCTAAGTGGCACGACATCCTCATTCTCAGATGAAGGTGGTGATGGAACTGCCCCTACAAGGTTGAGTGAGACCTTTGGTTTAAGAGGTGCCTTCCTCATGTGGTTTCAGCAGACAATCCTTTGGGAAGTGTTCTACACAACACCCTAGACAATATCTTTCAATTGGTGGAAACTGTGGTACTGTTGTATTGGATCGAGCTGTTTGCCTTGAGCGATGTGGACAATCACGAGCCCAATGGGGTTCTCCGCACTCATAACAGGGGCCCATTAGTTTGGCTTCTACTTTCCTTTGCTGCCATTGACCTGAGGGGCCTGGAGTCCTAGGTTGGTAGCCGCCTAGCAACATTAAAGAATTTTGTTCCCCTGGTTGAGTCTCCACCAGTGCTTGGCTTGGGTATGCGGGACTTTCAAAGAGATTTTCCTTGGATGAATATGATGCGTATTCCTCCTCCAGATAGCCTGGGTTTACCAAGTCTCTACACATATTTGAATTGTCGTAGTCAACAACCCTCACAGGAGCAGTCCCAGGAGCAGGAGGTTGAGCACCAAGAACACGTCGTGTTTGCGCTTGTGCCATCGGTGGCTTACGTTCAAAATTATTATACTGTTGATGCATTTGTGGAGCCACTCCACCCCTTTGCTGCTCACGCTCCTGTCTCATTCTTGCAATGCGAGTACATTCCTGTGTGGTATGGGTAAAGTTCCAAGCACAGGCCTGGCACCACTTCTTTGTGGGTTGGTTTGTGACTAGAGGAGAAAAGGTATTACATTCTTCAGTTTTATGGTCACCGCCACATGCTCCACAAAGATGAGGACCTGTAGGTAGTACACTCTACATTCGTTGCTGCTGTTGTTGTGGCTGCATGGGTGGGCGATAGGTCTGTCCCAATCTCCTTAGTACTAGGTTAGCTATCTGGTCTGGATTTACTAGCGCGCTAGACCCTGAACTTTGGTCATCACCCCACTAATCTCTAGGTTTCACCTCAGGGCCAGTACCATCTTGGAATTTGAAGTTATCGGTGAAATCCATAGCATCATGGCAACATTCATTGAAATTTGTATGCTTCTTTGCATAGAGATGTGTATGCAGTGTTGAATTTTTGAGTCCTTTTAAGAAGAGAGAAATTAATCGACTTTGGGCGGGCTTCTCATCTTCTAGGCAATGATTAATATACTGCTTCATTCTATTTACACAGTCTCTAACACTCTTGTTCTCGCCTTGCTTGAAAGAGTAGATGTGTGCTACTGTGTCATGTTGAATCCCCATCAAGGAAAAAGCAGCAATGAATCTCTCTTCCAGAACTCGTAAAGAAGATTTGTCTGAAGCCTCTAGTGCCTGAAACCAAGCAAGGGCCTTTCCCTCAAGAGTGAGCCCAAATCCTTCAATTTGAGTATGCTTGTCAGCCACTTACTCAGCTCGAACTACTTGCCTAAATGCTGCTACATGGTCATATGGATCTCCCGACCCTTCATACTTCTTTACCAGTTTCTGAAGAGTTGATGGCCTTACTTGTCTTGAATACTTGTCATAGGGCCTACGGCCTCTCACTCTCAGTGGGAATTGTTCCTCTCTTTGGTAAGATGGTCCACATGCATCCCAAATTGGTGTGGGTCCCCTATTACCAGCCTCACCAACCCCCTCCAAAGACCTTGTTACCCGCATTTCAGGAGGTGCATTTATGGGAGGCCGAGTTGGCTCCCCTACCCTCCGATTGCTATAGTGAGAGGAATGTTGTTGTGGTATGATCTGTGGGTGCACTTTTGGTGTAGGATAATGACTTGGTGCTAGAGTTGGGCTACTAGCAGTGGTCCACTTTGATGTTGAGGGTCCCTCTCTAATGAACTCTCGTAGGGGAGGAGCAACAGTTTCTCCAAGAAAGGCTCTCTCTCCTGGTTTAGCTGTATTTGTTGAGAACACTTCCATTAATAATGGTTGTCCTTTCCACGTGAGCTCCTGAATCTCCTTCCAATCTAAGGTTCGGTATTCATTGGCCCATTTATCAACGATTCGGTTCATGTGTCCTGCAAGCTTCTCAACTACCACCACAAGTGCTAGAGGAAGATCTAGCTCTAGCAATCTAGTTGTGGCATAATATCCCTCTAAAGAGTCCTTATAGACCTCTTGAAGTGGGTCGTCCTGAAAGACCTTTGTCACTGGAATTTGTTGTACAAACTCCCATTGGTTCTCAGCCCCCTGATCCATTTTGCTCTTGCCTTTCCTATCCCTTTCCAAATTTAGATCTACAAGAAGTAAATCATCTATGGATGGCTTTGAGGACTGGGCATTGGATGGTCCTGGCATGTCCAGCTCAATGAGACAATCATCTCTAGACTCCCTTGCTCTGGAAAGCTTCGATAAGTCTAAGAACTCGGTTTTAGAGAGCTCCTCTAATTTGTCTACATTTTCTGGATGGTAGGTGACTTCGTAGCGAACACCATCTCCACCCATGTACATGTTACCCTGGTCATTGACTAGAGGTGCTCTATCAAGTTCTGAGAAAATGTCTGTGATCTTAACAAGATACCGTTGTTGTGGATCCCTAAAGATCTCAGCTCCTTGAGCATTCGTGTAGACATATTGGAGTCTCACATTGAGTGTTAACCCCATGGTGTCGGCTTCAAATGGATTAAAAGATCTTGTGGGTGTCCTATTTGGGGCTAAGGGATGACTATTTGACGGCCCTAGATTGTCCATGGACAATGAACTAGTTGTTCTGGAGGAAAGGGTGTCGGATTGGGATTCGGAAAAGGTTTCAACAATATCTGCCAAATTTCCTACCAATTGGGTCCCACTTTCCTGCGTAGGTACTCTAGAAGGTGCCCCAGGCCCTATGGCAGAATCTATAAGACGTCCCGACCGCAAGTGTGTAAGGTCAAATTTTTTTGGTTTTTTATGTTCTCCCTGCTAAGTGGCTTTGTAAAGATGTCGGCCACCTGCTCTTCAGTCTTCACATACTGCAGATCCACTGTACCATCCAACACGTTCTCTCTAACAAAATGATAGTGGACCTCTATGTGTTTGGTCCGCGTATGAAAAACTGGATTCTTGGCCAATTGTATGCTGCTCATGTTGTCACAATCTTTAAGATCTCCGCAATGCATGCGGATCACTCTGAACACCTGTCACTCTAGCATGTGGAGGCACATATCTATCCTACCTTGCACTAGGTGTGCATAAAATGGGTATGCTAAGTTTCTCATCCAAATTCTTTGAACTTGACGACTCATAACCTGTAATGCCCAATTCCTTCAACTTTCTTTTTCCCTTTATCCACAGCACTACTCCCAGTGCTCACACTCTCATGTCTCAAACATCCTGACCATGGATGTATAGTGCTACTCTCAAACTCTAATGGCCCAAACATAGAGATAGAACTTGCTTGTGGCAAGTTCACATGCACATCAGCATCAAGAGAATCAATGACACCCTCATCCTTTGCTTTGTACCAACTAGCAAGTTCATCAAACACCACATCTCGTGAGATAACCACTTGCCTAGTTTGTGGATTGTAACATTTATATGCCTTGCGATCCTGTGCATATCCAACAATCACACACTTTTCTACCTTAGGATCCAACTTCCTCCTTCTCTTGTCAGGCACATGTACATAAGCTATGCAACCAAACACTTTGAGGTGTCCAATGTTTGGCCTAAAACCTGTAAGTCGCATCTCTGGTGTACTTCCATGTATGGCTGCTGTGGGTGTCTTATTAAGTATATACATTGCAATGGCACACGCTTCTCCCCAATAATAATCTGGCATGCTCTTTTCATTGAGCATCGCCCTGGCCACTTCACAAATGACTCTATTCTTCCTCTCAGCAACACCATTTTGCTGAGGTGTATACCTGCAAGTTAACTGCCTTCTTATGCCATGCTTTCTCAAGAAATGCTCAAAAACATGTGAGGTGTATTCACCACCTCCATCTGTCCTCAAACATTTTATCCAAGAGCCATGTTGCTTCTTTGCAAAAGCTTTGAAGTCCATAAACTTTTCCAACACTTCACTTTTCTCTCTGAGAAAGTAAATCCAAGTCATTCTGCTGAAATCATCAATGTATGTCACATAATATAAGCTACCTTTAATGGATGGGTTTTGTGCAGGACCCCATACATCAACTACCCAACCCATGATTTGGGGTAGCTATCATCATGCTCTCAAACTTTGGAGACATTATCTATTGGGGAACAAATGTCACTTGGTCAGTGATCATAAAAGCATAAATGGATCTTTAAGACAACTCAAGACCATCAGAAGAGTTACGCTAATCTAAAGAGATCCGCATCAAAACTTTTGAAGAGGGAGTCATGGCATTTCTCAGAATCCAGCCCAAGCAAAGTACCTTAGTATTAAGCAAATTGAAGAGGTTGGCAACAATCAAATATTGTGGCCCATATGTGGTAATAAGAAAAGTAGGAGAACATGTACACAAAATTTTACTAACTCCTCATCTCTGAACCTTTAATGTGTTCCATGTTAATCTACTAAAAAATTATATTCTTGAAGAAACTCATGTATTCAGTCATGAGCATATTGAGCTTAGTAGTGAAATTGCATTTCACACTAAACCTCAGAGGAAATTGGATATGAGAGAAGCCTCAAGGAACCAGACCATCCGCAAAGCTCTTATTTAGTGGAAGCCTTACCTAGTTTGTGAGGATGCTACTTGGGAACGGTTGGACGAGATCTGCCGAAACTTTCCTTCTTTGTCAAGCTAAGGACAAAGCTAAGGACAGCTCGATTTTTTTTAGTGGGGGAGTCTGTAAGTGCTCTTACCCTAACCT
Organism: Cibotium barometz; assembly: GCF_041138505.1. Classification (NCBI taxonomy): domain Eukaryota; kingdom Viridiplantae; phylum Streptophyta; class Polypodiopsida; order Cyatheales; family Cibotiaceae; genus Cibotium; species Cibotium barometz. Next base: position 37,973,539 of record NC_141075.1, on the reverse strand, counting down.
ATGATTGTGGTAATTCTCTTAGTAATGTGAAAGTAAAAGGTGAATTTAAAAGTATAAATTTTAATTTTGAAAAAGCTAACTAGCCTAAATGAAAATTTAAAGCTTCTTACAAGGCTCACCGAAGAGGACTGCAACCCTTGAGATTGACTCCATCTTCAACCGGCTATCATAATAGGGTTTGTTCTTGTAAATAATTGAGAATATGTGTGTGTGTGAAATTGCAAGAAGAAGATATTTAAAAAAAATTGTGTGTATAAGAAACTATGGTTGAAATACCTTTTTTGTTAAAATTTTGAGCAAAGTTAGCTAGCTCAGTTGCTATGTTTTAGCTAATGTAAACTAACTGAGAAAATTAGTATGTTAAGGTATATAGTCTTGTTCAATCTATAAATAGTAATTTTGGAAATCTTTTGAGCCCCTTATAAATTTATAGGTATGCTTTACCTAGAATGAATTTGAAAAAGGGATCCAAAAATAAATTTACATATCTCCTCTTCCTTGGAAATTGAAAAAATCTCAGCTCATGCCCATAAACCTAGCTAATGTAGATAAGGTAGAGTTTGTTCAACTAAGGAGACCCTTGATCTTGATTTAAATTCAGAAGATTATTTGGCATTATATCTTGAAAAAATGAAAAGAATTAAAGTAAGTATTAAGGTTGACACCCTGGTTGGGAAACTAAGAAGGAAAACTAAATAAAATGATAGTTATCTTTTTGGGAAGGTGAGTAGGGAGCTGACAAGTGTCCCCCTTTCCCTCATGATGGGAATGATGGCACCTCCCATACCCTTGGCCACTCTCATGCCTAATTTGGGGAGTAAGACCTTCATTTTCTATTATCGCACTAGCTTAAGTTAAGAGAAATGGGGAAGGTGGAATAAGGATACAAAAAAATGAATCCCCAATGGAGACTCCATCCTAGGGGATGGAGACACAAATAACTTATAAGACGTGGAAAGTAAGTGATTTGTATTCTTTGTATAAATACACTATTTTTAGATGGGGTTGGCTTCTTATTTAAGGGACGGCGGGCTCTAATCTCTCCATGTGTGGGGATGGTGTCTCAATTGATGCCTCAAACATGGTCTCAATTAATGCCTCAAACATGGTCATACAAGGAAAGGTGAGGAGCAGAGCGATCGTGACCCAACTCCCTCCTGAGGTCCCCACTAGTAGGTGACTAGAAAGAGGTCTAGTGATGTGGCAGGCTGTGACCCATGAATCTTGGAAGAGTTTGGAAGTGGAGTAATAAAAATACTGAGGGATCATTTAGGTATTGGGCTCATGGGGATGTACCGAGGTCGTTGGCCAAGGTACCTTGGTCGTTGGCCAAGGTATTTGCAGAACTCCAGAACTTCGGTGTTGGGCAACCAATAATGAACTTGCACAGTTATGAGGATGGGCCTCAAGAATTCTTATCATAAGATATTTGGTAGATTGGAATTATAAATTCAAAATTGTTTATTGACTCTTGAATAGAAAGATGATCTTAAAGAAAATCAATTTAAATCCATCCCTAAAGAGCAAGTGGTAAGGTGGAGGCTGGATTATGGCGAGTTCAAATCCAGACTCGAGTCTCCTCCTCTATTTCCCTAATGGAAGAAGTAAGCTTTAGGACTTAATTTTAAATTGACCCTAATTTTGTTAGATCCCCTTTGGTTCGAAGGAAAGAACCGTCCAAATTCCAAGCAAGAGACACCCAGTTAACCACGAGGGCGGTCCCAAGAGGGGGAAACTAGGTGGGGCCTCACAATTTATGGTAGTTGATATCATTTTTTATAGAAACCAATATCAAGAAAACAATCGACATCACAAAATACTAAGATAGTGTTCTTACAAAAATTATTTAATGCTAAGGTAATCCTTGCCCATATTCACCATCAAGATGCAGGAAAACTTCATTTTTGAAAATTAAGCTATTAGCATGTAGTAGTACCCGCACTAGCTTCTTATTAGGCACTCGAAGGCTAAGAAACACCTTAATGTGGGCAAGAACTTACATGGACCAAGTGGGAAGGTTCTCGTATTTGCCCAAAGATGTCAAAATTAGCTCTTTTATGTCTAGGTTGTGCAATTTGAATGAGATTGGACCCCAACTTGAATGCAAAATTCTAACATTTAATTTAATTGGTTTAAAATAAATATAATTGGACCTTCAGGTTAAAGGGACACTAGAAAAATTTTCTAGTATAGCTTGTAGCTAAATGACCTCTTCATAATATTCTATTTGTCAATGGAGTATTCCATTGATAAATGGAATACTCCATTGACCTCTTCATAAACCTTTAAGATGGGCCTAGTTTGACCCATCTTATATTGTATCAATAGACCTATAAAATGGGTCTTATACTTTTCATTATTATGTTATTCATTGTCTTATTGTCCCATAAAGTGTATTAGCCATGAACATCTCTTAGCTACCTTTTCATTATTATGCTATTTATTGTCTTATTGTCCCATAAAAGTGTATAATACGTGATGTGTACATCTTTGTAATTAAAACTTAATAGATGTCCACATACTAGGGAATCTATTCTTTATACACCTTTTCACATATACAATATATACATCATTCCGGATGAAGATGACTTTAAATAGCTTTATACAACGAAGCATGATTACAAGTGACATAAAGTGCTAGGTGGTACGGTAAGTTGATGGTAGGGTTGAAATTTGAAGGTGGCACCCTTAGACTTTGACTTGAAGGCTTAGAGATGGCCTTCATCAAAACTCATTCAACTAAGTTGACGGTCAAGGCTAGGGTTGAAATTTGAAGGTGGCAGCCTCCTTAGACATTAAGAGATGGCCTTCATTAAAATTCATTCAAGAATATGTAATATTGATTTTGTGCATTTATAAAATCCATTATTCAATAGAAATAAAGTGCTAAGTGGTTGGGTAAGCTGATTGCCCACGAAGCACGGACGCGCATTTCAAGAATACAACAGCCCTAGTCATCGTAGGTTGTTCCAATCGACCATATTCTTGTACTCTGGATGGGGAGTATGGTTGCAAGACTGAAACTCAAAGGAATTGACGGGGGCGTGCTAGTCTTTCATAGGCAGCAATCCATCATAGATCTATGTCCGACAAGAGACTAAACGACATCCCAATTTACTCCATTCTGGGACCAAGGGTCACTCATTATGAAAAGACTTTCCTTTCAGTGGATACGTGGAGTCGGATAGAGCAACAACCTTCTAAGTTGAAGGTCATTGCCTAGGCTGAAATTTGAAGGAATGTCTTAACTTGAAGGCTTAGAAATGGACTTCATCAAAGTTCATTCAAGCATTTAAAATATCAATTTTAAGCATATATCAAATCCATTATTCAACATAATTTACTTTAATTTCCCTTCTTTTGAAACCAATCTTTTGGTTGGGCTTCTCTTTTGAAGGCTAAAGGCCTTCGAATTTCAGCATTAGGACGAGTGCTAACCAACCTTAAGTCTATTTTGCACCAACTATTTTTTTTTAAACGACATAACTTTCACCTTGTCTTGAAGAAAACGGATTGAATTTTACAATTTTTAGTTATAAACCCGATCAGTCTCAAAAACATTTGATTAAGTAAATCCGGCCACACGCCAACCTTGTCCCTCATTGGCTAAGAATTTGTTTTTTTGAGAGCATTGAAAAAGGTGGAGCTCATCTTTGAAAAAACGTGTTGATCTGGGCTATGTGCTTGGTGGTGTTTGGAGTCCATACATGATGGCATTGCAGGTTCAAACCAGTAGGCCGGTGCCTTATATAAAGATGGGGTGTGTGACTTGTAATTTCTAATTCGGGACAAATTTTAGAAAGAAAAATTAAAAAAATGAAAATCGTGAGGCTGCCATCTCTCCCTGCGACTCGCGAGCTTATGCTCTCACACATACACACACACGCACAACTATAGAGAGAGAGAGAGAAGGGTGGGACCCTGCAGGCTGCACCTTTAGAAGAGGGGGGGTCTCGACTCTCTATTCTCTCTAGGTAGAACCACACACATAGAGAGAGAGAGAGAGAGAGAGAGAGGTGCGCTTGTTGATGGCGGTCATGGGCTGCAAGTACGACTAATAGCATCTCTCCCATCATCTCAAGTTCGCGTGCTCTGTCCCTCTCTCTCTCTCTCTCTCAGGCTTACACACGAGAGCTCTCCCTCCATGCTCTTCCCTCTCTCTCAGCCTCACACACCATCTCTCCCTCCGCGCTCATCTCCCCCCTCTCTCAAAACTTGCGTCTCTCTTTCTTCGCACTCTCTCCCTCTCTTACACGTTTTGCACAACATTCACCTCCACTACCACAAGTCAAACCAATATTCACTCTAATTTTTAAGGTCTACGTTAGTTTTTTTTTTCTAAGGTTCTCTTCTCTCAAGTAATTAATTAATGCTATGGAAACACTTAGAATTTTTAAAAGTATAAGTGAAGATAAAGTCGATCGTAGTTTTTTTCCTAGCCCACAATCAGTGTATGAAGTGCAAAAAATTGCATGGAATGTCAACAACACATGTGTAAGAGTGCGTATACATCCATGTATCTTGAGAAATTATTATTAAGTGTTCATTATGCATGAAAGGCATTTTTGTGCTATTCAGCTAATAAGAAATGCTTGTAGGTTCACTTCTCTTTGAGTCTTTGCTGCTCAACGTAAGCCCATGAACCCACTCATTTGTAAACAATCAATCAAATGTGCTAGTTAAATAAAATAAAAGTGGTCTTAATGCAATTCCATACAAACTATCCTAAGAGCGGTTTTGAATACTAATACAAGATTTGTTTATATATTATTGCCTTTCATGTATGGCAGAAGAATCATTGAGGACCCACTTAGGGCAGTGGCATGGCTATTTGTGATGCTTATATTCAATTCAAGCTACACAGCTAGTATGGCCTCCCTCCTTTCAGCCCAGCAGAGCTATCCAACAATAGAGGGGTTTGATGCTTTACTTAAGAGTAACATAACAGTGGGATACCAACAAGAGGGTTCTTTTATGAAAGACTTTTTGACAAATAATATGCAATTTCCACCATGTTCATGAATTGATGGAGATTTATGTACAGTCTTCATTACACCTGCATTTCGCCCAATATATGCTAGCAGGCAGATGATTAATGTAGAGATTAACAATCATAATTTGTGTATTAGCTAATTGATTCGTAATCACACATACGCACGTAGGAAGCAGATGCAGATCTGACGATAACAAGGAAACACATGGACAGCGTGGACTTCACGATGCCATATCTGGACTCAACGCTGGTGATGGTGACGACCTTCAGGTGAAGATTGTAATGTTTTTGACATGAAGTAAAAGAACCAATTGCAAAAACGAGCTACAATTATTGCTGCAGGTATGGGAGCACAGGAGCCCTGTGGGATTTTCTGAGACCCTTCTCACGGCAGCTGTGGGTGGTTTTGTTGATCTCCTTCGTAGCCACCGGCGGTGTCCTCTACCTCTCCTAGAGAACAAGAACCCCGACTTCGCCACCACGTCAATCAACAAGCGGCGCCCCGCCGCCAGCAGCAGAGGCCCATCCTTCCCAACCTATCAACGACCCTTCCTCCTTGCAGCGCCCTGGTCCCCCAAGCCTCTCACAAATGCTGCATCCTCAATGCTTATTGGTACGTGCGTTCTCTCCACCCCCCTCTTTTGTTACTTTGTAGGTTGGCACACCCACAACATTACTTTCTTAAGCCCATCAGAGTATTTTCCCACCACACATTTACATATTCAGGCACCATACATACATATTCACTCAAATTTTGTAGGTGTATATATTCACTCAAATTTTGTAGGTGGCATTTATTAATGTTGCTGACACAGCATTAATAAATCGAACGTTTAAACGTACCCTTAATCAAGGGTACGTTTACTCATCGTCTCCTCACCCGCCTTCTCGGCTACTCATCTGCTCACCTCCTCTCGCATGGTCGCATGTCCGCGCCTACTCGCCTCCCTCCCTTGCCCAGCTCAGTCCTCAAGCAGCCATGGCAATCTCTCTCCCTTGTCCACCACCGGCGTAGTTGCCTCCCTCGCCTGCTCAGCTACCTCCCTCACTCCATTCCCCTCGCCTGCTCAGCTACCTCCCTCACGACTGTCCCAAGGAGCGGGAGAGAAAGAGAGGCGTCAGCCCATGAAGAGGGACTCTAGAGAGAGCACAATACAGAAGCATGCATGTCCACGTGCATTCGAAGCATCCGTTTACTATTTTAAGTTTCTAAAATAAAAAGGGTATGAATATTGCAAACTTCTGACTTTTTTTCCAAGGTTAAATGAACCAAGATTTTCTGACATATACCTCTCTAATTAATTAATGAAACCCAAAAAAACGTTTTGGATACTTATTCAGGCACCATACATATTAATTAATTAATCAAATTAATTAATGAATACGAGAAGGGAAGGTTTTGACCTTTAGTTCTCACGAAACCTTCACTTCTCACTCTCTTTGGCGTGTCTTCACTCCCCCTCTCTCAAGCACATTGGGCCATCATCTGTCCTCCTCTCTCTCAATCGTGCCTGTCTGGCTCATCTCTCCATGCTCTCTCTGTTGCCAACTACCCCTGTCTCAATCTCACCCAGCATCTCAAGTTTGTGCGCTCTGTCCCTCTCTCGTAGGCTTACACCACGAGCTCTCCCTCCATGCTCTTCCCTCTCTCAGCCTCACACACCATCTCTCCCTCCGTGCTCATCTCCCCTCTCTTAAAACTTGCATCTCTCTTTTGCACTCTCTCCCTCTCTTACACATTTTGCATGGCATTCATTCCAGATAATTCATTCACTGCCACACATCAAACCAATATTCACTCTACCATATCCACTCTAGTTTTTTTCTAAGGTTCTCTTCTCTCAAGTTATTAATTAATGCCACGAAAAATTTGGCACACATATTTACACTCACTTAGAATTTTTCTAAGTATGAGGATAAAACTGATTGTAGTTTTTTTCCCAACCCACAATCTTAGTACTACACATCTCTTAGGTTTAAGTGTGCGAAAAATTAAGTGTAATGTCAACAACGCATGTGTAAGAGTGTGTATACATCAGTGTACCTTGACAAATTATTATTAGTGTTTATTATGCATGAAATGCATTTTGTGCTATTGAACTAATAAATGCTTGTAGGTTCACTTCTCTTTGCGTCTTTGCTGCTCAATGTAAACCCATGAACCCACTTATTTGTAAACAATCAATCAAATGTGTTGGTTATATCAAATAAAAGTTATCTTAATGCAATTCTAATACAAACTATCCTAAGAGCAGTTTTGAATACTAATACAAGATTTGAATACTAATACAAGATTTGTTTATATATTATTGCCTTTCATGTATGGCTGAAGAATCAATGAGGACTCGCGTAGGAGGGTGAATTGTGATAGTGGCATGGCTATTTGTGATGCTTATATTCAATTCAAGCTACACAACTAGTTTGGCCTCCCTCCTTTCAGACCAGCAAAGGTATCTAACAATAGAGGGGTTTGATGCGTTACTTAAGAGTAACATTACAGTCGGATAGGGTGAAAGCATGTATAGGTGGTACCACTTTTTCCACCTTTTGGTGGTACCACCAATAACCCCTAAAAGGAGGGAAGTTTAGTGTTTTTAAAATTAGTAATATGGAAAATAGTGGGCCATCATAAAATTAATTGGGCCCCCCTCTTCAAAGCATGCATTGATTTGGCCGCCCCCCTTCTCGTAATATGTAAAATAGTGGGCCATCATGAAAAGGATTGGGCCACCCTCTTCAAAGCATGCAATGATTTGGCGCCCCCCTTCTCGTAATATGGAAAATAGTGGGCCATCATGAAAAGGATTGGGCCACCCTCTTTAAAGCATGCATTGATTTGGCCTGTCGCGCGCGGCCCCCCTTCTCCCTCTACTCCTCTTCTCCCTCTGCTCTGTTCCTGCATTCCCTCTCACCAAGCGAGCTTTCTGCCCATTCATCCCTGCCTCGCATCACTCACGGTTTCACCGTTTCATAGTCGTGTGCGCAGAGATGAGTGATCCGACCCCCAAGAAGAACACTCCCCCTAGGAAGTGCAAGAGACCCTTTGCAGATGCTGACTCAGTCGTGTAGACCCCTTCACCGATGCCAGAGCAAGGTGAAGCTTCCCAGACAACATACGCCCCCCCAACATAAAAGTCCGCTCGGAAAGGTATTGTGCTCCTCTTCCATGTCTGCTGCATGCACATATCCTTCTTACATATCTCCTCCATTGGCTTTTGTTTGCACATTGTTTCCCTGTCAATGTATGCTCCCCTTGAGAATTAACGTTTGCTTGTTCTCTTATTGACAGCGTCATCTGAATACCCCAAGCTCTCCCGTTTTTGCTACTCAGACAGTTGAGTTGCATGCTGAGTACAGCTTGAGCATGGAGGGCAAGCTGTGCCCAAAGACCTTACTGTCGAGGATTTGCCACCTGAGGAGTGGCTAACTGTCTTCAAAGTTCCCAAAAAGAAGAAGACAAAGGCCTTCTTGCATATGGTGGAGGATCACCTATACGACGCTTGCCATCTTTTGTATCAGAAAGTGTACCAGGCTGCCCCCTAATGGGAAACTAATGACAAAGTTTGCTAGGGGGTTTGCCTTTGAGATTGTGCAGTTGCTAAAGCTCAACCCAAAAGTCACAAGATTGCATAGGCTGTGGTGGGTGGTATGGTCTTGGAGAATGTGAAGGCTCAACGGGGAGGTTTGAATCGCAAAGTGAGCAAGTTCATGTCCGATTACGGTGTTTCTGTCTTATATGGACAAACAGAGCATGCTGTTGACTCCTATGCCTTGACAGTGTCTAATCACCCTGCAAAACTGACTGAGGTTGCATCCCAGCCCCTATACATAGAATGGTTAGGTAGAATTGTTGAAGATCTTGATGGGCAGGCCCATGGCTCTGCTAAATTGGTCTTAGAGAGAAGAGGGATTTGTGGCTACACAACGAAGGCACCTAGTCGGCCTATGCCCCGATTATAGTAGAGATGGAGAGACTTAGAGCAGACATGGAGATATTAAAAGCATGTCCCCTAGAAAATGAAGCTGTCATTCTGAAGAAGGAAGCTGAGATAGGAGTGCTAGAGAGGGTGGCCTAGTCGGCCTATGCCCCGATTATAGTAGAGATGGAGAGACTTAGAGCAAACATGGAGATATTAAAAGCATGTCCCCTAGAAAATGAAGCTCTCATTCTGAAGAAGGAAGCTGAGATAGGAGTGCTAGAGAGGGTGGTCTCAGTGGCTTCTGGTGCTAGAGAGGGTGGTCTCAGTGGCTTCTGGTGCCCCGATTATAGTAGAGATGGAGAGACTTAGAGCAGACATGGAGATATTAAAAGCATGTCCCCTAGAAAATGAAGCTCTCATTCTGAAGAAGGAAGCTGAGATAGGAGTGCTAGAGAGGGTGGTCTCAGTGGCTTCTGGTGCTGTGACGTCTGTTGCAGAGATGAAGGAGGAGCTGTCCACTATGCAGGTACTTTTGAAAACTCAAGCATTTTTCTATCCTGAAAGTGGTGTAGCATTTACACCACTTGCAAGTGCTTGTTTCACTTGCATCACTTGCAAGTGCTTAGAGGTCATCGAGTTCATAGACCACTCATAAGTATTCAGACCACTTGCAAGTGCTGTGACCACTTGCAAGTGTTATACCACTGTAAGTACTTACATCACTAGCAAGTGCATAGAAATCATGCAAGTTCTTAGAAGTTTAACAAGTGCTTAGACCACTTGAAGGTGCTAAGACCACTTGCAAAAAGTGGTCATACCTTTTGCAAGTGGTCATACCACTTGCAAGTGCTAAGGCCACTTGTAAGTGTTCATGCCTTTTGCAAGTTCTAAGACCACTTGCAAGTGTTCATACCACTTGCAAGTGCCTAGGCCACTAGTGAAGTTCAAGACCACTTGCAAGTGTTCATACCACTTTCAAGTGCTCATACCACTTGCAAGTGCTTAAAATACTAGCAAAAGCACAAAGCACATACAATTTCTAAGACCTTTAACAGGTGCTTAGAACACTTGGAAGAGCCACTTGCAAGTGGTTGCATCATTTGCAAGTGCTTAGACCACTTTCAAGTGCTTAGGCCACTCACTTTCAAGTGCTTAGGCCACTCACTGGTGCTTAGGCCACTCACTGGTGCTTAGACCTTAGGGCACTGCACAGACCACTGTGACAGGTGCTCAAACCATGCTTACACATGCTTGAAAGTTCTGATGGCTGGTTGTTTTTCATTATGTGCAGGCTTCGGTTGAGGAAATGGAGCATGTGTTATGTGAGCTGAGGAGACAGGCCTTCTGTTGAAATTTGAGCATAATGATGAGCTATGGTGGATCATACACTAGAATCAACATCATTAACAAAGTGATTAGTAAATGATTAAGATGTAATTAGTGAATAATTAGCAAATAGATTAATGTAGGCATGGATACTCAAAAACCAATAAATTCTCATTAGAGCTATGCCTCAATTTATAGAGTTTACATCAAGCATCAAATCCCATTGATTTCTCCATGATTCACTCCCAGAATATCTCCACCTCTTGCCTGATTCTCTCCACCTCTTCTCTTTTCCCTGAATATCTCCCAGAATATCTCCACACTCCTAAATTCTCTCATGCTATCCTTTATTCTCTCCCAGTAGATTCTTCTCACCTTTTCACAGGTTCTTTCACAATTACATCTCCTCTTTTACAGCCTCTATCCAAGAGCTTGTTCCCACACACACCCTATTCACTTGTATATTTCAACACCTCCCCTCAAGTGAATAATCCTAGTGCACCTAGACCCTATACCAAGTTTGCCTCCCCTTACTTGGTAGTCCGCGACCAGTGTCTACTCCTCCCCTCAAGTTATCTCAGCACACCTGGACCCTGTATCAAGTTTCTCTCTTGCTTGACAGTCCGCGACCAGTGCCTCAAGTCCCTAAACTCCATAGTCCTTGACACACTCTCTCTCTCTCTCTCTATCTGTCCAAGGCTACTATAAGTGCCCGCGACCTTGACTAAAGTGCTCACACATACATCTACCACGTGGCCTACATCATCGGTGGCTCAGAGGTGGTTTTACTTTATTGGGACAGGTTACATTGGGTTGTGGCGTCTCTCTCTCTCTCTCTCTCTCTCTCTCTCTCTCTCTCTCTCTCTCTCTCTCTCTCTCTCTCTCAGATTTTCACATGGCTCCTCACTCTTTGGAGCCTCACATCTTCTCTTTTCTTCAGTCTTCTTCTCGTGGCAGCATCTCTCCACGCGTCCGTCTCTTCTTTCAGTCTTCTCGGGGCAGCTTCTCTTCTTGTGGAGCTTCTCTTCTCGTGTCCATGTCTTCCTTTAGATCTTCTTCTCGGTGTGGATCCTCTTCTTGGAAAGAGATATTCTTCTTCTTTCATGGCTGGGGCCATGAGCTCGTCCGTCAGGTCTTTTTGCTCCATGTGAGCAACATGTTTCAATGTTTTGCTGACAGTTCCTTTGGGCTTTTTATGTTTATCTTTTGTCATTATGCAATGCAAACCCAAATTTATGTGGGAGGTCTTAGCTCTTGTCTTATTCTGGACAAGGACAGTGTCTGTTCCCATTTTTACACTGATGTAATGTGTCCAATACATAATGCGTATAGCATTCATTCTTATGCACATTCCAAATGCAACTCTGGCTGTGAATAATCTTGAATTTGAGTGAGATTTACAGGCATTAACCAAGGGTTAAATGCAAAATGATGATTTTCACAAATTTATTAGTACAAATTTACCAGAAATTACATTAAATCAAGGGTAACCAATTTGTACGGGATGGTTGGAGTATCAAACCAACTCTGAATTGCAATCTGAAGTTATAGGGATCTGTATCAGATACCTAATGGTTAATTTGAACCCTCAATTGCACCAAAATATAGTGATTAGTACTGATTAATCACTGATTAGTAAATTAATGCTCTGTTTTGTGTGCAAAAAACAGAGTATGCGGGGAGTCTAGATCTGGTGCCTTCCACTTCAAATGAGCTCAAATGCTTTCAAAGGCATCAATAGCAATGAGTCTAGTAGAGGATTAAGCCAAGAAACACAAGATTTGACCAAATATTGAAAGCTTAATCTCTGTTTTACCAAAGTCACCTACAGATTTGATGAAGAGCTTGGATCTCACTGTAGACTTGATGAAACTCAATTCTGTCTTCACCAGCTTGTAGAGCATGCTTGATTACCCCTTGGGCTAAGAGGAATTAGAAGGATTTGACTTGATGAGCTCAAGATGTGCAAATCACTCAGAAAAATCTGCGCTGGAAAAAACACGAAATGCTCCTTCGTTGCTTGGCGGTTTGCTGCGCCGTTTGGATGGGCTTGTAGCCAAGTGTGTTAGCTAGCTATGGTTAGAAGCTTTTGCCCTAATTCTATGTGTGCAAGGTGCTAGAGACCCTCCACTGGCTGGTATACTAAAAGTGCTTGTCCAGGTACTGAAGTGCTTGACAAGAATTTCTCAAGTGGTCTGAAAGTACTAAACATGTGCTTGTCTAGGTACTAGAAAGTGCTAGCTAACTGCTGGTCAAGTAATCTGAAAGTGCTTGTCAAGGTGCTTAAAGCGCTTGTCAAGTGGTCTAGAATGCTTGTCTAGGTACTAAAAGTACCTGACAAGTGCTTACCATGTGGCCTCCAAGTGCTTGTCAAGTGCTTGTGTAGGTACTTCAATTGTTTGGGAAGTGCTGGTCAAGTGGTCTGAAAGTGCTTGTCTAGGTACTTAAAGTGCTTTTCAAGTAATCTGAAAGGGCTTGTGTAGATCCTAGAAGTGCTTGTGTAGGTACTAGAAGTGCTTGTCAAGTGGTCTTAAAGTGCTTGTCTACTACTGAAAGTGCTGTCAAAGAGTTGAACGTGCGAAATAGTGCTTCTTAGGAGGACGCATTGTGCTAGCTTGAAAGTTAGAACTTACAAGTTCTCCTCTGGGGGCGGGCATGCTATTATAGACTTGTTCAAATACATCATTTGACAATTCATATACATTAGGCTCACCTTCTACCGAGCACATCAGAAACCTGATGCATCGCACCAGGTGGGAGTAGATAAAAGCAGGGGGCTTGTCATCCAAAAGAACGTAGGTATCATCTTGGTCATTTACCTTGTCGTAGAAGAGTCCCTCAACGACAAATGAGTTCTTTTGAATACGGTTATGCCATACATACATTTCAGATTTGATGGTCAAGCGCTTGGTTTTAGTGCACTTCAAGATGTAGAAGTCTACACCTGGCTCTTCTGCATTCACTGCGAAGTTCTGGCCAACCATCAAGGCATCACTTAGGTCGTCATGGTGGCCAGCATACATGGGGGCTCCTGGTAACTCATCATCACTGGATGCTTCTCCATCGTTTTGAACATTGACAGTCAGTTGTATTCGCAAGTACTGCCACCTCTCAACGTGGTCCTTGTTTACACATCTCCTCCTCCATTGGCCTTTCATGCACACATGGCAAAAGCAGGACAATGGTCTGCACCATAGCCCGTGCATATCTGATTGACTGTAGCCATTGACACAGTGGAAGGATCGAGACCCTTTGATCCGCATGCAATCCCACTCTCTATCTCTGTCTACATCACCGAGCTTGACCTCCCAGAATCTACGATCAACTTTCTTCCCTGTCAATGGACATTCGTTCCTGAGGGTTGCGTTGAGGAATGCCACCACACTTGAACATTATGTAACACCCATCTGTCAGATTTCAGCTACTCCTGTGTGAGAGCTCTTTTGAGCACCACACCAACCCCATCGTGCTCGCCCTTCCCATGGCCAGATGCGAAGAAACTGTGCATCATCTCAATACCTGTCATATTGAAGTATCGGGCTACAAAATAGAAAGGGCGCCTTGCTTTGAATTGTGAAGCAGCGCCATCAAACCACACCCAGCGTCGCTTGACACTGCATCCTTGAGCTTTCAGCCACTCATTGTGCAAAAGAAAGCAGTGCTGCACAAACAAAGTGTCGTGGATTTTGTCATCAGAGATGTAGAAGTAGGTTGTCTTCCGAATGGTACCAAGCACATCACGTAGGTACGAAATGCGGACCAAGATTGCCACCTGAGTTGAATACCAATGCATCACGTACAGTCATCATAGAGATGTCATCGCTTTTTTCATGTGGACACAAGGAGATCTGTTTAATGCCACAATGTTGGCATATACCCAAAAGACATTGTCTATGCTGATAAGCACAATCAATGGGTTTTGGGCACAATACAGACTCCCACAGGTCTGTTAAGCTTGGAAATGTGGCATTGGAGGCCGCGCACTACGCTGTTCCATCATGAGAACTGCAAACAAGGCACCTGCAAACTGCATGGCCGGCCATATAGCCCATATCTTCCCTGGCACATCTGATTAAGAGCTTTCTTGAAGTAGACAAGCTGCACATGGTATTCACAGCAACAAGTGTTGCGGTCCTTCAACTTGCATACGAAGTATGGCTTTAGACCCTCAAAACATCTGAGGGAGATCCTTATGTTAGGATGAGCCACTTGGAACCGCATATAGAAGTCCCTCTGTGACAAAGAAGACAAATTTAGACACACTATCAAGCATTATAAATGAAGAAACCTATAGCATTGGTAAGCATTATGACGCACTTTCAATCAGTGTAAAGCTATGACACTCATTGGGTAAAGCTCTTAGACGCACTTAGTAGCACTTTCTGCACCTGGCAGCACTTGTAAATGGTTGTAAAGCACTATAAAATACTCTCAGGCACCTGCAAGCACTTAGAAGCCTGAGGATCCATTTAGATGAACTTGGAATAGCATGGAATTTCTTGGAAGCACTTAGAAGCACTTGGAAACACTAGCAAACACTTAGAAGCAAGTAAAGCATGTGGAAGCACTTAGAAGCACATGGAAGCACTTAGAAGCACATGGAATCACTAGCAAGCACTTAGAACCACTAACAAACACTTGGAACCACTAGCAAGCACTTAGAAGCACTTGGAAGCACTTAGAAGCACATGGAAGCACTAGTAAGCACTTAGAAGCACTTGGAAGCACTAGCAAGCACTTAGTAAGCATTTATAAGCCCTAGCAAGCATTTACAAGCACTTACAAGCACTTACAAGCACTTGGAAGTAGTTAGAAGCTCCTGTTATCACTTCTGAAGCTCTGTTAAGCCATTACGAGCATAAGCACTTGGAAGCATTTGGAAGAACTCTCAGGCACCTGGCAGCTTTTTGAAGCACTATTAAGCAGTCAGAAGCAACAAAAGACACTTAGAAGCACACAGAAACATTTAGATGCACTTGGAAGCACTTACAAGCACTTGGAAGCAGTTAGAAGCTCCTGTTATCACTTCTGAAGCTCTGTTAAGCCATTACGAGCATAAGCACTTGGAAGCATTTGGAAGAACTCTCAAGTACCTGGCAGCTTTTTGAAGCACTATTAAGCACTCAGAAGCAACAAAAGGCACTTAGAAGCACACATAAACAATTAGATGCACTTGGAAGCACTTGAAAGCAGTTAGAAGCTCCTATTATCACTTCTGAAGCTCTGTTAAGCCATTATGAGCATAAGCACTTGGGAGCATTTGGAAGAACTCTCAGGCACCTAGCAGCTTTTTGAAGCACCATTAAGCACTCAGAAGCAACAAAAGGCACTTAGAAGCACACAGAAACATTTAGATGCACTTGGAATGACATAAAATTACTTGGAACCACTATGAACCACTTAGAAGCACTTGTGATCACTTGAAGAAGTATGTCAAGCACTATAAAGCATGGTTCAACAATATAGTGCACTGTCGGGCACTCAGAAGTGGTCTGAAAATGCTCAGAAGCACTAAGATGCACTCATGACTTGGAATTTCTTGAAATCACCATGAAGCACTCAGAAGCATCTGAAATCAATTGTAAAGCTTCGTAAAGCACTATAGTGCATAGTGAGGCACTTGCAAACATTTGCAAGCATGGTAAAACACTCTAATGCCCTATCATACAAAATTTTAGTACTGTCAAGCACTCTAAACCACTGACATTTAGAAATCAGTATCGTATAGAAGAGCATATCCGGATACACTATCAATCATATGTGAGCAACTGTGTAGCTCTTACAACACACTCTCAACACAGTGATATGCCTGAGGGAAATCGAGTAGATGCACTGGATGCAGTACATGCGCACTCTTGCCTATCCTCTTTCGAACAACATCTTTCTTGTTTGGGGAGATGCGAGTTTCCACCGACCAAAACTAAAACACGATTTCCCTGATTTCACTGGTGATGGTGCTTGCCCTATGCAATTGACGGTGACAAGAATCCAAGGCTTCCTCCGCTTCATGTTGCAGCCAAAAATTGGCCGCAATGACATTCCTTCGATGAACTCCTAAAGCCTTGGCAACTTTTCTACCACTCATTTGATTGTCAACACCAGATGCGCCATTGAGGCATGCCACGACAGTAGCCCGCTTTAAAAACAACTCGTTATTTGAATGGAATGTCTTCACCTGAGATAATGTATAACAAATGTTAGAGAAAATGAGCCTCTCAACTGTCTTTGACGTGTGCTGCAACACTGAGAACGTTGGATGACGGAGGAGCTATTGTAGAATCTTTGTTTGAAGGCCCTCGGAAAGCCCGTTTGTTTCTTTGCGCCAGCACTGAGAAACTGCTCTGCAAATTTTCTTTGCCTCTCGCTCATCAATGTCACCATCCTCGCTCGTACATGCCATCCTCTTCTCAATGCTTCTTTGTTCCCTCTTCTTTGCAACCCAATAGTTTCGAAGACCTGGCAGAAGTGCTCTCGGGATGTGTTGTGTGATAGACAATGGGGGAAGATATACGGAGCCTGTCTTGCCATTCTGTACACTATGAGACTCCATGTGGAGCCAGTTATGAGGGAGCTAGGAGGCTGAGGTTATTGCAAAGAAGACCATTAAAGCACAACTGTAGTCTTCATGGAGAGAGAGAGAGAGAGAGGGAGAGAGGGAGAGAGGGAGATAGCACACATGAATACAGCTTGCGCTCAGGCGGGAAGAGAGGCCCTTCTGTGTAGGCGGGAAGCAGAGGCTATGGCAGAGAGAGAGAGAGGCGGAGAGTGAGAGAGAGTGAGAGAGAGAGAGTCACGGCAGGCCAATGGATTGCAGGACGAGTGCAGACTGAGTGGAGGAGAGAGAATATTCAGAAGCGTTTAATGGGCACGCCATTCCCTTAATGAATGCTCAGTTGCATTTTCAAGCCCACCTCTATTTCAAATTTAAGCCTCTTTCTCCTCCCGAAGGGGTGGCTAAAAGGAGTATCCAAGACACTCCTTTTTGGTACCACCTATACATGCTTTCACCCGATACCAAGAGGGCTCTTTTATGGAAAAAAATTTGACGAATAATATGCAATTTCTGTTAAAAAGGCTAAAGAGTTTTGCTTCGGAGCAAGACTATGCAGAAGCCCTTAGGAAAGGGCCTAAGCAAGGTGGGATTGGAGCTATCCCAGATGACCTCCCCTACACTCAAATTTTGCTCCAATCATAATGTGACTTTACCAGTAGTGATGACCAGCGTGCTTACCTCGTTGGATTCGAATTCATAAGTACCTTTCTTCAATCTCTTTGCAAGCATTATTTCATATGATGTCCCCTATGTGGACCCTTTTAGTGTGTAAATTTTATGATGGTCAGTACTGTATTAAGGGCTATTAAAGCTTTTCCTTAATCCGATAGACACTGCATCATATCGTCTTTTAAAGTTTCTCTTTGCATGTTGTAGGAGAGAGAGAGAGAGAGAGAGAGAGAGAGAGAGAGAGAGAGAGAGAGAGAGAGAGAATGTGTGTCACAACGATAGCTAAACTGAATGAGAGTATATAATGATTGCAAAATTGGTCTGTGATGGCCTTCAGGAAGAACTTAAGTACTATAACTGACGAGATATCAAAGGGTATACTATCACTGAAGAATGGATGGATTGATGGGAATAATGCGGAGACGACTACAGCTCAACTGATGAGCCCTCTCGTTTAAGGTTGAGAAGCTTTGGAAGGCTCTTCAGTATCCTTGGATCCGTATATTTCATTTGCATAATCTGACGCTTATTAACAAAGGTCCTTCGCAATGGAAGGTGTGCTCATATTTTTAATGATGCCCATGTTGAGGGCAGTCCTCCTATAATTAAAGGAGGAGAATTAGGCTTGGGATCATTAAGTAAACGCTCAAATAGAGTTAATGATGATCATGATGGATCACAGAGGGGAGGCAACGATCATGATGGATCACAAAGGGGAGGCCATAGTCATCATGATGACCATCCTAACCATAACAATTTGGCCGTGCAAGAACGGTCCCATGTCTCATAAATTGTGTAAGGTTACAAATTGCAAGCCACCTCTCTTTCATTATATATTACATCTCTTTCATTGTATATTACCTCCCAATGCAGTCAGCTTATATGCTCCAACCTTTGAAATGACTAATATATCCAATTTTGCTGCTTGTACATTTTGAGCAAACATAGTAATTATTTGTGAGATGTGCTTGCCCAAGCTCAAAAGAAAGATACATGAGATGCTCTTTGCACGCATCAAGATTGGAGAGAGAACATTTCAGCTTTGATTTAACGTGATTTGATGGAATGATGATCGCATAATAGTCTCCTTGACAACACTAGTTAGAGACTTGGAAGAATCAATCATTGCTTGTAATATCTGTCTCTGATGATAGTGGGCCTCCAATGAAAGCGGGAAGGCCCATAATCAGTAGGAAATCCATTGCAAGGTGGCAATGAGTGTTGTTGCAGATGGTCCAAAGGCCTAAAGAGATGGCTGTGAACTGCTTCTGAAGTTGCATGGACGGCTGAAACCACATACTGAAATGGGGTAAATACATTTGCAAGGACCAGGCTTGTTTGGAAGGCCGAATTGCATATAGATCACCAGGGTTGAGGATGCTACAAGTGGTCAAGAGTGATATCATCAGCATGGGATAGTGCGGCACCAATGACATACAAAACGCCCACAAGGGCTGCAGGTAAGGATGTCAGAGGTGCATGAGGAGTGTGATGCAACAAGAGTAGAGCCTAAGAAATCCTCCTCTTTGGAGTCAGCAGAGTGGGCAACGCTGACTGTACAAGGTAGAGGCGTGTTGTAGAGCAGAGTGGTACCTGCACAGATCATTGAGTTAGTTTTGTGTGCATCAGGGCTGTCATGTGGACGGGAGGCCGAGCAGAGAGGTGCCTTTACTTGTAGAGGCGACACAGGAGAAGCCTAATACCGTGTTAAAGGGGTTGATTGGGGGAGGCCAGGTAGCTGGGGAGGTGAAGGGCACCACTAGCGGGTGCTGCAGGATTGACCAGGGGGGATGCCTCAATGTTGAGGAATGAGAGCCGAGGAGGAGACCACAACTTGAGCTACAGCATTAGTGGTGCTAGCAGCATGCATGAGAGCTGAATCATGGCCATTAAAGGCTAGAGAAGGATCTGGGCCATTGAGTTGTTGGAGATCCGGGCTGTTGCCAGCAGGAGGGGCCTCTTGGAGAGACGATGCTCAAAAGGAAGTGCCGGTGGAGATGAGGCTAGTGTAAGGGCCCCTTATGCGGGCAGGGGTGGGAGCTCCAAAGGCAAATGTGAGGGCCCCCAGGAGAGAAGGTGGCAGCTTTTGTAGACCCGAGAGCCCTGCATGGTTTGCTTCAGCAGAGGTGGGCAGAGATCCCCTTGAAAAGGAGATGGGATCTGCAGAAGGCCCCCTTTCGTTGGGGCAAAAATGCCCGCCTTCGTGGACAAGGATGGACGCTACAGAGGCCCACCTTGTCATTGGAGCAAGAGCTCCCCTTTGTGCGATTTCGGTAGAGATATTTGAAGGGTCCCCTTCGTTGACTGGGATGGTTACTGCAGGGGCCATGGAGAGTGCCTGCGACTGGGCACAAAGGAGTCCTTCAACTGCACAGATGAGAGCAGGGTTGGGTGGAGAGACCCTAGATGATAAGGGTGCTGCTGCAGAATTGAGCAAGGGACCCCCTTCAATGTTGCAAGATACATGAGATGCCCTTTGCACCACGCAAGATTAGAGAGAGAACATTTCAGCTTTGATTTAATGTTATTTTGATCGCATAATAGTCTCCTCGACAACGATAATTAGAGACTTGGAAGAATTAATCATTGCTTGTAATATCTGTCACACCCTCTAAAGAAATATAATACCTGGACATTTTAGTTATTAAGAAATTAAAACATTCAAATGTCATGATTTGAAACGACATACTGAAGCGACGAACTGTCGCTATGTATCCTGCCGATTGAGCAAAGTAAACATGCATTTTGTTTTGTATCTCAAGTGTCTCTGAAAACACCCAGTGAGCACACACAGTTTGTATTTTTCTACATGGTATCTCGCACAGGCTAGGAAGCCAATCAACGCCAAGAACATACACGGAGCGCTGCACGTTGACACTGATCCGGACAGTAGTCACCCATGGCCCAAGCCGCAGCAGCCTCTCGAACTTATAAAGTCGATAAATTGACCGACACTAATTATCAGCCATGGAAAATGACCATGGAGCTTCTTCTGCAGAAAATGGACCTGCTTACCGTTGTCAACGGAACCCAAGTTATGCCCGATCCAATGGTTGCAGCCAATGTGCAAGCCGTCACGGATTGGAGGACCAAAGATCTGAATGCACGATTAGAACTGTTTCTTCACATGGAAGACAGTCAAAAACAGGCCGTGCGAACACTAACAACATCCCACCAAATCTGGACACAACTTCGTGAAACGTATGAGCACACAGATGTCTCCTCACAAGTAGCGAACTCAAAAAAAATTAATGAAACTCTCTATGACCGAGTCTGATGATGTCTCCAAGTTCATCCAGTCTTGGCGGACATCTATGGATGATTTAACATTGTCCGGACTCATCCTTCCTCAGAATGTTCAAGCCATTTGCCTGCTAGCCGCCTTGCCCCCGTCCTGGCAACCCTTCATCGCAACGAAGGCGAATCAAGCCAATCTCACTATTCCTTCTCTAGTACCCACCATTATTCAAGAACAGGCTATGCGCACCACTATGGCTTCAACGTCATCAGGATCTACCACCACTCTTGCGATGTATTCTACACCACAATCACGTTTTCGCCCCACACAGGGTCGATCCAATCGAAACTCATCTTCATCACGATCCAATATGGAACGTTTTCGTTCCTCCTCTACACGTCGTTATGGTTCCAAGCCACATAATAATTCTAATCTTCGCCTTGCCAAACCACATTGCCGCATATGCAATCGGATTGGCCATAATTCACGTGACTGTTGGCATAATAAAGCGAACAAAGGGAAAACACCCTATCACTCAGGTCAAGCCAACTATGTCTCTGATTCAGGGACGGAATCTGAGAAAGTGATAGAAGAGGATGATAATTCGGTGGTATCCGATACATCTTCGGTTGAGGATGCCTTCCTTGCATTTTCTGATCCACTGATTCCTGTGGTGCCTCCACCACCGATCCCAGCAGCAGTCGCTCCACCATCCCTAGTGATTCAAACAACTCCGCGAACACCTGCTGTCCGTGTCCTGCATCGCTCGACAGAACACGTCAGCCCACTTGCAGTCACCCAACGTCCACCGTGGAATCCCACGGGGCATTCTTCGCACACGCGTCGGTCCATAACTGCCAATCTACATGCCAACTGTGCCATGTATGGTCCATCCCCTCCGTCTGCACCTGCTGCCTCCGATACACCCTCACCATCCAGCGATTCCTCCCTCATTCCTCCTCCTTCCCCTACATCTGCTCCTGCGAACCGCACTAGAGCCCTCACAGATCTTTATAATACTACTACACGACTCGATGCACTCTTGGCTCAGCACGACCTTGCATCGGAATATGCTTTCTCAGCCATCTCTGAGGCATCGACCTTTTCACTTACGGAGGATCCCATCTCAGTTGCATCTGCACTTGACGGACCTGACTCTTCCCAATGGTGGTCTGCCATGCAGTCTGAATATGATTCATTGGTTCAAACCAGGACCTGGACACTCGTACCTACTACCGCCTCCACCTGATCGTCATCCCATCAGCTGCAAATGGCTTCTTCGCCATAAACTCAATCCAGATGGCACGATCGCCCGTTACAAGGCCCGATTGGTGGCGCGTGGTTTCAGTCAAGTCCCTGGACTTGATTACCATGGAACATTTTCTCCTGTCCTTCGTATGGCTTCCTTCCGGATATTGCTTGCACTTGCCACTTTACTTGATTTGGAATTACATCATCTTGATGTGCAGACAGCATTCTTACATGGAGACCTTCCGGAGGAGCTATACATGGAGCAACCACCATACTTCGTCAATCAACATACTCCCCATTATGTCTGCAAGCTGCAACGATCTCTATATGGACTTAAACAGTCTCCTCGCTTATGGTTCCAGCGGTTCAACAATTTCATGCTACAACACGGGTACACACGTCTTCTCTCTGAGCCTAATATATATATACGTCATACTTCTCAAGAATTCCTTGTTGTTGCATTATATGTTGATGATATACCTCTATTAGGCTCATCTGATGCAATAGTTCAACTTGCTAAGAAAGAGTTGTCCACCGCTTTCGCCATCAAAGATTTAGGACCACTCACTTATTTCTTGGGTCTTCAAGTCACATGTAACAGATCTGAAGGCACACTCTCCCTACATCAAACAAAATTTATAGATGAGATACTTCATCAGTTTGGGATGAGCCACATTAAGCCGGCTTCATCCCCTCTCCCAATTACCAATAAACTGTCTCTCGCTGACTGCCCCGCGTCTGACCGTGATAAACAATATATGTTGCAATTCCCTTACAAACAACTTCTGGGAAAATTGCGCTACTTGGTCACAAGCACCTGCATAGACCTGTGTCACAGTGTAAATTTTCTATCTCGCTTTATGCATAACCCGGGCTATAAACACTGGAAAGCACTTCAAAGAATTGTACGATACCTTAAATTCACACGTAATCTTGGTTTACATTATTCTCGGTCCTCCAGTCTGAGTCAGCTCACCTCACTCCTCGGATGGTCTGACTCCGATTGGGGGGGGTGAGATCTACTGCTGGGTTTACCTTCCTTCTTGCAGGAGCAGCAGTCACATGGCAGTCAAAGAAGCAAGTTTCAGTCACACTTTCATCTGCTGAAGCTGAGTTTGTTGCAGTTGCATTAGCAGCAAAAGAAGGTCTATGGATTCAGATGTTAATTGAGGAATTAAGGCTGCTACCAAAGCCTCGATTGAAGATATTCTGTGACAATCTTTCTTGCATTTATCTTGCAAGTAATCCCAAACATTCGGAGAAGACAAAGCACGTTGATCTTAAATATCACTTCATTCGTGAAATGATCGAAGAAAACAAGCTGGAGCTGGAACACACATCAACAGAGACAATGTGGGCGGACTTTCTAACAAAGCCACTGTCGTCACACAAAAGCATGACCTGTGTTGCAGCAGTGTTGGACTAAAAAGAGTACATAACAAAATGACCAGTGTTAAAGGGGTGTAAAGAAATATAACACCTGGACATTTTAGTTATTAAGAAATTAAAACATTCAAACGTCGTGATTTGAAACGACATACTGAAGCGACGAACTGTCGCTATGTATCCTGCCGATTGAGCAAAGTAAACACGCATTTTGTTTTGTATCTCAAGTGTCTCTGAAAACACCTTGTGAGCACACACAGTTTGTATTTTTCTACACCCTCTGATGATAGTGAGCCTCCAATGAAAGCGGGAAGGCCCATAATCAGTAGGAAATCCGTTGCTAGGTGGCAATGAGTGTTGTTGCAGATAGTCCAAAGGCCTAAAGAGATGGCTGTGAACTGCTTCTGAAGTTGCATGGACGGCTGAAACCACATACTGAAATGGGGTAAATACATTTGCAAGGACCAGGGCAACGTCAATCGAGGCAAAGACCACATATTCATCATGATCGTGCCGGGCTTGTTTGGAAGGCGGAATTGCATGTAGATCACCAGGGTTGAGGATGCTAGAAGTGGGCAAGAGTGATATCATCAGCATGGGATAGTGCGGCACCAATGACATACAAAACGCCCACAAGGGCTGCCGGTAAGGATGTCAGAGGTGCATGAGGAGTGTGATGCAACAAGAGTAGAGCCTAAGAAATCCTCCTCTTTGGAGTCAGCAAAGTGGGCAACGCTGACTGTAGAAGGTAGAGGCGTGTTGTAGAGCAGAGTACAGACCATTGAGTTAGTTTTGTGTGCATCAGGGCCTTCATGTGCACTGGAGGCCGAGCAGAGAGGTGCCTTTACTTGTAGAGGCGACACAGGAGAGAGAGACCGACAGTGACCATCGGAATCACAATGATTGGCATGCAGAGCTGCTTCGTTGAGAGGGAGGCCAGGAAGCTGGGGAGGTGAAGGGGACCACCAGCGGGTGCTGCAGGATTGACCAGGGGAGACGCCTCAATGTTGACATGCACCATGGTAGGTGCTAGTGGAATGATAGCCGAGGAGGAGACCACAACTTGAGCTACAGCATTAGTCGTGCTAGCAGCATGCATGAGAGCTGAATCATGGCCATTAAAGGCCAGAGAAGGATCTGGGCCATTGAGTTGTTGGAGATCTGGGCTGTTGCCAGCAGGAGGGGCCTCTTGGAGAGACGATGCTCAAAAGGAAGTGCCGGTGGAGATGAGGCTAGTGTAAGGCGGGCATGGGTGGGAGCTCCAAAGGCAAAGGTGAGGGCCCCCAGGAGAGAAGGTGGCAGCTTTTGTAGACCCGAGACCCCTGCATGGTTTGCTTCAGCAGAGGTGGGCAGAGATCCCCTTGAAAAGGAGATGGGATCTGCAGAAGGCCCCCTTTCGTTGGGGCAAAAATGCCCGCCTTCGTGGACAAGGATGGACGCTACAGAGGCCCACCTTGTCATTGGAGCAAGAGCTCCCCTTTGTTGGGGGCGATTTCAGTAGAGATATTTGAAGGGTCCCCTTCGTTGACTGGGATGGTTACTGCAGGGGCCATGGAGAGTGCCTGCGACTGGGCACAAAGGGGTTGCTCTCCTTCAACTGCACAGATGAGAGCAGGGTTGGGTGGAGAGACCCTAGATGATAAGGGTGCTGCTGCAAAATTGAGCAAGGGCCCCCCTTCAATGTTGCAAGAGGAGGATAGTTGGTGGAGCATGGGTGCCTGCAGCGGTAGGAACAAATTTGGGGAAGAATCTCCTCTAGGATAGAAGGACTGGAGCCTACAGCAAGATAATCCACCAAGGCACTCCCATCATGGAGGTTCATGGGCACCCACATGAGCATAGGCTTAGGTTCTGTACGATGTAAAAATAAACTAGAATGCTTGGGTATCCTTATCCTCTTGATTGCTTGTACCTATGTGTTGTCCACGTACTTTGAAAGAATGTGTCTTTCCATTCACGTATAAACATCTTGAAGTGCTTGAATGAAGATGGACAGTGTAACCTATACTATTTATGTATCACGTCTTCTTCGTATGCGAGTCTTTCTCAAGTTTATATGAATAACTTATAGAGCTTGAATGAGCATGAACATCAAGCCTATGATTATATTCGACATGAGGAATCAATGGACATCAACACGGTTGCACCCGGCCTTCCCCTTCTCTCTAGTTGTCTTCTCTCTCTCCCCCTCCACCCCCGCCTTCTCTTTCCCTCTCTCTTCCCACCAAGCGCACCCCCCCCCCCCTTCTTTTCTCGATAGCCTAACCCACCACACCCTCTCTCCTTACTCTTTACTCCTTTGTTTTTAAAAAATCCTCTCCTTGTTTCTTTTTCTAGTTTTTCTTTTTATTATTTTGTAGAGAAAAAAAACTTCTAGATCATGTACACAGAGTGTAGCCATTGTTAGATGTAGTGATTTTTATCTAGAATCTCCAAGTTCACACATAAGTAGCATAGAATTATAGCATGATAGAAATTGAACCTACTTAGACAATAAAAGTGAACCAATGCTATGGAAATCAACCCATCAAGAAGTAAATTAGGGCGGTTTTAAGTTGTGTCAATAATATTTTGACTCCATATTTTTGTAGCTTCACTACAAGAAACATGTCATTTCTACAAATGATACGATTATTTGGGGTACCATGATTTTACGGTTTATTCCATTAATAAATAGGGAATATTCTTGGCAAATTTTATGTGGGCTCTCTCTCTCTCTCTCTCTCCTACAAATCATGTTCCATTGCAGCCTTCTTAGTCTAATAGTAAATCCATACGTTTTTTTTTTCTAGATAATTTTTTTGTAGAACGGTACAATTTCTTCTGATTTCTATCTCAGATGCAAAAGATACATTAATGGGTGTTAATGGGTGATGTGATATTAATCCAATAAAAACTAGAGAATATTTCTTGTACAAGTAACCTCACCTGTCTTCGACGAGTAGGAGCCTACCCCTCCTCGAACCTTCAAAGTGCTTGCTCGAGCCTCCCAATTCCTACCAAGTAGCAGCCCTGTGAAACTCCTCCTTCATATAATATAAAGATAATTTGGATGGAGACTAAAGTATGATCTTAAAAAATTTCTCGTAAGGATAGCAAAAGACGTAGCAATATTAATTTTTGTAGCGTAGAGCGACTTTGTCTCCTCTGTCGTTCTCATGATCTCTCTCTCTTACGTAGTGTATTATGAGAGACCCTAGCACCACACAATCTCCATTCCGTAGCTTTTTTCTTTAAGAATGGCTACGTTGAAATTATAAAATACGTGACCAAGAGTCTTTTTTTCTTCTTTCTTTTTGATCTTGATGAGAGAATTGGTTCTGAAATTAGATGTCATTGCTTCTCCCTGTCTCAATGGGAGTGGGTTGATTTGAACCCAAGAGTCTTGAGAGCTAAAATTTTACATAGAAAACATAGTTTTTTTGTATTTTAGTGTAATTTTTGACAGGCATTTTGAAAAATTTTGAAGTATTTTACGGCCAAAATGCTCAAAAATGGGTTTGACACCCATCAAAAAGCAACTATGCACGTTAATATTTACAAGAATGGTTTGAAGACTATTGCTTATGCGTTGAGCTGCATACCTTTTTCTTGCTCTTTGGAGCTCTTCCTTGTTGGGCAGATTAATTGTACTAGCCTTGTTACTGCCACAGATCTACTGGAGATTGACCGAGCCAGCTTCAAATTCCAGCTAGCTTTCACATCCACCTAGATTTGCAGGGTGATGGGCAGTCTTCAGGGGCATGAGGACTTGCTTGATGCTCTCTTTGTTGAGCTTGTCTTCCCCTTATTCTATTGTTCTAACGCTTTTAAATGCCAATGAGAGAAACAATAAATTCTAGAGAAGATTGGAGAGGAGAAAAAACCCTAATTCCAGCTAATGGCTACCAATCTAAGCTAATCAAAATAATGATTCTATTAATCTAAACCATTATTCATGAGCCGGATAAAAATAAGCTATATATCAAAAGGAGCCATTATGATTATGATATACAAGTGGGCAAATTATTTTTAATTTCTTCTAAGTTGAGGATGGCATGTTGAGTCATAAACATGCCATCTAGTTTCAACTCACCCCAATATACCAAAATGCAACATTACAAATACAATATAGCCATCAGTGTCACTCGCTCACATTAATGCTATGTACATGGCACAAGTCGAACTGAAGCGCCTGCACAGATTCATCAAAAGTCATGGCGCACAGCACCTAGAAGGGGTGCCAAAACATTTGAACCATTGCAGCATCCATCCATTTTTGCAACATATAGCTGCATTACATATGTGCCTAATTAACATTGCAAGTAGAGCTTAAAAGCCTATATACATACAGCTATTGTTCAGGCCCTCAAACTCACCATTGCACGATAAGAGTCTATCCCCACTCCCGACTCTTTAGTAGAGGCCTAGTCCCCCGGCACTCGTTAGAGGTGGGAGATCATCATCAGCATTGCAACATGGCACATTTGGCGGGCACGGTGCAACAAATCGCACCCTCACCCCCCTAACAAAGTCCATCCATGTCATATGGACAGATATCATTCATACCCTCAATGGCCAATGGGGAAGCTATAGGGAGATTCGGACCGCATGCGGAGATGTCGAGAGGCCTTCCTACACATCTGGCAGGAGGGCCCCTTCCTCTCAACCATGCCGGTGACCTCACTTGCCACTACAGACCACCGGCTTTGCTTTCTGCCCTCCCCTCCCCTCCCCTCCCCTCCCCTCCCCCTCCTCTCTCTTGTATAAGGGAGTTCCCTCCAAGAGCGGCCAGCCATGGAGGGACTACCCTCACCAATGTTTTTCCTCTTTTGGAAGTTTTGAGCATGTACTTCAGCTTGAGCATGTAATTTAGCTTGTTGGCTGGTTTTTCATATAACTAATAGCTATTTCCTGGGAAAAAAAAAAGGTTATATACTTTAATGCTTATACACATCTTTCAAATACCTTATCAGTCACTTCCATTGTGACCTTGGTTTAGTAACTAGATATTTTCCCTCTTCTAGACTTTCTGACATATCTTCTCAACATGCGGAGTCAAGATTACCTCAATTTGACAATTTCACTTGAAGTTAACATTGACAATGAATCAATTTTGTATTGCAAGAAATTGTACGTGAGAATTCAACTACAGATGAAGTTAACATTGACAATGAATCAATTTTGTATTGCAAGAAATTGTACATGAGAATTCAACTACGGAGCAAGCCTTTTTGTTGCGAGGAAAAAGAATCAACCAAGCACATCTTGGAGGCTTACCACTTTCGTCAGTAATACAATTGACTAGAAAGTATTTACAAAAGTCTCCAGCTGCTTCTGCTTTGGCTTTACAACCATAAGGCAAAATAAAACATCATCGATTCCTTGAGCTACTTTGCTGATGCCTTCAGGCTGTAGTCCTTAGCAAAAACTGCAAATCGATCAAGATCCTTCTGGAGAATGCTTTCAACTAATGGCGAAACTGACTGGAAATCACAAAAATAATGATGTGCACATATGAGACTAATTTTTTTCAAAAGCAAGCAACATTATTCAATGTGTGGATAAAGCTGCTAAAAATGATCGAGGCATGTACATACCACAATTAATGGCACCAACACATCTGGGACCTCATAGGAGATAGTAAGCTGCCGACCATAATCCATTATTCAGTTGATAAACAATGAAAGTTTTCTTTTTTTTTCATCAAGAAAAGCACCAAAACAAGGGGTTTGGAAGCTCTAGAAGACCCTGCCAAGAGCTTACCTGAACTCCAACGGATGATGGACTTCGTGGGTAGAAGCGGACTGTGCCCCTGCAAAAACAAGCCTCAACGAGCTTACACCATAAATAAATGTTTATGATTCATATAACAAAGAACAAGCCTCCAATAAAACTCATACACATTGCTTTGAGGCTAGTACCTCAGAGGTTGCTTAAGGTATCCTCCACTTTTTATGGATTCACATTCAGCCTCATAGGCCATACCAGCCTTCCGCAGACATTCATGGTCCCCTGATTTTCACCCTATCCAATCCTTCTAGTGCTCTACTCTGCATTCTCCTATGCATTTGTCTAAGGGTGTCACATGCACCCATGCACTGAGGTGCAGTGTGACACACTGGCTCATCATCATTGCCATACTTGTACAGAAGTAGTACCTTTTTAAGAATACACCGTGACTCCATTGTGAGCCCTAGTCCAAGGACATGTCAGGCACGAGCTACATAGGTCTTTCCAAGCCTCCTTAGGTGTCGGAGTTTCTCACTTAACCCACCTAGAGAACGGTCAAGCATATAGGTTACCCTAGCATAAATAGCATTTAGAAGCATGATTAGCAAAGGGATTAAGGCTCTAGGCCAGCCTATGACCCTTTGCTAGTGGGCCACCATGGGCCACACTAAATAGGGCATACATGTTGAGTATTCGGAGTTTCGTGTGTCCATGAGTGTGTGAACACACCTTATGAGTGTTAGTGTGTAAGTGACATCTTATTAGTACATATTATGTGTGAACCTACTCTTATGTGTAGATATTATGTGTGAGTTCGACATAAGAAGTGATGTCATCTAGAGTGACATGTGTCATTGGCTTAGTGTATTTGAATGAGTCAAAAGATAAATAAGGCTCTGAGCCTAAAAAAAGCATTGTACTTTATAGATTCAAAACAATCAATCTAAGCTTATCATTGTACATGCAATCATTTGCTCTCTCTACTGAGTTTTGTTCTCTCTCTCTCTCTCTCTCTCTACTACAACACACCCATGATGGACATCTTCCATCCTCCATAGTTGCACCTGTGAAACCCTAAAACTAAGAAATGGTATCAGAGCTAGGTTTTCTTCTCACTAGGGTTTCTGCACCGCCCTCCTCACTTGTCCTGCAGGTCATCTCCTACCAGTCTTCTATACGTTGGGCTGCCCTTTGCTGCACATCTTCCTGTCGCCATTATTATCAGAGCCTAGCCCTGTCTTGACCTTCATGAACCACGGCTTCTCGCACCCGTCTCCTGCAAAGTTCTCCCATGCATCGTCACACCAAGCAGCCACACCGGGGAACTCTTCACTGTGTCCACCATCAGCCGCACCCAGCTTGCTGTCTCGAGGCCCTGCCCTGACCTGACCTCACTAACACCCGACTGGCTGTGTGCAGGGCGCCTCCTCTCTGGAGTGCTTTCCCGCCTGTACTTGAGTTCTCTGCTCACCTGCACATAGCATCCCTCTAACTTGCTGCCCATTCCTTGAGTGCTCTCCACAACCTAGCCTCGTCTCCCTCTGCCTTCATCCAAGTCCTGCCCATCTACAGACGCCCTTCTTCATCAACACATTGACAACCTGTACCTGCAACAACAAAAAATTAGGGCTTTTTAAAATCAATGGTAAAATCATCAAATTAAAGTCCTTGCATTCGCAAAAATTGGGGCTTCTCTACATATCAGCTCTCTTCACTCTATACCCTACACGCGGGCTCCCCCCGCTGGCACTACACGCCACCTGTTTGGCTTTTCCCTACTCCTATTGTATGATATAGCCCCTCAGTCTGTGTAATGATATTTGTATTTCGCTGCACCTAGGGAGAGTCTCCCTAGCTGCCTTGCTTGGATCTCTGCTCTGTTTTCTTATGAGCAAGAGGGGATCTTTTGTAGCCTTACGGGCGTTTTTATATAACTAATGAAAGGATCTTTTTTGGAAAAAAAAAAACATTAGACAGTTTTTGCCCCCATTGAACAGTGTCAAATGCCTTTGCTACATCAACTTGCAGGAACAAATCTTGCTTTGTATATTTTGAATATTCTATTCCCACATAGGCATTACAGATATTATCTAATACTTCGTCTAGGAACAAAGCCATAGTGTGCACGATGGAGGCCTCTATCCAAAATCTTTTTGAGTCTGACAGTGAGCGTTTTTGTCATCATTTTATAAATTACTCGCATCAAATAATGGGTTGCCAATCATATAAATTTGGGCATAGTTGTTTTTTTGGGCACCAGTTTGATGAGCCCCACTTGCCAAGAGGATTGCATAATTCCTTGCAACCATGATTGATTTATCATAAGCAACAAGGGCTATGCAAGTATTTCCCAAAATTGGAGAAAGAATTCAATAGTCAAACCGTCACAACCTCCAGATTTCCATCGGCCTAAAGATTTAAGAGCACCATTGAGCTCTAAAGCTGAAAAAAGGAAGTTCAAGGTCTCATGCTTCCTATGCATCCATAATTGACACCACCTCAGAGAGGAGTTCAAGATGAGCACTAGAAAGACTAGCTGTCAACGGAGAAGGTGAAGAAAAAGAAGGTTGAAAGTAAGCAATGCATTCTTGTTCTAATTGCATAAGATTTTGCGTCCATTCACCAGTTTGCATTTGAACTCGTGAAATGCATTGCTTTTGCCGTGTTGAATGCAAACTTTGAAGAAAGCTTTGGAGGAACAACCCTTATCCAGCAGGGGTTTTTGTCGTGGTCGAATTTGCCATTTTTGTAGCTTTTGTTAATCATTTTTATCCAAAACATGCTGGGCATAATTCATCTGCATTTCTTCATGGGGCAATAACAAATGAATATGGATAAGCTCTTCAAGAGCTTGCCATTGATTTTTCAGCCCAATGATTCAATGTCTTTCTTCCCCAAAGTACCATTTTCCATAATCTGTTATTACCCCTTGTATTCGCGTTGCAAAATGAAAAGAAGCAATGTCTCCACCCTCATACATTTAAGCTTTTAGGGAATCCACAATAGCGCACACCATTTCTTGAAACAGGGGGTGAGTGAGATAACTATTATTTACTATACAAAGTCATTTGGTGGGCCACTGTATATCATCAATGGGAGCATCCAAATAAAGACCCAGCCATAAGGGTGCATAATCGGAGAGTCCCAAGGAATAGTCAATCCACATAAAACATGCATGAGGATCAACATGATCAGCATTTATAACATCGCTCTGCATTTGGCATGCTTTTCTCTTTTGCAACAATAGGTTTCTGAGGTGGCTCAAGACGCACTTGTGCATGCAATCCAACTTTATTTCTAGTCCAGACACCCCTATTAACCACAGGAGGTGGATTAGTTGTCTTAAGGGAAGGGGGTTTGGTTTGAGCCATAGAATCATTCATGATTGGAGTAGGAGGAACTGAATCAACTAGAGGAGGCAATGTTAGTGTGGGGCATTCAGAGGCCAGATGCTCGGACTTGTGACATGTAAAACAAGCTCCTCCAAAAACTCTTTGAGTTCAAAGCATTTTTCCCCCCATCTGTACATCATCAATTTCCACAACAACAAATGGAGGGGTGGGTTTGTCGGTGCCCCGAAGTATATAGAAACGATTGCAATTTCCCATCACGCGCGGGGCACAAATAACAGTGCCTAACTGTCGAGCTAGGCTAGCTAGTGCATAGTCACATGGGACGCGAAATGGGGACGGGGAACGGGGACGGAAAAGATTGAGAATGGCCATTCCCTGTGACTATAGAGTGACATGGGACGGGAATGGGAACGGGAAGATGGTTGACTAGACGTCATCATAGCAACTGTAGATTGAGACAGGGCGATATGTGCATCAGATCTCGGATGACCGCATTTGTCTCTTATGCTACCAGGAGGCAAAGACAGAGGAGCACTACATTTGCGTCTATTATGAGATCCAAGTGGGATATCACTGCCTCTTCCGAAAGGGTTTCGGGCCATTACGCAGGGTCATGGAGTTTGAGGATCAGAGATGCCTGGGATTGTTCCTACTTGAGCTCAGGAGACACATAGAGACCCTCTTGGCAGACAAGAGACCGAGCCATGATGTACCTAGACAGAGGATCCTAACAAATTTCTGTAGCACCAGCACCAGCACCCTAGCCCACACACCTCCTGATACCTCCTCCATCGGGCCATTAGGACACAAGCCACGCTCCCAACAGGGAGTCACATTTGATAGAGCAGTCGTCTTATGTCGTGCTCATCGGCCACGCCCACCAGGATCCTGACCACGACATCCTCACCATTGCCAGATCAAAGCCATTATTGCTCGGCATCGGAGGCGCCTACCTCGCTTCTACGACCTCTCCATTCTAGACAGCCCCATGGCAGAGATATTTGATTTGAGGAGAGGGCAACACTTCAACTGATCAGCATACACGGATCTACTTGATATACATTTCCAGTATTTTCTACTCAGTATCGGAGTCTTACTTACAGTTCTTATAACTGTAAGATAGTCATTTTATTGTACTTTTCAGTTTCATTTGGTTGTTCTCTTTGATGAGACACCAACTTCATATATACTCTCAGTTTTGGTCTCATAGGCCATTATGGCCTCTAAGAGACGTTAATATATCATTTCATTTCATTTCTCCCACGCACAGGAACATACACAGAATTTTTCTTCTCTCTCACACATTTTTTTTTGGTGAAAACTATGCTTCTATTAACGATGACTTATGTACAATATAGGAGATGGACTCAAGGTAAGTCCATCTTCAAAGAACTTTAGAAGTAGTGGAAAAACACCTCAAACTGTGTAAAAGCAATGTCCTCCAACTGTAATCAGTCATGGAGGAATTGTCACAAATTCATCTTAAAGTAAGCATATGCCTCTAGAGGTCTGCCCAAACATAGCATTGTTTGTCATTTCCATATTGTCCATAGAGCCCAATATCTAGTCCATAGAAAGAAAACATCAAAATTAGGAGAATTGGGCACACCAGTCCCAAATATCCAAAATTGCTTTCTATATCGCTTGCCTGGAAAGCGTTTGTGATATCATCAACCAATCGTCGAAGAAATTCCCTTGTTTCCAAACAATGCCAGAACAGATGTGGTATAGATTCTAAATGAGCTCCACATCTGCCGCCCGCACGTGGCTCTAGCTATCCCTCCTTTAGCAAGTATCTCCGCAATAGGGAGGACACCCACTAAACAGCGCCAAAGAAACAATCTTTGCTTTAAAGACAACTTTTTTTTCCATATATCCCAAAGGTGTTTTTTTCCACCATCTTTCACTCTTTTGCATACCCCATAGAGTGTTTCCATGTGCGTGAATCCAAGGTGGTGGAAGCAACTGGTTCTACCTTCTAGCTATAGTTATCTTATCCAAATGTAATTCTCGAGCAATGTCAGTTTTCCCTTTCACTTTCCAATCATGCAACCTGTCAGTTTTCCCTTTCACTTTCCAGTCATGCAACCTGTCATTTTCAACAAGTGGAAGCAATGGTTCATATGGCTACAATAACCTTTTAATCTTCCTCGAAATCGGTCTATGATGCAAACCCAAGTTATGCTCATTGCACGCACATTCCCTATATCATCCACAACATCCTGTAGCATGCGTATACCCAAGGATGCCAAAAAGCATGCTTTTCGTGGTTCTTGCATAGCTAGCAGTTATGCAAATAAAGAGGATGAGTGCAGACTTTCCAGTCGCATTGTAACTAGCCTTCTACTTTGTTCTTCAAATTGATCAATCTCTTGCTCGTAACTATTCCATATGTGAGTTGGTAACCAGATAGCTCATGGAGCATGAATTGTGATTTGTATATCTTTTGAGTAGCTAATGCAGCTGGGATGCTCATTTCTATTCATGGGTGGCCATTGGCCAGAACACCCAAAGTTGTTAGTCAGGTGGTCATAGCCGAGATGCCCAGATAACTCGATTTAGCACTCGGGCGGTCAAATTGACCAAAACGCCGAGATGAGTGGTTTTGAAAGCGAAACTAGATGCTTAAATCATTTGAACAAACCTTGAATAGGTGAAGCTTTACAACGAAGCCTTCTTGGACCCAAAGCATGCAACTCCTAGAATCTAGGAGAGTTGCTATTTTTGACAGACTTCGATGGAAATTCTGTTTGTGTCAAAACCTCTGGATTTTCACAACGATCAAGACTTACTAAAGCACCTTTGTCAAATTCTTTACGAGTTGGGATATTTTTAGCATAGAAGGTTATGAAAGAATCACCTCTTAAATTAAGACATGTGGCATCTAGAATGAGACAAGTGTCCCTACACTTGTCAATTTAGAGAACACTTGTCAACTAAGGTAGCTACTTATCATTTGGAGCTTATTTTTTCCATTCTAGAACATTGAAGCCTCAAATCTATAAACTGGAGCACTCCCTCTTTATTTGGAAGGCAATTCTCATTTATTGTAAAAGGTTCAAGCACTTTGTGCCCATGGGAGGGGCTTGTTCCTCTCTCAGGTCTTATTTCTCTTTTCTTTGAATCCTACTTTCTTTCATTATTTATAATTGTTGATTAAGTGGGTTTGTTATAAGTAGTTCATCAATTTTGTCACTTTCACGTGTCCTTGCACTACATGGTATCAGAGCTAAGTCTTCTCTTGTGAGAACTTTCCCGGCGTGAGAATTTTTTGCCATCCCACAGATTACATTCACCATGTCAAGTGAAGGAGAGAAGAGTATTCATCAACAATCTAGAGGTTCTCCACATTCTTTGACAGTGTCTTTTTCAGACTATGAGAAGATTCAAAGGTACAAAGAACTCAAAGCAAATCCAAAGATTCAAGATTTGATGAAGAGGAGCTAAAGCTAGAGATGAAGCTATAAGAAGAGCTGAAGCTAAAGTCTTTGAAGACTTAAAGCCCATGAAATTTACTTCACCCACCATCATTATTAGCATAGTTGTCACGGTACGAAAATATGATACCGTACGGTACGATACCGTACGGGAATATTCGGTACGATATGAAATTTTGGGATACGGGGGTTGTTTCAAACCAAAATATCATTAAAAATAACTAAACAAGTTTGAAGTGACAAACAAAAGTACATAAAGTATAGAGGTGCGATGCGATCATGCGCGCTAGGCGCGAGTACAAAAAGAGAGGCTAGAGCCAAGGCCCAAGGAGAGACTAGACAAAGGCATCACTATCAGAGCTCTCACTGAAATCATCCTCATGAGAAGAGGACACATCAGTGGCCTCGCCGAAGTCGCCATCGCTAAGAAGGTTGCCCTCATCATCGAACTCAGGCTCTCTAAGCTCATGTGAGAAGCCAAAG
This sequence comes from Cibotium barometz, assembly GCF_041138505.1. Taxonomy (NCBI): domain Eukaryota; kingdom Viridiplantae; phylum Streptophyta; class Polypodiopsida; order Cyatheales; family Cibotiaceae; genus Cibotium; species Cibotium barometz. The sequence continues at coordinate 37,937,218 of NC_141075.1, read as the reverse complement.
GGAGCATCCTCATCTGCAAGAGCGAGTGTGGAGCTACCCGATCCACGCCGCACATAGGTATGCACTATGTCCCTGGGAGCACCACGAACCGTGCATCCACGGCTTCCTACTTGCACTCCTCTGCCACTCCCTCCACGCCCACGACGAGTGCAAGTAGGTCGTCGATCAAACGACTCGAGCTCTCGATAGATCTCTGCATAGATCCTCTCCTTCTCCTCATCCTGCACTTTGTTTACACTCTGAAGAGTGCCCCCTGTGAGCTTGAATGCATCCACATTCACCTACATTGTACAATGATCAAGTGACAAGCAATGTATTAGAATTTGGTTCCAAATTTCAATAAACATTGAAGTTTGAAATTTGAATGCTTATAACTTATAACTTATAAGTTGTAACTTATACCTGTCTCGCCGATTCCATCTTTTGCATTGCGCGCAGCATGCGCAAGTTAGCGCGGCAATACACTAGCCACTCTAACTGTTGCGTGCTCAAGCGATTACGTAACTTCGTGTGTACAAGTGAGTAGGAACTCCAGTTCCTCTCACATGCACCTGAAGAGCAATCCTGAGCTAGGATTCTCAAAGCCACCTTTTGGAGGCTTGAGAGCGCATACCCAAATGTCTCCCACCAAAAGAGGGGCTTCACAAGGGATTCCCTCTTCCAACAGGTAGTAGATGCAAACGCGGCTCCTCCCCTTTGGTCATTGTAGCTTATGAGCTCCTCAAGGAACTTCCCATGGCGATCCTCCGGCAATGCTTTGGGCAAGTAAGCATCTCGGGCTTCAAGTAGCTCCACGTTGGTGAAGAGGGCGGGTGATTTGTAAGCCGGATGCAATAAAGCGGCAAGACCATGGATAGGTCTTCGCATCCACTTCCATCTCTTCTCCACAATGGCCAACATACCATCACGCTTCTCCTTGTCGATGGAAGGAGAAACGCGTAACTCTGCTATGGCCTCTCTCATGAAGTGAACAAGAAGGCCCATGGCCACCCTCCCAGCCAAGGATAGCCGAGCTGTACTCCAATACAAAAGCTTCCTCCGAATGCTCAGAAGAAGCGGGGCAATCTGCTGCTCAGGTGACAAATCTAATCCAATCTAGCATCCCAAATACCGCACTGCTGTGCCAGGAGGAATCCATCGAAAGCCCGGGTCTGGGCTCCATGCCGGAGTGGGAGCGCTACTGATCCAAAAGGCCACTGTCTTGCGCCAATTGATCAATGCTCCCGAAGCTGCACTAAAAACCTGAAGCGACTGCTCTACCCTCTGGAGATTGGCCTCCTGGCCATGCAAAATAAACCCGTGTCATCAGCAAACTCAGCATCGAGCAAGTCCTCCCCCCGGACTGGGAGCTGGAGTCTGTTGGGTTTTATGCTGTGTATGCACCCAGAGGAGTGCTAGTGATCATCAGTAGATTACTGGGGCACTTTTTACTTCAGTTAGTGGAGGTTTTTTCCCCCAGTTTAGTTCAGTTTCACTTATATGCAGTTTATAAGTGTTTTGGTCCACCCGGCACATTTTATGGCCGGACATGTGAACACTTATCTTTAGGGTCACTATTATGTGGCTATTGTACTTCACTTTTCTAATTAAGCAATAGACTAAAGTCGTGTTCTCTCTCTGTTGGTTTTCCACGCCTGCTTGAGCTTCTGTAAACCCTAACCCTAACCCTTCATTGCCTTCATTTGGTATCAGAGCATTGAAGCTTGTCTTGCCCTGCCCGTACACTGCCAAGCTTTTGTTGCTGCTGCCCGTACAGCACCCGTACATCACTGCCCGTACACCTGAGCGCCGCCTGCAATATTCGTACAGCTGCTCGCCTGAAGCAGCTGCCGTACCTGTTCGTTGCAGTCAGCACCCGTACTACCTGCTCCGTACAGTCAGCGTCGACTGTACTTGTCAACGCTGACTCAGTCGTGTGCTGCACCAGGCGTCGCCTTGCTCCACACTGTGCAACAGGCGTGGGTTTGCTTCCGTACAGTAAGCGCCGCCTTCAAAGTACTGTACCTGCCCGTATACAGTAAGCGCCGCCTTCTGTACCTGTTCGCCTTGCTCAAAACTGTGCAGCTCAACACTGTGCAGCTTCCGTACCTTCAGGCGTCGATCACAGTACCTGCACAGTACTTCCACATCATCAGTCCTTTGAAGTACAGTCAAGTGTACTTGCTCTTTGGTGGACTGTACCTGCAGAAATACCACATGCTACTCAGTCATTCAGTGGTAAGCATTAAAAAATTCTGTTTTTGGGCATTTTATTTTCTCTGTGAAAATCTACAGGCAAATACAGGCAGATTTTCTAGCAAAGAACTATACAGGTTTTTTGCACAGTTTGGGTGCAGCAAATTTGGGCATTTTTGGGGCATTTTGGCATTGTGTACGCCATTTGCTGCTCTACTCAGTCATTGGTGCATTGAGCTGCACATTCAGAGGATTGAGAGTGCAGGCATATTTGGGTGAACTGTATTCAGTGGAGTACAGTTATTATCAGGGTTTCTGCTATTGGGTTTTTTGATAAACAGGTACAACATTGTGCGTAAGCATAATGGCAAATCAACAGCAAAGTGATGTATTCACATATTTGTCTAAGGAAGACAAATTGGATGGCACGAACTACTCCTTGTGGAGTTTTATGCTGAAAAATGTGCTTGTGGCAAAAGGTCTTTGGGATTTTGTTAGTGGTGATGAACCACGTCCAGGTCCATTGGCTCCAGAGACTCCTCCCCAAGGGGGTGCTCGTGGACGAGGACAACAGGTACAGGCTCCAGGACAGCCATTGCCTGTTCAAAGAACAAATGCTCAAAAGACATGGGATGCCAGGGATGCACAAGCTTTGTCACTCATTGCATTGTCAGTACAGAGGTCCATTATACCTCATATTCGTTCAGCTGGCTCTTCACAGAATGCATGGGTGACTTTGGAGCAGATGTATGCTGCTCGTAATGAGGCTAGGATCTCATTTTTAAAAAGAGAGCTGGAAAATCAGAAAATGAATGAAGGAGATGATATGTCTAGCCACTTAAACAAGCTGCAGGATTTGAGAGAACAACTAATCAATGTGGATGAGATTATTCCTGAGACACAGCTTGTGTCCACCATCTTGCACTCTTTGACATCTTCACCAAGGCATTACCACGTCCGAAATTTGAAGCATTCCGCAATGCTTTAAATTTGTTTCCTTTTGGTGGATGATGTACAGTGATCACATATCACTCCAGGGAGGTTTGTTGGGTTTTATGCTGTGTATGCACCCAGAGGAGTGCTAGTGATCATCAGTAGATTACTGGGGCACTTTTTACTTCAGTTAGTGGAGGTTTTTTCCCCCAGTTTAGTTCAGTTTCACTTATATGCAGTTTATAAGTGTTTTGGTCCACCCGGCACATTTTATGGCCGGACATGTGAACACTTATCTTTAGGGTCACTATTATGTGGCTATTGTACTTCACTTTTCTAATTAAGCAATACACTAAAGTCGTGTTCTCTCTCTGTTGGTTTTCCACGCTTGCTTGAGCTTCTGTAAACCCTAACCCTAACCCTTCATTGCCTTCAGAGTCCTCTCAAACCAACCTCCTCTGCCGTCAGATACATGCTCATAGCCTCAGCAAAGAAGAGAAAAAGAAACGGGGCGAGAGGACACCCCTGACGGACTGATCTGGTCAACTCAAAACTCGGCCCCCGTTCGCCTGCCATCAGCACCTGGCTACGAGCTGTGGAATATAGAACCGCCACTCCTCGAATCCAAACTCGCTCAAAGCCCAAGCGAAGCATCGTGCCCTCTAAGAAACTCCAATCGACTCGATCGTATGCCTTCTCAAAATCGAGAAGCATCACGACCAGGTCCTCACCGAGAAACCTAGCTCGGGCCGTCACCTCCTAGAAGGTGAAAATGTTGTCAAGGATACTACGCTCCTTGACGAATCCTGTCTGGGTAGCATGAATCAACTCCCCCAGGAAGGGCTGGATCCTCAAACTCAAGGCCTTTGCTAAGACCTTGTAGACAGTATTGAAGATCGTAGTAGGTCTCCAATGCCGAATTTCATCTGATTCTCCCTCCCCCTTGGGGATAAGAAAGATCAAGCCCTCTGAAAAGCTCTGTGGCATCACCCCAGTGTCCAAAACATACTGAAAGCCCCTACGGCGGCTTGGCCCCAAAAGGTCCCAATAGCGCATAAAAAAGGCAGGCGTCAATCCGTCCTCCCCAGGGCAACTGTGGCGCGGAAGGACTCTCAAGGCCTCAGCAAGCTCAACCTCTGAAAGAGGCTCACCCAGAACTGTACGCATACGATCTGTGACCCTCCTTTGCACATGGGCCCACATAGTCTGTCTGCAAGCATCCCGAGCCTCAGTGGCTGGCTCCGCTGAAAGCAGGTCTCTATAGAACTCAGTGGCAATGGCTCTGATCTCCTCGGGCTCAGTGGCTACCGATCCGTCCTGCCTCCTGAGCTGGCGGACTCGTGCTCGAGCATGGCGAGCTCCAGTAATCTCAAAAAACTCCACAGTCACTCTATCTCCAAGCTGCGTCCACTGAGAGGCCTGGAGGTGATAGTAAAACTCATGTCTCTGCTCCTCTGCCTCTCTAACCTCCTGGCGTGCCTGGCTCAGCTGGGACGCCACCCACTCACATGTAGGCTGCTGCTCCTGTAGGCGCTGAAGCGAAGCAAGGCTACGTCTCAACCGCCGCTCCCGCTCGCGTGTCTCTCCCAACCGTGTCAAGGCTGCAGCGTGCAAAAAAGAGCTGAGCTCGATGAGTCCCTGGGCACACTGGCCTGCTGCATCCTGGTCAGAGCTTTGGCTATCATGCCATATCCTCTCAATGTCCTCAGCGAGACTAGGATCTATAAGTATCCTTTCTGGGATCCTCAACTGCAAGCTGGTCTCCCGTGTCCTCTCCTCAAGTGTCAAAATAACTGGCGCATGGTCTGAAAAAGAGGTGCCAGCGAGAATGCCAACGGAGCCCCCTCGCTCCCCTAACCTGTCGCCCACATAGAAGCGATCAATCCGTGATAGATTAGTCCCTCCTTGCCGGTGATCCGACCGAGAGAAACTAAGACTGTCCTGAGAGCGGGAGAAAGCCTCATGCTGCCATGCATCAGTGATCCTCAGTGTCATGCAAAATCACTCCCAAGCTGCAAGCTCCGTGCCGTGCACTGTAACATGACTGCCTCCCACCCTATCGGCCGGGTCCTCAAGCATGTTGAGGTCTCCCCCGACACACCAATGTGCGGCCTCTAGCAATGCATCCGTAACCTGGGTCTAGAACTCTGCTCTGGCACTAGCATGGTTGGGCGCATAGACATTGAGCACGCCAAAGAGCTCATCATGCATCCTCAGAATGACATACTGTGCTCTACCAGGCACAATGATCCCACGATCCACAATGGCCTGCCGCCATACATCCGCAATGACCATACATACTCCTCCCTGCCCACCCAAGGGGCCAAACCCTGCAGACCAAAAGGTGTCCCATCTACCAGGCATCACCGAACCGTATCTCCGGATCTTGATCTCACCCAAATGGTGCTCCTGCATCATCAAAATGTCAATACTGCCCCCAACCAGGCATCTCTGAAGCTCCTGTCTCAAGCAACCACGGTAAAGTATATAGTGTGCGCCGCCAAGGCCCTGTACATTCCATGAGATGATCCTCATGGATGACCTGTTGAGGTGGATGCTGTCTCAGCCGTACGGCGGGCCTTCGCAAGCGGCTTGGATGGAGAATAGTCCCCATCCGAGCGGCTACGAATCTGCCCACCCGGTGTGCTACAAGAATCTCGGACCAGGCGCCAGTGGCTGTGTCCCATGGCGACTGCCTCCCGCTCAGACAGAGCAACCTCGTGTATGCATACATATCCAGGGTCGTGTGCTAAGTCTGCCACTATGCGAACCACCAAATGTTGAATTCCGGAGGCATCCACACTCCCGAGATCAAAGAAAAAATGAGCCAACTCCCATAGTCGGCCTATCACATCTGTCACCTCCAGATCGCTCACATGGTGGGAAAACTCAACTGCCTAAGTCTTCAAAGTGCTAAGAGCGAGATCCGTAGTCCACTCCCGGTCGCTAGGGCCACAGAGAGGGAATGAGAAGGCCACCGCTGAATCAAGTGCCTCCTCCCCTCGGGCCGGAGGCATCACTACATGAACTCTGATGGGTGTTGGCTCATGGGGGCCCTCCGCTCCAAAAAGCCGTGTGAAGGAATAATCAAAAGCCTCCGAGCGCTGTCTAGTGTCGAGAAGACTCAGCCGACTGCGGATAGAGGATATCCGTGAAGCCCGAATCGGCATGGTAAGTCTCCTCTGCGGTGCTCGAGCAAGGTCGGTGCTCAGTGTCCGCCGGACTGCAGGTGAGCGCCAGGGAACTGCCAGGGCCTCCCGGGGCGCTGAGACGAGGGGGGGGGGGGAGGGGGGGGAGAAGGGGGTGAAGAAGGAGCCGCTGCCAAAATCGGAGCGGGGACAGGAGGAGGCGAAGGTGGAAGCGAGGCCTGAGGAGGGGACGGGGGAGGGGGAGGTGGGGGTGGGGGCGATGGAGGGGGTGCTGGCATCTTTTGGTCCTCAATCGGCGCTGGGGTCTCCTCCTGAAGGGGAGCAAAGCTGTTCCTCACGGGAACCCAGTGATGCTGAGACTGTGGCTGCTGCTGCATCGGTCTCTGGGCATGCTACTGGGGCTGTCTCCCTCGACGGCGCCCCTGACCAGGCTGCCACTCTAGAACTCTGTGGGCTGAGCAGGTGTCCCGGAGGCTGCCTGCCGAGTCGCATCTGTGGGCGGACCATCGGGGGCCTGCTGCTGCGGTGAAGGTCGGGGTCTCCTGCGAGGGCAGGCCTTGGCTAGGTGGCCGACCTGCCTGCAAATAAAGCACTGGTTCGGGAGCCTCGAAAACTCCACTCTCTGATCAATCCATCCCCCCCCTATCCTAGGTAGCTGAATGACCTTTGGAAGGGAGGAGATGTCTGGAGCCAAAACTCTGACCGAAGGTAGTCCAGCTGCTCTGGCCACCACTGAAGCTGCTGTGGGGCCAGCCTCAAGCACCGAACCCACCAATGCTCCTAGCCTAGAAAGGAGCGGGAGGTACTCACGACGAAGTCCAGGGAAGCAAACTGTAACATGGAAAAGACGCTCTCCCTGCTTGGCCGCCGCTGCTGGGTCAAAGCCATGTTGCCAAGGTCTGAAGAATGCCCGAGCACCCCTGATGTCAAGGGGACTCATGGCAAGGACCTTGGCCACGCTCTGGGCTGTCTTGAACTCGATCTGGTAGTGTCCACGGCCCAGTAGCTGAGCGTCCAGGATCTTGCCCACATCTGCAAGAAGGCGGGCCTGGAGAAGATCCCGAATCTCCCCTCTGCTGGGGCGAGTGCCGACTATACGGCAGACGGTGGAATGTGCCTGGAGGCGTTCCACCTTTGTGGCGAGGCTCGCTTCCTCTTCTGGCGAAAGAGAAAGCCTGATGGGAGTATCCTCAGGGGCGGGCGAGGGGGCTACGCGAGAGTCCCTCTGAGGTGGGGCGGGAGGAGCCTCCATCAGAGTCTGAAGCTATGTCGAAGGCGAAGCGAATGCGGAGAGTCCTGCAAGAACCGAGCTGCACACAAAGGGCGGAGGGGGGATGGCGGAAGGCAAAAAAAAAAAAAAAACCTAGGGGACGAAAAAACACAGAAAGAAGGGGAGGGGGGGATAAGGTGGCGAGGACAGAGAAAAAAAACCCGGGGGGGGCGGAAGTAGCGTGCAGAGGGGTGGGTGGGGGGGAAGAGAGGGCGACAGCTGGCGGAGGGGGGGGCGGGGCGCTGATGAAGGGAGGAGGGGCGCGAAGGCGCAGACGCGTGGGCGAGAAGGGGGGGAGTGTGCGCAGGCAGCAGCGCGAGCCGGGGGGGGGGGGGCGTGAGAGCTTCAGCGAGCGATGTTTTCCAGTGGCATGTTAACTGTCTAATGTTATTTACAAGCTTTATGAAGACATTATGGCACACTGTATGTTGGGCAAAGGACTGTCCTCTCAATGGGTATTGGGGAAATCTGTTAGACAAGGCTGCCCCTTAAGTGCTTTATTGTATGCAATCGCCACTCATCCTTTGCTACTCCAGATGGATAAACCTACTAATACTGGGCAGTTACATGGGTTGCAATTAGCAAATGGGTGTACTTTGGGTGCTCAATCTTATGCTGATGACTCTTTTTTTCTTCCCTAGAAGACATCAAATGATCTTAAAGTACTTATGCAAGCTCTTGAGCTCTTTGGAGAGGCAGGCCTGTTCATAAATTTCAGAAAATCAAGATTACTGCCATTGAAGGAGATGAATTGGCATAGCATTTTGTGGCCAGGACAAATTATTCAGCCCACTAACATTGTTCGACACCTGGGATATCCACTACGGTGGAATATGTCTCATCAAACTACTACTAACTAGGTCATGCAAAGACTACAAACCAAATTGGATTACTGGCACTTATCTATTTGGCCTCTTCATGTGCAACTTAGAATTGTTCAATCCATTCTTCTGGCTTACATTCACTTCTTCTTGCCCCCTTTTAATATGGTCAAAACAACAGATTTCCAGCTTTATGTCAAAGACCATGGAGGTCTTATGGCGAACAAAACATCATCAAAAAGCATTGCGCCTTCTAAGATTTGAAAGAATCAGCTCACCTAAGCTGTATGGTGATCTCAATGTTCTTGATATTCATTATCATATGTTAGCACGGAAAGCAACCCTGCTACACAAACTTAATTGGCTCAACAACCTTGGACTCTCATGATTGCCGCAATGTTGACAACCTATCAAACTTTCTCCTTTGGTAAATGGAAGCTACACGACTAGGATATACTATTTGGACACGTCAAAGGCAGGATTCCTGGGTTCCCATACACAAGCCGGCTGATTGCTGATTGGAAAGCAATATTGCAATATGTATACTGGTCTGGAAGACCTCCTCATGTAGGAAAACATACATTGGAGTTGTGCTTCTGCTGCTCCATTGGCAATTACAGTTCCTAGACTAGCTTACTTTCTATCTATCAAAGGCATATGCACTGTGCAAGATGCCATATCCCTTGAGGGACGAGTTTTATCTTTCCTGCAAGCTCAACAAACATGGCGTTTGGGTATCCATTATAGGCCTACATGGCAGAAAATCCAAACACAATTACAGCCCTTCTAGAATGTCGTGTACTGGACCCTAGCCAAGATAGACTAGAAGATTGGATATTCCATAGACAAGAAACTTTTGTTTCTGGGAAATTTCCTTTTTCACATATCACAGTAGCAAGGATCTACTAATTGATTATGCCACCACCTTGGTTTTCAAAGCATGGAAATATGCTATGGAATATAAATAAGACAACGATATGGTGGAAAAAAACTTTGCAGAGGCTATGGTAAAGAAAGTTACCTCACAAACAGAGAGTCTTCTTTTGGTGATGCATTGCAAGAGTGCTTCATGTTGGTATCATTTTGGTAAAAAGAAAGATTGCTTCTACTCATTGTCCAAGATGTTCTTTCTTGCATGAGACCATTCATCACTACTTGCAGAGCCACCTTGACACACAGGATTTCTTTCATCATTTATCTAGATGCTTGAATGCTAGATTTCCAAGTCCACCTTTCTCTTAGCATTTTTGGATATTTGATAGATATGAGTAGAGATTTGCACTTATAACTCCATTTTTCCAATGGACGCCATTTTGGGCTCTCTGGATAGTTTGGATTGCTCATAATCACTTGGTTTCCAGTCAACCCTGGCTCACAAGTATCCGTATTTCCGTCAATCGTTGCAACAACCTCTACACGATTACTATCAGCTACAACAGTTAGATCAGTCTCATTTGCATTTGCTTTTCCACTGTTTTTAGTTTTCAACATCTTTGAGACCTCTATTGCTTTGAGGGGGTCTCTCTCTGAACATTTGACCTAATAGGAACAGTGGTTTTTACAAAAACAATTATGTGTGCGTGCGTGCGTGCGAGAGAGAAAGAAAGAAAGAAAGAAAGTTTTTATTAACGTCTTCCAAAAGACCGAACTCGGCCTATGAGACAAATCGGTGTACCTGTATGGGGTATCCTCTGTCATCCCAACAAAATGAAAAAGTACTGAACTAAAAAGCTGAATCTGGGTGTGCAATAAGTACAGTGAGTGGTGAAGGTGATGGAGCTCTACTACTAGGAGAATGCAAAGCTATATGCATGGAGTATACAATCATGATATGCAACCTAGCTAGCTCCATCCTGTACCATACTGGGGGTATAAAATGGTATACATCAATGAAGGGGGTGTCCATAGCTCCCTGAAATGGTATACATCAATGAGAGAGAGAGAGAGAGAAGAGAGAGAGAGAGAGAGAGAGATCGCCTGCGACCTACTCGCCTTCATCTCTGAGAGAGAGAGAGAGTGCGACTGTACAGGGGGGAGGGAGTGCTGCACGAAGGTGTGTGTGTGTGAGAGAGAGAGAGAGAGGGAGAGAGAGAGAGAGACCAAGAATCTGTGCACGCCCACACACAAGGCAAAGGAGCCAGTCAACACAAGCAGGCCGCCAGTAAGCAGACGACGCAATTGCAACGCACCATGGCAGGAGGAATTGGGCGGCGGGAAGATACAGCTTGCACAGACAGTATTACGCTCATCGTGTCTGCCAAATTAAGCTGCTGAATTAGGGTTTGTAGGTGCTGAATTAGGGTTTGCAGGTGCTGAATTAGGGTTTTCAGGTGCTGAATTAGGGTTTTCAGGTGCTGAATTAGGGTTTGAGAGGACGGGTTTTCTTTGCTTTTGTACATGGATTTGGATGACCCGGCTGCTGCTGTTGGTGACATGGCTGCCAATAGCCTTAACATGGATCTTATTGAGGAGATGATCAAAAAGGATGTGGGTTATGCTTCAGATGCCTCGGAGCAACAAAAGCGTCAAAGGCTTGATGTTGATGCAAGCTCCACTCCGGTGAATGTTGTAGAGAATGCAGAGGAAAGTTCTCAAGTACCTTCTCCGGAGTTTGCACGTTTGATCACTGGTGAGCTTCTGCAAGAATATGTGAAGGCAAATAGCGTGCAAATGGCTGCAGTAGATAATGGTGGTGTGGCTGATGTATGCATGGAGACTCCTTTGTTGCTACAACAGCTAGCAGATTTTCATGATCGTGCTGCTATCTTCTTCTTTACTGGGCGTATTCCGTTGTTGCCTAGTCTTAGAGCATGGTTAGGCAGCTTGGTGTCGCCTGAGGCACTTGAGGAGATTTATGATGGTCCGAGAGGCTTTTATGAAATACATTTTCGCACTTCGGAAGCCCGTAGGGCAGTCTTGGAGCAGGTGCCACTCTTTTTGGATGGGCAGTTGGTTCATGTGGTTCCGTGGAAGCCTATGGCAGAGTACCAAGATATGTTGCGCCAGGCTTGCCCAGTTTGGGTTGAAGTGAAACAATTCCCACCAATGTTTTGGCGTGTTTTACCAGGTCTCATGCGAGGTATCGGTGATGTCTTGGTGGAGCCTCGAATGACATCTAGAAACCGAAATCGTCTATGCATGTTGTGGGATATTGGGAGACCTAGGCCGACACATTTGCGTGTCAATATGGCTGGGCTGCAACCTTTAATGTATGAATTGAGGTGGGATACATTTGCTGGCCACTGTTTCAAATGTGGTGAGATGGGCCACTTTGTCTCCGAATGTCCTAAGAAAGAACAAGTTGTTGCTACCAAGGATATCGTTGATGGGGGCAGTTGCCCGTGGAAGATGAGCATGATGCTCCTTTACATGATGCCCAGCACATGGATGTACATGTGGATGTTCAGAATGAGGTTGAGCAGCCATGGGTGGAAGTACGTGGTAAAAAGACACGATTTGTTGCCCCGCGGGGGGATTTCTCAGATGCTGTTTGGCGGGGGCCTTTGCGTACTCATCAGGGGTCCTTACATACATATGCTCGTCGCCCTTTGGGTTCAGGTGCCCAGCAACAGACCAGGATTGAGAGGCCAGGAGGCCAACTTTCGCAGAGTACAGGGGCTCTTGGGGTGGATAGAGTAGAACGCTATCCTATTAGAAGTCGCCTAACAAAAGAAGCACAACAACAATTGCCTCTTGTGTTTGGTTCGAAGGGTGAGGTCATCTCGCCATGGGATGGTCATTACCCTTTGGCACGTGCTCGGGAACTCCAAGGGCAGTCTGAGATCACAAATACCATGTCTAAAAATGCAATGCTTCAAAAGGTTCGTGATTTGGTAGATTGTCCTGGGCCTAGTACATGGCCTTGTTGATTCCTTTTCTGGGAAGGCTTATGAAAATTGTACAATGGAATGTAAAGGGTATTTCTTCGCGCCTGAAGTACGATATCAAGTTGACCCTCATGTGGCGGTTCAGCTTGATGCTCCTGTTACTCAAGGGGAAGTGGAAGTTGTTCTCTCCAAACTTAAAGAGCCCTGGTTGGGATGGTTTGACAAATGAGTTTTTCCGAAAATATGCTGATCAGCTTGCAGAGCCTTTGACGCTTATTTGTCAAAGGGTTTGGGATGAGGGATATATTCCTGCCGATTGGAAGTTGGGCATACTTCGTTTGTTGCCCAAAGTCCCTTCGCCTACTTCTTTGGCTCAATGGCACCCGATCTCACTTAAGGGTATCATGTATAAAATCTTTACAAAGATTTTTGCCAATCGCTTGCAGAAGGTGCTTCCTACTCTTATTCATCCATATCAATATGGATTTGTGCATGGCGAGAATATTTTGCATAATATTCTTAATGTTCAAATTGGAGTGCATTATGCCAAGGCAAAGAAGCAAGAGATTGTGATGGTGCAGCTGGATCTTGAAAAAGCTTTTGATCATGTTAGCTGGTCTTTCCTTTCTCAGTTAATGACAGCCATGGACTTTGGTCCCAAAATGGCTAATTTGGTGCATTTACTTGGCTCTGGCTCTATCACACGGATTATGCTCAATGGGGGACTTTCGGATGGTATTTCTCTCACCCGTTCTCTCCGGCAGGGCTGTCCTCTTAGCCCTCTTTTCTTTGCCATTGCCACTTGTTGGGCGTTTTTTGCCAAAGGAAACCCTCCTAGCATAGGATGGATGGAGATTCTTTGGCACATGAAGTGCGAGCTTTTAGCCCACCGACGTGTACAGTGTAAATAGTTGGTGATTTCTCTATTTCTTTTAGCCGGCAAAGGTTGCTTTGAAAGGATGCCCAGAGGCTCTATTTGTGGACATTGCCCTGTATGGCTTCACGGGCTTATTTATGGTCTGGATTCCCCCGGGATGCATGTGGTATAAGTGAAATCTTGGCAGGACATTTGGAAAAGCAGGAGGATGGCCTGAAGTGGATGGATAGCAGGAATACTCCATCTTGGATTATTGAAGAGCTCACAAGACAAGTATTTATAGGAGACCCATGACATGGTGCTACCTTATCAAAGTCTCAAATAGATGCCTTTGTGGCCTCACTTATGGTGGCCTGTACCCGGAACAAAGGTCTTGCAAGAGGCACTAGCATACACAATGATATTGTGTCAAGGGGATGCTTGGAAAGTGCTCATATGCTCTAGTGATCATGTACGCGGAATGCGGTGAGCTTGGAAGGGCAAAAGAATTACTTGACATACATAACAGCACCTGTGTTGTGCCATGGAATGCACTAATAACAAGTTATGTGCAAGAAGGGCAGGGCCAATAGGCTCTGGACAACTTCAAACATATGTAGCATGAGGGCATCCCTCTAGATGCAATAAGCTGCATCTTAAAAGCATTTGTCATAAGCGGAGTAGGCGTCAAGGGGAACCTTACTTGGTTATTTATGTGAAAGGGGAACATAGACTGCACATACCTTGACATTGCCTCTCAAAGAACAATGCTTGATTCATTAAGAGCAGTTGATAACACTCTAATGTAAATAATTTCAACAAAAAACACACAAATTAAGCTAAAATTAATGATTTCAGTTCTATGTCTAACACTAAAGAGAGCTAACATTCACTAAAAATTACATTCTATTGCATTGTTTGATGTAATGGATACAAACTAAACCTAATACACTCTATATGCAAGTCCTAAGAACATGAAAAACCACATTAACAACAACAAAATTAATCAATTAAGCTAAAAACTAAGCAAAAAGCATTCTTTACAAAAACAAAAAGGAGAGCTATTCTACACCAAATCAGCATCAAATCCACATCTTCTTCATGGGAAACCATTAATCAAGATAATGGACAATAGGTAATGTGTAGATTAGAGAAAAATGATGGAAAAAGCAATCCAACGAGATTACAAAGCAAGGATTGTTGCCGAATAACATTGAGATGGGTAATGCTATTACGGACGTGTATGCCATAAGTGTGTATGGCTACCAGCGGGAAACGGCCTTATGATAGGCGGTGCTCTCGGTGGACATGTATACCAAGTGTGAGGTAATAACTATGGTCACCGGTCATAGCAAAAAGATTCTTGGGCTAAAATTAGTAAGCACATGGATGCCTCATGGCGGCTGGTAAAAAGGATGGCGAACTGGTGGTGACAGGAGGGGGGGCGAAGTCGTCAACTGCAGCGTGGGCAGTAAAACTGAAGAGGATGCCGTTTGCAGGAAGAAGAAGAGGCTGGTGTTGAGCGCAGTTGAGTAGTGAAGAGGTGGTGCCAACTGCAACGAAGCAGAGGGGCCCTCTTAACACGTCGACTGCAAAGGAGAGAGAAGAAGAGGAAGCGTTGACAGCAGAGTTAAAGAGACGGTGAGCATCAGCAGCAAAGAAGGAGAGGGAACTCTTACGCTAGGACAGCAAAGAGTGGAGAGAAGAGTAGTAAGCCATATCTTGTGCAACCAGCGAGAGCAGAGAGGAAGAGGCAAGATTCAAGAGGTCGGGTCGCCATCGCTCAGTTTACAGATGGAGGAGCAAGAGGAAAGCCAGCGTGTGGCAGCCAGTTTATGGTTAAGAGAGAGTAAGCAAAAAGGAGGGAGGAGTGCAGTAAGCAGAGTAAAGGAAGGAAAACGTCACTGCAGTTAAGCCAGGTGAGGGTGGTGGCAGTGTCGACTGCATCGAAACAAGAAAAGAGCACATCAACTCTAGAAAGAAGGCAAGGGTGGCACTAACTCCAGGAAAACCGACTAGTGCTGACAGCGCTGTATATATATTTGCTTTGTTGGGATGCAACTCGTGATAGCCAGAAGCTATCAGCCCTCATTGTATGCACGGAATTTGATCTCGAGGCATTAGAGTGGCAAGGCCGTGTGGTGCATACAGGAGACATTGTTCGTCATCTTGGGTATCCGGTGGGTGGGTGTGGATGTGGACCCCCAAGCGCTTCTTGGTTGGATTTATGCTCGGATCTCGGATAAATTTGTGTATTGGAAAGCTCAAGGGTGGCCTATGCACGTGAGGGTTAAGGTAGCTCAGGTTATTATGCTTAGCATGATTTCCTATTTTTTGCCTTTGCTACCTTGGACGCACAAATCTCCTCTCCGTTTGGTTGCTCCCATTCGGTTTATGTTGTGGAAGAGGCAAGGAAATATTATGGGTCAAACATGGATAGCTTGGAATCACATTACAACGCCCAAAAGAATGGGTGGGGCTGTTTTACTGGATGTTCGCTTGCATATGGTGGCACGTAGGTGGGCGCTTTTTCAGGATATGTGTTTGCAGGAGCAATTCATGGCTCGTGACTTGATTGAGTTGGAGGGATTGTCACATGGGTGGACACGTGTGCAGGCTTCATGGTGGGACATTGTGAATGCGGCTCATCCTGTCCGTATTCGCTCATCTCACATTTTATCACATATTCTCCTTTCTTGGCATGAAGTTCTACTATTGACTCAGTGGGATCCTCGTCATGAAAGACTACTTTTGAACTCTTTGCAGTTCGAAACATTTGTGGAGTTGCGTGTCATTGTTTGGCCAGACAGAGATGCTTCACGCATACGACTCAACCGCATGGTCAAGTTAGGCTTGGTTAGAATCCGAGATGCTGTGTTACCTGGTCGTGACACGCCATATTCGTTTCGTCGTATTCGGCAGCACTTTAAGGTTCCTCGGACATTTCAGCCACTACGGGTTGACATCATGCATGCAGTTGAGCCTTTTACTCCATTGCCTCGGCCATCTACAGATCAGCCTTGGCTTGATTGGGCACTATGTAAATTTGGTGACTTGATATCACTTTCAGCTAACCAGGTCTATCATAAGCTCGTATCAGAGAAAGATTGGGTTTCAACCAAGGCCAATAAGGTGTGGGAATTGCACAAGTCTAAATCATGGTGGCAAAAAACTCTTATGCGTGGTTGGCAGTCTAAACTCCCTTACCAAGGTAAGGTTTTCATTTGGAGGATGTTGGTGGGAGGGTTACCTACACGGGATCAGCTCAGCCGTCGTAAAATTACATTGGTCTCTTGCTTCTTCTGCACGACATGCACTGAAACAGTTATGCATCTGTTCATGAGTTGTCCAGTGGCCCGTCAGATTTGGTCTTCTCTCTCGCGTTTGGGAGGCAATAGAGAGGTCTATTGTTGCGGCTCATCGATGGATATTTGGGATTTGTCCTCAAGTCATTACTTCGGACAGTCACCTTGTGATATTCCATTTCCTTAGATGGACAGGACTTTGGCATATTTGGACTACACGGAATGGGTTCATCTTTGATTCCTTGTCTGGAATACATGGGTACATTCTACATATCCACGGTTTGCTACTTTGGCAGTTTTCTTCTCTTCTCTCAGCTCAGCTACTGGATGCAGATGTTATTTCCTTATGGTCTACGGCGGCTCGGCTGGCTCATGTTTGATGCTTTTATCTGGGATGCTTATTTGGCTAGGAGGCTTTCTTATTAGTGTACAGGTTTGCATGGTCATGATCCTTTAGAGGATCTTTTGGGGGGGGGGGGGGGGGGGGGGGGGTTTTGGGGGGGGGCCATAGGTTCTGTGTGAGCCATGTGCATGATGTACATTTTTACATATAATATAAAACACCATTTCACGAAAAAAAGAGAGTGAGAGAGAGAAGTTGGAGGAGGAGGAAGGGGAATGGGGTGGGCTCTCTATTGGCCCCTCAATGTGCTGTACAGAGCACATGACACATCACATGCTACACATACACATAGAACTGTTAGTTGCATCCATGCTCCATTTGCATCATGTGTATGTCCTAATTGAGTGAAGATTCTTTAAGTATTCCACACAATCTGTTGTGCTTACAAGCGCACAAGTGAGAACGTGTAGATAGCACAAGTGTCACTATTTGATCCCTTCACCAATCTTGACCAGTGTTTCACACACTGAACGGAACCAAGGTGTGAACGGGGATTTTCCACAGAAGAAAGCTGAAGCATTCACTGGCATGGATTGGTGTGAAAGATGGCCACACTGCATGAGCACCATGGGAGTTTATTCATAAAAGCGACTTATAATGTTTATAAGTCGGTGTGTTCACACATCAATAATGATGGGTTGGACATATTATTATTTTGGGCATGGACAAGTGGACAGAAGGAGGCACCTAGAGAAAACTTGGACTACAAGCTGCGAAAAGCACAAAAGTTGATATTTTGGGCAAGTTTAGCTTCTTTTAGCAAAAAGGGGAAAAGCACATCAAATATACAGTTGGTGGACTTTATAAAGCAGGGAAGGATCTATATTCTGATGATCTGGCACTCACACCTTCTGGTTGACAGCAGCTCTCCCCCTCTCTCCTTTCAACACTGGCCATACAGCAGTACCTGTCACCATTTGGCCACCCAATTGGTCCACCCGTGCTGTCTTATCATGTATGAATATTGGACTAGTGTCCATGGCAGTTGTATATGCCGGGGATTGATGCCACTCATGTGATACTGTGGACTTGGCTTTCCGTTGGGACTTGTGCCTCCATGTACATGCCCGAAAATGCTTGGTGGATTGGTGTTCCATTGGGTCTGGTACCTCATGTACTTGCCTGGAGCACGTCTATTTTGGTATAGTCTCATGAATGAGGATTGTCCATACCAATGCTACATTGCATAGCATCTTTATGTGCTTGCTTGCAATTGAAATTGCATGCTATTTTCATGCTTGCTTGACCAATGTGTAGTTCCAGGTAAGGGGACGCCACCCGCAAACCATGTGTGTGAAACTGTCTGCTGACATGGTTATGTGATATGTGACAGGTGGTATTGGTCATAAACCTAGCCTTAGGAGTTAGCACTAATTTATAAGTGAGTGTGTACACACTTCATTAAGTTTTGGGCGACCAAAACTCACTTATAAATTATGACCAGCCCGGTGTTCACACGCACTGATGTCCCGAGGCGGACATAACCCAATGTCCACCGCCCAGACTATATACACTGGACAACTCACCACCTCACTCCTCCTCTCTCTAGAGATGGGAGCCTCCTTAATGAGAGCTGTTGGGCTGCATTTTCTGCACTTTCTCCTTCCCAACTCCATTTCCAAGCTTGCTAAGGTGTTTCTCAAGCTTCCAAGAGTGTTTCCGGATGCTAATCACTCTCCTACACACTTCCAATAACTGAAATTCAGCAAAACAGCTCTCTTTATTGCTGTAATTTCTGGTCTTTTTGCTAAAAACCCTAATTTCAACCCTCCTTTCTCAAGTTGAACCATAGGGGAAGCTTTCCCAAGGTTCCCTTCATCCTCTTGAAGACTTTTATCGCGAAGAAATGCGACAAATCAAAGATCTCTTCACTCCAAGGACTTCCATCGCGAAGACTTCCGCTGTCATCGACTCTACTTGCAATTGGTAAGCTTTAATGCTTAAATATGGAAGCAAGTAGCAGGAGGGAGGAACCAGATTACAAGATCACATACCCTGTGTAGTGTTCTCTTGTCCTACGTGGTCTCTTGCAGATTGTTGCTACCATGTGTTGGTGGAACAATAGAGAGCAGATGGTAGGGAACATGGGCACTTGAGAGGGTAGTGTGGATTGCAAGTCTACACAACCACTTGTTTGCAATACTGTACTCATATGCATTGATATGGAAATCTGGTCATAAATGCCCATGACACTATGTACTTGATTCTCCCAAGATCAATATACTTTATTTGAGGGAGGGGTCGGCCGTTCTGACTCATTGTGTGTCTCTTGTCAATTCAGCAAATTACTTCTTGTATTTGAGCAAGTGTCCATCAAATCTTAGTGTATTTAAGTGTATTGATTAGCATTGTGGTCAACCAAGTTACATTGTTATCAGAGCATACGGTTCTCTTTCACTTCTATATTGAGAGACGATCACCGTGAACACTAGCTATCTCTACACTTAGAACATTATGAACAACCATACAATGAATGTTGAAGATGCTAATAGTAGGGACAATGAAATGCATGCCTCCAATGCTTTACAGGATGAGCAAACTCATGTGGTGCACAATAGGAAACATGAATATGTGGGACAGCCGTCCCGTGGCAAAGAGAAGATGCAGGAAGAAGAGTCCATAGTCTTGAGGGCTGAACTTCCTCGTATGCAGGCTCTTCTTCATGCACAACAAGAAGAATTGAATCTCTACCGCCACGAGGATCCATTGGTACATGACCGTTTGAAGGCCAAGAAAGCTGAATCTTATATGGATCATGCAATGGCAATGATTGCTCAAGAGTTGCACATGCAACCAAGGGATGCAGCACGTGCATACTTGGATTGTACCGAGGATGCCTATGCAGAAAAGGCAACCATCCCACATGTCTTGGAATCTCCACAGGTGCCCGAACAAGAACTTATGTCTAAGAGGATGTATCTCCGTGCTATGGGAGAGAAACAATCAGTGACTTCACGCCATGCAGGAATACCTTATGTAGCCCGTGAAGGATACAATGTTTATGGCAGTGGTCAAAATGTATGTCAAATGCCATTGCCGGCTGAAAATGTGCATGCACAACACATGCAACATGGGCTGCAATTTTCTGTTGGTGCAGGTATTCCGCGTATCTCTCATGCCACTTATGCCTTCGAGTGTGCTTGTGAGAGAGAAGCTATGGCTGAAAATGTATCAATGCATGTTGAGGGGCCAGCCATGCCTCATGCTTACTACAGGGCACATGTATCTATGCCTTACGCATCACATTTGGTCCTAAAATGATGCCAATCACAGGGATTGTCCCAATGGACAAACATGGGGTAAAACATGTTGAGATGTAGGTACATGCATCAAAGTCTCGTGACTTCAAAGCCAGAGACAAATCTGTGAAGTTTGACATATATCATGGGGAATATGATGCATCAAAGGCACTTGCTTTTATTGCCCAGTTTGATATTGCTTTCAGTGATGAGGATTTCACTCAGAAATCCATGATCCGGCATGTAAGCATGTTCATGAAAGGCATTGCTGCCCATTGGTGGCTCACGGAGAAGCTCTCACCGAATCCTGTTAGATCATGGGAAGAGTTCAAGGAGAGGTTCTATGCTCAATTCTTGCCTCCCAATGCATTGAATGAGATAACAATGAAGTGGGATTGGGTGAAGCAAAATGAGGGGGAATCGGTAAATGAATATGTACAAAAGTTTTGGAAAGTGCTTTTGGAGGTGTCTCTATCTATGCATGTCACCGAGGCGGAAAGGAAGAGAAGATTTTAATCGGGATTGCAACCCGTGTACAAAGCAGGACTACAAATGTATCCTGGTCATACCTTACACCAACTAATCGCAGCCGCCACCGCCACCGAGCAATTGGAACTCAAATTGAGTCGATCCAATAAAGCTAAACCCTCATTTCAAGGCAAAGAGAGGGCTGTCCAAAACCTACAAAATGATAGACAACCACCTAAAAAGGACCAAAACCAAGATAAAAATGGTCCAAAGGCTGAAAATAACACTACCAAGAAGCGTCCCTTCAAATTGAGAAACTATGGTCTCACTCTGGAGCAGAAAAAGCAATATATGAGCGAGGGGAAATGCTTTACTTGTGGTAGCACCGAGCATATTGCAAAGGCATGCCCAAACAAGAAGAAGCGTGATAATGCAAATGCATCAAAGCCTAATGTGCATATGGTCCCGGATGTGCAGGGCAACACTTCACATGATAGCAAAGACAAGGTTGTATGTAAAGCTTGGGGACAGCTCAAGGATCAGTCTGCTTTGTTCATGTTTGATGATTGTGCATCTGAGAATTTCATATCCACACAGATGGCAGCTGCTTTGGGTATTGAAGTGGAGGACATGGGTCCTCAAATTGAAGCAGGGGCTGCCTTTGTTGGTAGAGAAGTGCAGGTCATGCCTATTTTTGGCGAGTTGCGCATACACATTCAAGGCTATGTGGATCATGAGGATTTTCTTGTGGCGCCTTTGAATAGCTGTGATGTGAAAAGCCTTGGCATGCACGTATTGATCCGTGCAAGGCTTACAAGACCAATAGGATCACCTTCATGCATAAAGGCCGAGAGCATGTAATTGATGCTGGCGAAGAGGGTGATACCATTCCCCTTATATCTCATGTACAAATTAAGAAAGTAATGAAAAAGAGTGTTTTTGCGTAGTTGATTTTTGTACGAGATCATGTTGAGGAAAATAATGTACATGTAAACACTCTTAGTAATGATAGGCTGAAATTTTTGCAAGAGCACAATGATTGTTTTGCTGATGAGTTACCAAATGAGTTGCCACTTGTACGACCGAAAGATCATCGCATTGATCTCGTGCCGGGTAGCTCACCACCTAATAGGCCAGCCTAACGTGAAAGTGCATCCCAAAAAGAGGAGATCATGAAGCAGTGGAATGAGCTTCTTGAGAAGGGTTTGGTTCAACCAAGCTCTTCCCCATATTGTTCACCCGTCCTCTTGGTTCAAAAGAAGGATGGATCCTTTCGTATGTGTGTGGATTATAGAGCTTTGAATAAGCTTACCATCAAAAATCGGTTTCCGATTCCACGCATAGACGACATCCTTGACAAGTTGGATGGATCGGCATGCTTTAGCCGAATTGATCTCAAGAGTGGGTATCATCAAGTGCGTGTAGTACCTGAGGATGTACACAAAACTGCTTTCAAGACAACATTTGGGCTTTATCAGTATCTTGTTATGCCTTTTGGTCTTACAAATGTCCCGGGTACATTCAATAGAATGATGGATCGCATATTCCGTGGGTACAGGAAATTTACAAGTGTCTTCTTTGATGACATCCTAGTCTTCTCGAAGACAGAAGAAGAGCATAGAGCTCATTTGGCCATTGTTTTTGAAGAACTCTGTAAACATAAACTCCTCATAAATGCAAAGAAGAGTGAGTTCTTCTTGTCAAAGATACATTATCTTGGGCATATTGTGTCCAAAGATGGAGTGCGGATGGATCCTGCAAAGATTGATGCAATTCGGAATTGGCCCGAATTGAGTTCGGTGCATGAGATCCGTAGTTTTCTTGGATTATGCTCTTACTACCGCAGGTTCATTCGGCACTTTGCATGGATTAATTCTCCTTTGCATGATTTGACAAAGAAGAAGGCCGTGTTCAAATGGACTAATGTAGAGAGGGATGCATTCCTCAAATTGAAAGATGCAACTACTCATGGTCCAGTGTTGATCATTCCGGATTTGCAAAAGCCTTTTAGTGTGGAATGTGATGCATCTGGAAATTGCATAGGAGCTGTCCTTAATCAAGAGGGACATGCTGTGGCTTATGAGAGCCGTAGATTGCATGATGCAGAGCTATCTCTTGGCATTTATGAGAGAGAGCTCTTGGCTGTAATTCATGCACTTACTATATGGAAACATTACCTTCTTGGGGCTAATTTCACTGTGAAGACAGATCACCACAGTTTGAGGTATTTTCTTACCCAAACTAAGTTGTCAGAGAAGTATACGAGGATGGCCAATTTCCTCTCTATGTTTCATTTTCAGATCTTGCACACCCCGAGAAAGAAGAATGTAGTGGCCGATGCGTTGTCACAAAAGCCGTATGTAGCACCTATCTTGGTTGCCTCTCATGCGGACTTGTCTACCATGCGTGATTTGTATCATACGGATGCTGATTTTGCCACTATTTGGGATGATTTGATGGCTGGTCATGCACATGCCTCATATGTGATCAAAGAGGGTTATCTCATGAAAGATAATTGCCTATGTGTGGTGTCTGACATGAGGCAAAAGGTTTTGGATGAGTGCCATGCTCCTCCATATGCTGGTCATAGAGGCATAATGCCTACTATGCACATAGTTGAGATGTATTTCTTTCGGCCAGGTATGCGGAAGGACATAGAGGCACATGTACGTGCATGTATTAGGAGGCACTCACAGAGGAGTGGTTCACGTCTTTCGAGCCAGTGGCCCCACGGTGAATGGGAGCCTTTACACAGTTGGAGATCCTGATTGCTGTCAGAGCTTGCATTGAGGATGGCAGATGCCTCTACTATGAGATTCACGATGAGGGCAGACTTCAAAGAGTGGAGGTGGAGTCGCCTTTGGTTGCAGAGTGCACCTTTCAGAGGATACGAGTTCTGGCCGCCGCTTCTCGGAAGTGGCATATTGACTCCGACCCTGCTGATGTGCTCCCGGATTGGCGCATATGGGCATATGCAGCACGCCCCTTGGCCCGGCTACAGTGGGACCCTGGGGAGTACGAGTGGCATGATCCTTATGCATCCCTTGAGGCCACAAAGATCACCTTTTTCCAGTATACTGTTCGGCTGGGGCGGCATATTTTGACGGCGAGGAGGGTGAGATTCCCCCGGTCGGGGTTGAGCACAATCTTGGCAAACACTTAAGCTATTAACATAATTAAACAATTTTAAATGGCGCAACACAATAGAGTAAGAAGCTGAATTTTATTTTTGCACACTGCACTAGGGCCGGAAAGGGCCGACCCCCCTTGTAATAGATTTTATTATCAAGGAAAACTGTTACAAGCCTCACGGGCATTCACATGCCAAACTGTTCAAGTGCATCCATGATCATGAAAACAGCATTGCAAACAAATTTGTCGTAGACGATGGAATCCATAGCTTCACTTGAGAGTAGCTTCGTTCCTTGATTCCTTGAAGCTTGTCAAACGCAGCTATGCTCCACTGGCATCCATACACATACACATGTGTGTGCCAGGACCGAGACATAGGAGACCATATTGACAAAACATTCGAATCTCAAATTGAAAATTGCTTGCAAAATGCTCTTACCAAGTATTGGACGATCAATGTCGAGCTCCACCTCCGTGCGGACGAACTACAGCTTGAATGTGACCGTTTTCCACTTCCGGCTGAAATTAGGGTTTTTGATTTTTAGGGTTTTAAGCAGGTTATATGAGTCCAAAATTGGGCATTTTGGGCTCTTTAGATGCCTATGAGTAAGGGGCACAGCTTGGTATGGTTTCCTCCAAAATTAGGGTTTCTGAAATTAGGGTTTCTGAAATTAGGGTTTCTGCAGAATTAGGGTTTCTGAAAATTAGGGTTTCAGCAGAATTTGGGGGCGGTAGAATGGTTAGGAGACTCCATATTCATTTAGAAGAGAGAGATAGAGTGAAAAGGTGAGCAACTGGAGGCTTAACTGTGAAAGGAAGAATCTTCAAGCTTTCCATTGGAGTTGGGAGCAAGAGGGAATGAAAATCAGCACTCTCACCAAGCAAAAAGTTAAAGAGAATAACAAAAATAGGCTCTCTTGAAGGGGGGGCGCCTATTTCTAGAGAGAGAGTGTAGAGAGAGGTAATTTTCAAAATGAGTAATAGCATGGTGGCAGGTCCTCATACTGCCACCCAGTCCATAACCATCCCTTTTCCACACAAATTTAGTGGGAAGGGTGCCTGGACACTCGCCTAGCCGACCGGAAGGGAATTCTAGTCTATTTTTACTTATAGTTTGTCCGCCCGAGCTTTAATGAAGTGTGGACGCCCAATCTCACTTATAACTTGGGCGGACACACTTATTAAAGTGTGGACCTGCAAAACAAAGAATACATTGCTTTAACTCATAAAAGAGTAAAGTGGTGTACTTACCACCTGTCTACAGCCCACAAACGAGGTCAGAATACAGTTTCACTCGCACGGTTCACAAGAGGGCGTCCCCTACATGTGAACTACACAAACAAATCTTGCATGCAATCAAATAGTTCATGCAAAGACAGGATTTTTAACTTGCAAACATGTTATGCAAGGATGCATTGAACAGTCTCCCTATTCATTTAGCTTGTAGTCCGTGGTACCACACTCTGGATTTGGGCGCAGATACACAATCCCAACCCATATATCCAGCCTACTGGCTCTCGGTGTAGACATAAGTCCCCAACCATAAGATGCCAGTCCATCCTACAGAACTCGTCCATAGGCCTGAAGCGCAGAGAATGCCCAAATAGTGACATCCTCCCCTGCTTCTAAACAGTTGACCGCAACTGAAATGCTTCTAAATATGCTTGAAGGAGCTGCGGATACTCCTGGAAGTATGTTTCATCCATCCATTTTGCATCCATAGGAGAATAGTTCTTGAATTTCACAAGGTAGCGCCTCTGGAGTTTGCCACCTGCAAACTTTCGCTCCTTATGAAACACAATTTGCTCTGGCTGCAATACCTCTTCCAGCTCTTCCACCTCTGGTGGATCTTCCATAACCGGTTCCAAAGGTTCCGGTCCCACATATTTGCGCAAGAGGCTCACATGGAATGCATTATGAATCTTCCAATGATCCGGTAAAGCAAGTCGAAAAGCCACATCATTGATCTTCTTGATCACCTTGAAGGGTCCATAATACCTGGTAGAGAGTTTTGGGCATGCTCTCTCCTTGCCAGACCTCTTCCTGAGTCTAGCTTTCTCAAATTTTAGCAATACCAAGTCATTCTCTTTAATGTCCAATTGCCTTCTATGCTTGTCGGCAGCTTTCTTATGCTTTGCTTGAGAGCGTGCAATGGCTGTCCGAACTTGTGAAAAGGCAATATCAAGGTCCCTGACAAAGTCATCAGCAGCAAATATCTCATCTTTTGTGCGTAAGATAGGTGGCAATACCACTTTGCCATAAATGATCTCAAATGGGGCCTTGCCTGTAGAAGCATGTACCGTATTATTGTATGCAAATTCTACAAGCGGTAGATACTTTTCCCAAGAAGATTTCTGATCTGTCACATAGCATTTAAGCAAATCCAACACAGCTGAATTTGCAGCTTCACTTTGTCCATCCGTTTGAGGATGATAAGCTGAAGAAAAATTCAGCTTTGTGCCCATGTTATCAAAAAGAGCTCTCCAAAAGAGGCTTGTTGTTCGGGGATCCCTGTCTCCCACAATTGATTTGGGCATACCATGGTGTTTAAATACCTGTGACACAAAAATTTTGACCATATGTTCTGGTTTTATGGTCTTTTTGACAGGTAGAAAATGTGCTTGTTTACTAAACCTGTCCACAATTGTCCATATTGCATCATTGCCATTTGGGGTGCGGGGCAAATCCATAATAAAATCCATTGCAATGCTTTCCCATGGCTGGTCCGGAATAGGCAAAGGCTGAAGCAAACCAGGAGTCTTTTGCCTATCAAATTTTACCTTTTGGCAGGTGACACATGCACGTACATAGGCTTCTATATCTTTCCTCATACCTGGCCAAAAGAAGTATCTCTCAATCATTTGAGTAGTAGGGAGTATCCCTCTATGCCCTGCATAAGGTGGTGCATGACATTCATCCAAAACTTTTTGTCTCATGTTTGAAACCACACATAAGCAGTTATCCTTCATGATATAACCATCTTTGACCACATAAGAAGCATGTGTATGACCAGTCATTAAATCAGCCCATAAATCTGAAAAATCAGCATCCAAATGGTACATTTCTCGCATAGTAGACAAGTCTTGATGAGAAGCAACCGAAATTGCAGCCACATATGGTTTTCTGGACAATGCATCTGCTACCACATTTTTCTTGCCGGGAGTATGCAAAATCTGAAAATGAAACATTGAGAGAAAATTGGCCATTCTCATTTGTTTCTCAGAGAGTTTAGTTTGCGTAAGAAAGTACCGCAAACTTTGGTGATCAGTTTTGACAACAAATTCAGCTCCCAATAAGTAATGTTTCCATACTGTGAGAGCATGAATGACGGCCAATAATTCCTTCTGATAAACATCAAGAGTAAGTTCAGCATTTTGCAATCTCCTGCTTTCAAATGCAATGGCATGTCCTTCTTGATTTAAGACGGCTCCAATGCAATTGCCACAAGCATCACATTCTACCACAAATGGCTTTTGCAAGTCTGGAATGATTAAGACTGGCCCTGTGATAATGGCATTTTTGAGCTTATTGAAAGCATTAATCTCAACCTCTGTCCATTTAAACATAGGA
Source organism: Cibotium barometz (assembly GCF_041138505.1). Classification (NCBI taxonomy): domain Eukaryota; kingdom Viridiplantae; phylum Streptophyta; class Polypodiopsida; order Cyatheales; family Cibotiaceae; genus Cibotium; species Cibotium barometz. Next base: position 37,910,070 of record NC_141075.1, on the reverse strand, counting down.
CGTTTCTTGGTGAGTTCATGCAATGGCGAAGCAATCATTGCAAAGTGAAAGATAAATCTCCTGTAATATGAACATAGACCAAGAAAGCTTCGGACTTCATGAATAGATTTAAGTTCTGGCCAATCTTTGATGGTTTGGATCTTTGCAGGATCCATTCGTACACCATCCTTTGATACTATGTGTCCCAAGTAGTGAATCTCTGAAAGGAAAAATTCACTCTTTTTGGCGTTGATCATAAGCTTATGCTGCCTTAGTTCTTCAAAGACCACTCTTAAGTGCTTTTTGTGATCCTCCTCATTCTTGGAGAATACAAGAATGTCATCAAAGAACACACCTGTAAAAGTTCTATGGTTTCTGAAAATTCGGTCCATCATGCGATTGAAAGTAGCCGGGGCATTTGTAAGACCGAATGGCATAACCAAATACTCATAGAGACCAAAAGAAGTGCGAAATGCTGTCTTATGTACATCCTGTGGCATCACTCGCACTTGATGATAGCCGCTTTTAAGATCAATGCGACTAAAACAAGATGATCCATCCAGCTTGTCCAAGATATCATCAATCCTCGGTATGGGAAACCGATTCTTGATGGTAATCTTATTTAATGCCCTGTAATCCACACACATACGGAATGAACCGTCTTTCTTTTGTACAAGAAGAACGGGTGAACAAAATGGCGAAGAACTAGGCCGCACCAAGCCTTTCTCAAGTAGTTCACCCACTTGTTTCATAATCTCTTCTTGTTGGCAAGCACTAACACGATATGCTGGCCTATTTGGAGGTGAATTCCCTGGAACTAATTCAATGCGGTGATCTTCTGGCCGTGAAGGAGGCATTACATTAGGTAAAGAGTCAGCAAAACAATCCCCGAATTCGCTTAAAAATTTCAGCCTCTCTTTAGTAAGAGTGTCCACATGTACATTACTGTGTTCCACATTATCACGTACAAAAACCAAGTACGAAGAAACACTCTTTTTCATTGCTTTATTGATTTGTATATGAGATACAACGGGGATAGTATCACCCGACACACCTGCATCTAAATGATGCTCTATACCTTTATACATAAAAGTGATTTTGTTGGTCTTGTAATTCTTGGTAGGCTCAAGGCGTGCATGCCAAGGTTTTCCCAGTAATACATCACATCCACTAAGAGGGGCAACGAGAAAGTTCTCGTGGTCGAGGTATCCTTGGATATGCATTCGCAGCTTTCCAATAAGGGGTGTAACCTTCACATCTTTTTCAAGAAAAGCTGAACATGCATGAATTTCGGGTCCCATGTCACCTACTTCAATCCCCAAGGCAGCAGCCATATCAGTGGAGATGAAGTTGTCAGTGGAGCAGTCATCAAACATGAATAAAGCTGGCTGGTCTTTTAGTTGTCCCCATGCTTTGCATACCATTCTATGCATGTTTGCATGTCCCGTGTTGCCCTGTACATCATATACCATATTGACATGCACTTTAGGCTCTTCTGGCTTCTTATTCTTGTTAGGGCATTGTGGAGAGATGTGATCTTTACTACCACATTTAAAGCATTTGCCTTCACGAATGTATTGTACCCTTTGTTGAGGAGTCAAGCCATAAACACCCTTTTTCTGCCACGGTTTCTTTTCTTTTGCATTTTCAGCTCTTTGAGGGGGCTTTACATCCTTCAAATCTGAATTTTCAGCTTTGTGCATGGCTTTGAAATCTCTTCTAAAGGGCTGTCCACCCTTTTGTACATTAAAACCAGCTTTCTCCTTACCCTTGCCCAAGCTTTGGTCAATTCTAGATTGCACCCATTTGACATTAAGCTCTTCGGAAGCCAAGACCGAGTTTATGAGTTGACGAAGAGTTTGGTTTGGATAGATTTGTAGTCCTCTTTGGAAGATGGGTTGCAATCCTGACTCAAATTTCCTCTTCTTTTCTTCTTCAGTAACGGTCATGAAGGGTAACACTTCCATTAATACCTCCCAAAATTTGGAGACGTAAGAGGTAATGGATTGCCCTTCTTTTTGCTCCAACCTGTCCCACTTCCTGCATATATCTTGAGTAAAATTTGGAGGCAAAAATTGATCATAAAACTTTTGTTTGAATTCAGCCCATGTAGAAATGGTGTTGCCGGAAAGCTTCTCGGCCAACCACCAATGAGCAGCAGTGCCTTTCATGTACATGCCCACATGTCTGAGTTTTGATGATTCTGAAAATTCTCCCTCATGAAAAGCAATTTCAAATTGGGAGATAAAAGATAGAGCTTTGGTAGAATCATATTCTCCATGAAAATACTCAAACTTAACTGTTTTGTCACCTGCAGTAAACTCTTTAGTCTTCTTCTTCTTATGTTGATGCGTTTCCTCTTCATCTCTCTCGATTGGTTGCTTATTTGCTTCATTAGTAGGAACATATCGCTCAATTCCATCATGAGGAGGGGCTGATTTATGAGTCGGTTCCTTGAGAAGACTTTCATGAGCTTTAATAGATGACCTGTGGGGAGGAGAAACATGTGCGGTAGAGGCATGATGAGAGGTAGCAGACGCCTCTTCTCTTTCCTGTCGCACAATAGATTTAAGCTTTGATGTTTCAGCTGCATGTTGATTCATAAGAGGAGGCTTTTTAAACCTAAGCCCTCCTTCCTTTCGAGTAACTACATCACCTTGTCCCATGAGGTAAGAGACAGCCATATCTCTTGGTTGAACCCCCAATTCCATGGCAACATTTTCCAATGCATCATTCACAAAAGGAGAATGCTTTGACACACGAGATACATGCCTTGACTGTGAGTCTTCATGCATATCCTTGAGTTGTTTTTGCATCATACATAATTGCCTTTTGAGGTCTGCAATTTCAGCCTGCATAGCATCATGTGCATCACTCTGTATAGCCTTCTCCTTACCTCGGGATGGCTGTCCCATATATACATGAGTTGCATTTCCTTCCCTTCTAACATAAGATGGCTGTCCGGCATGTGCAATACCATCATGTGACCCAAGAAAAACATTTTCAGCAGTGTATTGTTCATGCATTTGAGTATCATCATGCACATTGTCTCCTCTTGGCTTCACATATGTACTCTTCCTTGGATTTACATCCCGTGAAGTACCTGTTTGGCTCGCCATAATGCTTAAGAATGCTAACAGCTAGTGTAAGCTAGATTAGGACCGTCTTCCACACAGAAAGGAGGAAGATCCTAGGCTCTGATACCAATGAGATTCCCCCGGTCGGGGTTGAGCACAATCTTGGCAAACACTTAAGCTATTAACATAATTAAACAATTTTAAATGGCGCAACACAATAGAGTAAGAAGCTGAATTTTATTTTTGCACACTGCACTAGGGCCGGAAAGGGCCGACCCCCCTTGTAATAGATTTTATTATCAAGGAAAACTGTTACAAGCCTCACGGGCATTCACATGCCAAACTGTTCAAGTGCATCCATGATCATGAAAACAGCATTGCAAACAAATTTGTCGTAGACGATGGAATCCATAGCTTCACTTGAGAGTAGCTTCGTTCCTTGATTCCTTGAAGCTTGTCAAACGCAGCTATGCTCCACTGGCATCCATACACATACACATGTGTGTGCCAGGACCGAGACATAGGAGACCATATTGACAAAACATTCGAATCTCAAATTGAAAATTGCTTGCAAAATGCTCTTACCAAGTATTGGACGATCAATGTCGAGCTCCACCTCCGTGCGGACGAACTACAGCTTGAATGTGACCGTTTTCCACTTCCGGCTGAAATTAGGGTTTTTGATTTTTAGGGTTTTAAGCAGGTTATATGAGTCCAAAATTGGGCATTTTGGGCTCTTTAGATGCCTATGAGTAAGGGGCACAGCTTGGTATGGTTTCCTCCAAAATTAGGGTTTCTGAAATTAGGGTTTCTGCAGAATTAGGGTTTCTGAAAATTAGGGTTTCAGCAGAATTTGGGGGCGGTAGAATGGTTAGGAGACTCCATATTCATTTAGAAGAGAGAGATAGAGTGAAAAGGTGAGCAACTGGAGGCTTAACTGTGAAAGGAAGAATCTTCAAGCTTTCCATTGGAGTTGGGAGCAAGAAGGAATGAAAATCAGCACTCTCACCAAGCAAAAAGTTAAAGAGAATAACAAAAATAGGCTCTCTTGAAGGGGGGGCGCCTATTTCTAGAGAGAGAGTGTAGAGAGAGGTAATTTTCAAAATGAGTAATAGCATGGTGGCAGGTCCTCATACTGCCACCCAGTCCATAACCATCCCTTTTCCACACAAATTTAGTGGGAAGGGTGCCTGGACACTCGCCTAGCCGACCGGAAGGGAATTCTAGTCTATTCTTACTTATAGTTTGTCCGCCCGAGCTTTAATGAAGTGTGGACGCCCAATCTCACTTATAACTTGGGCGGACACACTTATTAAAGTGTGGACCTGCAAAACAAAGAATACATTGCTTTAACTCATAAAAGAGTAAAGTGGTGTACTTACCACCTGTCTACAGCCCACAAACGAGGTCAGAATACAGTTTCACTCGCACGGTTCACAAGAGGGCGTCCCCTACATGTGAACTACACAAACAAATCTTGCATGCAATCAAATAGTTCATGCAAAGACAGGATTTTTAACTTGCAAACATGTTATGCAAGGATGCATTGAACAGTCTCCCTATTCATTTAGCTTGTAGTCGTGGTACCACACTCTGGATTTGGGCGCAGATACACAATCCCAACCCATATATCCAGCCTACTGGCTCTCGGTGTAGACATAAGTCCCCAACCATAAGATGCCAGTCCATCCTACAGAACTCGTCCATAGGCCTGAAGCGCAGAGAATGCCCAAATAGTGACAAGGGTGGTCTCTCCAGCTGCAGCGGGGCATTGGCGGCTACAGGGACTCTCACAGGAGTTCCTAGAGGATTTTTGGGCTCGGCTCTGGGCTAGTCGACAGGCCCGCAGGATCTCGACTTTCCAGTGGCTGGTCGCCCACAGGGGCTCAGCAATTGGCACCTGGCTTGTTTACAGCGGTCTTCCGGCGGCCTGCGTCCGATGCGGCCACCCTATGGAGACACAGAGACATTGCCTTTGGGATTTCCCTCAGGCGCAGCAGATTTGGCTACGGATGCTGCGTATTCTGGTCCCCCTCTCTCCAAAGGGTACGTTTACGTGGGGTGCCGCTTCTTGGTCGACTTCGTCAGGGCCTGCCTATGGGCTATGAGATGGAGCAGGACAGTCAGGCCATCAGATTCATTAGGGGCCAACCTCGCCTGGTTCCTGCACCGGATTTCTCGTCCGCCAGCTAGACACAGGAGAGGGGATTTACGATGGGAGCTCCTCAGCAGCCTCACCATCTGGTTCACCTGGAGGGCCCGGTGTTTCACGGCCTTTGAGGGGAGACTGGAGCCACCAGCAGAGACTGTACGGGGGATTTGGCAGGAGTTGATCCACACCCTGCGAGGACAGTATAACCGCATCCGGGGCGACTCGGATGAGGCGATCTTGTGGCGCCAGGCTTTTCACACCACCTGGCGCGCGCAGAGGCCCCTTCTACACCTTACACACGGGATCCCCCCGTTGGCATTACAGGCCACCTGTTTGGCTTCCCCCCCCCCCCCTATTGTATGATTTAGCCCCTCAGTCCTTTGTACTGATGCTTGTATTTTGCAACACCTAGGGAGAGACTCCCGGGCTGCCTTGCTGTATTCACTGCTCTGTTTCTCTTATGAGCAGGAGAGATCTTTTGTAGCCCTACGGGCGTTTTTATATAACTAATGAAAGGATCTTTTCTCGGAAAAAAAAAAAGCCTGATTTACATGGTTTTTCATATGGATATGACCAAGGACTATGGACTATATTTTTAGCATATCTTTGCTCAAGGATTTATAAATAAATGATGGTTTGGCGCATCTATACGGTTGTCGTTGGCTCGGTGATTCTTGGGCTTTATATATAGTTCTATGTCTCTCTTTACTGGATTGGAGTATGTTTTTGCCTCCATGTTTTATGGGATGCAGTTGATTTATCAATATCTCATGAATCGACAAATTCTGTCTGGTGGGTATTTCAAATGTCACAAAAACCCTCATTGCTTCTATTCATACTGTACATGTGTAGCCTAGGGAGACTGACATGACAGTACATGTATGGTGCATGGAGCTTGACATGACAATACATGTGTGGCCTAGGAAGCCTGACATGACAATATATGTATGGCATAAGTAGTCTGACATAACAATATGTGTGGCCTATGGAGCCTGACATGGTGTGTTTTCCTATTGTGCATGTGTGACATGGATCTTGACATGACAATACATGTGTGGCCTGTGGAGTCTGACATGACAGTACATGTATGGCATATGGAGCCTGACTGTTTTCCCCAGGACATCCTAGTGTTCATTTTGTATTTATGTTTTGGAAAGATTCCGGATGGATTCTAGATCCCTAAACATGTTATCTGACTTCGGTTACAGTGGAACTGGACTTATGCTTCTAATGCTTGGTAACATCGAATGGCAGTCAATCTGCAATAATTGAAGACTATTTCCACTGGTATCGGGCTTATACAATTGCAGACAACTGTCTTATAAGACGGAGGGGATGTCACTATTTGGTGCCTTCACCAATCTTGACCAACACTGAGCAGAGCCAAGGTGTGAACGGGGATTTTCCACAAAAGAAAGCTGAAGCATTCAGTGGCATGGATTGGCGTGAAAGATGGCCAAATAGCATGAGCACTGTGGAACTTTATTCATAAATGCAACTTATAATGTTTATAAGTATGTGTGTTCACACATCATTAATGATGGGCTGGACATATTATTATTTTGGGCATGGACAAGTGGACAGAAGGAGGCGCCTAGAGAAAACTTGGGCTACAAGCTGGGAAAAAAGCACAAAAGTTGATATTTTGGGCAAGTTCAGCTACTTTTAGCAAAAAGGGAAAAGCACATCAAATATAGAGTTGGTCGACTTTATAAAAGCAAGGAGGGGCCTGTGTTCTGATGATCTGGTGCTCACACCTTCTGGCCAGCAGCAACTCTCTCCCTCTCTCCTTTCAGCGCTGGCCGTACAGCAGTACCTCTCTTTCTGTTGTGCACTGGTTGTACAAGGGGGGGGCTGCAGGCTACTTTCAGCACTGGTCGTACACTGGCCTGCTGATCTCTCTCAGAGCTGTCCGTATAGGAGTTTTCTTCTCCCTCCTACTGCTATCCACCTGGAAAGAAATCGCCTGCTGGCTGTTCAGCATCCGTACAGCCATACAGTACTCACACGTGTGGTTTCAGTGCTGTTTTTATCTTGGCTCTAGACTGAGATCTGAGCAAGGGTCCTTCTGACGCTTTGTGGAAAATCCAGTGCAAGATTGCACCCACACCTTGGTTTCTTGTAAAAGCTTCTATTATGAATAGAGAAGTTCCTAGGGGGGCCGGCTGCTCAGTGCTGTGTTTTTGATATTGTTTGTGGTTCTTCCGCCGTGTTCTCATAGCTCTGTTTGGTATCTGAAGTGTTTGTCTATTGCTCCGGGTCCCTGTCTTGTTACAACAACGACGATAACTTCAAAAAAATGAGAATATAAAGCATCAAAAGACCCCCTTCTAACAGAAAAAAAGGGTTTTGCCTATCGCTCTAAAAATTGAGCCAGTAGTTCCATTGACAGCATTCCACAGCGGGAGTTCAAAGTGTGCAAGCTCACTGTCACAAACTAGCCATTGATTATTTAAAAAAAACCTACGTCAACAAGATGCATTGCTATTGGCTTTGCATCTCCATCACGAAGTCAGAAGTTGGCCAATCGGATTCTATGTTCCAGGTGCACTGCACTAGCCCCCGCATGAATTGGTCCACAAAATCTCCTCCCAAGGTCTTGCTACTCAAAGTATGGAGTTTGATCTTTCAAATCCAAGGCATCCATGTCCATCCATCACTCGGGTCCTAATATTTTACCGTGATTTACAAAAGAAATGCTCCCAAATACACCACCAAAAGAAGAAAAAAACACTTTGCACCAATGTCAAAAGCTCTAAGTAAATCAATTATGCTTTTGGATGCAAAGAACACCATGGACAGTATCATCTCACAATATAGCAACACTCTCATTAGGTCCCAATGTCCCCCTTCTAATGCGTTGGATGACAAAGGAGATGTTGTGGATTATGAGATATGGGGGATGGAAGGCCCTTTTAAAGGCTGCAAAAAATCCCCACAACCACATTCATCAGGCCAGCTAGCAGTCTTAATGTAAAGAATGGTCCAACTCTCCTTTTTTGACAGTATTTTTGGCACCTATTGGCCAGCAGTTTGCTTGTGCATTAGTCTGCATAGGGTTTTGCAATAGATTCGTGCATTAGGTTTGCATGTAGGAGTCTTGCATGCAGCTTGCTCAAGTCTAGGTCTAGGTAGTAGGCAGCAAGATCTGTGCTTTTCTTCATGGCAGCAGACATGAAAGCAGAATTCAAGGCTATATCCAAGAATGAATTAGAGATTTGGGAGAGAAGGATCAAGGATATGATCTATGAGATGCGCCAGATGGATAAGCAAGGATTCAAGTCAGCTGACTGTTTGTGTATGTATTGGGACTCCAAGTTGGCAAAATGTCAAAAAGAGATCCAAGTCCGACAGGCAGTTTTGGCAAACCCAGGCAAAGTTAACAAAGGCACCGTGAGGGGTCAAAAATCAACAGGATGTAGTTCCCTTAAGAGACGGACAGCTTCTAGAACATGAAGCTATCCTGGAGTTTAGAGTAGGGGACAACCAGGGAGTTGTGCAACTCTCGTCAATTCTTGTAGAGCTAACGCGAGATTTGGAACTAATCAACAGAACCGAAAGTTGGTGGCAGCACCATTAGTCCAAAGCCATCTAAGTTCATTCTTCCAAGTTCACTTCATTGGAGGATGAGGTGCGTCCAGCAGTATTCTCCATGTCCACAGTTACAATGGATTCAGGACATGCAAGACCTGCCTATAGCTTGACCACAAGGAGGGAGTCGTTTCCTCCAATTTGTAAGTCAGTTTTTTGGAAGCTAGAGACGCATGTCCAAGTTACACCGACTAGTTTTCCGCAAGTAGAAGTGAAGCAAAGGAGAACGATGTTCCCTGGTGCTCCAAGTTTGGTAGGAGGGGATGTCAAAGTGTACCACGTTCATGAGTGCCACGTCGACATGGTCAGTAAGCTCAAGGGCAAGATAAGAATATGGATAGTATAGTTGCATGCAACAGAAACGGCACTGAAACAATGGATGATGTCTCCGCAACAGAAACAGCCTGAAACTAGGAAATGGAAATGGCTAGGAAGCAGCACGTCATTAACATTATATGGTAGATGTAAACAAAAATGATGAAAAAGTTGAGCGAAGTAGTGGAGAAACTTGCGATAGATCATAGTTTGAAATAGATAACAAGGAAAAATGGTGAAAATCATGACACTGAGGGGGGAAAGCATGGGGGAAATCCTTAGGTAAGATTAGGAAAAGGGAAATGAAAATGGCACCTCCACAGAAACAGTGTTTCCGCAATTTTGGCTGGGTAACAACCGTTTCCTATTTACTATGCCGGATAGGTGCCCAAAATATGTTTGAGGCACACAAGTGTGGATTCAACTAGTAATCGGCCACGATTAGCAGTTGGCCAGTTGGAAGTGCCAACTGTTGAATTGTGTGCTGGCCGACCAGCCGACCAGCCCTACAGATGCTAATAACGAGGCGGCTGAGCGAAATGCACAGTTCAAGCTAGCAACAGCAGAGGCAAGAGTTGGATTGGCAGTTTACAGCCATAGAACCACAGGTTTCCGCCCTATACAGATTTGGAGCAGCTGTTAAAGTCAATAAAATGCATGAGTAGTTAAGGCACATCATTCAAGAGCCCAAATCTTTGTAAATATTCATTCATTCATTCGAAAGGGTCATTTTGCCTTCTCTCTTGTCTTGCCCTTACGCCTGCTAACCATGTTTACGTGGCACTCACATAGAGGATGCACGTGACAGCACCAGGGCGCCCTAGGGTTGCCAAAGCTTTTCCGAGACTGCCTTAAATTTATCCCAGAAATCTGTAAGCTTGTTAATCCTAATATGGTTGTCCATTTCTGCTTTTTTGTTCCTTTGTTATGCATGGCACCCTAGTCCTAGTAGTGCACCAGCTGTACCCTAGTGCATGCCTACCTGTCTTTACACTCAATGGCCTTCTTCATTTCTAAAATAGGGTTCCCAATGGCCTGAATCTGTTCTCAACTACCCTGTACAGTGCCCAACAAGCCAAGACACATGCACCTGAGGCAAAAAATGAATATTTTTACTGTAAGTGCTTGAGGCCAAACCACCCTAGCTTCAGGTATCCTATAAAGGTAGTTTCACTGTCATAAGGTTGCTGGGGAACTGACGTCAAGCCGCACATCATAAATCAGAGCCTGCAAATACTGATTGGTCTGTGCTGAGGCATTCCAACCTTGAGAGTGCCATCTGACTTTTGATTGACTCTGCTAACGCATTTCACAAGATACATCATTAACTTGGCAGGACAGTCATCCCCTTAGCAATGGAGACAACCTAGAACCTTGGCGAATGTAGAGTACATGCACTATTTTGTATCAGTTGATTAAGAAGACAACTTGGCACTGTTAAAGACTAAAGCCCTAGTTTGAATCTATTGAATTACCTAGTTTTTACATAAACCATAAAGGTATTGATTACAAAAGATTTATAGAGGTATATTTGTCATACAAAGTACAATATCTAATGAAATGGAAGGAACATTCACAAAACATCAAAAACATATACATACATTACATGCTACTCTGACCCGTATATGTCATGTTTTCACGCTGCAAATCAACAGTTGAAAAATGGCTCAAAAAGTTTATAGCACAGTACAAACCTGTTAGGAAGGCCATCAACAGAACGCCAATGGATCTTTTGGAGATGAATTGGCTGTCGAAAGAAGGAAAAAATTACAAGGATTAAATACACCGTTGATAAGCTCCAAACTACCATCATTGATTCATGCAAAGCAAAACAAATAGCAAATCAAAGTAATGAAACCTGCCAACAAAGCCCATCCTCTTCTCCCTCTAAAAATACCTGTAAATTCTTTGCAGTCCACTTGAACTCAAAGTCTTGTCCAAATGCATTGTACTTCAATAACCATTCAGATAACTCCGGTCTATCCTTCAAAACCTGTTATATTATGACAACCAGTTTTAGGATCCAGATTGTACAGGCCCTAATGCGTCTATGCACACTTGCTGATAGGTTTATGCATGCAAATTAACCCCCGAAACCAAATGTATAAGTGATAAGCAAAGAGCTAGTGCGAACCTTGATAGAGTGAATCCAAGGCATCCACCGATTGACTCGTTCTCGATCAGTCCAGAGATCCCATGCCAAAGAGAGAGGCACCGGTACTTCAATCTGAGCCCTGCACAACGGAAACTCTTATTTCGTAAAGCATCCCGGCTACTCGTCTCCATACGGCCTTGCCAGTCCCCCACCCCCATGCACTGCGTGTGTGCCATTAGCCACCCCATGCCATCCCGTCGGTCTCACCCCCCTCTGTCCTGCTGGGAATCATATTATTCTCAACGCCACCAAGGCCTCAGATTATATCCACTCTTGACGACCGACCTCCCGTTCGTTTTGTAAACAATGGTCTCGGCTCTTATTCTTCATGGTCATGGTCTCACACTATAGAAGAAAATGAGGTGCTCATGCAATTCATCTTTGCTGCAACTCGACTGTGTGGGCTCTCGTGCTTCCTCCACAGGCAAGTCTTCTTGGACTGCTCCCTCCGAAGTGTGCAAGATGTTGTCACCGTCTGCCACACAGCATGGGGTGTAGTAGTAGAAAGCGTGTGGAGTGGGCGTTGAGGGCCTGGGTCGGCAATGGTGTACACCTAAATATACATTTGCCATTACCTTCACTTAATTATATAGGATCAATCATCTTTCTTACATGTACTTTCACCCTTTCTACCTTTGATTTACATTACATTGGTATGATTGCTATTACAATAGTGTGATTAGGACTAATTTTTTTAAGACGGCCTACAATAGGGCTGAGCGAGAGAGTTCGTGCTGTGGTAGAGAGTGAGGCGTCCACAAGTATGCACGAAGATCCCTTACAGTCTTTTTCGATTGCCGTGCAAGCAATGCACCCATGCATACATGGGCCATGTTGAAACCTTTTCAAGATGTTTATACCTATGCATACACACATGCCTAGCACAGCCATTCTCAAGTAAGCATCTCATACATGTCTCTGTGATGTATCCACAAATGTATACAAGTGTAAATGCTATGCTGCACAGCGCTAGCATCATATCGCATAAGCTTTACATTCTATATCTCAACATGCATGCCGGATCTATTGATAGGTGAGGTGTTGCTACAATAATAAATGTACAGATTGGGAATCAAGTCCAGAGTGTTGGAGCAGGCCCATACGTTGAGGTAGTAGGGATGGCTATTGCCGTGTGGACAAATGGTTTGCATGCTCTTGAAGCCCTCAGAGTTGTAGATAGTCTGAGAAAGAGATTTGTGCAGCTTTGTGGGTACATACACGCCGCATGTCCTACCCCATCTTATGCTTATTTCGTTACTCACTTAGCCAAGGAACGTGTAACTCTAAATCTTGTTCTCTGCCTTTGTCTAGGTGCATGTTTCACACACTTGATGACAGCTATGACTTATTGAGTGAAAATAGGTAGGTTGGCATTTTTCGGGAGTGGAACTTCGCGTTCATCTTCAAACTTTTTGATTCAATTGAGTCTGCCAACTGAAATCTTGATGTATTGGCATAGGGATATTGAGATTCGTGGGGTGGATAGAAGTGTGCTGCTTGAAACCCTTGTAAATGCACTCCCATCCGGTACTGTTTGTTATGGCTCTCGATGAAGAAGATACACAATGTGGATGCAGGTTACACTTGAGTTGAGTTGACAAGTAGCTCTTCCATACAAACAAAGGCCTCTCTTTCTCTCTCTCAAAAAACACACACACATAGAGCACACCAGTGCACAACATTGCTTATGCACGTGTGTACTTATTGAATAGTTCCATAGACGTCCATGTTCTGGTCTCCAGAGGTCTCTCTCTTGCTCTCTATAAAGAACCATGTCTGACCATGTAATCTAAAGAATGGGGTGTTGCAGACTGATAAGAGAATACGGATTTCCTTTATTCATGTCCTAAAAATTGTTGAATGTATTCAGGTTCTTGTTGGATGTGATGGAATTCATTCAGTGGTGGCAAAAGAGTTGGGATTAAGTGAGGCATGTTATGTTGGTTATAGTGCAATACGAGGACTATGTCAGAATACGCAGCGGAGATGATGACCAGATCTGGGAACACAAGAGCAAAACGCAGTGCAGAAAATCACAGCACAAGAGAGAGAGAGAGAGAGAGAGATAAGAGGTGTGTAACTCTACTCTATATACACAAGAAGATCCCGGAGTTGATACAAAAGTGGTGGGGAGTATGGGGCCTATTTATATGCCCCATGCATGCAGTCGGCCAGCACTAGTGGCTCTCCATGACTGCATGAAGCAGTCGGCCAGCAGAGAAAACTCCACGACTGCATGAAGCAGTCGGCCAGCAGAGAAAACTCCACGACTACTGATTAGGCAGTCGGCCAGCCACACGACTGCTGAATGGGCAGTCAGCCAGCTACCAGAGACTCCTGCCAACATCTGGCATCCATCCACACCACGGAAAAATGGGGAAAAATAGGGGAAAAATGCGGGGAGTGAGGAAAAATGGTAAAACACCTCATAAGGGCGGGTACACCCACAACAAAGGCCCTGGTGTATAAAAATAGACAGGAGATGACTTCTAACACCACCTCTCAGCTCCTGGCTGTGAAACCAACCACAGGGAGTTGGGGTGCCGCCTGAGCAAATCCTGAGATAGCGACTTCGTGAAGTGGTCCACCGTACTGTCCTCCGTCGAACAGAACTCTAGCAAGATGTCATCAGCAACGATCTGTTCACGAACAAAGTGCCTCTGGATGACCATGGGTTCCTCCAGTGGAAGCCCAAACTTGCAATGCAACCTCTGCATCCTCACCACCTCACAAGCAGCATCACAAACAGCCCGGTACTCTGCCTCTGTCCTCGACAAGGCAAAAGATGACTGTCTCTTACTGCTCCGTAAAACTGCTCCTGGGCCTGAAGTAGATCTCCTTGTGTCCGGATCTCCTCCCCAAACTGAGTCACTCCAACCGTGGAGTCGGACTCCATCCAACAATCCCCCTCCTGTGTATAAAGAGTCCATGATCCTTCGCATGCCGCAGAAACCACAGGAAACGCAATCCTGCCTCCCAAAGAGTCATCCGCAACTATGAGCTAAACTGCCTCATCATGACGCTCCCGTCCAATCTGGTGTCCATCAACCAGATCAATGAACCATTCTGCTTCTGAGTCAAAGAGGCATCACACTGCTCGATGTCACTAGCTTGGACATTTCCCAGTCTGAAAGGGGCCCTTATCTTCCCACCCAACTACACATACATGTAAGGTACGTGCCCGTCTCTTGGCTTCCTCTTCCAATGTAGCATTCATCACCTCTACTTTATTGACAGGTGTATACTTCTGTTTTTTTACTACTTCAATCCATGGGTTGACTTCCTCAATTTGTTTCTTTGTGGCACTGGCAATTTCAGCGCATGAATGCATTTCCTTCTCATCTGCAGCCACTTTTGCCTTACATGATTCCAAAGTGTTTTGCATTTTTGTGATGTCTTTTTGTGGTCAGCCATACATGTCTTCAAAGTGCCTTCGTACGATGCAACTATTGTGCCAATCTCTCGGAGCATGTCATCCTTCCATTTCTGCATCTCTTTTTCCATTTCCGTGTGCATCAAGGCTTGGGCTAATTCCATCTCAACCCGTACTTGGGCTTGCATTTCTCCCTTCAATTGGACATATATCTCTTCCTTCAGTGTTTCGTATATCACTTTCCTTTGGGCATGCATCTGCTCGGTCCATTCCTTTTCAAGCTCATGTCGCATGGTGTTCATCTCTGTCCTTATGTGAAGCTGTAGCTCCTCATAAAGGGCCTCATCTCGTCGGGCCATCTTCGCAATCCTTCGTGAGCCAGGGAACATGATTCCTTCCCTCAGTCTTCTGCGGTAGGCATTTGGTGCCTTCGTGGGGGTGTGAAAGGTTGTCTCACCATCCTGTTCCCCCTCCAGGGGTTGAGACATGTTTTCCCCTACTAGTTGCTGCCTTGGGGGGCTGAGCAAGGGTGGGTGGGAAAAGGGGCCAGACAGAGAAGATCATTTCTATCCTGTGTGCCCAGCCCCGACCAGCTTTTCAAACAAAAACCACCCACGTATGCTGCAGCCCGACTGTGTGCCCAAGGAGTGGATCAGTAAGCCGCCTGTGTGCCTCTGTCTCCTGCCGCACCCTTCACAAGAGCGTGAGAGAGGATTCAATGTGGAGCAAGAGAGAGAGTTCTGCCCGACTGCACCTCCTGCGCCTGACTGTTTGCAAGGGGAGAGAGAGAGAGGGAAGACGCCTGCGATCTGCAAACATGTGACCTGCGTCCTGTGACTTTTCAATCTGTTGGCCAGTGACTCAGCGACTCTACACGCCTTCGACCCTGCTCACGTGTGTCTTAGCTCGCTTGCTTGTTTGCGATTCTGCTCGCCTGATCGCCTGCGACCTACTCACCTTCATCTCTGTTCGCCTGCATCTCTGTTCGCCTGCGACTTGCTCGCATGAGTCTTTGTGATGTGTTCGCTTGTTCGATGTGCGACCTGCTTGCCTCCTCATCTGCTCTTTGCGACCAGAGAGAGAGAGAGAGAGAGAGAGAGAGAGAGAGAGAGAGAGAGTGATGTGGGCTGGGCTCGGCTCGGCTGAGTTAGGCTGGGTTGTGGACCTAGCGGTGGTAGGACAAGGAGAGAGGGGTGGGAGAGGAGAGAGAGGGAGGGCGAGAGAGTGAAAGGGAGGGAGGGAGAGGAGAGAGAGGAAGGGTGGGAGAAGAAGAGAGAGGGAGGATGGGAGAGTAAAAGGGAGGGAGGGAGGGAGAGGGAAATGAAGGAGAGAGAGAGAGAGAGGGAGGATAGAGAGAGCTACCAAAGAGAGCGAAGGATAGAGAGAGTTAGGAAAGAGAAGGATAGAGAGAGTTAGCAACGAGAGACGAGAATAGAGAGAGTTAGCCAAGAGTGACAGGGGGAGGATAGAGAGAGTTAGCAAAGAGAGACAAGGATAGAAAGAAAGAAAGAAAGAAAGAAAGATTTTATTAACGTCTTCCAAAAGACCGAACTCGGCCTATGAGACAAATCGGAGTACCTGTATGGGGTATCCTCTGTCATCCCAACAAAATGAAAAAGTACTGAACAAAAAAAAAAAGCTGAATCTGGGTGTGCAGGGGATGGAGCTCTACTACTAGGAGAATGCAAAGCTATATGCATGGAGTATACAATCATGATATGCAACCTAGCTAGCTCCATCCTGTACCATACTGGGGGTATAAAATGGTATACATCAGTGAAGGGGGTGTCCATAGCTCCCTGAAGAACATGCCTGGGTGTGCTCTGAAGCGAGAGAGGGAGGGTGGGAGAGTGAAAGGGAGAGAAGAGAGAGAGTGAGAGAGGGAGGGTGGGAGAGTGAAAGAGAGAGAAGAGAGAGAGGGGGAGGGAAGAGGGTGGGAGAAGGAGAGAGAGGGTGGTGTGGGCTAGGCGGTGGTGGGCGGGGATGGTAGTGACAATAGTTAGAGAGAGATTGTTCAAGTAGAGAGAGAAGACAACCAAGAAAAGCTCCTTTCACCAAGCTTTCTCAAAAATCACACTCGGCAAGTACCCTTTTATAGATTCCATACAACTCAATACCACCTGGTGGTTTCATCAAAACACAGCAAGGACACAGTGGTGATCAGCAGGAGCTTCTCTTGCCCGATTGCAAGTAGAGGGTTGCAAGGATCTTTGGTATGCATCATGAAGCTGTGAATCAGCAAGATCATTGTATATATAGCATGTTTTGGCAATATGGAGTAGATTAGGTCTCTTCTCTTCTTCTCTTCTGCGTCTTTGCTAAACATAGGATTAGTGTTAATCTTCTTTGCTTAGCGTTAATCTTCTTTGCTTAGCGTTAATCATCAACACGCTTCCGCAACGCTTGTTACATTGGTATCAAAGCTTAGGTCATCTTAGGACAACCCTTAGCTTATGTTTTGTGCATGCTGAATTAGGTTTTTTGAAATTAGGATTTGTGTTTTAGGATTTACAAGCAAAATTAGGGTTTGCCTTTTTGCGTTAAATCCGCATTTTTCTCATTTTTAGCATAGTATAGTGCTAGAAAGTCTAGATTTCAGCCTAGCATGATCCTAGGTAGTTTAGAAAGCATGTAGAACTCTAGAGTTAGGGTTTTGGGGTTTTTGATTACAACAGAAAAAACAACAAAACAATAGCATGGGTTTAAAGGCAATGGACGATGCCTTTCTCAAAACTTTGCAGAGTCGTTGGGGACGAGAAGATGAAGAACGATACAAAAGGGAACAAGAACGCTATGCCCAGTATGAATAAATCATCGCCGGGGTCGGGTTTAGGCAATAACTCATAGAAGAGGACCATCCGCAATGTGAGAAAGAAGCACATCAAGTAAAGCTTCAGGAAGAGGCGTGTCAAGGCCAGCTTCTCTTCTGTACGAGCAAAGATGGGCATAACTCAAGGAGACATAGGCACAGTTCATGGCAGCATCAACAAAGACCAAGAAGGAATCACCTAGGGTTGTGAAGCAATCCATGACTGAGAGTGTTTACCCAACGAAAAGAGAGCTTCTAAGACGAGTTCTCGGGAGAAGGTGTTTTCAAGGAGATGCCATTACCTGGATGCACGTGCCAAAACCAGAACCAAAACAAGAACTAGAGCCAAAGCTAGAGTCTGAAGCCAAACCAGAACCAGAACCACAGATTGAGGAGGTGGATCTTTCCAAATCCTATTTGGAGGAGAATGAGGTCAACCCGATAGTTCCCAAGGAGGTGGATCTCTCGAAATCCTATTTGGAGGAGAATGAGGTTGTCTCGACATTTTCCGAGGAGTTTTCAGAAGATCAAGAGACCGAGCTAGAGAACTTGAATTGGGGATTCAGCCGATGGATATGAAATCCAATCTTCAATTGGACCAGAACGGAATCGGAGCAAAGGTGTATGGATTACCCCAGTGCTCCAAGCTTAGCAGGAGGGGATGTCATGTGCATCCGTTAATCTCGATGCTCATAGACATGGATATTCTCATTAGTAAATATATGGGCAGATTTAGGGGCAAATTTTGCAGCCCTACAGGCTCTAGGAAGTGCCCAAGACATAGCTCAATGGTTGGGACACCTTTTGGGCATAGTTTGGACACAAAATATGACTTTTTGGACAATGTTTTATGGGTAAAATAGACAAAACCGACTTGATACGAATTCATACCTTTTTCTTGTAAATAGGATCATTAGGCATTCATTAGAATCATCATTCAAAGATCAAGAGGATCCATTTGTCAGAGCTTGCAAGGCAGCAAGGACATAGTGGTGGATCAGCAAGAGCTTCTCTTATTCAATTGCAAGTAGAGGGCAGGAATCTTTGGTCTGCATCATGAAGCTATGAATCAGCAAGATCATTGTATATATAGCATGTTTTGGCAATATACAGTGTCATTGCAAAACATAGGATTAGTGTTAATCTTCTTTGCTTAGCGTTAATCATAAACATGCATCCGCAACGCATGTTACATTGGTATCAGAGCTTAGGTCATCATAGGAAAGTCATTAGCTTATGTTTTGTGCATGTTGAATAAGGGTTTGCGTTTTTGCGTTAAATCCGCGTTTTGCTCATTTTCAGCATACTATAGTGTTAGAAAGTCTAGATTTCAGCCTAGCATGATCCTAGGGAGTTTAGAAAGCATGTAGAACTCTAGAGTTAAGGTTTTTGGGTTTCTGATTACAACAAAAAAAATAGCAAAACGATATCATGAGTCCAAAGGCAATGGACGATGCCTTTCTCAAGACTTCGCAGAGTTGTTGGAGACGTGAAGATGAAGAACGATACAAAAGGGAACAAGAATGCTATGCCCAGTATGCACAAATCATCGCTGGGGCCGGGTTTAGGCAACAACTCATAGAAGAGGACCGTCGGCAGCGTGAGAAAGAAGCACATAAAGTAAAGCTTCAGGAAGAGGCGCGTCAAGGCCAACTTCTGGACGAGCAAAGATGGGCACAAGTCGAGGAGACATGGGCACAGTTCATGGCAGCATCAACAAAGGCCAAGAAGGAATCACCTAGGGTTGTGAAGCAGCCCATGATCGAGCGCGTTTACCCAACGAAAAGAGAGCTTCTAAGACGAGTTCTCGGGAGAAGGTGTTTCTGAGGAGGTGCCATTACCCGGGATGCACGTGTCAGAACCAAAATCAAAACTAGAGCCAGAGCCAAAGCTAAAGCCTCAAGCCAAACTAGAACCAGAACCGCAGATCGAGTAGGTGGATCTTTCCAAATCTTATTTGGAGGAGGATGAGGTCAACCCGATAGTTCCCAAGAAGGTGGATCTCTCCAAATCCTATTTGGAGGAGGATGAGGTCGTCACTCACGACATTTTCAGAGGAGTTTTCAGAAGATCTAGAGACTGAGCCAGAGAACTTGAAGACCAAGTCAAAGAGCTTGGGGATTGAGCCGATGGATATGAAGTGCAATCTTCAATTGGACCAGAACGGAATCGGAGCAAAGGTGTATGGGCAACCCTAGTGCTCCAAGCTTAGCAGGGAGGGATTATCATGTGGATCTGTTAATCCCGATGCTCATAGACATGGATATTCTCATTAGCAAATATATGGGCAGATTTAGGGGCAGATTTTGCAGTCCTCCTACAGGCTCTGGGAAGTTCCCAAGACATAGCTCACTGGTTGGGACACCTTTTGGGCATAGTTTGGACACAAAATATGACTTTTCGGACAATGTTTTGTGGGTAAAATAGACAAAACCGACTTGATTACGAATTCATATCTTTTTCCTATAAATAGGATTATTAGGCATTCATTAGAATCATCATTCAAAGATCAAGAGGATCCATTTGTCAGAGTCTATGAGGCAGCAAGGACACAGTGGTGGATCAACATGAGCTTCTCTTGTCCGATTGCAAGCAGAGGGTTGCAGGGATCTTTGGTATGCATCATGAAGCTGTGAATCAGCAAGATCATTGTATATATAGCATATTTTGGCAATATACAGTAGATTAGGTCTCTCTCTCCTTCTGTTCTGTGTCTTTGCTAAACATTGGATTAGCGTTAATCATGAACACACTTCAGCAACGCTTGTTACAATGCAGGCTAATGCATCAAAGTCTCGTGATTTCAAAGCCGGAGACAAATCTGTGAAGTTTGATGCATATCATGGGGAATATGATACTTCAAACGCACCTACTTTTATTGCCCAGTTTGATATTGCTTTTAGTGATGAGGATTTCACTCAAAAATCCATGATCCGGCATGTAAGCATGTGCATGAAAGACACTATTGCCCATTGGTGGCTCATGGAGAAGCTTAGATCATGGGAAGTGTTACAACCCTGTGTTTTCTCTCTCCTCTCATCGTGGATTGCAGGCCTTGTTTACGAGATTGGGATACAAAGGATCAAGTTAAGATGCACAGGATGATGTTCTTGGAAGAGATGTGTGTTGCTCTTCGTCTGGGACTTATGTGTATTTAGGGATTGCTTGACACGTCCTCTATCTTTCTCTCTCTAGGTTTTGGCAACCATGCTTGGATGGTATATCTGTCATGAAAACAGGACATTGGTTTTTCAAGAGGAAAACAGGACATTGGTTTTTCAAGAGGAAAACAGGACTTTAATATCGAGGAAACAGGCCTATGGTTTATGGGATACAGGTCTATGGTTTATCAGACATACAGGTCTTTGGTTTCATGTGGAAAGCATGTCTCTGGATTCATGTGAATAGGTTGTAGTTTTCTCCACGTTACATGCAAGCTGTGACTGTAGGAAAGGACATATGGTTTGGTTCAGCCCTACTGCTGTTTGGGAAAGGGTTTGAGAGATCCATGGTAGCAATGGAGAAGACCTTTTCAAGCAGGGAGGCGTTGTACAGGTGTGCCTTCTCTATGGAATGCTTTGCTGTAATAACGAGAGTTTTCTTTTGGAAGTCCTGGGTGAAAAGCTTCGAGGGATCCTATTGGTAGAGGATTCTACAAGATGTACTTTGTACTCAAATTTTTGATCAAGTAAAGAAATACCACAAGGGGCGCCACTGCGTTTTGGGGCCAATCGATGTCCGTGTAATTTTTGCAGGAGCACTCTAGCTCCCCCTGTTTGTTTCCTTTTCCAGATCCCCATGGGTGATGTAGTGTTTTGTGTGCGAGTGTTTGTTTCACCACCCGTCAAATTTTTGAAGGCTGGTTTCATGGTTCCATTGCCAAGATATCGTCAACTTTCTCAAGGAGGCGAGCCCGTGGTTGTCACATCAAAAGCTTCTACATGAGGAAAGTGGAAAGAAAGTACATGAGACAATGCAGGATTGTGTGTCTTTGTCTATATGAGGTGAAGAGCAAAAGCGAAGCTCAGGAGAAAAGACACCAAGGACAGGAAGTAGTCAGCCAGGAACAAGAAGCAATTGAAGTGTTGTGGTGCAAAAGATGGATTGAAGGCTGTGGTTTTCCACACTTTGTCACCAGTGGTATCTTCACGGAGGCTTCATTGATTCGGAAGACAGTTTCTTTCTATGTTTAGCAGTGGTGGTCTACTATGCTTCATTAGGGACTTGTGCTTACCATTTGGATGGAGTGCAAAAGAGATTTGGGTGCCCGAGGATGTATCAGATGAGGCTCAGACGGAAGCGGAGAAACTTGATGAGGTTCTTATTCCCGAGCAGATACTAGCCCATAAGGAAAGAAAGGTACAAGGTAAAGTTTCCCATCGCCATCTTGTGAAGTTTAAAGAACTATTCACCGATGGATGCGAAGTGGATGGAGGAGGGTGACTTAGCAAATTCACCTCAGGAATTGCAGCTTTATCTTGATGCCTTTGAGTTGGAGCCGACTCTTGTGACGGCTCATTCAGGTTCAGCAGAGCATGGGTCTGGAGCATTGCCTGATGCTCAAGAGGGGGGTAGCACCTCCACTCCCTTGTTACAGACAGGCTCAGTTTTTCATCTAGGAGTCGCTTGGTGACATCTTTGTATTCACCCGAGGTACTGAGGCTGACAGTACATCTGCTTACGGGACTTCTATGATATTGTGTACTAGTCACATGAGATGATGCTATTTCTGGAGTTGGTTTCCTTTGGAATGGCATGGTTTGGTTTAGTTCAAAGTCTGCAGCAACCTGAGATAACACTTCGAGACTCTATGAAGGGCATAAGTCTTGTGAGCAATCCTAGAGTTGGTTTGGTTCATGGATATAT
This sequence comes from Cibotium barometz, assembly GCF_041138505.1. NCBI lineage: Eukaryota > Viridiplantae > Streptophyta > Polypodiopsida > Cyatheales > Cibotiaceae > Cibotium > Cibotium barometz. The sequence goes on along the minus strand of NC_141075.1, from coordinate 37,887,753 downwards.
GGATCGAACTCTATCTGTGCATGTATTTATACACTTTTTGAGGTATTATTGTATTCTGGTGCCATTGGATCCCTGTACCCTTGAGAATACATGGGTAATACTCTGGATGTGTCAGGATGAGATGCATGTATATTGGTATGATACATTAAGTACTTTATTATGTTCATGGATGCATCACTGAGTGTGGCTCCTGCGGGATGGCCATAAACAGAGTGGGTAAAGCATCAAGAGGGACATATGTGGAAAGTACTTAGTGGATGTATTTTTTGGATGCATTGAGTGCTTTCATATGCTCATGTTGTACCATCAGTCGTGGGTCCTGCGGGATGCCCATGGGCGTAAGGCTTGCGAGCAACCCTGAGACTGTTACTTTGGAGTAGGTAGAGCATCTTGAGGAGCATATTGTTTACGAATGCATATATGTGTCATGCATATGTTTGTCATATGTAGAATGATACATGGTTTTGTTTTTGGCTGGCACAAGTTACGTGTTTGTCGCTCTCCTGCCAGCTGAAAAAACACAGCCGAGATCTGCCTTCTCCTCGCACTCCGGTCCCCTAGGCGTTGACGTGCCTTGGCTCTGATACCATGTCAAAGTTGGCGATGCGGAAGCAGTATTGCGTTAGTGAGAAAACGCTAAGGGAGAAAGGATGAGAGAAAACGCTGGCAGAGAAGGGAGAGAGAGGGTTCACAAACGCTAGAGAGAGAGAGAGAGAGAGAGAGAGAGAGAGAGAGAGAGAGAGTATTCGAACCAACACAACAGCAATGAATTAGATGAATTTTTACAATGGAGCTAGGGTGCTTATATATCCACAAATGGACTTGGCCGACCTCACTTGAGATGCATGCAAAAAATTTTAACAGTTCCATCTTTTGACACAAAGATCCTGAACCATCTCATACTTGCTCTTGAGAGTGTCCTCCTCATCCTCATCATCATGATCAAATTGCTCTTGCTCTTTCATGAGCTCTTTCAATTGCTCAATCATTCTGTGACCATGTGACTTTCCCTCTCAATGATCGGCGCAATTCAAGGCAACTTCCCTATATCCTTCAGCAAATTATTGGGGCAATGTGCCATGCAAATGACATTGTCACATGTGGATACATCCCTTCAACAATGGCACCTGCTGCCCTGTTGGCGGCCTCACCATCCACAACAAATCCCATAACAAGGTCACTACCAACAAACTCTATTGCCTCTCTCCACTCCACATCAGCACTCTTCCCAGTCCCTGATACATCATGCGATGAAATGAAATACATCTCTCCTCGAGAATAGGCCACTACCCCATGGATAGACCTCTTTTGTGTATCGCTCCATCCATCAGTGATGAGAGAGACTCCATTCTTTTTCCACATATGCTTTGTGTTCTCTGCAACTTGCTCTACAGCACGCCTCTCTTTCTCAAGAAGAGTGGTATGCAAAGTCTTTGAGGATGGGGGAGTGTAAGATGCAAGGTTGTTAGAGGCGTCAGAGGCGTTTGGTACGAGGCGGGTATGGTACGCGCCTCGAAAGACTCGTATTTTTTAGAGACGTTAGAGGCGTGTTAGAGAGTCTCTTATATTTACATATATATATATATATATATAGTGAAAGTTGAGAGAGAGAGAGAGAGAGAGAGAGAGACTAGAGTGTGTATGTATGAGCCTTGAGGGAGGGTGTGTATGAGAGAGGGAGAGAGAGTGTGTGTGTGAAAGAAAGAAAGTTGTATTAAACGTTTGCAAAAGGCCAAAATGACCTATGAGACCAAAATAATCCATCCTCATCATCTGGATATATCATCAAGATTCAAGACAAAGTAAAATGAAATGAATTGAAATGAACCAGTAGAGTATAGAGAGAGCTCCAAAAGTGGGTATAAAAAACATCATCATCCTAGTGTGTTTGAAGTTTGAACTTTGAACTTTGGGTCTTGAGAAAGGCTTAAGGGAGGGAGGGAGAGAATGAGGGAGAGAGAGTGTGTGTGAGAGGGGCTGCCTTGGGCCCTTAAAGCCTCTGTCTAAAGACTCACACCAGCAAAAAAATAATAATTTGTGGACGCCTCGATCAGGCAGTCGTACGCCTCGTACGCCTCGAACTGTTAGAGGCACGCCTCGTAACAACTATGGTAAGATGGACCATACTCGCCAATCTTCCTCACCATAACCTTGAAGTACTCAGATCTGGCAGCATGGAAGGCAATATGATCATGAAAAAAGAAGCAAGCCACTGCCGTATCAACATCCTCCCTTCTGTTGGGATCCCATTTTTTATCAAGGGTGCTCTGTCGACGTGCAGGAACTGTGGATGGCATGCTAAAGGACGCATGATGTGGTGTGGACGATGTATGGCTAGCTGATGCTAATGCAGAAACTCTAGAGCCTCTACTACATGCCTCCGATACAGGTGGCCTCACAAATGCTGCAGGGTCAACTGCCATAGGACGTGCCGCCCTCCTTGCTGTAAAGAGAGATGCTTGTGCTACAGCCCGCTCTAAGAGCTCTGTCCTCTTCTCTTGGCTTACATTTGGGCAAAACTGCATCTCATGCCCAGACTCATGGAGAAGGTGAGCTCTCACCTTGTTTGCCCCACTTGTTCATGTGTATGGGCATAACTTGCAGCGCCATTAACGTGAACCTCCCCCACTTCCTGGTCTCTAGGCATTCACCTCTTCCCCCAAGACCAATTTGAACCCTTGCCCCCAACACGGGCTGCTAGTGCTCGCAAGGAAGAGGCCATTGTGATAGAACTTTAAGCTTTGAAGGCTCGGCCGTTCTGCTCCTTCAGAGTCTCACACTAAGCTCTTGTACTGGATTTCATCATATATACACTCACTCATCCTCTCTTCTCTTCAGTTAATGCACCAAAGCAGCTAATCATACACCTTAACAGTGGTATTAGATCATGTAACAAAACAGGTGTGGCATGGCATGAAAATGGGCAAAAGAAGCAAGATTATGAGCTTCACGTAAGGCAAAAGAAGCAAGATTATGACCTTCATGTGAATTTGGCATGGCATAAGGTAGAACCTTATGGAGAAATCTTCATGACATTTAGCATGGCAGACACATCATGGTACGGCAAAACACAATGAACATCTGAAATGCTACAAATTGAAGGTGAAAGGGAAAGACCATACGTGCTATCAAGCCACTGGCCAGCAGTCCAACGGGTACCATTGGAGATAAGGCAGGCAGGTCTGCCCTTCTGGAAACTTCGGAAGCCCACGGGAACAAAAGATGGGAAATGGAATGAAGAGGACGTCTTTGCAGGCGAGAGGTGCGTCTTGAGACACGAAGAAGGGCGTGCACAAGGGAGGTGGGCGATGGCAAAGCTTGGTTGTGTTGCTGTATTGTGATGAGAAGCCACCATTGCCATAGCTGAGGAGGCACACATCATCATCATCATGCACCTTAATCAAACCAATTTCCGAACCTCCACGTGTCGCTATGCTCACTTGTCTACAAAATGGTGTAAAAGAAAATATAAGGGTCGAGCTATTGATGAAAGTCTTACCTCAATCTCAATGTCTAGGGTGGAGGAGGAGGAGGAGAAGCTAAACTTGTGTGTGTGTGTGTGTGTGTGTGTGTGTGTGTGTGAGAGAGAGAGAGAGAGCATACATATACAACACATCAACTAAGGTCAAGGAGGAGCTTGGAACAAGTGCCATGATCCAGAGCCATCCACTATTTCCAAAATGGATCCTTCATTAATTACAATTTTGACACAGCCAGTACCGAGAAAATAGTAAAACCTATTTTTACCCTTGGAGTGTGTATCAATAACTATACTACAAGAGGACCAACTTAGATTGTGCCAAGTTGATCACATTCGGATTTTCAGGAATTCTAAATGAATGGTGACAAACCAATGTCACTACCCAAAAATAGCAAGCCATCTTTGAAGATCTTACAAGGGGCACCAGAGGGACAAGAAGTTGATTGGGGTATGAGACTAGTAGCAAAATTGGTTATCTTAACAGAATGGGTTGGCTTCGTTGTGATGATGACATGGAGTTTTCTGAGTAAGAGTTTCTCAATGCAAGGATATGTGATCTAAGTCAAATCAATCAGTATTTCACTAGAATGAGATTCTTGCTCTACCATTCAAGAAATGATCAGAACATCACATATTAAAAAGCTTATGTTAATTCCTGTGAGAAATCTGTGCTATTGCTGTAAATCTAAAAACAGAGAATAAAACAGCATATATATGTAGACAGTAGACTATAGATGATCAAAAACCTAAATATGAATCAAGGTAAAGCATGAAGGAGGCCCGTGAGTGTTGGTAAGGGCTGAAATCAGAGATGAAATGACGTGCGAATGAGGCACCTATTTATATAGGTCCTGATGAGCTAATCGACCAAGTCCTATAGGCCGAAATGGACAAAAATCCATAAAATGCTTTTAAAAAAGGGCACCTATAATAAATGGTGCAAAAATAGCAGACAAAATATGCAATGTAAGGGCCTTGTATAAATGGGCCAGATACAAGAATGTAGAAAGTCCATCTAGGGATAAACAATATTTCCAACACCTCCTCTTTAGTGGCAGATGGGCAAACCAACGCTAGCATGCTAAAGTAAGACCTACAAAGACGCACGAGGAAGTGGTTTGGTGAAGAGGTCTGTAAGGTTGTCTGTGGTGGTAGAACAATATACCAAGTCAAAAAGACCAAGCTTGATCCAATCTCAAACAACATGATAATGCACTTCGATATGTTTGGATCAACCATGAATCACTGAGTTCTATGCCAAAGCAATAGCACTCTGGGAGTCCGAGAAAATTGTGACCGGAGAATCTTGTGCGCAGCATAAATGTTCCAAAATCTAATGAATCCACAAAGCTTCAATTATGGAGAGAAGGTAGGACTTATACTCAGCCTTAGTAGATGATGTAGCAATAGTCCTCTGTTTCTGAGACTTCCAAGAAACCATTCCAAATCCAAGCAGAAAACAATATCCAGAAGTAGATCGCCGAGAATCAACACAATCGGCCCAATTAGCATCCCTGAATCCCACCAAATCAGAACCACTAGAATAAACTGGATGTGCCACAAAAATACCAAAGAACCCGCAAAGCAGCTTTCCAGTGAGACCATCGAGCCACAGAGGAGAATTGACTGAGAATACTCAAGGCATAGAGATATCCAGACGAGTGTTGTTAAGGTAGAGCAATGAACCAACCAACTGCAAGTACTCACTAGAATCAACCAAAGGAGAATCATCATCCTTTGAAAGCTTGGAACTAGGATCCGTGGGACAAGAGAGCGAAGTACAATCTATCAAACCATAAAGAGAAAGAAATTTGTGCACTTACTTCTCCTGAGAAATAAAATTGCAATCATCAAGTTGCCATACTTCAAGACCAAGAAAGTAATGAAGTAATCCAAGATCAGTCATCTCAAACTACTGTGAAAGCTAAGATTGAACATGAATGACCAACTGAGAAGCAGATCCTGTGAGGATACAAGGTTGAAGTCTATGCAAGCCCAAAATATTGTCATACGTTTGTTAAAGTTTAAGATAGATTGTATGTAGAAAGTATTTAAAGCATGCCAGCTTAGTAAGCAGGTCAAACATGATTTCCCACATGAAAAAGCACATCCATGCAACGTCATTGGATGTTATACATTCTAATATATGGGAACCAACCAAGATTGCAACAATTATAGGTTGTAGCAAGTACTATGTTACATTCACTTTGATGATCACACTAAGAAAGTGTGGGTTTACTTCATGAAGGAGCTAAGTGAGGTGTTTACTCACTTTCAGAGATTTAAAGCCTTACTTGATAAGGAAAAAGATATACAAATCAAATGCCTAAAGATTGGATGGTGGGGAGAGAATATTTTTCCAATGAGTTTAGAGATTTCATAAGAAATCATGAAATCAAGAGGCAATTTACATACAGGTACTTCGTAATAGAATGGTGTTGCAGAAAGGAAAACAGACATTACAGAAGTTGCTCATGCCTTGATGTATGAAATGAATTTGTCAGATTTTTTTTGGGACTGAAGTAATAGCAACTACAGTTTATATTATGAACAAGACCCACACTACCAATGTTCATGGCATGACGGTTGAATAGAAGTTTACAGGCATAAACCCAGATGTGTCTCACTTGAAAGTGTGTGAATGTATTGTATATGTGCATGTTCCTAATAAAGTAAGAACCAAGTTGGATCCAAAGGCAAAGAAATGCATCTTCATTGGTTATGTTTTCGAGTATAAAGGTTATATATGCTATAACCCTACCGCTTGCGTGAGATGCAGGTAAGTAGAGATATTAGCTTTGTTGATGAGATGAGTGGCTAGTATACTAAAGATGCAGATGTAAGAAGTAATGATGATGTCCCACATATAGAGTTATAGCAATCACAAGTGCTTAGTGAACTTAGAGAGTCCTTTAGTAGTGGACCCATTTTTAGTCCATGGTCAAGAAAGTTGAGGATAGATGCAAGGAATGTAGATGCATCATCTCGTGGTACTACAAGTGCTAGTACACATATATCATGTAAAGGGGAAAAAAAGGTAGATTAACCTTTTGTGCCTAATCTATGAGCAGGCCACTCTTATAGGGTAGTGACTATAGTGGATCGAAGAAAGGCCTTGATGAGGAGCTTGGCATTCCATCGATGGTTATTCTCTATATGCATGGAGAACCCAGGGCTATTTTGAGGATAGTGATCATGTTGTACACAAGTCTACTCAAGCTGGATACCAAGCTGGATACCCTATTGAGATAGGTTGAGATATAATGAATATACAACCCATCACTATGATTATATAGTTAAAGAAATATAGGAGATATATCCCACTTATTTTGCATAGGCACTGTTATGGGCTACCACACCTCCAAGAGGGAACTCTACACATTCACCTAATGGGTAAGCAATAGATCACAAACTATCGTAGGGTACTTACCAATGCTTCGATCTTGAGTCCCTTGAGGCCTCCAAGCTTGCTCATTAAGCTCCAAACTCCAAGCTCCACCTCCATGCTATCACCATGGAGTCGCTCACACCCTTGCATAGGATAATCACTCTCTCTCTCACTCTCTCACACAAGCATGAATCATACAAGCATAAAAGAGGCACAATGCTAGAATGCTCTCACTCCTTCAATCTCTCTCAAGATACAAAGGGAGAACTCTTAATAGCACAAAGGGGATTGTGTCTCTTCATTATGAGAAAATGCCTTATAGACAATTGGCCCTTATTCACACTTGGGCACCCAAAACTTACTTGCAAGGCCTTGGGTGGCCAATATCTCATAATGTACGACTTTTATAGTGCCATTTCATGACACTTATTAATGTCCTCAATTGAGGATCATGTTTGTTAATCCAAAATGGGATTAACATCCCCCCCTTTCTCATGTAGGCTCTGTCCTCAAAACTTGCTACCTAGGTCGGAAGACCTAGTCACTGAACTCATGTCGATAAAAATCTCTTCTAGATTGAAGCTTTTTAAGTGTTCATCTGAAAGCTGAATGGGACCTCCAAAAACCAATATCTACCATATCTTCAAACGTGATGTGCATGTAGCCTGAAAGACAATGGTAATAAAGCATGATCCCTCTATCTAATGGGCCTTGGTTCATGTCAAACCTCAAGTTGTCCGCGTCATGGCCATCATAATGTTCCTTTGGTTGGTCTATGAGGACCACCACTAGCTTCAAAAATTTGACATTGGCTACCATGGTGGGGTCAGGAATGTTGGGCCATGCCCGGATCCATGTTAATAATAGTTGTCTTTGTTTCTATATGTGTCCAAAAGTCATTGGTACAAAGATTGGGAAGTTGTAGCACACATGAGAGTCATGTCTTTTGGCTTCGTGACACTCGAACGAAGTCCATCTTCTCTTGATTGGCATGTACAATGGATCGACCCGCAATGTGGGTGGCGCAGTCATGTACACCTGGCTATATTCTAGAATCAAAAGGTACTCCTTCCTCCATCGGGTTGAATTCCAAAATCCTCCAGGCGGGGGTGCTCTTTAGTAGTGGTGATGGTGGTGTAGCCACCTCTGGTGTGTACGGGGTTTGCTTTTCGCCACCTATGGAAACAATAGCTGATCATAAATGTGACTATTCAGATCTCCAGTAAGTCATCAAATTGTGGGTTGGCGAGCTTTGTGTGCTTGGCCACATTTGCCCATAAAGTACCCTCTCCCACGCCAATGGAAGCAGTTCATCGAGATCAGGTCGTGGTGCGCGGAGAGTGTATGGTACATTATGTTGCTTTGTGGAGTGACCTCTGAGTATGCTTCCGCCGGCATGATCCGTCGGGTAGGCTCAAAGGGAATAGTCTGCATTAGTGCTTTGAACATCAGTTTGGGCTTCAAAAGCGGATTGCCTGCTCTTATAAGTCCCTCGTATTCTGCAAGCTGACAAATCATCCAAGACTGTTTCATTAGTAAATGGCTGAAGATTATCTTGTGGTGTAGTTTGTCTTACCTCTTGAGCGTGCCGTGTTGGAGATGGGGTAGTTGCCCGTACCTCCTCGGGGGCAAGAGTGTTAGTGGGAAAATCAGTCTCGAGGATAAATAGATGAGAAGATGCATTCTACCTGAGAGGTGTTAGTAGGTTGCAAGGTAGGATGATAGGGGTTAAGTAGTTTACTGGTGACATTAGCGTAGACAGGGTAAGTGGATTTTAAGAATGAAGAGGTTTCTTCTTGACCCTGTTCTGTGCTAGGCGGTGGGTGGCTAGGCTTATGAGATTTAATAAATTCCCTCAAGTCTAGAATTTCCTCTTCGTTTAGAGTTGGATACTCTATATGGGTAGCATCAAGATTGTACTGTACAATTGTCATCATGGCTTCTAAATATTTGTAAATATTACTGTAGAGTTTTAGAATACCATAAGGGTTATATAGAGTGGACTCACAGAGGTTTAGATGATGGTGAGTATTATAGACCTCTAACCAGACTTATGACCCACTGGTAACTTTGTGTTACGACTTTATAGTTGGCGGGCGTCTCTGGGTGTCATCTAGGACAAACAAGTCTAATTTTTCGACATTGTTGTCCAGAATTTTTGAGTTTTGGAGCACACGACACCAACTACGAAGGTTTAAGACGATAGGGTGGAGGGGATAGAAAATTATCTTGAGGGTTAGTCAATACTAAGTCACCTCGCAAAACTCCCATGATTACGGTGGGGTGAGTATCTCTTTCAGTATTTTGTTTGATTAATGTTAGTTCACCGAGGCCTATATCTTCAGTGAGGTTTATATCATACTGAAGTAAAGAGAGGGTTTATATCATACTGAAGTAAAGAAAGAGTCTGAGGAAGGACCCGAGGAGTTACTGGCAGAGCTGACCCAACTCGGAGGCACGCTCAAGGAGGAGGAGATGAAGATCATCGCTCGGCTCCTGCCTTTGATGCCTTTCTTGGATTGCTGCTAGTGTTCGAGCTCTTACAGGTAGGAGTCCATGTTGCTAAGGAGGTTTGAAATGGCCGTTTCTATGACCATCCTTGCAGCATCTAAGTCTTCGAATCACCTTATGGCAGCTTCTTGGGCCCGTCGGGTGATTGCTTCCCTTTCCTGAGCTTCGGTAATCTCTTGGAGTCTTTGGGATGCCAGCCTCTAAGCGTCTTGGAGTTGTTGAGTGAGCAATGTCACTGTCTCTTGGTGTGCCAACTCTTTTGTGTGTGCTTCTGCCTATCTTGCGCTTATGGCTTCATTAAGGGCTCGAATCTTCTCTGCATGAGCCTTATTGGTTTGTTCCCTTTCTTGTTGTAGATGATTTGCCCTCTCCTCCTCTGCTTTGAGCTATGTTGTTAGCTGCATGATTTGGTTTTGCAGCGCTTCTTCCTTGGCCCTGGCATTGTTTTGGAAGACCTGTGTTTGTTGCTCATGTAGTGTTGTGATTTCTTTTGTATAGTTTACTTCTTACTAGAGTTGTTCCTTTGCTTGTTCCAGCTTGGCTTTGAGATCAGCATTCTCTTTGATCTTTTGGACTATTGTCTGGCTTAACACAAGGTTATTATTTTCCAGGGAGTTGTACCTTTTTTCCTGCTCTTCTGTAGCCTTCAAACGCTTCATAATGACTTCCTTGTGTGTTGACTCTATTGCTTCTAGGTTTGCCTTTAACTTTTGCACTTGTGCTGATGTATCTTTGACTTGCTTCCAAAGTGCATTGTTGCGGTCATGGAGCATATGGGTTGTTAGGAGATGGCATCGCCAAACTTTCTGCTCTTGCTCCCTCAGCGTATCGGTTCCTGATTTTGTCTCCAGCCCAGTTAGTGGTTGATTGAGTAGCTCGTCGAGTCCCTCAACAGTCTCTTGCACAAATTATTGGTAATCAATATTGTGCAAGGAGGCAAGCTGTGGTAGCCCTTTTTCCTCTTCTAGTCGTCTCCTCCTGCTTGGACTTCACGACTCTGGAGTTCTTTGTCGTTTGCTTGCTTTCATGGTGGGTACCTCAGATTCTGGTGCTTGGGTTGTGGGCTGCTACCTCTTCAATTCTTGTTTCTTCAACTTGTATGAGTGTTGCTGGTTCTGGAGCTATTTCAATTGGTGTGTCTGCCAATGTGGAATCCTTGAGAGGAGATAAGGCAGTAAATATAAGTTGGGCGGGGCTTGCTGGGGGAGTAAGTTATTGCTGGGGATCGTGTGTTATATCTGAGTGAATAGATTTTCCTTCAGTGCCTCTCCTGGTAAGTCTAGATCGGTGGCTACTTCCTCCTCTAGTCTTTGTGACTCTGCTGCAACATCAAAGAGTACCCCCTCATCTTTTTATATGTTTTCTTTTTGTGGTATTTCTTGATCTGCTTGATGATGTCCTGTGTCTCCACCATCAAGATGGCTTGCCCTTCTTCTTTAGTTCGAGTTGTTACTTAGGGCTGGTCCTGTAGTAGTGCTAACTGCATTCGTTCTTCTGGCTTGGGCTCCTTGAGAGGCCTTTTTGCTACAAGGTTGAGGACTTGTGTGAGGAGGTATGGGTTACTTATCTTTGACTGGTGGGCTTTTAAATAGTTCTCCATCTCCTTGTGTAGGTAATATGCCTAATCATCCTCTTTCTCCTCATATACCCTGGCAATTCTGTTGAGGTTTACCTCGTTGTATCTGTCTACTGGCTTTATTTGCAGCATCAAAGATATTTCTATGCAAGCTTTCACTGTTGCCTTATCTCTAATATTCTCATACTCAGCACCATTTGAATTGTATGATGTCTTCTTGAGCATGGCCTCCAATGGCATCTTGTCAATGCTATGTGGATGGTGTCTAGTTGCAGCAGCTCTAGAAGGTGCAGGGCTTCTCTTATCAAGTCCTTGGTGATGAGGAGCTCTTTAGTGGTGCCATTTGCCTTTGTGATTCTCCCTCTCTTGGTCCCCTTGTTGTAGGTCTTTAGGTACTCTGCACATAATTCTGTGTCGATTGTTCAGGGGAGTACTTGTGCCATCACACTTAGGCTAACTTTTTCTAGCTTTGCCTGAACTTCAGCTTCCTCCAGTATCTACAGACATTCGAGGCTGTGGTAGTAGAGAGCTACCTTTCCATGGGGCGTATGAATTTCGCTGGTGATGATGGTCCCCTAGAAAGCTTGGGAATAGGGACCCAAGAAATTTCGGTTTGGTCGATACGATGTCTTTTTTCTTTGGCTGGCTGGGGATCCCGTAGCACTTCTAGCTTGTGTTGCGCGGCTGGGGTCTCGTGTGCTTTGGACTCCGAGGCTGACATCTATATCAGTCACACAAGGGATCACTCTCATGACTGGTGGGGCTTGATACCACCTTTTTTTTTTTGTATATACATATATTTTTATATATATTGTAATGGGGAAGAGGTTAGAGAGTTCGTTAGTGTAGAAGTAATTGTATGTTAGTAGTCAGCATATGGCGTGAATCAGCAGGGTGCGAAGAGGGGAGGATGAGGGTTGACCCGTGAAAGTGCAGACCCGTGAAACCTTTACGCCGTGAACTGGTGGGGCCATGAACTGGTTTAGGCCATGAAATGGTGGGGCCGTGAAATGGTGGGGTCATGAAAGCGCAGACCCGTGAAAGTGCAGAGTCGTGAAACACTTAGGTCGTGAGATGGTTCAGCTCTGTGAACTGGATAGGCTGTGCAATGGTGGGGCCGTGAAATGGTTGACCCATGAAATGGTGGGGTCGTCAAAGCGCAGACCTGTGAAAGTGCAGACCCGTGAAACCCTTAGGTTATGAGATGGTTTGGCCGTGAACTGGATAGGCCGTGAAATGGTGGGGCCGTGAACTGGTTGACCCAAGAAATGGTGGGGTCGTGAAAGTGCAGACCCGTGAAACCCTTAGGTCGTGAGATGGTTCCGGCCATGAATGGATAGGCCATGAAATGGTGGGGCTGTGAACTGGTTAGGGCGTGAAATGGTGGGGTCGTGAAAGCGCAAACCCATGAAAGTGCAGACCTATGAAAAGGGGTCATAACTATCATGAAACCACAGATTCGATGTTCGTGAATCTACAGATAGTGTATTTATACTTGTGTGATTTTGTCTTGTGCATATGTGATGCGTTCGTGAAAGAGTGAGAAGCAATTAATGATGATTTCCACAATTTTCCTTTATGCCTATGATTCCTTAACAACAAAGAATAAAGACGACAAAAAAGAAAAGAAAAGAAAATAAGAAAGTCAAGCTCCCACCTTGAAGGAAATGGTCGAGAAGGTCGTAAAGGAGGATGGGCAAGAAATGTAGAGGATCGATTATCGTAAACGATTGTGAAATGACGAAAGAAGAAAGAAAAATCGATTTCATAACACAGTCGTCGGACAACAGGGTGGCTACCTTAATGAAAGAAAGCCACATGGCGCTACGTGAGTGGATTTGTAAAAATTACCATTTCACGGCGTGAATTATTTTGAACTTTTTTTCACGGCGTGAAACCATTTTCTACAGTTTCACGTTGGACTTTTTCACAGCGTGAAACCATTTTCTGCAGTTTCACGTCAGAATTTTTTCATGGCGTGAACCATTTTCTGCAATTTCACGTGGAAGTGCATAAGATCAAATTTTTCTCTTTTTTTCGTTATGCTCAAGTAATCAATCATGCACATGGGCATTCATTGTTTGATATACAATCATTCTAGTTCCATGTGGGAGTTTTTTATTGATCCTTCCACCCAACTGAACAATGTTGTCACTGTTTCTGGTTGTGGAGGGCATCTATTTGCATCTCCCTGTTGAACTTCTGGGCTTCTATCTATATCTCCATGTTGAACTTCCTTGCCTTTATCTTTGGATTCTTTGTTCATCTCTATAGCTAGGGTAGGTTCTTCTGTTGCTTTGTCCCTCCTCATCCCAATTGGCTGATTTTTCTTCTTCCTCCACACAAGAGTTGGTGTGGTGCTAGCTTGGGCGACTGGGAACTGATGTTGCATACTATTACCACCCTCTTGTTGATGATTCGAACTGTTTATGGTATTAGCCACTGGATTGGGTTTACCCATATTGTTGCATTGCCTCGATAGTAGCCTTGTGCTTACCAATAAGTGCGCGCTGGCCCAATATTCAGTTCCCCTTCGTCCAAAAGGGTCATCGATGCCATGTTGACATGTATCAGTCTTTTGTGCATTAATTGTTTGGCCTTGGCCTCCCTAGCCTTAGCCTCTTCTTACGCGAACTGGATTTTTTCTTTTGCAAGCTGTTTCTATTGTTTTAGGAGATGTTCTTGGAAGAGCATCTCTTGGGTCAGTGGTCCAAAATATTTTTTTAGTTTACTTCCAGTGACATAACCCTCCATTTGGATGCCGTCAATTGTTTCAATTCAGACAAACCCTTGACGTGTGATTTATGACACTCGGAACGGTCCCAGGCCTCGGTATTTAAGTTTCTTTTTTCTGGCACTACTGAAACCATACATGAGGACAAGGTCCCCCGTTTCTAGTTCTTTTTGCTTAAGGTTTTTGTCGAACCAATGTTTCTTGCGCGTAGTTTTTTAACCATGAGCCCATGTGATGCCATCAACCTGGTCTCATCTAGCTTTTCCAAGTCAGTTAGTCTTTTGGCTAATGCATTCTTCGTTAGACGCTCTTGTATGGCAATCCTTAAGCTTGGGACTAGGTATTCCATGGGCACAATTGCTTCAACCCCATAAGCTAGACGAAAGGGAGTATATCCCCTCACTACCTTATATGATGTGCGATAGGCCCAAAGGGCTACTGTCAGTTTATGCTCCCAGTTTGTTTGATTTGCTTCCAATGTTTTTGTCAAGATAGTACACAAAATCTTGTTTGTACTCTCTGCTTGACCATTGGCCTGTGGGTAATACAAGGTGACGATTTTCGATGGATTACTAGGAACCCTACAAGTAAATGATCAATCACCTCATTGATAAAATGTGAGCCGCGATCACTGACTAATTCTAACGGACATCCAAACCTTGAGATGATTTGCTCGTATGTAAATCTTGCTGTTGTTTGTGCATCAGCTCTCTTTGAGGCTCTGGCTTCTACCCATTTTGTGAAATAGTCAGTGGCTATACGATTATATATCGAGCTTGGGATGGATGTGCCGCTGGACTAATAGGTCCCACAAAATCTACCTCCCATTTCTCGAACGGTTGTCTTACAATGATGGGGGCTAGCAGCATCTTTTCCCTTTGTTGTGGGATAGTGAAATGTTGACATTCTTCTCATCTTTTGGCAAATTCTATGGCACTCGGGTGGAGATGCCACATTTTTGGAGCTTCTTTTGTTTCTCTTTGGATTCTTACTAGTTCTCACTGGCCTACCTGTTTTATCTCAGTTTCTATCTTTTTCTCCTCTTTCTTGAGGTGGATAGCCCTTAGGGAATGTTTTGTTATTAGGGTCCATAGTAGCACATTGTAGCTTGCTAGCATTGAAATTACCCCTCGACCTCCACAACATCTAGCGTTTTAATGCACACCACACCTTGGGAGGTAATTTAAAAAATTTATAGGGCCTAGTCCTATGTATTTGGGCCTAGTCCTATGTATTTGAGTTTAAATTTTTATTTTAAGTTATATACATGATGACCATGTCTCCTTCCTTAATGCATTTATCTTTGAGCTAGTTGTCAAACCACTGCTTGCACTTTAGTTTCTCCATAATAATTCAAGACTGCTCAGAGTCTAGCTTCATTGTGCTTCTTTATGTCTCCTTCCTCCACATCTTTGTCTTTGAGCTAGTTGGGACTTTGGCTTCTTCATGATTCTCTAACTCAAAGAGATGCTCGATTAAGACGGTTCTAATAAGCCTTCCTTGACCATGATTCTTAGGCTTGGTACTAAGAATTCCATGATCATTATTACATTTAATCTATAGAGGTCAAGTTGAATGATGTTGTGTAAACAGCTACCTTAAACCTTGTAGGTTGTTTCATTGGCCCACTTAAAGCTATTGATAACTTTTATTATTCCTATGCATAGGCATTGTTGTATTTAATCCATAGAGGTTAAGTTGAATGGTGTTGTGTTAATTGCTACATTGTACCTTGTGTAGGCTATTGTATTGGCCCACTTAAAGCTACTGGTAAGTTTTGTTATTCCTATACATTGAAATTGTTGTATTTAATCTATAGAGGTCAAGTTGAATGGTGCTGCGTGTTAACTGCCACCTTATATCTTGTAGGCTCCCACTTAAAGCTACTAGTAACTTCTATTATTTCTATGCATTGTGTGAAGCTTCAATAGCTTTATTTGGGATAGCATATATAATCTTGTTATTCCTATACATTGAAATTGTTGTATTTAATCTATAGTGGTCAAGTTGAATGGTTAACTGCTACCTTATATCTTGTAGGCTCCCACTTAAAGCTACTAGTAACTTCTATTATGTCTATGCATTGTGTGTAGCTTCAATAGTTTTATTTGGGATAGCATATATAATCTTGTTAGTCCCTCAGCTTAGCTGGTGTCAACTCAAGGCAAATACCTCCTCGTCGGCACAACAACTCCAGAAAACAAGCAAGAAAGATCTGGCTCCTCTCAAGACTCCATCAACATGGCTCTCTTGAGGGGGCCAATGCCATATATGCATCCGGCATGTAGTGATGCAACACCATGTCTGTAGGCTACATGCGTAAGCAATCAAAGTAGGGCAAAATATCACCAATGTAAGATGTCAGATGCATCCCATGATGATGCACCATCAAAAGCACATAAGTGTCACACTGAAATATCAAGCAACATAATGAATATTAGCATGATTCCAACTAACACATTTTTAACACAACATGCAAACAAGCACACACCAATCTTGCCTTGGTACGTAGCCCAACAGTCTCAATGTAGCCATATGCATTGTGGTGAAGCACAACAACGTGACATACTATCACCAAGTCTGAAACTCGACAGAACCTCTCCACCCACCCTATCGAATCTCCTATGGCAAAGTGAGAGGAGCGATGATTCATGTGGACACAATATCAAATACACTCAATTTCCAAACAAAATTTATAGACGTATCTCCCAATGATTCCATAATAAGCAACCAACTAGAGTTTGATAGTGTCAAAACAAACTCCCAATGATTCCATAATAAGCAACCAACTAGAGTTTGATAGTGTCAAAACAAAAAAGGCCTCTGTACATACATCCCAAATAGGGTGTGTGGTTGGTGCATGATGCACCCCTCTAAATAGGAGGTCCAAGAAGATGAAATCTACAACCCAACCCATCGGCCTCCCCTTCCTAATGTACTCTATGCCTTTTGGCTTAGTTTTGATCATATGCTTATGTATCGGCGCCCATCCAAGGTTTCTCACGCACTGAACACAAAATCACGACTTGTAGCAATGTAGTTGGCTCGCTATGCACTTGGCATCTTCAAGTACTTGTAGATCACCATATGGAAGCTTCGACAAATATAAAATAAGAACACTTTTTAACAACGATGGGGCAATAACCTAGAATTAACGATGCTACCTTTAAGGCCTACATAAAAACAAAATAACCTAGAAGTGTAAGATCCCTGTCCCCACCGCGCAATGGATTCGGGGTGCTAGCAGCGGAAGTAGTACATCTTGTATGGGGCAGGGTCCCACACTCGGGGCCTCGCCCATGGATATCCGGATAGGTGACTAATTCCTCGATTCTTCCAAACCAAACTCGGAAAAACTTCTCTTGCCCGGAAAGCACGGGCGATTCCACCAGGATAACTTTTCCCTAACGTAGTCAAAAGCCTTAACTAACTGAGCTCATCTGACCGAACCCGTAAGTCCCATAGTCAGATCAGGGAAAAAGACTGTACTTGGATCATAGAGACTAACGCTTTTTTCCTCATTGAGAGGCACAGCCGTTGATTCTTTTCAATAGAACAATTTTTGTCCGGGATTTACTTCATCTATCGAACTAAATAAAATTTGAGTCTCGATTTACGGATCCATTAGTCCAGCCTAACCCCATCCAGTCCCATGGGTTAGCTAACCACCCAACCACTGTAGTGATGGGATCCAATTAGGAATTTGGTTAGGTTTTGTCCCGGGTACCAGGGAAAAGAGTTCCCAGGTCCCCTAGTCGGATTTTCAAGCAAATTTAACTCCAGTCACACCACTTACACACCCAATATGAAATTGCCTTTTTCCTAGATTCAAATGTATTTAATTCAGTCATTTTATGAAATCATAGTGTTACTGATCATAAACGTGTGGGTATCTTCGGCGACCCAGAGCCCGAGTACCGTATGGTCAGTACCGTCTAGGACCCTTCGCAGGTCACCTAGCGCTTCACTCATAGGCCGCTTCCTTGGTCCCTCATCCACCGTACCGGAAGCTCACCATTTAAATCGAACCGAGGCTGGTCAAGACCTCGGCCGACCTTGCTACGTGAGACATCCTCCGTTGACTCTCTGTCAGCTATTGCAACTTTATTAGGTAGGTCTCCACGACCACATTCTCAAGACAGTCAAAATGCTTTCCCAGCATTCTTGACATAAAACAGTCATTTACAAACAACTCACAAATACAGTTTCTATAATGAACTCACATCTTTCTAGATTGTTCCAAATCAATCCATATTACTTAATCCAAATCCAAATCATATGTGTATCCATTCTTGACCAGATACATCATTTTCCATCCCATCAGATCAGATTCATTCACTTCACATAACATCCATTCCTATCTTTCTTAATTTACATTACGTCTCATTCGTTCAGATCTTATATTATTCATTCACTATTCATTCACATTCTGATTCACATGACATCTCATCTCATCCATTCGCTCATATCGACTTCATATCCATTCACATACATATTTGTATTCATTATTCCACCTACACATCCACATTTGTACATCCGCATTCACATCTACATCTATACATCCACATTCACATTCACACCCATATATCCATATCCACATTCATTCACATTCACACCCATGTATCCATATCCACATTCCACATTCATACATCCATATCAACATTCCACATTCCACATTCACACATTCACACATCCACATCCACATTCACATTCATACATCCATATCCACATTCCACATTCATATATCCACATCCACATTCACATTCATACATCCATTTTCACATCTTCATTCATACATCCACATCCGCATCTACATCCACATTCACATTTACATCCACATTCACATTCACATCCACATTCACATTCATATATCTACATCCATACATCCACATCCACATCCACATCCACATTCACATCCATACATCTATATCATACATTCACATCCGCGTTCACATTCATACATCCACATCCATACATCCACATCCACATCCACATTCACATCCATACATCTATATCATACATTCACATCCGCGTTCACATTCGTACATCCACACAGCCACATCCACATTCACATCCATACATCTATATCATACATTCACATTCGTGTTCACGTTCATACATCCACATCCACATCCACATTCATACATCTCCATCTATTCCTTGTTCATTTTCATCTATCTGATTCGTTTCACATCCTCATATCTATTTATAGAATACAAGAGAATTCTTATTTTTGATTTAAGATTTCTTTACGCATCTATTTATGCATAAATTCCATTTTAAGGAGAATAACACTTTCGAAATAAAAATCAATCTTTTATGCATCTTCCTATACATAAATTCATTTTAAATGAGAATGACACTTTTGGATTAAAATAAATTCTTTATGCATCTTTCCATGCATAAATCCAATTTAGTAGGAATTACACTTTTAGAATAAAAGAATTTCTCTTATGCATCTAATTTATGCATAAAATCCATTTATGATGAAAATCATATTTTTTAAATTAAAAAAAATATCTTCTATGCACCCATTTATGCATAAAAATCATTTATGATGAAAATCACACTTTTAATATAAAAAAATATCTTCTATGCATATGTTTATGCATAAAAATCTTTTATGATAAAAATCACACTTTTAATATATATAAAAATATCTTCTATGCATATGTTTATGCATAAAAATCTTTTATGATGAAAATCACACTTTTAATATAAAAAAATATCTTCTATGCATATGTTTATGCATAAAAATCTTTTATGATGAAAATCACACTTTTAATATATATAAAAATATCTTCTATGCATATGTTTATGCATAAAAATCTTTTATGATAAAAATCACACTTTCAATATAAAAAAATATCTTCTATGTATATGATTATGCATACAATCATTTATGGATGAAAATCACTCTTTTAATATAAAAGAATTTCTTTTATCCATCTAATTTATGCATAAAATCATTTATGATAAAAGTAACACTTTTATAATAAAAAAATAATCTTTTATGCATACTTCTATGCATGAAAATCAAATATGATAAAAGTAACACTTTTATAATAAAAAAATAATCTTTTATGAATACTTCTATGCATGAAAATCAAATATGATAAAAGTAACACTTTTATAATAAAAAAATAATCTTTTATGCATACTTCTATGCATGAAAATCAATTATGATAAAAGTAACACTTTTATAACAAAACATAATCTTTTATGCATACTTCTATGCATGAAAATCAAATATGATAAAAGTAACACTAAAAAAATAATCTTTTATGCATACTTCTATGCATGAAAATCAAATTTTAAAATATAGAAATCATAAGGATTACTCTTTTAGAATAATGAAAGATAATACTTATTTTTATTTTTTTTAAAAATTTCACCATAACCTTGACCATTTTTTAATTTTAAGTCTCTAAAAATAATTAGAAATGCATCAAGAGTATTTAAATCATTCTAAAGTAACATTTTTCTACTTATTTAAGAGAAACATTATGAAAACTTGATTTTATTCATTAATAATTCACCTAGGATAAAGAATGGTTGGATTTACTAGAGAAGAGAGGGGAATGCCTTTTGCAATGAGGCATAACATCATTTGTAATGTAGAGAAGACAAAAATCATAAAGAAAACCATAAAAAGAATATAAAAGAGAAGAATCTCCAACTTACATTGATAATTTGAGAGCTTTCCTTTGGCTTGATGGTTTGAGGGTTCAACTCTTGTTTGAGGCAAGAGTGGCCACCAATCTTCTAGAAGAAGGAAGGTCAAAAACTAATGAATTATGAATACAATTCACTATTTTTGGCACTTGGGAGAGACATGGTAATAGTGCAAAACACTATTAAGTTTCAACAAAGGGGAAGCTTCTATTTATAGGAAAAAGTGAGCTTCTAACCAAGCCAACTGATTCTAGAATTTTTCAGATCAGTTTGGTCATTTTTTGACCATTTTTAGGTCAGTTTTGCTCACTTTTTGGATCTAGTTGAAACAGAAGAGAGGAGAGATAAAAATATCTCATTATTTAGGAGTTTAAAACTCATTCAAGCATGTGAAATAGACGTCTCCTTCATGAGGGTAATTCCCCCATGTAGAGGTGTCAAAAATGCATCATTACTTCCAAATATCTCTTTTTTAACTATTAACCTTGTCCTTAGTCAACTCTTCATCTTATGTAAGTATTTACTCATTTTTGAGGGATTTTCCTTTTATTTCTTCATTTATCTCCTCCCTACATTTGGATGAATCTTATTGGTCCATAGGAACCTTAATTTAAAATTTCGAAAAAATCTTCACCCCTAGGATAATGCCTCTTGAACAGATTATACTTAATTTCTAATGCACCTTCTGAAATTCTTTTTGAACTTCTGTTTCAGGGAAACTTATTTTAATAAGATGAGATATTTTTCTATCCAAAAATATTTAAAAACTGAATTACCACTCTCTAGAAGATTTTCTCTCTCTAGGCTAAAACTGGTAGAAATAAGATCTTTTATATTTCTGAAGAGAGATTTGACTATAGGGGAAGATACTGGACATTCCTGAGAGGCTGGGGAGGAATCTTACAAGAAGGGCAAGACCCCAAAAAGAATTGAAACACAATCACATAAACACATAGCAATACGATAAATCATGATAGCAATACCATCTGGAGGTGGCACATCATCGAACGTGATGCTCTGCAAAAGACGAAGAGACGGGCGAGCTTCACCTTGCCCCCAAGACCTTGAAATCACACACATCATCCTTTTAAACATACAACCAACACCAAAACAAGAAATAAGAAACCTCATGAAATAAGAAACCTCATGAAATAAGAATTTATAAAACTTGTATCTTGAGGAGTATGTATCCTTGTAGTAGGCTCTTCAATGGAGTTATTGTGCTTCATTTGGTCATGAAGCTCCCTCTCTCTCTCAAGCACATGCCCCAGCACCATATTTATCCACCATGGGCAGTTATCCACTCCCAAAATGAGAGAGGTTGTGCATGGGTGGTGGATACATACACTCCTCGTTATTGAGAAAGATCCATTTTCTTTCTCTAACAGGAACTGAGGAAATGTGGCTCTTTTCTTTCAACCACAAAAAGAATCTACACAATATGCGAAACAATCCACTGAGTTGCCATAAAGATGCACATGACTCATTAGGTTACCATAGCAAAAAAAGTACCTATAAACTAGCCTTTGAGCTGCCATTTGAATGAGGTCAAGCTTCTTAAGAGCTCTCAATTCAAGGCTCTTTTCCTTTATCTCAATTCTACCCTTAATAGGAAAAATGTGGTTCCTAGCCTCAAGCTTCACCTCTTCAAAATAGCCAAACATAGGGCAATCTTGTGGAATAATAATTCCTTTAAGCACATTGACATAATCACCAACATGTTGTGCTCTTTGATACACTTTGTTAAGCAATACCTCCCTTCGTATAACCAACTACATCAAATGCAGAATCTCATTGAGAAATTGACAATTTATAAGTCAAGCAATGATTTTCAAACACACTTTAATGATTAAGATACTTACTTTCTAAATACATGATCTCCACGAGTAAGCCTATAAGTTGCCTTTGTTACCTTATTAGCCTCTAAAAGAGACAACCAAAACACCTTTATTTCAATTGAAGCATCACACAAGGCCAACATATTTAGCTTCTCCAAAGTCGTGAATCTATCGTGTCCCCATTTCAAAGCCCAAACTTTCATCCACCATTCATCACCAAGCTTAGGATCAATAATGTTGAGTATCTACAAACCATGTCTACATAATTATGACACATTCTCATATCACATAGTCATGCTTATATTTTGCAAGAGCTAATAGTTACATACCTTCCCAATATGGTCACCAAACCTAGATGCAAGCTTGCCGAGCTCCTTGTCCTCTAACATTTTCAACTCCTCCTCTGACATACTGTGCCTTTCTTGCTCAAGCTTCTTATTAAGAGCTTGAGTCATTTGAACCTGGCATAAAAAGTCCAAGTAAAAAATTGACAACAATCAACTACTTTTATCATGGAAACAATAGAAAACATTGTTATGCATCAATGTTCGTACCACGTAAACTTACATTATAAACTAGTTTGTCCAAATACCTCCTTGTAAGAGGTTACCATGGCTTTGACCCTTTTGTATACTTCTTTCTAATTTGAGCAATCAACCTCATGTCCCTCTCTAGCAAACCATCCATGTAGTCACTATAGCTTGCCACACAAATGTTGGCACACTTTATAATCTCATCTCTTAGGCTAGTGGCTAGTAGTGCATGGGTGTTAAAACTTGAAACAAAAGAAAACAAAACAAGTGCATTCATTTTTAATTTTTAACTAGATAGACATACGCAATGTGTAGACTTAATTATTTCCCAAAAAGCACTCACAAGTTTATTTGTTGCAGACTTGATAGCAAAGCAATCTGAGGTACTCTTGTTGGGTCGATCACGGTACACAAAACTCTGCAATGCTTGTCTTTTTTTTGAGAGAACCTTTCCCTTATTGCGGATTGCCATCATGCAACTATCCTATGGTTGCCCTCCTATTTGATAACACATGGAGTTCTGGTCTTTCCTCTATCTCCGCTTCAAACTCCGTGTGGCTCTTGCCAAATAGGGTGTCTTCAATCTCGAGACATCATCATGCGATCCTCGAACTTTAGCCAAATAGGGTGTCGACATAACCCTCTTTTCCAAAAGCTGTCTTCAATCCCAAGACATCATCATGCGATCCACGAACTTTAGCATATAGGATGAGCTTGCACAATGGGATGGGAGGATATTCAAAACAGCTAAACATCCTAGTTTTATGAAATAGGTCTTCTCCCCCATCCATGTAAATCTTGTTTTCATCCTCGGCATCAAATCTCGGAGGTATCTCTGGCTGAACAAAAAATGAGATAATATGTAAGCAAGCCTCTTGAGGGCCTAGAGTATTATCCACCTCATGAATTGCTCCTATCCTCATATCCTGACTTTGAGCCTCATCTGCCTATGTGTGAGAGTCTACTTGCATATCGATCTCCACGACAACACTTACTTGGTCAATATTCTCACCCAAGGTAGATCCTCAACCAACGAGAACCCCTTCCATGCTTGCCTCTCCCATGGGTAGAAGATCTACAATAACAAAGAGAAACATGACAATATGCCATGTCAAAACCGTGTTGGATAGGCTCAAAAATTGAACATTAAGCTTAAGTTTTAAAAAATTACCATTCCAGACATAGCACTGACATAGAGATTTCTTCTCTCTCTCTCTCTCTCTCTCTCTCTCTCTCTCTCTCTTTCTCTCTCTCTCTCTCTCTCTCTCTCACACACACACACACACACACACACACACCCCAATGTGGGTAAAGATTGGAAAACATCCTTCTCCCCAATCTCTCTCTCTCTCTCTCTCTCTCTCACACACACACACACACACACACACACACACACAATGGTATAACATTTGATGACTTGTGGACATTGCTCCCTCTAACATCCCCCATCCTGAATTCTATGCAAGTCAAGACTTTAGTGGATATTAATTAACAACATAACGATGTAAGCCTTGTCATTCCATGGTCTCCACAAATTCATAAACAAGAAGTATCAAAATAAATCTATAACTGCACATTTTAAATCATAATCTACTCTGGCAACATGGACATTAAGACTCTCTCTCTCTCTCTCTCTCTCTCTCTCTCTCTCTCTCTCTCTCTCTCTCTCCCACAACAAATAAAAAAAACTCCTTGTAGAGTAGGCCACACTGAGAGAGATAAATCCCTAAATTTTGCATCTCTCTCTCTTCTTCTTTATCTCTCTCCCTCTCTCACACACACACACACATAGAACGCACAACTAACACATTTTTAACATCGAAATGCCTTATACATTTACCCTCACATACAAGCTTGTCAATATTCACCATAAACTGTAAACAACAATCCTTGATACATTTGCCATCAAATAAGTTTATCAACACATATTTGATAGAAAACCCTACATGCAATTACCAACACACACACACACACACACACATTACACACTCTCTCTTCTTCATGCAATTACCAACACACACACACACACACACACACACACACACACACACACACACACACACACACATCACAAAACTATTCAAAAAGTAGTGATGTATTCAACATGTTGTCTGCTGTGCTGCTGAGGACAAACTTCTTTCTTTAATGTATGCCACTTAATTTGAGGGTCAATTAACTTTTACTCTGAAAAGCAATTGGCATCATACCATGCTCAAATAACACAGCTCTGTTTTGTCATACTCTCATTGGCATCTATTCAATTTTCTAAGGACATTTCTTGAAGGTTTCTTAGAAGATTTGTGCATTTATTCTTCATGGAGGAAGCATTTATCCTCCTTATTCGAAAGTTATTTAAATGACGAAAACTTTATCATCTATCTCTAAACCCATTCAAATGCCAAGTTTGGGTTAAACATGGAGTCATCTTAGGACATATAGTGTCTAAAAATGGGATTTCCATAGATGAGAGTAAAATCAAAATTATCTTGGAATTACCCATGTACACCAACAACAAACTACAAAAGGGAGTCCAAAGGTCTATGGGACATGTAGGCTACTTGGTGTGAAAAAAAACTATCCTTTTACAAAAAAATCACTTTGAATGGTCAATTCAGTTCTTGTGGATAAGTCAATATCCTTAATTTATGAAATTATTTTGGTGTGAATTTCTCAAGAAATTCATGGCAGGATTTCATGGGTGTTTTTCATGTGTGAAAAACTCAAATTTTACGATTATAAAAAACTAGATTTTTCACGTCAAATTTTTAAAAGATAAGGATAGAATTTATATTTTCAGACAAGAAATGTCATGATTTACAATGTGATTTTGGGGACTTTTTATTTGCATGTCTTAATTTTGTTTGCTAAAAAGGTGCAGTTTGGGTATTCCCAATATGACTAAGACTCATGCTCTTGGAATAGCTCAAACAACAATAATTTTTTCTTTTTTTAGGATTTTTGAAAAAGAAACAAAAGTCCATACCCTAGTTTTTCATGTGAAGAAGCAAAGTGGAAAAAAATAAAAAATTTGCAATCAAGGTCATGGAAATGTCTTCCTCCAAGTTGCCTAAGTACTCGTACTTAACTTTCTTTAGCAAAAACAATAAAAAACCATCACTTCACCACATTCTATCACACTCTTGAAACCTTATCCACATGTGAATCACAAGGAAACAAGAATTACAAAATAATTGTTATTAAGACTGTAGCAATGAACACAAAGAAGTTAAGAAGCAACATAGCTATCCTTGATGGCGGGGCACCAAAACTATTATGGCTCATTCACATCTTGTCTAAAACTCTACCATTCTATTTGAAGTGGAACAAACAACAACCATTATACGGGACTTACATTGCTTTTGGATTGGGATTCATAGCCTCCAAGATCCTCCAATGGTTGCTAGCTCCAAGTTCCAATGCCTTTCTCCTTGTTATCACACCAAAGAGATACTCCACTTCCCTGCACTCACCTCTCTTGCTCTAATCACAGGGTACTCATCAGCAGCACATCACACCCACAGATAGCTTCCAGGTCAGTAAGACTCTCTATATCCTTATCTTCTTGTTTAATAGTATAACACACATACTTTTGGGATGTGATGTAGCTTAGATATTAGGATAAATACCACAAGCAGGAAGACTTTTGAATTGGGCTGGTTGAAATGACTGAAGGCATGTTCCAGCAGGCTGCCTCATGAATTTGCAGGAAAACACGAGGAGAAAGCTTTAGGAATTTCAAACACCCGAAATCGCGTTTTGTTGTAAATATAAAACTGTTGCTTCATCCACCCCTGTCATTGTGGTTTTGTGTCTTTCCAAGTTGTCCATGGCTGTACACTCCTTGCATAAACTCAATTCATATTGTATTTAGTTGTAAAGACAGAGAAATCACTGTAGGAATGTACCAGCATGTTACTTCAGGTATTTGTAGGAAAACGCGAGAGTGAGCTGTTAGGAATTTCAAATTGTCGAAATCGCGTTTTGTTGCAAATTTATAAATGTTGCTTCATCCACCCCTGTCATTGCCTTTTTGTGTCATTCTATGTTCTCCATGGCTGTAATCTCTTTCCATTGCTTTGTATGCAGCTTGTCAGAGTGATGGCAAGAACCAAGTCAACTGCAAGGAGTGCTGGAGAAATGTCAGTGTGAAAAGGAATAAATATATTCTTTCACATGCTTTACATTCAATGTTCATATAAGAGCAACACTTTTCTGTGCAGAATTTGGTGATTCTGACATCGCAGATGCGTCCGGAACGGCCCAAAATCCCAAAAACGGCACTGAAAATGCTGGAATCAGATATTCGGAGGCCCGAAAACGGCCAAAAAAGGTCCCCAAAGTGAGATTTACTGATAAACTCGATTTGGTACCTTCCCAAAACCCCAAAAACGGCATTGGAAATGCTGGAATCGGACATCCGGAGGCCCGAAAACGGCCAAAAGAGGCCCCAAAAGTGAGATTTGCTGATAAACGCGATTTGGCAAAACCCCAAAACAGCACTGGAAACGTTGGAATCGAACATCCGGAGGCCCGGAAACGGCCAAAAAAGGCCCCAAAAGTCCGGACACCGCCAAATCGTGTTTATCAGCAAATCTCACTTTTGGGGCCTTTTTTGGCCGTTTTCGGGCCTCCGGATGTCCAATTCCAACGTTTCCAGTGCCGTTTTTGGGGTTTTGGGCCATTCCGGACGCATCTGCGGTGTCAGAATCACCAAATTCTGCATAGAAAATAATTTTGTAAAGATTCAAATTGATTATAAAACCCCTTTTGCAAATGTATTTCTATAAACTTTCCTTAAAATTTTTTGAATTAAAAAAACCCAACTCACGTGGTATACTTACATATTTTTAGGTGAACCCCCCAAGAACGTAAGCAATATAAGAAGCCACCTGGTGATCTTGCCTGCTACCATACATGGCTTGTTTACCAGGTATAGAAGAGCTTGATGGTTTATGAGAAAATGAATTTGGTCACCACACAAAAGATAATGGCGAAACTTCTTAGCGGTGTAGACCATGGCTATAATCCTTCTCTTTAAGTTGTGGTATAATTTCTCTTAGCTTAATTGATTTGGTGGCTGGCAAAGCTGATGCGGAAATCCATCTTGTGTTGACCCGGTTGGGCCATCACACATCTAACAGCAAAAGCGGAGGTATCAATGTAGACATGAAAGATAATGTCTTAGTTGGGGGACCTGAGAATTGGAGCACTTGTTGCCAAGGCTTTCTTGAGGGTAGTAGTGTAAGCTTGTTGGAATTCCTCCGTCCACTAAAGAAAATCAAGTGTCTATAAAAATATTGAGCTATATCGGCAATACATAAAAATGAATCGTCAATAGTAGCCATGTCCCATGAAACATTGGACTCCCTTAAAGTTGGTGGGTAGAGGAAACTCAAGGATGAGATGCACTTTGCTATCATTTATGGAGATTCCTTGTCTGGAGACAATATGTACTAGGATCACTCTATGTACTAGGATCACTCTATGCCTAACCCAAAATTGACATTTGAGTGGGTTCAATGAGATGCGATACAACCTACATCTTTCAAAACCTTACGCAAACAATCAAGGTGTGCCTTCCATGAGGAGTTGACATAAAAGGTCATCCATAAAGACCTCAAGTAATTTCCAAAGTATTCATTATAGGTAGTGCACATTAGATGATGGAATGTGCCAGGGGCATTGGTCAGCCCGAAGGGCATGACATGGTATGCATAAGTGTCCCATTTAATGGCGAAGGCTATTTTGCACTGATCCTTGGGGACGATCAAAACCTAGTTGGAACAACCTGAGAATCTTTCAACAAGGAAGCTATAGGCTTCATTTCCTACTACTCATTCTAGCACATGTGAAGGGTAAGGGGTAATGATCCCTTATGGTTGCATTGTTGACCTTTTCGAGGTCTACACACACTCTTACCTTCGTTTCTTTTTGGGCCCTATCACAATGGGTGATACCCATTGCGTATGCTCTATCTCATAGATGAATCCAACATCAATCAGTCTATCAGTCTCTTCTTGGACCATCTTGGAATATTTTGGATTCATATGATATGACCTTTGTTTAACCGACCTTTCTCATTAACCATTGGGATGGTGTGCTTGACTACTTTAGGAGGTACACCTTTCATATCTGTGTACTTCTAGGAAAAGAAATTGTGTAATTTTGTAAGCAGAATGATGAGTTCGGTCTCTTCCTCTATAGAGAGATCTTCTCCAATGTATATTGGCCTTGGGTCTTCGCCGGGGCTTCCCAAGTTTTACCTTGGACCATCATATCAGGTCCCTCGTTGTCCATTGTGGGACCTTTGGGCCGAGTTGTATTGGACGAATCTTTCGGCCATCTGAAAGATCTTAAAATGTTTGGGGACTTGTTTGGTCTCTTCTTCCCTAGCGCTTTCTTCTTCTACTAGCCTTTTGGCTTCTTTTTTTGCTAGCGCTAACTTTTTATAGCATGCCTTGCGCCCGTAGAGTGGCAAAGCTTTTCTGGTTCAAGTTGAACCATCAAGGGACACACGCTCCCATAGGACTTGCAAGCTCGATAAATTCGCAGGGCCAGAATGTTATGTCTTCCCAGATGATTCACTAAGTTATGTTGGGGTTGCTGAGGCACATGACCACTTTAACAAAATATGGCAAAAGGAGTTCGCTAGTAGCTACCTTCTGGTCCACATGACAACCCCAAATCCAATGGAACCCGTTGATCCTTTATTTGAATGTAAATGTGGTCGGTATCCCAATTGTGGATCATTTTAGATTCTCTCATGAATGGTCGCCCAAGGATGCAGTTATAAGAAACACGGTGACGTCCAAAGTTCATCTCACCACCACAAAAATGTGGACAAAGGTGTGGTGGTATATGGTTCCAAGGATCTTTATTTTCAATTCCTTCAGTAGACTAATGGGTCTATAGCTGTGGCTCCGTCAGCAAGTTTGACTAGCAATGTGGTGTCATCCATGGTGGGTGCTCCCCATTTTTCCTAGCATTGTTTTGTAACAATGCTCACTATTACTCTCCAATCCAGGTTTTTTGTGACCTGGAAGTCATTGAAGGTTATCGGCAAAGTTGCATTCAGCTCGTCGCCTTCAAAGTATTGTCCAATCTTATTTACTCGGACTGTGGGAGTGGTAATGAGTTCTTGGGGTATAACAAGTTCATCTTCCTCGGACTCATTAGAGATATCTAGCTCCATGGATTCTTGCATCCCTAGGCATCCCTCCATCGAGTCCTTTAGATCTTTCCATAGGATCAGGCTACCTTGAAGCAAGGTGCCAATAGGGATTTGGATATGAGAAGAAAGGAAAGAAGAGAGACCAGCAATGCCTCTAGAAGCAGAAGCTGTTCTGTAATAAGGAAGATTGCTTTAAATTAATCTTAAGATCTTATGTGCGTATGGTGTTGAGATATCGAGCTCATCTAGTGAGGTGGTGGACACTGATGACCCGCCTGGGGGATAGGCCCCACACTTACACCACTGGCATGGTTGGTAAGATCATGGGTGATATGCGGCCGATGGGATGATAGGTTGTGTGACAGCCATTATGGCATAGTTATAGCGCTAGCTCATTTAGTTGGGTTCACACTATAGAGAACTCTAATATGTATTTGGTTGAGTACCTTTTCATTGTGTGTACTCTTATCCTTGTATATGGTGTGTTGTGTTGTGAGCAGAAGAAGATTTTCAGCCTCTCACCTTGTGTGTTCTCTTTTAGGATTTTGTGCGTGTGTGTGTGCTTGCAAGAGCTCAAGCTCTCTTCTCCCCTGCATTTTTCATGGTATCAGAGCTTGGTTCATGCTAAGGGTTGAGCTGCAAGCAAGAGAAGCATAGGAAGCGGTATGAGGGTAAGAGCTTCATCTACTCTTCCCTATTTGTGTTGGTGACTACACCCTTGTCGAGAGCTCTACGGGAGGCACTGGCAACAAAACGATCTCTGATTGAGGAGATTTCTTCGCGGGAGTAAAGCTATAGGGCAACTATAATGTCTTGTTGAATAAATATTTTTGGGCCAAAAACGCATTTCGAGCGCGTTAGGACCTCTATTTTTCAGAAAGCAGGCAATTTTGAGCACTGCGTAAGTCATCGATTCTATGCAGAACTCTGTTTTAAGAACTGCAGGAAGACAGATTGGTTGTGCAGACATTGTGTGTGCTACAAGGAGGTTAATAGCTGCCACACTGGGTGTATGTATGCACATTGAGGTCACTGGTTGTGACATTTGAGTGTAGTACAATACTGCTACAAAAAATACAGCAGTTTGTGCAGGACAAACCAGAGTGCTGTTTCTAGTAAACTTGCGTGTCTGGCAAGATGTCAAATGATGGCATAAACCAGATTGTTGCTGAGAAGCTTGATAAGAACAACTTCCATGCTTGGAGGTTGATAAATTTCCTGATGGGAAAGGGTTACTACATAGAAGGTGAGCACATGAAGAGGCACCGGAGATACCAGAGATCAATCCGACTGCTCTGCAGATGTGAAAGAGTTCAAGGATTGGAACCAAGGAGCCAGAAAAGTTATGTATTGGCTCTCTATCACAGTATACAGGACACCATGATTGGGCACATACAGGATGCCAAGTCCCCCAAGGAGGCGTGGGACACCTTGGTAAAACTCTATGAAACGAATACCAAGGCACGAAAGATACAGTTGAAGAATGAACTTCATACTGTGAAGAAAAAGAGTATGTATGTGAATGATTATGCATTGAAGATCAAGGGTATTGGGGAATCCCTTGCATCTATTGGTGTTTCGGTAGATGATGATGATGATAAGGTGGAAGTCTGTCTACGTGGTCTCGGGCCACAATACAAGGCGTTCAAGACGTCTATTTAGACTCGAGAAAACATTCCCAATTTCACAGATTTGGTATCTATGTTGATTATAGAAGAGAAGAGCTTGGGTGAAGACCAACAGTCTTCACAAAACAAAAACAGTTCAGAGCAACAGGCCTTCTACACAAGTTTAGGAAAAGGACGAGGTAGAGGAGGCCGTGGACGTGGCCAAGGAGGTGGCCGAGCAAGTAATCAGAATTATGGCCTAGCAGCAGCAACAACAACAGTCCCAGAATTTACAACAACAACACGCAGGTGGAAGAGGCCAATTCAAAGGTAGAAGGACTCAAAGAGGTCGTGGAAATCGGCAAAGTATAATGATACACGTGGATGCTTTTATTGTGGTAAGCCTGGACATGTGCAGGCAGATTGTCATAAGAAGCAGGTTGACATGCAAGCCCGAGACGCGTGGATGTCCCAATTTTAGAGAGAGTGAACGAAAGTGAGTACCCTCATCTTGCAACCGTCCCATAGCAAGTTTGAAACCTATAATTTGATCAGAGGTAAACATGTTTTGACTACATTCTCTTAGCTGAGCTATTTCATTAGCCTTAAATTGTGAAAATAAAAATGGTTTTTCTAAGAAACCAATGCAACACCAAACCTCGACATCAAAATTTGTAAAGCTTAAATCCTCCCTGAAATCAATTGATACATCTCTTATAATGACCATAACACAAGTATTGACACTAAGATAGATAAGTCACAAAAAAGCTAATAAGCATGATTCAAAAAAGTATTACATGTGTAAGGAGTTTGGACATATTGCATCAAATTGTCCACGGAAGTCAAAGTTTATTTCACTAGGACTGAATATGATTGATGATGAAGAAGAAAAAGACTACCACGCTGACTATTCCGACTCTTGTAACATATTTATTTCATTTGATTATTTAACACTTTTTTGTTAAATTTTAAGGAGAGTTTTTATGCATCAAAAGTAGAACCTCTTGAAGAAACTGGCCCTTCCATCTTGAACTATACTTAGTTTTGTATGTAAAACATGTGTAAACAAGGGATTTTAAATTTCCCTTGTATTGATCCCACGTGCTACGCTTACATATTTATGAGTACACCACCCTCCCCCCCCCCGAGACTTAGCTCTAGATCTATGTGGGATAATTTGTGGTGGTACGGGACACTAGAATTTATTACACATAGAAGTCCTTATATAATATCTTTTGTTATAATTAGAAAAAGATATTTGAAATTATATAGTATACGATACTTGATCTCTTTTTCGCGCAATAAGAAAACACGCATTTGAGGTCATTTTCTTCTCCAAACAGGATGGATGTTACATAATGTCTACCCTTTAGTCATACGGGGACGTTTGGACACTAGTGTGCCATCCTAGTGAATTGGTATCGTGGGTGACTCCACATTAAATACTGGTTACCTAGTGGTATTGGCATAGCTTGAGACCATACTTGACAAGTGTATGTTGTTGAGGTGTAGCAAATAGGGCCATGCTTGACAACTGTATTGTACTCAAAGTGAAACAAATGCACTATGCTAGACAACTACAAACAGTTGAAGTGAAACAAGTGGTTTATGCAACTAATGTGTCATGCTCATTGGAGTGTAACAAGTGGTAACTCACACCATGCTAGATGATGTGTATAATGATACTCTCATCATAGTAAAACAAGTGGTGAATATATGTTGTCAATGTTTCATATTGGGATTCATTGTAGAGAAGGACAATTAATTGGGATATGTTTATAGAAATAGGTGATGAACAGTGCATGTGTCGCACATAAGGGATCTTGTCTATATTATATTATTTTGTATTATTATTTGTGATTTGATGATGACTATGAGGGTCACCAATTTAGGTGTCACACAAGTTTTGTTGTTATAGCATTTTTTTCTACACAATTGAGGAAAGTTGCTTCCTCAAATGCGAGGACTGTACAAGCATATATTATATCATATTTTTGATCCATAATTATCGTAGAAAACTCTGTTTGATTTAATGTGTGCAAAAATCAGCTTAATGGAATGTGCGAATGTGCACAATGTTATGTGTGAATGAGCACAAGGTTATTTTTGTTGGCCACGTGCCAAATGTTTGTACAAATTATTTATACACGCTTGTGTATAGCGTTGCTGTATTCCTAGCACATATGCTAGAAGAGTTTTGATTATTTACACTTAGTGTATGAACAAGCTCTAGTGCTTGAGCTTTTTTTGTAAAAAGTGTAAAATCAAAGACCAATTGTGTATACATAACTATTAATAGCTCCTTGGTCTATTTATTGAATACAATTCTCAAAATACTCATGTTGTGGAAGTGGCGCTACACACATGAGGGGGAAAATCGCACCCAATCTTGGAGTTGTGCTTGTAAGCTAAGTATTATTTATTATTCTCTCAAATATTGAAATATGTTGAATGTGGTATTTGATAAGTTATTTGATTTGATTTAATCCATTCTTACTAGTTTCTTTTAACTCTATTTTCCTAGAAGTTTAGATTAATGACAATAAAAGTAATATTAGTAATATATATATGTACTGAGATATTTAATAGGAGTTATCAACAATAATGATACCAAATATTAAGGGCGGATAGGAGCTATAGTAGGCAATAATTATACCAAAATTCCATTTCAGTGACCTCCACTTTTAAGCCATACACATTGCCTACTATACCAACTTACCTTTAGCAAACAAATTGGCGCAGTTATCCATTACATGTAATAAATGCACATGGTAAATATGGCCATGACCTCATGGGAGCATTATGTAAAGATGGCCACAACCTCTCTTTCACAACCACCTTGCTGAACTTTTTCTAGGTCAGTAACCTCTAATAGCATTGTTTCTATAGTGCTCTTATTTTCCACCATCTTATTGCTTGCTCAGTAGCCTCCAATAATATCAAGACTCTATTTGCTTAGTAGCGTCACTGTGCTCATCTGGGCTTTCCTCAAATGTATGATGGCCTCTGAAGAGTAGGCCACAATAGATTGGATAGTCGATGGTGTTAAGATGAGCCACTCTATCCCATTGAGAGGTGGGAGTGTTATTGTAAGTTCACATTTCCTACAAACTCTTCTTCCTCCTGGACATTAGTTTGGGAGCCTCAAAGCAGTTATAGAAGGACTCCTACCAATGGAGGTGAAAGTATCCTGAGATTGGAATATAGAAGGCAATGAGCATTATCTTCTTGATTCCACATTGTCAAAGAGGTATGTTCTTCTTCAAAGAGGTATGTTCTTCTTCATGATGCATTAATGGCAGTTGATAGTAATGATAGTTTGGATACTCTGGAAGAGATATGGCCTTCAATAGGGGGTGCTAGTGCTAGCCAATCTTCAAGTGTTCAGCATGAAGAGCAAGACGAGCATGACGACCAAAAAGCTGTGGCCAGCTGGGAGAGGAAGGGTAACTGTGTGAAGTCTCAAAGTTATGTTCAGTCCATGGCAGATTTGCTTTATGATCCTGAAGAAGAATATCTTGCAAATGTTGGTAGTGAGGTAAGGGATAGCGTGCTAGGTGGTAGCTGTGAAGGTGATGCAGAGAGTTTCAGAGAACAAGAACGAGTTGTGTATGCGCCAGCACATGGAAAGTTTGACTCTTAAGAGTTTTTTAGCAATAGAAGGCATGTGGAGGTGAAAAGTGCCCCTGTACAGCACCTTGATGAAGATGATGATGACCACGATATGATTCTACAGTATTACAACGATGTGTGGGGCCCGCTGCTCAAGAGGAGATGAGAACACTGGATGCTAATGAAGATCAGTATGAGATCATTGATCTGAGACACAGGAAAAACAGGCATGGGTTTGAGGAGGAACCTGAGCGCCAGGAAGAGAACAGTTCTCTATCGTGTTTTCCATGGAAGGAAGCGACGGATGGAGATGTCCAGCCAGATTCTCAGGGAGATTAAGCTGTGAAAGTTTGGTCAGGGCAGCTTGCCAGAAAAGATGATGGTTTGCCTATTTGGGATCCTGAACCGGATGATGCTGAGGCGGACTATGCCTTTGTTGGGAAAGATAATGAGATAGAGGGAGTAGAGGTTCTGCCAGGTCAGTCATTGAAGCTAACGAAAGACCTCAAAAAAAGCTCCAGCAGGAAGGATAAGAAGAAGAAAAGAAGTCTTAGAGAGGAGAAAGACTCAGAAGCGAAGCCAACAAACAAGGAGAAGACACAAAAGGTGAACTCTAGCAGCACTGATAGTAGGAAGAGAAGTGAGCGCGAAGAGGACCCATATTCGGAGGAGGAGAGGCCCGCAAAGCGGCAAGCCGAAATGTCTGTTTCCAGCTCGTTCTCGCCTCCAGGAAACTAGGGAAAGTCATTGGCAAACAGGGCTCCTGCATCTAGCCTGAGAAAGGAGTCTGGTGCCCACAAGACATCATCAATTTTGTTCATGAACTTGTAGTATCCATTTCATCAGAGGAGGAATCTCTTGAATCACAAAAGTGCTGAAGAACGACGAGCTGCCCGCCCTTCTTATTGAGCCAGAAATCGAAGGTGAGGAGACTGCTGCAGCCAAGGCCCCCTTGCTCAGATGCATGATGACAAGGGTGAAGTTGTGGAGGAGCAGAATAGAATGGCTGTGAAAGCCTAGAGAAGCCCTTACATGCCAATACCTCTTCATTCTTGATGACAACCTGCTATTTTTTGCCTACATCGACATATTTGATATCTTTATGATTGTGTCTAGATGCTGGATACATGGTCTTCTCCATTCTCTTAGAGTGTGGACATTCTAATTCATACATCATTTTCTGTTTTCATTTTATATGATCGCGTGTGGATGATATTGTATTTGATGGGTTCCCAACACTGGCACGTTGCCATAAATTGGTTGCACTGTACTTACACTATGATATATACTATGTGCACGCCGCTGGCATGGCCCTATGCTTGTGGGTTCGAGTCATCAGATTGGGAATCCGACCCATCGGGTGTACCAAGTGTTAGCATGTGTGTGCATGCACTGCATGTGCATAAAGGGATTGAGTAAACAGCTAAAATAAGTGTTGTGTTGGTGCAGATCTCACTACTTTGACTCTGGAGCAACTAGTGGAATTAGCACTCAGGGCGGAGAGGGTATTGGTGCCATCGATCAAACGAAAAATCAAGATTAAGAGCAAAAGCAAGTCCAAAAAGTACTCTATTGATTCTCTGGATGAAAAAGAAGAGGATGCATTAGGAATTTTTTGGACCCAAAGAGGGCCTCTTAGATTAACTTTTGATTAGGAATAGACCAATAGGAGGAGGGCTGGGTGCACATTTTTTACTTCTTTGACCCTAGGGGGTCTAGGCTTTGGTTTGCTAATGGGGCCTAATTACTACTCTTGTCCCCTACCTCCTTGGCCCAAACTTAGAGGTCCCCCACCTAGAATTGCGTGTGTGTTTTCCCTCTCAAACTCCCCCCCAACATACTCTACGTTTGGACAGCTAATTTTGAACCTCTTTCTTCCTCTTCTAAGCTCTCCATTACTGCAGAAACTCCATACCTCTCAAGCTCTCCCTCCTTGTCCAAGCTCCCTCAGTCTCAAGCTCCCTCTCCCTCTTTCTTCCTTTTCTAAGCTCTCCATTGTTGCAGAAACTCCATCCCTCTCAAGCTCTCCCTTTTTCTCAAGCTCCCTCCCTCTCAAGCTCCCTCTTCCTCTCTCTCAAGCTTCCTCCCTCTCAAGCTTCCTCCCTCTCCATTGCTGTAGAAACTCTATCCCTCTTTATTTTACTCTAGGTTCAGGAAGCCTATTCTCAAACTCTTACCCTCTTTTAAGATTTCCATTGCTACACTGAAAACCCTGAACTTTCTCTCCTCTCCACTCCTCTGTTATAAAACAAGCTTTTCTTTTCCCTTCTTCTCTTTTCTTACCACCATGGCCTCTTCTAGTAATGTGAGAAGACCTAGGGAGAAGGTGGAAGAGCTTGTGCTGCATAACACAAGAGATGAGAATGGAGTTTGGGCTCCAACAAGATTCAAGGTTGGGACTTAGGTCTACATGCAGCCAAGCTCTAAGGGACCACATCGAGGGCGTCAAGCAGGGATTTAATATTCACGTGATCACAAGATTTTTTGTGATAATAACACATGTGAACAAGTTATTCACATGTTCTCATGTTACCGTTCACAAAATAATAGGTCACTTGCC
Source organism: Cibotium barometz (assembly GCF_041138505.1). Lineage (NCBI taxonomy): Eukaryota > Viridiplantae > Streptophyta > Polypodiopsida > Cyatheales > Cibotiaceae > Cibotium > Cibotium barometz. Next base: position 37,850,067 of record NC_141075.1, on the reverse strand, counting down.
ATTTGGGAATCCCTTACAAGCTTGGCTACACATGGGAATAAGCTATTCACATGCTCTCATGTTACCATCTTCACATAATAGCAGGTCAGTGGCCACCTAAGAAGATTTTTTATGCCCGACAAAGATAATTTTTTTAGGCCCTTGTGAAAGCTTTGTAAATATAACATGTGATCACAAGATTTTTTGTGTTATTAACATGTTCACATGTTCTCGTTTACGTCAGTGAAATCCCTAGCGTCAAGTGGGGAATATGCTACATCATTGGAAGGGGCGGCTACAAGGCTTCAAGCATACTAAGAAGGAAGGACTAGTTGCCATAGTGCAACAGGTGTATATCCTTGGAGACCTGTACATTCAAGGCCAACGACCAAGGTTTCCTTCAAATTGTCAGTGTAACATAAACACAGCTTTAACAACATGCTAATATTGGATTTTTTGTTTCAAATCTTCTTACGATCCTCCATTTTCTTGTCTCTCTGCAGATACTTTTTCCTCTAATTATGTTGAGGAACAACCACTCCAAAGCCTCATTGGAGTTTTCTATGCTATGCATGCATCCATTGGAGAGGCAATGTTTGTATCTCAAAGTCCAAGTGATCTTGTACAGAATAATATCTTTTTCTTTTCTCACTTATATTTTGTAGATAAAAAACCAAGTTTATTTGGCAAGCTAGAAGAGATCCCCAACCCCCCTCTTAACAATCCCAAATGGCCCAAACCAGATGCGTGGACCATCTTATGCTTAAAGTTTAAGATGGTAAGTGATATCAAGACATCACTCAAGTTTTCAAAGGCATCTACGTCATTAGGGCTAAATTGGTTTTGTCCTTTACATGTTTTTGTGCACATGTTCAATTCCATGCCAATGCACCAAACAAAAACAATGTATATTTAAGGAGGTACGATCTGACCAAATTCAAGGATTACTAGGAGAGGGTTGGGAGGTTAATGAGGGGTCACATCAAGGTGATGTGTACAAGTGCAATGTAGTAGATTCTACAGTGTCTTGCAGGTTCTTGAAGGCACGCTCTATTTTGTACATGCGTTTGCACTACCAAAGATGGATACAAAAGCACGGGACATGGATCCCACTTCAAGCCTCAGAAGAAGAAATTATGCTTATTGAGGTAGCTGTGATGATGCAAAATAGATAGATTGAGCGAGTGGCAGCAAGCAAGCATTGGAGCCTAACAGACTTGCGTCAACACTTTAGCATCATGTGGGCTTTGACAATGTGGAAGAGTCAAGTTTCAAGTTGATGAGAATAAAGGTATATCTGATTCCACTACATGTCTAGAATTAACCCTTACACTTTCTGGTTACTGTGCCACTTTTTATATTTTTATAGATTGGGAAGCGTAAGGAGGGGACAACCATGGGAATTATGTATAGGAAAATATTTTGATTTTTCCTTTGATTGCAGAGAGTGGTTGAAATTGATGCATTTGCAGGGAGAGGCGACGGCGGCGGCGGCACAGCAGAGACCAAGCCAAGGTCCATGGACATGATGCTGCGTTGGCGCACATCTTGGTCGGCTTCTTGGGATGGCATCGCCATTATCCACAGGGACTACACCCCTCAATCTACCTTCACTCTCTTCTTTTTGAAAGCCCTCTCTAAGGTGCTCTGTGTAGCCTCTATGGCACAAAGCACCAAATGTATAGTTCTAATTAAAAAATCTCTTGCCTTCGATGTTTTTGGTTCTGGATTTAGGGGTAAGCTTCTTGCTCGTATAGGTATAGCCAAAAGCATAGGCATAGAGGATCCTCAAGAAATAGCCCAATCACTCCTTGAGCACACTCTGCCCACCAATAACAAGAGAAGGAAGCTCAATATTGTAAGAAAGCTTTTGTAAAGATGATGTATCACTTCTTATTATGAATACAATATAGTTCTGATTAAAAAATCTCTTGCCTTCGATGTTTTTAGTTCTGGATTTAGGGGTAAGCTTCTTGCTCATATAGGTATATCCAAAAGCATAGGCATGGAGGATTCTCAAGAAATAGCCCAATCATTCCTTGAGCACACTCTGCCCACCAATAACAAGAGAAGGAAGCTCAATAAAGCTTTTGTAAAGATGATGTATCACTTCTTATTATGAATACGATACAGTTTTTGCAAACTTATTTTCATTAAGTATATCATTGTTTTTTCTAGTTTGTACCATCAATGTTTTTGTGAATGCATCAGAAATGACCCCGGGAGCCTAGGGGAGAGTGCCAGAACAGTGCGAATTTTGAGCCTACACCGCTGCTGTGTAGAGCCCAAATTCGCACTGTTTTGGCACAACTTCCTGAGCCCTTCAGGAGCAATTCTAATGCATTGGATGACAAATAATGTATTTTTACACATGATTAAAGGTATATTTATCTTGTAAATTACTGTTTTTTCATAATCAATGTACTCAACTTCATTATAAATGCATCAGAAATGTACTCAACTTCATTAGTGGCTGGGAGAGCAGTGCCAGAACAGTGCGAATTCAGAGCCTGCACCGCTGCTGTGTAGAGCCCAAATTCGCACTGTCCTGGCATAGCTTCCCCAGTCCTCTAGGAGAAATTCTGATGCATTGGATGACAAATAATGTATTTTTACACATGATTAAAGGTATTTTTATTTGTAAATTACTGTTTTTTATAACTAATGTACTCAACTTCATTATAAATGCATCAGAAATGATCCTAAGTGGCTGGGGGGGCAATGCCAGAACAGTGCGAATTTTGAGTCTGCAGCGCTGCCTGCAGAGCCTAAATTCGCACTGTTCTGGCATAGCTTCCCGAGTCCTCCAGGATCAATTCTGATACATTGGATGACAAATAATGTAATTTTGATTAAAGCTGTTTTTATCTTATAAACTATTGTTTCTCACAATTAGTGTACTCAACTTCATTATAAATGCATCAAAAATTATTCTGAGTGGCTGAGGGAGCAGTGCCAGAACAGTGCAAATTTTGAGCATGCATCGCTGCTGTAGAGCCCAAATTCGCACTGTTCTGGCATAGCTTCCCCAGCCCTCCAGGAGCAATTCTGATGCATTAGATGATAAATAATGTATTTTTACACATGATTAAAGGTATTTTTATCTTATAAATTACTGTTTTTCATAATTAATGTACTCAACTTCATTATAAATGCATCATAAATGATCCTGAGTGGTTGGGGGAGCAGTGCCAGAACAGTGCGAATTTTTAGCCTGCAGAGCCTAAATTCGCATTGTTCTAGCATAGCTTCCCTAGTCCTCCAGGAGCAATTCTGATGCATTAGATGACAAATAATGTAATTTTATATATGATTAAAGCTGTTTTTATCTTATAAACTATTGTTTCTCATAATTAGTATAATCAACTTCATTATAAATGCATCAGAAATGATCCTGAGTGGCTAGGAGAGCAGTGCTAGAACGATGCGAATTTTGAGCCTGCATCGTCACTACAGAGCCTAAATTCGCACTGTTTTGGCATAGCTTCCCCAGTCCTCTAGGAGCAATTTTGATACATTGGATGATAAACACTGTATTTTCACACATGATTAAAGGTGTTTTTATCGTGCAAACTACTGTTTCTCACAATTAGGATGCTCAACTTCATTATAAATGCATCAGAAATGATCCTGAGTGGCTAGGGGAGAAGTGCCAGAACAGTGTGAATTTTGAGCCTACATTGTCATTGTTGCAGAGGTCAAATTTGCACTGTTCTGGCACAGCTTCCTCAGTCCTCCAGGAGCATTTCTGATGCCTTGGGTGACAAACTGGCACATGATAGACACTCCATGTTAAACAAACATGGCACATGATAGACACTCCATGTTAAACAAACATGATGACACCGAGACATTGTAAGAGAAACTTAAAATTTTAATTATCAGAAGGTTACAAATGAAAGCCAGATAGGCTTATTACAAAGGGGGGTTTGAAACAAAAGAGTTGCTTCAAAAAGAAGGTTAAAACATCTAAGATCTCTAGATCGTGTCTCGCTCACCTCGAATGCGCCGAGCTAGTTACATGTCCTTAGCAGATATGGTAATCCTCTTTGCATGTATTGCAAGGAATGTGGGCTCTACAACCTGTACAACTTTTTTTTTTGTTAAGTGTCACAGTCATGTACTCTAGCCTATGGCTATCATTCTCAACCACAACACTTGGAGATGCCAAGATAGGTCTTTTACGTCACACAGATTTTTTCTCTTGATCCACTTTGGGGAAATCCAGATTAGCCCTCTACCATTTCACTATGGGTCAAGTCAATTAGTCTTTTTCTTCTTGATGCCCTGCCATTCCTTGAAAGGAAGTGCTCCTTGATTTCTTATAGTCCTGGTCTAGTCCTAGTATAACCACCCACCAGGTATGCATAACTGTGTGCACTCTACAACATAGCCATTAAAAGGTCAACAACAGTAGCCTCATACAAAGATAATTGCTTCTTATAACCAATAGCTTCTCTCATGCTAGAGTGCTTGTTTTTAGAAAGGTTTGAGGTTGGCAAGAAAGGGCCACCCCGGTAATTGCGCACATGCATTTTACGGACAGCAAATCTTTTATCGTAGTGAAATCTTGTGTTCTGTATGCAAGCGACTACGAGAGCTAGTAATTGTATCTGGCAAGCTAACTAGGGAGCATACTACATAGAGAGAGAGAGAGAGAGAGAGAGGGAGAGAGAGAGAGAGAGAGAGAGAGAGAGAGAGAGAGACTGTGTTTGTGTGTGTGTGTGTGTGGGAGAGAGAGAAAGCATCTCAATTGCAGGCTTGCAAGTTGTAACCGTCGGAACTCAATCCCTTGGAATTCAATTTCAGAAGTTCCACCCTTGAACAAGGGAGTGAAATGCTATAACTGTCAAGGATTTGGACATTGCAGTATGGATTGCCCAACACCTTTTGGAACAAGGTTTTCAGGGCGAGAAAATCAGGGATCAAGATTCGAGACTCCAGCTCCTTCCTTCCAGAGTAATCAGGTTTCTTTCTGCTAGAATTAGAGAAATTCCAAACGTAGACCGTCTAACCAACCCGCAGTTTTAATCCAAAGTAATGCAAGACCTCCGCCTCAGAATAGGGGAAGTCAAGGAGAGATGTTCCCAAATCGACCGTCCACTACTACCAAGGCAATAACGCTGTAAGTGATTGAAGAAGAAGAAGAGGATGAAAGAGATCATACTCCACCTACGAGATGAGGACATCTCGCGTTTTTTAAGTGGGGTAGAATGTAAGATTCCTCCCTCCAACTTTTGAGGTGTATAGGTGTAAGAACCTCCCCTTCTGATCTTGTAATTATTCCCCTCTTTGAAATAAAAGAAAGATTATGTTTTACCCTCTTTTGGCCTAGAGAGAGAAAATGTCTAGAGAGAGTTAATCCAAAATTGAGATATTTTTGGATATAAAAATCCTCCTAGTATCTAAAATGGTTTCCCTTGAAGAAATTCAAAAAGAACTTTCCAATGTGCATTTGGAATTAATTGAAAAGAAGTATAAAGGACCTTAGCCTAAGGGTCTGGATTTTTAGATATTTTTGGATTATGATCTAATTAAGGTTCCTATGGGCCAATAGGATCAATCCAAGTGTGGGGAGGAGATAAATCCAATTTATAAAAGAAAAACCCCCAAAAATGAGTAAATGCTCACATAAGATAAAGAGTTGACTAAGCACAAGGTTTATTAGTAAAAAACTATGAGTATTACTAAAAAAATGAGATCTTTTAGGTATAATGATTCAATTTTGACACCTTGGTAAGGAGAAGGGAGCTCTTCAAGGAGGCACCTATTTCACTTGTGTGGTGGAGTTTTAAACTTAAAAATATTGTGATATTTTTCTCTCTCCTCTCTCCTAGATCAAACCAAATCAAAAGGGAGACAAAGTAGGTCCAAATCTTGTCCAAATTCAGCCAAACTGAACTCGAAAAATTCTAGAAACTAGTTGGACTTGGTTAGAGGCCTCCCTCACCTATAAATAGATCCTTAGCCCTTTGTAAAAGAATATGAGAACTATACTATGCCAGTATAATACTAAAATAAGGATATTTTCTATTATCCTCTAAAAATCCTCTACAAATTGAAGAGATTGGAGCTTCTCTCTCTCTTCAATCTTCCTTGTGACTCCACCAACATACCAAACCAATTGATTGGTTGGGGGCCTCTATTGTGATCAAAGAATCAAGCAATTTAGGAGGTAAAGTGTGGATTATTATCTTCTTTTTCTTAAATCTCCAAATGTTTCTCTTCTCAACCCCTCTCAAGCTTGAGAAGTATTAATTTGAATGGCTTTTGAATACTTTGAAGTTCTTTAATGTATTGTAATGAAGAAATACATAAATTTCCATTTATGCTTAATTTATAATGGTTTTTAAGCATTTCTCTCTCTCCCCCAAAGAATGGTCATTCCTATGACCTATTCTCAATTCAAATAAAGCTTCTCATGAAGCATTTCTCTAATCTAAAAGTAATTTCTATGCTTGTCTAATTGGAGGCCAACATAATGGCTTTAAATACTTTTATGCTATTTAATTTATGGTAAAATGAAGAATCAATCCATAATTGGATAATGATCCAATTAGTGGTTATTCTAGTCACATGAATAATACTAAACTTTATTCTTTCAAATTTATTGAGAATTATCAATAATAGAGGAGTGGAGCTATGGTAAAATTTCTCAAAAATAAATACATAAATCATTTTCATTTATATTATAAAAAGAGGACTTCCTACCATATTCTAGGATTAATCATCCTAGATTAATTGAATGATTCTCATTATAATCATGGAAAATTTAATTTTTATGTTTATGCATAAATAGTAATTAACAAAAGAGGAATTTCTAGTAATTCATTTTTAATGTTAAAAGAGGAATTCCTATGACATTTGAAAATTCCATCATTGAGATGGGAAAAGAGAAATTCCTAGCATATTGGAATTAATGAGTATTTTAATTAAATTCAAAGATAAAATTTAGATAAATTTATTTTATCTATAAGAAATATTTAAATGTTAAAAGAGGAATTCCTTTGACATTTGAAAATTCCATCATTGAGATGGGAAAAGAGAAATTCCTAGCATATTGGAATTAATGAGGATTTTAATTAAATTCAAAGATAAAATTTAGATAAATTTATTTTATCTATGAGAAATATTTAAATGTTAAAAGGAGGAATTCCTATCACATTTGGAATTCCATCATTTAGATGGGAAAAGAGAAATTCCTAGCATATTGAAATAATTGATATTTTATTTTAGATGAATTTATTTTATGAGAAATAATTGATGGAAAAAGAGGAATTTCCATGAGATTGGAATGCAAATAATCAAATGCAAAAAGAGGAATTTCCATGGTATTTGAGATCCAAGAAATTAAATGGAAAAAAGAGAAAAATTTACTATAATTCACCAAAAGTACAAATATGGGTGGAATTGATTTCTACAAATCCCATGAATTCTTTTATTCAAAAGAGGAATATTGAATATAATTCAATTGAAGAATTGAGAAGGAATATGGAAATAGTTGTCAAGAAAAAGAACCTTTGATTAGGCCAAACAATTGATATAAATTTAGAAAAAGTTCCATTATCGGTATCGAACTAGAAAAAGCTATTAAATGGGAATAGCATGTGAATGGATGTGATAAGATGTGCATGGGATGTGATAGGATGTGAATGGATGTGATAAGATGTGTGGGATGCGATAGGATGTGAATGAATGTGATAAGATGAAAATAGGATGTGATAGGATGTGAATGAATGTGATAAGATGAAAATAGGATGTGATAAGATGCGATGTAATGAAATGGTTGTGGATGTGAATAATGAGATGAGAGGATACGTGAAAGGGTGAGATGGAAAGTACATGGATGTGGAAGTGGATGTGTATGTGGAAGAAGGGATGTGGATGTGCATGTGGAAGAATTATGTGGATGTGTATATGGAAGAATGGATGTGAATGTATGGATGTGTATGTGTATGTGGATGTATGGATGTGGATGTGTAAGTGGAAGAATGGATGTGGATGTATGGATGTGGATGTGTATGTGGATGTATGGATGTGGACGTGTATGTGGAAGAATGAATGTGGATGTGTATGTGGAAGAATGGATGTGGATGTGTATGTGAAAGAATGGATGTGGATGTGTATGTGGATGTATGGATGTGGATGTGTATGTGGAAGAATGGATGTGGATGTATGGATGTGGATGTGCATGTGAGAGAATGTGATATCGATGATGTGAGTAAATGGATGAGATGTAATATGTGATGAGAACCAGAATGTAAATGGATGAGATGTAATGTCATGTGAATTGGGATGTGAATGAATGATATGTGATGTGAATGGATGAGATGTGATGTTATGTGAATCGGGATGTGAATGAATGAGATGTGATGTGAAATGGATGTGATGAGATGTGATTTAAATTGGGATAGATGTGAATGGATGATATGTAATGTGAATGAATGTGATGTGATGGGATGTGAATCGGGATAGATGTGTATGAATGAATAAGATGTGAATAAATGTGATGTGTACGAATGAATATGGGTAGATGCGAGTGGATAAGATGTAAATGAATGTGATGTGATGAGATGTGAATATGGGTAGATGCGAGTGGATGAGATGATCTGATGAGGAAAGATGCGATGAGATGGAAAATGATGTGATTGGATGAGAATGGGAATACATATAAAATGGATATGGATTAAGTAATGTGGATTGATGTGGAACAATGTGGAAAGACGAGAGTTCATTATAGAAACTGTATTTATGACTTGTTTTTAAATGACTGTTTTATAGAAACTGTATTTATGACCTATTTTTAAATGACTGTTTTATGTCAAGAATGCTGAAGAAGCATCTTGACCATCTTGTGAATGAGGTCGTGGAGACCTAATATGATAAAGTTGCAACAGCTGCTGACGGAGAGTCAACAAAGGACGTCTCGCGTAGCAAGGTCGGCCGAGGTCTTGACCATCAATTTAAATGGTGAGCTTCTGGTACGGTGGATGAGGGACCAAGGAAGCGGCCTATGAGTGAAGCGCTAGGTCACTTGCGAAGGATCCTAGAGGGTGCTGACCATATGGTCCTCGAGCTGTGGGTCATCGAAGATACCCACACATGCGTCGGGGAAGATATTGGAACAAGGAGTAAGAGTTGTTTTCTGAAACCGGGCATGGATCTGGTTGATTTACCTTGCTGGTCCTACACGGATGAGTCCATGGCTCTTTTATATGTGGAGCTGTTGGTTGATCTTCAACGGAGATTCCATCTTGATTTTTATAAGTGAATATATTGTCGGGTACTATGAGCTAGGAACTATCAAAAAGGCCCCTGAGGGACAGGTGGTGAGCGTTCTGGTTGCCAATGATGCCACAGGTACACCGATGAAGGAATGATTAGAAATTAGGATTCAATCGGATATTTTGGAGGATTATGATCAGTGACACCATGGTTTCATTAAAGGATTGTTTTAAAGATAACTGAATCTATGAAAAAAAGGTGATTTCATATTGGGTGTGTAAGTGGTGTGACTGGCGTTAAATTTGCATGAATATCCGGCTAGGTGGCCTGGGAACTCTTTTCCCTGGTACCCAGGACAAAACCTAACCAAATTCTTAATTGGATCCCATCACTACAATGGTTGGGTGGTTGGCTATCCCATAGGACTGGATGGGTTAGGCTGGACTGATGGATCCGTAAAATGAGACTCAATTTTGTTATAGTACGATAGATGAAGTAAATCTCGGATAGTAATTGTTCTATGGAAAAGAATCAACAGTTATGCCTCTCGATGGGGAAAAAAGCATTGATCTCTATGATCCAAGTGCAAGTTTCTTCCTTGATCTGACCAAGCGACTTACAGGTTTGGTTGGATCAGTTCGGTCAGTAAAATGACCTTGATTGCGTTAGAGCCAAAAATATCCTAGAGGAATCACACGTGCTTTTCGAGCGAGGGAAGTTTTTCCGGGTTCAGTTTTTGAAGAACTGAGGGATTAGTCTCTTGTCCAGATATCCGTGGGGGCGAGGCCCCGAGTGAGGGACCCTGCACCGCACAAGGAGTGCTACTTCCGCTGCTAGCACCCCCGAATCCAGGGGGCAGGGATCTTTCAGTTGGTATCAGAGCGAATTGACTAAAGTGGATCAATTGAAAAGCCAAAAATGAAAAAAAAATTGTGAAGTAACAGTCAGATGGAAGTACCGCAATTGTATGGAATCCTTGACTTGCTTGAGGCCTAGACATGATGGTATTTACCTTATAATTCTAAGGACCATGACTACCCGTATATACTGAGGGTATAACTGCTGCTCTTTACTGTAATATATACAAGTAAATCTAAGACCTTGAAATTATAAGCAAAAATGCTATCCAGATGATGAATTCGAATGTGGTTGATATGATTTTAAAACTCTGGTTGAGAACTGATGAGTTGATTTGGATTCTGATTGAAAAATGATTATTCCTGAATTTTGGTTAAAAAGCGATAAGTTGAGCAAAGCCTCGATGAGGATGAATGGGACAAGTCCCTGTGATGATGTTCGTAATAACTGGAATGATGATAATGACTTCAACAAATCACTATGAGATTAGTGGATTGTGGTGTTGTCAGATTGCTACTGTTAACACTTGACCTGGTGGATCAAGTTAATGGATTGTGGTGTTGTCAGATTGCTACTGTTAACACTTGACCTGGTGGATCAAGTTAATGGATGACAAATTGAGAACCTGCTTAACTGAAACTTCCATGGAGGAATGTTCAGATGGAATTTTCTGCTTGATGGACCATTATTGTGTTAAGAATATGAATGATATGTTCTGAATGAATTGTTATTTGATAATGAGTTCTATAAAAGGGATCTTTATCCCATGACTCTGTGGAGAGTTGACCAATCTAAAGAACCCCAGAATCAGTTGGATCTAAAGTCGGATTTGAATTTTAAATAAAAGGATTTAACAAGAATTTTCGTATTGATAGGATAATGGATCGAGGTCGTCGTGGTAGAATTGATAACCCCCACTCGATGAGGAAGAGCTCGACTTGGATGTTCGTAAAACTCCCAACTCGATGAGGAAGAGCTCGACTTGGATGTTCGTAAAACTCTTCATAGATTGCAGCCTGGACTTTTCAAGGGTGAAGGGGAAAACTTGGGCGAGAATGTGGAGAAGTGGATCGAAGCAATGGAAGAGTAGTTTGATGTCACTGGGTACAATGAGAAGAGAAAAATGGCTCTTGCAAGGCTGAAGATAGTAGAAACAGCAAGAGTAGCATGGAGAAACCACTGTAAAACAAACCGTGTGGATCGAAACACTCAGACATGGAATGATCTCAAAATTTATTTTAGGAAGAGATTATGTCCTTGCGGCTTTTTTGAAACAAAGATGAACGAATTCTTAGAGTTGACCTAGGGGAGCAGAACTATTGAAGTATATCACCAAGCGTTCGCTCGCCTCCTCAAATATGCGCCACCGCTGGATGAGAAACAGCTGATGGCCACGTTCATTCGGGGACTGAACGAACCTTTGAATATCCTAGTGAAGAATGCCAAGCCAGTTTCCATGGCCAAAGCAGTGCGGATGGCGAAGGATTTCGCCAAGGCCTTTGATGTCAAGGTCCCGCCGAAAGCCAGCACCATCACCTTTCAAAAGGTTTTTAGCTCCAAAAGGTGATTCCAACCTTCAACCGTCTAAGAGATATAAGGGTCAAGCCTAGGATATGGGAAGTTTGAGAATGGAAGAAATGTCCCTTTCCTGGAACTCAATCCCTTGGAATTCAACTTCAGAAGTTCCACCCTTGAACAAGGGAGTGAAATGCTATAACTGTCAAGGATTTGGACATCACAGCATGGATTGCCCAACACCTTTTGGAACAAGGTTTTCAGGGTGGGAAAATCAGGGATCAAGATTCGAGACTCCAGCTCCTTCCTTCCAGAGTAATCAAGTTTCTTTCTACCAAAATCAGAGAAATCCCAAAGGTAGACCGTCTAACCAACCCGCAGTTTTAATCCAAAGTAATGCAAGACCTCCACCTCAGAATTGGGGAACTCAAGGAGAGATGTTCCCGAATCGGCCATCCACTTCCAAGGCAATAACGCTGGAAGTGATTGAAGAAGAAGAAGAGGATGAAAGAGATCATACTCCACCTACGAGATGAGGACATCTCGCGTTTTTAAAGTGGGGTAGAATGTAAGATTCCTCCCTCCAGCTTTTGAGGTGTATATATGTAAGAACCTCCCCTTCTGATCTTGTAATTATTCCCCTCTTTGAACTAAAAGAAAGATTTTGTTTTACCCTGTTTTAGCCTAAAGAGAGAAAATGTCTAAAGAGAGGTAATCCAAAATTGAGATATTTTTGGATATAAAAATCCTCCTAGTGTCTAAAATGGTTTCCCCTGAAGAAATTCAAAAAGAACTTTCCAATATGCATTTGGAATTAATTGAAAAGAAGTATAAAGGACCTTAGCCTAAGGGTCTAGATTTTCAGATATTTTTGGATTATGGTCCAATTAAGGTTCCTATGGGCCAATAGGATCAATCCAAGTGTGGGGAGCATATAAATTTAATTTATAAAAGAAAACCCCCAAAAATGAGTAAATGCTCATATAAGATGAAGAGTTGACTAAGCACAAGGTTTATTAGTAAAAAACTATGAGTATTACTAAAAAAATGAGATATTTTAGGTATAATGATTCAATTTTGACACCTTGGTAGGAGAAGGGAGCTCTTCAAGGAGGCGCCTATTTCACTTGTGTGGTGGAGTTTTAAACTCAAAAATATTGTGATATTTTTATCTCTCCTCTCTCCTAGATCAAACCAAATCAAAAGGGAGCCAAACTAGGTCCAAATCTTGTCCAAATTCAGCCAAACTGAACCCGAAAAAACTCTAGAAACTAAATGGACTTGGTTAGAGGCCTCCCTCACCTATAAATAGATCCTTAGCCCTTTGTAAAAGAATATGAGAACTATACTATGGCAGTATTATACTAAAATAAGGATATTTTCTATTATCCTCTTAAAATCCTCTACAAATTGAAGAGATTGGAGCTTCTCTCTCTTCAATCTTCCTTGGTGACTCCAACAACATACCAAACCAATTGATTGGTTGGGGGACTCTACTGTGATCAGAGAATCAAGCAATTTAGGAGGTAAAGTGTGGATTATTGTCTTCTTTTTCTTAAATCTCCAAATGTTTCTCTTCTCAACCCCTCAAGCTTGAAGAAGCATTAATTTGAATGGCTTTTGAATACTATTGAAGTTCTTTAATATATTGTAATGAAGAAATACATAAATTTCTATTTATGCTTAATTTATAATGGTTTTTAAGCATTTCTTTCCTATGACCTATTCTCAATTCAAATGAAGCTTCTCATGAAGCATTTCTCTAATCTAAAAGTAATTTCTATGCTTGTCTAATTGGAGGCCAAAATAATGGCTTTTAATACTTTTATGATATTTAATTTATGGTAAAATTAAGAATCAATCCATAATTGGATAATGATCCAATTAGTGGTTATTCTAGTCACATGAATAATACTAAACTTTATTCTTTCAAATTTATTGAGAATTATCAGTAATTGCAACGGAGCTATGGTAAAATTTCTGAAAAATAGACACATAAATCATTTTCATTTATATTATGAAAAGAGGACTTCCTACCATATTCTAGGATTAATAATCCTAGATTAATTGAATGATTCTCATTATAATCATGAAAATTTTAATTTTTATGTTTATGCATAAATAGTAATGTGGATGTATGGATGTGGATGTGTATGTGGAAGTATGAATGTGGATGTGTATGTGGAAGAATGGATGTGGAAGAATGGATGTGGATGTGTATGTGGAAGAATTAATGTGGATCTGTATGTGGAAGAATGGATGTGGATGTGCATGTGAGAGAATGTGATGTCGATGTGAGTAAATGGATGAGATGTAATGTGATGAGAATCGGGATGTAAATGGATGAGATGTGATGTCATGTGAATTGGGATGTGAATGAATGATATGTGATGTGAATGGATGAGATGTGATGTCATGTGAATCGGGATATGAATGAATGAGATGTGATGTGAAATGGATGTGATGAGATGTGATTTAAATCGGGATAGATGTGAATGGATGATATGTAATGTGAATGAATGTGATGTGATGGGATGATATGTAATGTGAATGAATGTGATGTGATGGGATGTTGATCGGGATAGATGTGTACGAATGGATAAGATGTGAATGAATGTGATGTGATGAGATGTGAATATGGGTAGATGCTAGATGCGAGTGGATGAGATCTGATGAGGATAAATGAGGAAAGATGCGATGAGATGGAAAATGATGTGATTGGATGAGAATGGGAATACATATGAAATGGATGTGGATTAAGTAATATGGATTGATGTGGAATAATGTGGAAAGACGAGAGTTCATTATAGAAATTGTATTTATGACCTGTTTTCAAATGACTGTTTTATGTCAAGAATGCTGGAGAAGCATTTTGACCGTCTTGTGAATGAGGCCGTGTGGAGACCTAATTGTGGAGACCTAATCTGATAAAGTTGCAAGAGCTAATGAAGAGTCAACGGAGGACGTCTCGCGTAGCAAGGTCAGCCGAGGTCTTGACCAGCCTCGGTTCGATTTAAATGGTGAGCTGCGGTACAGTGGATGAGGGACTAAGGAAGCAGCCTATAAGTGAAGCGCTAGGTCACCTGGCGAAGGATCCTAGAGGGTGCTGACCATACGTGTGGGTCGCCGAAGATACCCACACGTGCGTCAGGGAAGATATTGGAACAAGGAGTAAGAGTTGTTTTCTGAAACCGGGCATAGATCTGGTTGATTGACCTTGCTAGTCCTCAATGGATGAGTCCATGGCTCTTTTATATGGAGCTGTTGGTTGATCTTGCTGATCTTCAACAGAGTTTCCATCTTGATTTTTATAAGTGAATATATTGTCAGGTACTACGAGCTAGGAACTATCGAAAAGGCCCTACAGGTGGTGAGCGTTCTAGTTGCCAATGATGCCATAGGTACACCGATGAAGGAATGATCGGATATTTTGGAGGATTATGATCAGTGACACTATGGTTTCATTAAAGGAATGATCGGATATTTTGGAGGATTATGATCAGTGACACTATGGTTTCATTAAAGGATTGTTATACAGATAACTGAATCTGTGAAAAAAAGGTAATTTCATATTGGGTGTGTAAGTGGTGTGACTGGCGTTAAATTTGCATGAATATCCGGCTAGGGGGCTTGGGAACTCTTTTCCTTGGTACCCGGGACAAAACCTAACCAAATTCTTAATTGGATCCCATCACTACAGTGGTTGGGCGGTTGGCTATCCCATGGGACTGCTGGACAGGGTTAGGCTGGACTGATGGATCCATAAAATGAGACTCAATTTTGTTGTAGTACGATAGATAAAGTAAATCCCGGATAGTAATTATTCTATGGAAAAGAAGCAACAGTTGTGCCTCTCGATGGGGAAAAAAGCATTGATCTCTATGATCCAAGTGCAAGTTTCTTCCTTGATCTGACCAAGTGACTTACAGGTTCGGTCGGATCAGTTGGGTTAGTAATGACCTTGACTGCGTTAGAGCCAAAAATATCCTAGAGGAATCACCCGTGCTTTTCGGGGGAGGGAAGTTTTTCCAGGTATTCGGTTTTGGAAGAACTGAGGGATTAGTCTCCTGTCCGGATATCAGTGGGCGAGGCCCCAAGTAAGGAACCCTGCACCGCGCGCAAGGAGTGCTACTTCCACTGCTACTAGCACCTCCGAATCTGTTACGCAGAGGGGGCAAGGATCTTTCAGCTGGTATCAGAGGGGGCATGGATCTTTCAGCTAGTATCAGAGCGAATTGACTAAAGTGGATCAACTGAAAAGCCAAAAATGAAAAAAAAAAATTGTGAAGTAACAGTAAAAGGTTGTAATTGTGTGATACAATTCATACAAATTGATATTCAGAATGAAGATTCATTAAATTGAAAGTGGGTCTTCAGATGGAAGTATCGCAATTGTATGTAATCCTTGACTTGTTTGAGGCCTAGACATGATGGTATTTACCTTATAATTCCAAGGACCATGACTACCCGTATATACTGAGGGTATAACTGCAGCTCTTTACTGGCAATATATACGAGTAAATCTAAGACCTTGAAATTATAAGCAAAAATGCTATCCAGATGATGAATTCGAATGTGGTTGATATGATTTTAAAACTCTGGTTGAGAACTGATGAGTTGATTTGGATTCTGATTGAAAAATGATTATTCCCTGAATTTTGGTTGAAAAGCGATAAGTTGAGCAAAGCCACAATGAGGATGAATGGGACCCTGTGATGATGTTCATAACTCGAATGATGATAATGACTTCAGTAAATCACTATGAGATTAGTGGATTGTGGTGTCAGATTGCTATTGTTAACACTTGACCCGGTGGATCAAGTTAATGGATGACAAATTGAGAACTTGCTTAACTGAAACTTCCATGGAGGAATGTTTAGATGGAATTTTTGGCTTGATGGACCATTATTGTGTTAAGAATATGAATGATATGTTTTGAATGAATTGTTATCTTTATCCCATGATTCTGTGGAGAGCTGACCAATCTAAAGAACCCCAGAATCAGTTGGATCTAAAGTCGGATTCGAATTGTAAATAAAAGGACTTAACAAGAATTTTTGTATTGATAGGATCATGAATCGAGGTCGTCGTGGGGTAGGAATGATAACCCCCAACTCGATGAGGAAGAGCTCGACTTGGACGTTCGTAAAACTCTTCATAGATCGCAGCCTGGACCCTTCAAGGATGAAGGGGAAAACTTGGGCGAGACTATGGAAAAGTGGATCTAAGCAATGGAAGAGTACTTCTATGTCACCGGGTACAATGAGAAGAGCAAAATGGCTCTTGCAAGGCTTGAAGATAGTGTAAACAGCCAAAGTAGCATGGAGAAACCACTGCGAGACAAACAGTGTGGATCGAAACACTCAGACATGGAATGATCTCAAAATTTACTTAAGGAAGAGATTCTGTCCTCTCGGCTTTTTTGAAACAAAGATGAACGAATTCTTAGAGTTAACCCAGGGGAGCATAACTATTGAAGTATATCACCAAGTGTTCGCTCGCCTCCTCAAATACTCGCCACCGCTGGATGAGGAACAGCTGATGTCCAGGTTCATTCGGGGACTGAACGAACCTTTGAATATCCTAGTGAAGAATGCCAAGCCAGTTTCCATGGCCAAAGGATGGAGAAGGATTTCGCCAAGGCCTTTGATGTCAAGGTCCTGCCGAAAGCCAGCACCATCGCCTTTCAAAAGTTTTTTATCTCCAGAAGGTGATTCCAACCTTCCACCGTCTAAGAGAAATAAGGGTCAAGCCCAGGATATGGGAAAATCCAGAATGGAAGAAATGTCCTTTTCTCGGAACTCAATCCCTTGGAATTCAATTTTAGAAGTTCCACCCTTGAATAAGGGAGTGAAATGCTATAACTGTCAAGGATTTGGACATCGCAGTATGGATTGCCCAACACCTTTTGGAACAAGGTTTTCAGGGTAGGAAAATCAGGGATCAAGATTCGAGACTCCAGCTCCTTCCTTCCTGAGTAATCAGGTTTCTTTCCGCCAAAATCAGAGAAATCCCAGAGGTAGACCGTCTAACCAACCCACAGTTTTAATCCAAAGTAATGCAAGACCTCCGCCTCAGAATAGGGGAAGTCAAGGAGAGATGTTCCCAAATTGGCCATCCACTTCCAAGGCAATAACGCTGGAAGTGATTGAAGAAGAAGAAGAGGATGAAAGAGATCATACTCCACTTACGAGATAAGGACATCTTGCGTTTTTTAAGTGGGGTAGGATGTAAGATTCCTCCCTCCAACTTTTGAGGTGTATAGGTGTAAGAACCTCCCCTTCTGATCTTGTAATTATTTCCCTCTTTGAAATAAAAGAAAGATTATGTTTTACCCTGTTTTGGCCTCTTAGAGAGAGAAAATGTCTAGAGAGAGATAATCCAAAATTGAGATATTTTTGGATATAAAAATCCTCCTAGTGTCTAAAATGGTTTTCCCTGAAGAAATTCAAAAAGAACTTTCCAATGTGCATTTGGAATTAATTGAAAATAAGTATAAAGGACCTTAGCCTAGGGGTCTAGATTTTCAAAAAATTTTGGATTATGGTGCAATTAAGGTTCATATGGGCCGATAGGATCAATCCAAGTGTGGGGAGGAGATAAATCTAATTTATAAAAGAAAACCCCCTAAAAATGAGTAAATGCTCAGATAAGATCTAAGGACAAGATTTATTAGTAAAACACTATGAGTATTACTAAAAAATGAGATATTTTAGGTATAATGATTCAATTTTGACACCTTGGTAAGGAGAAGGGAGCTCTTCAAGGAGACGCCTATTTCACTTGTGTGGTGGAGTTTTAAACTCAAAAATATTGTGATATTTTTATCTCTCCTCTCTCCTAGATCAAACCAAATCAAAAGGGAGCCAAACTAGGTCCAAATCTTGTCCAAATTAATCCAAACTGAACCCGAAAAATTCTAGAAACTAAATAGACTTGGCTAGAGGCCTCCCTCACCTATAAATAGATCCTTAGCTCTTTGTAAAAGAATATGAGAACTATACTATGGCAGTATTATACTGAAATAATGATATTTTCTATTATCCTCTAAAAATCCTCTACAAATTGAAGAGATTGGAGCTTCTCTCTATCAAATCTTCCTTGATGACTCCAACAACATACCGAACCAATTGATTGGTTGGGGGACTCTACTGTGATCAAAGAATCAAGCAATTTAGGAGGTAAAGTGTGGATTATTGTCTTCTTTTTCTTAAATCTCCAAATGTTTCTCTTCTCCACACCTCTCAAGCTTGAGAAGCATTATTTGAATGGCTTTTGAATACTATTGAAGTTCTTTAATGTATTGTAATGAAGAAATACATAAATTTCCATTTATGCTTAATTTATAATGGTTTTTAAGCATTTCTCTCTCTCCCCCAAAGAATGATCATTCCTATGACCTATTCTCAATTCAAATGAAGCTTCTCATGAAGCATTTCTCTAATCTAAAAGTAATTTCTATGCTTGTCTAATTGGAGGCCAAAATAATGGCTTTTAATACTTTTATGCTACTTAATTTATGGTAAAATTACAAATCAATCCATAATTGGATAATGATCCAATTAGTGGTTATTCTAGTCACATGAATAATACTAAACTTTATTCTTTCAAATTTATTGAGAATTATCAGTAATAGTAGAGCGGAGCTATGGTAAAATTTTTAAAAAATAAACACATAAATCATTTTCATTTATATTATGAAAAGAGGACTTCCTACCATATTCTAGGATTAATAATCCTAGATTAATTGAATGATTCTCATTATAATCATGGAAAATTTAATTTTTATATTTATGCATAAATAGTAATTAGCAAAGAGGAATTTCTAGTAATTCATTTTTAATGTTAAAAGAGGAATTCCTATGACATTTGGAAATTCCATCATTGAGATGGGAAAAGAGAAATTCCTAGCATATTGGAATTAATGAGTATTTTAATTAAATTCAAGGTTAAAATTTAGATAAATTTATTTTATCTATAAAAAATATTTAAATGTTAAAAGAGGAATTCCTATGACATTTGGAAATTCCATCATTGAGATGGGAAAAGAGAAATTCCTAGCATATTGAAATTAATGAGTATTTTAATTAAATTAAAAGATAAAATTTAGATAAATTTATTTTATCTATGAGAAATATTTAATTATTAAAAGAGGAATTCCTATCACATTTGGAATTCCATCATTTAGATGGAAAAAGAGAAATTCCTAGCATATTCAAATAATGGATATTTTATTTTAGATGAATTTATTTTATGAGAAATAATTGACGAAAAAAGAGGAATTCCCATGACATTGGAATGCAAATAATCAAATGCAAAAAGAGGAATTCCCATGGTATTTGAGATCCAAGAAATTAAATGGGAAGAAGAGGAAATTTTAGTATAATTCAATTTATGATTATTTACCAAAAGTGGAAATATGGGTAGAATTGATTTCTACAAATCCCATGAATTATTTTATTCAAAAGAGGAATATTGAATATAATTCAATTGAAGAATTGAGAAGGAATATGGAAATAGTCGTCGAGAAAAAGAACCTTTGATTAGGCCAAACAATTGATAGAAATTTAGAAAAAGTCCCATTATCGATATCAAGTTAGAAAAAGCTATTAAATGGGAATAGCATGTGAATGGATGTGATAAGATGTGTGTGGGATGTGATAAGATGTGAATGGATGTGATAAGATGTGTATGGGATGTGATAGGATGTGATAAGATGTGTATGGGATGTGATAGGATGTGATAAGATGTGTATGGGATGCGATAGGATGTGAATGAATGTGATAAGATGAAAATAGGATGTGATAAGATGTGATGTAGTGAAATTGATGTGGATGTGAATAATGAGATGAGAGGATATATGAAAGGGTGAGATGGGAAGTACATGGATGTGGAAGTGGATGTGTATGTGGAAGAATGGATATGGATGTGCATGTGGAAGAATGGATGTGGATGTGTATGTGGAAGAATGGATGTAAATGTATGGATGTGGATGTGTGTGTGGATGTATGGATGTGGATGTGTAAGTGGAAGAATGGATGTGGATGTATGGATGTGGAAGAATGGATGTAGATGTGTATGCGGATGTATGGATGTGGATGTGTATGTGGAAGAATGGATGTGGATGTGTATGTGGAATAATGGATGTGGATGTATATGTGGAAGAATGGACATGGATGCGTATGTGAAAGAATGGATGCGGATGTGCATGTGAGAGAATGTGATGTCGATGTGAGTAAATGGATGAGATGTAATGTGATGAGAATCGGGATGTAAATGGATGAGATGTGATGTCATATGAATTGGGATGTGAATGAATGATATGGGATGTAAATGGATGAGATGTGATGTCATGTGAATTGGGATGCGAATGAATGATATGTGATGTGAATGGATGAGATGTGATGTCATGTGAATCGGGATGTGAATGAATGAGATGTGATGTGAAATGGATGTGATGAGATGTGATTTAAATTCGGATAGATGTGAATGGACGATATGTAATGTGAATGAATGTGATGTGATGGGATGTGAATCGGGATAGATGTGTACGAATGGATAAGATATGAATGAATGTGATGTGATGAGATGTGAATATGGGTAGATGCGAGTGGATGAGATTTGATGAGGATAGATGAGGAAAGATGCAATGAGATGGAAAATGATGTGATTGGATGAGAATGGGAATATATATGAAATGGATAAGGATTAAGTAATGTGTATTGATGTGGAACAATGTGGAAAGACGAGAGTTCGTTATAGAAACTGTATTTATGAGCTGTTTTTAAATGACTGTTTTATGTCAAGAATGCTGGAGATGCATTTTGCCGGCCTTTCTGTTGATCCATCTACCTTACATTTCACTTTATACACCTATTTGCAACCAATGACATTCTTTCCACTTGGTAATGCAACCAAGTCCCATGTATCATTGTGTACTAAGGCATCCATTACTTCTTCCACTTGGTAATGCAACCAAGTCCCATGTATCATTGTGTACTAAGGCATCCATTACTTCTTCCATTGCTTTCTCCCATAGATGGTTTCCAATAGCTTCTCCAAAACATGATGGTTCCACATGCTTTATCATTGATGTCATGTATGTATAATATATTGCATACCAATCATATGTCAATCTCTCCATTGGATACCTAATCCTTTGTGATCTTCTCAAAACCTATGGATCACTTTGTACATGCTGTGCTCTAGCATTGGGAGGCACATATCTCTCTTGCCTTACATCTGTAGTATGCAAGGTTGATATGCCAAGTTCTTCATCTAAGCTTTCCAAGCTAGTTGACTCATAACCTGTTATACCAATTTCTTCAACCTTCCTTTTGCCTTTGTCTCAACAACACTTTCACTTGTGCCCACACTACCACGGCTCAATCTTCCTGACCATGGACTTACATTATCACTTCCACTTGATGTTTCACTTGGCCTAGATAATGAAATAGTACTCTCTTTTGGCAAGTTAACATGCACATTTGAGGATGACAGGTTTTAGGCCAGATATTGGACATCTCAAAGTCTTTGGATGTATTACCTATGTACATGTGCCTATAGAGCTGTTGGTTGATCTTGCTGATCTTCAATGGAGATTCCATCTTGATTTTTATAAGTGAATATATTGTCGGGTACTATGAGCTACTATCGAAAAGGCCCCTGAGGGATAGGTGGTAAGCGTTCTGGTTGCCAATGATGCCATAGGTACATCGATGAAAGGAATGATTGGAAATTAGGATTCAATCGGATATTTTGGAGGATTATGATCAGTGACACCATGGTTTCATTAAAGGATTGTTTTAAAGATAAGTGAATCTGTGAAAAAAAGGTAATTTCATATTGGGTGTGTAAGTGGTGTGACTAGCGCGTTAAATTTGCATGAATATCCGGCTAGGGGACCTGGGAACTCTTTTCCCTAGTACCCGAGACAAAACCTAACCAAATTCTTAATTGGATCCCATCACTACAGTGGTTGGGCGGTTGGCTAGGCTGGACTGATGGATCCGTAAAATGAGACTCAATTTTGTTGTAGTACGATAGATGAAGTAAATCCTGGATAGTAATTATTCTATGGAAAAGAATCAACGGTTGTGCCTCTTGATGGAGAAAAAAGCATTGATCTCTATGATCCAAGTGCAAGTTTCTTCCTTGATCTGACCAAGCGACTTACAGGTTCGGTCGGATCAGTTCGGTCAGTAATGACCTTGATTGTGTTAGAGCCAAAAATATCCTAGAGGAATTGCCCGTGCTTTCCGGGCAAGGGAAGTTTTTTCGGGTCCGGACCCTGCATCGTGCAAGGATTCCCCGATAGTAGTAGAGCCAAAAATATTATTGCTCATTTAAAGATTCTCTAAAACTCTCCCATTCTAATAGAATTGGAACAAAATACAAGTATCATAGGGGACTTACCGACTTGGGATTTGTAGCCTCGAAGCTTCACCAATGTTGCTATCTCCAAGCTCCAATGCCTTCCTCTCTCACTCTCACACAATGAGTAAGAGGCACATGCACTAAGAATCATACACTTTGTTCTCAACTCTCTCTCCCTCTCTCCACAAGATAGAGCAAATAGACATGCACAACTTAATTGACACAAAGGGTGATTGTGTCTATTCATTATGAGAAATTAACTTATATACAACTAGCCTTTATTCACACTTGGGCACCCAAGTTTAACCCTAATCTACTTAATCTTGGTCATTTGCCAACTTTTCTCATAATCATGCAACTTTTTTTATTGCCATTTGCATGACACTGAATATTGGGCTACTCTCGTGTATAGTAAGCACCTTTGTTAAGCCCATAATGAGGTTAAAAATTGTATAAAACCTCCTTGATAAGTTGCTCAAGAAATATGCCTATGTGAAATAGTGGGTACTAGATAGAACCAAGTTGATTAAATCAAATATCACACATAGCTCATACCAAGTTACATAAAGCAAGTATTAAATAACTTGTACCAACATTTGCAGAAATGTTCATAGAATGTAACTATACATGTAAAGAAGTGAGCCTGGTGTTGAAATATCTTATTGAACTTACATTGATGAGCTGGCTCTATAATCATGGGTTGGAGAAACATTAGACTGGTGGACACTTAACCTTAGTCCATGCCACTTTTTGGATGACCAAAGGTTTTATCCTAAGGTGTAGTGGTCTTCGTGGAAATCATTCTAGATGGTTTATCCTTGATAGCCACACTCCTTTGATAGGGAGACAGAGTAAAGGTAAGGGAGGTTAACTAATTTGAGGGGAGTACACAATTACTTACGGTAAATGTGTACACCGACCTCTTTTGCACATTGAAGCTTTGTGGTGATAGTGAGACCTTTGTGGAAAGCACTTATGTCAAGCTTTGTGGTAATAGTAGTAAGAGCTTTGTGGAAAGCACTTGTGTCAAGATTTTATCTAAACCTATTAATCTTTCTGATTATGCTTGATTAGTGTGCTAACTCATTCTTGTTAGTGTCCATCTTTGTGACTAGCATTATATTCAGTGTCAGTTCAGTGTTGCTTCAATTTTTAAGTTGGTATGAGAGCAACATTTCATGGGTTCTTCTTTGTTGAGTGTGAGGCAAGAAAGATATTTGCGGTTTTAATGAGTTTTCATTAGCATTATATTCATTTGCTAATTTAGTGTTGCTTCAATTTTTAAGTTGGTATGAGAGTAGCTTTTCATGGGGTCTTCTTTCTTGAGTGTGAGACAAGAAAGAGATTTGTGAGTTTAGTGTATTTTGATTAGCTTAGTGTGAGGCAAGAAAGAGATTTGTGTGTTTAGTGAATTTTGATTAGCTTAGTGATAATTCTTTTTCCTTCTCATTCCTTGTTAGTGGCACACTTGAGAAAGAGAAGAAGAGAGTTTTTTTTGTGAGCACTTTTCTATGTGAGTAGAGAGATCTTTGTGGGTTGTTTCTCCTCAAAATACATGTCGGGAGAATGTCCATCTTTGTGATTAGCATTATACTTAGTGCAAGATTAGGATTAATTCAAGGTAGCATCTTCTTCTAAAAGCACATAATAGCATTGCTCCATCACTCTCATAGTGTATGTATGATCATTATCAAGTCGACAATGAATCACCCCTAAAGAGCATTCCAAAGCCAATTTTCTATGATAAATATAGGAAGAATTTCTCATAACCTAGGGCTACAACATCATGTTGGAGATTTGCATTTCCAACATAGAGGATGGAGATTGCCATAAAACCAAACAAGCACTAATTCTGTTGTTGATAGCATAGGGTAACATTGTTGGACTACTGAGAAGCAAGAGATAGGTGCTGAGGCAGATGAGGATAGTATACGGAGGGTAGGTACCTAACCAAAAGCTAAATTTGACCTCATCAACTTGTTGGGGGTGAGTATACTATAAGATCAAAATTTGTACAAAAGGTTCCAGTCGAAGCCCTGACTACAGTAAGCTTACTGTAGTCATCCCAGTCATCATGTAATGAAGGATATGCAGAGGCATTAGATGGCCATAGGCCTTTCTTTCTGAGTTACCCCCATCAAAATCTATGAAGGATGTATACCTGGTAAAGTCCATCATTAATGCTTCCACCACTCTTTTACACGGTCGACCTACCTTTTGCAAAATTGATCCACTCCAACATCTGTAGCAAGCCATTTATCCCACTAGTTTCAAGTAATTCCTAACTTCATAGGTGACTTCACAAAATTTACTTTTGTCTCCTTTTTAACTCTTAAATATGAGGTGATTAAAAGTTATTAATGTGAAAGCACTTGTAATGTTTGATGTCATCTTTACTTTGAACCGGTCTTGTAATTTTTAATCAAGCATGAAACACGATCCAAGCTAATATTTTAATTTTTTAATCAAACATGCTAGAGGATGAGAATGCTTCCCTCACCTTCACTTCATCTTGTCAGAGCTATAAAATTTCCAATGGAGCTAGTGGATAACCACGCCAATGTGTATAGCCTTTTGTTTGAAGTTCGCGAGGCAATATGGGTGGTTGCAGGATCAGGGTGCCTAGTTTTGTCCACTCAGGCAAGGGAAATACTCACAACAAAGCTTTAATGAAAAGCTTGTTTGCATAGGAAATGAAGGAAAACAGTAGACATACCTTGCTTGAGCTTGAGGAGGATAGGGTAGTAGAGGTAGTAGTGATAGACAAGGCAAAAACCTGCAAAAAAAACTTAGAGTACAAGTTTATTGTATTCAAAAGATAAAACTATGTGGGGACAAAAGAAGTAGTAAAAAAAGTGAGAAATTTTTACAGTATAGCACGTTTTTTCGTTGTTTTATAGATGTTGTCGCTAAGCAGCGAAAAAGCGCTGCGGAGCAGTGATATATCGATGCTAAGCATCGTGAAAACCCTCGATTTTTTCCTTCCAAAAAGGCTGCTACGCTCCCGATGTGTTGTAGTGAAAGGGTGCATATCTCCACACATGTGCCTTTTTCTTCAAAGACACTTTCATTAACAACACTTATTCTAAGTTGTTAATGGCACATAGGAATATGCCAATTTGCACTCTCAATGTATTAAATCGCTCCCAAATGATTTAATTTCTGTAATGTTGGTTTTGAGTCTTCCTATATATCAAGCTTATGCTCCACAATACCATTGGGACTCACCGTAGACATTATTCTTCCTCTTCTATTGTCAAACAATTTTAAAAGTTAGCTTCACATGTGAATCCATCCTAGATGTCTAATAGTGGGACCATATGAAAGATAACGGGTTTACTTTTCGTGTGAAGTTGTGAGGGCCTTAACGTTTCCTTCTTTCCGAGCCTCAAGCAAGCAATGGCGTGCCTGAGCTCATGTCTCCTGTCCCTAAAGCCCACATTTTCGTCTCTCTCTCATCTCACCTCCACCCCCTCCTCCGCTTGCAATTCAAGAGCCCGCCCATCTCTCATCCCAATCCGGGCCAAGGCCCAGTCTGAAACCGCAGAAGATGTGGGCACTGCAGGCATTGCAGCCATAGCCGGTGGCCTTGTAGCCAATCCCGTGGTGGCCTGGTCCCTTTTCACACTCAAAACCACTGGTTGTGGCCTGCCTCCAGGACCGGGCGGCTCGATCGGAGCCCTGGAAGGTGTGAGCTACCTGGCCATTTTGGGCATTATCGGGTGGTCAGTCTACACAAAGGTGAAGACAGGGTCCGGGCTCCCTAATGGTCCTTTGGGGCTTCTTGGAGCTGTCGAGGGGCTTTCATACTTGTCCGTCCTGGCCATTGCAGTGGTCTTTGGCTTGCAGTATTTGGACTATGGGTACATACCTGGCCCAGTGCCCGGAGAGCAATGCTTTGGTTGAAGTGGCCTTCTATAATCCTCAAATTTGATGGGTAAGTTATTTCTTGTTTCCAGAAAATCCAATTTACACGCCAAGAGAAACTTCTAGACTTTTGTGTAATGAAGACTTGCTACATGTTTCATCCGTTGGAAAAATGGTTAGTTAAAAATAATTGATGGATCCAAAAAGCCTCCATTATATTTAGAATTATAGTATTGGTTTCTCTTGAAATATATTACCTTTGTTACACAATTTTGTCTTAGGTGTAGTGATTTCGATTACATAAAATAGCTTTAATATAGCAATTTCAAGAAAAGTTTGCACTTGATATAATTGGTTCTAGAAATTAGGCAATCTGTGATTCCTAGGATTGTGAGTTTTTTTTCGTCATTTCAATCATTCTTGCAGTTATGTTAATCTCTCGTGCTAAATTCCATAGTGATATTGTGGATGTTTTTTTTCCCAAATTTCTTTATGTTGGATGTTTTTAAGATTTCCACAATTTAGTATCATTTATTTTGTGATGTGACCAAGTGCCTAGTCAAAATGCTCGTGAACAAATAATTTACTCCTTTAGAGCACCTCTCATGCACAAAGTAGGCTTTGCACTGTGATTTAAAAGTTTTTAATACCTGTTGAGGATGGTATATGACGTCCTTCAATTATGTGATCTTGTAATCCTATAGGGATGAAGTGTGAGCATAACAATTTGTGTTTGTGCATGAATAAATGTCATATTTTTTTAAATAAGTGTAGAAAGTCGTGCCTTGTTGGCTTTCGCCTAGCAATAGTGTCCTTAGATCTCAAAAAGAAGGTATGTGGCTTGTATCTACCCTTGTGGCATGTGTAAAATTTTTTTTATGTAATTGTGGAAAGCCATACCTCCTTGTGGCTTTTGCCTAGTGGTAGTGCCCTTGCCTCTCAAAAGTGGCTTGTATCTACCTTTATGGCATGTGTAATTCCAGTACCCTTATGGCTCGTATCTACCCTTAGGGCATGTGTAATTTTAGTACCCTGTTGAAAGCCACATGGTGCCATGTAAGGTGAACACATGGGTGTGTAGGCCACGTGTGGCGATGGATAAAGTCAAGATGGGTAGTGCAAGGAAGGACAATCTAGCAGAAACTTTGCATGAAGAAAAGTCCTCTACTTCATTTTAGACTTCTTGTTAAGCTTTTGGCTATATAATGATGTATGAACTAATTAATATCATCAAATACACACTTGAGTTCATGGTTAGAGTTTTGTGCATTGTATTTAACATTGTTTAGAGTTATTAATAAGTATAGATTTATTTAAGTTGCTTAATCCTTGTAAGCTCAATTCTTTTCATGGTATCAAGGCAAGGTTCATGCTCTCATTCTAGTTCCTAGGGTAAAATTGAGTTTTCTTCTTCTTTCTCCATCTTAATAGAGAGAGAGAGAGAGTGTGTGTATATATATATGTGTATGTATGTACATACTGGTTCCTAGGGTTAAATTGAGTTTTCTTAATCTTTCCCCATCTTAGTAGAGTATATATCTGTGTTTACGCGCATACATATATGTACGCACACAAACACAAACACATACACATACACACACACACACACACATATATATATATATAGTGAGGTTTTTCCAGTGTGCATGATCTTTAACTTGGTTTGTTCCTCGAAGTCCCTAGGTTTAATCTTAGCACTAAAGGCGCCATTCTTCTAGACAAAACCTCTTTTAGGTGCCTACAGTGGTGGATTTTAGAGGCAGTATGAAGCTAACAGTGGGCTCAATAAAGAAGCTTCAGTTCGACAACCGCTCTTTACAACTATGAGAAGACCCTCTCCAAGCTCGATTTTTCATTGACCCTTGGTGACATTTTCATGATCGCCATGTAAAACAAAAGAGATGTATGTCAAGGGAAATTTATGCCCTTGCGCTGAAAAATAACATATTAGGGGGATATGGAGTCTACCTCTTGTTGCTCTTACAATAAATATATATATTGGTCAAAAAAGAAAAAAAGAAAAAAAAGAATGTCTCCTTATTTGCCGGGTGGTCAAGGTCTAGGAATGGTCAAGCATTCAATGTTGTCAAGCCTCTGGCTATATTATGGTGTGACCCAAGGGGCTCTCATCTGTGAGCCTTTGGCTAAATTATGGTGTGATCCATGGGGCTCTCATCTGTGAACAAGGGAGCCTCCTCTGGCTAAATTATGGTTTGACCTTTGCTCACATTTGTGAGTGTAATTAATCTAAGTTTTTTAATTCTTCGATAGTAGATTTTATTTCAGCTTCATCATTTCAAATGCTACTTTTGTTTACAATTATTACATTTTGCTCAAATAACTTATTGTTTTAACTTCGGAGTGTGATAGCTAATAAAGCAAAATTATCCCTAGTACTCCTTGATGACCTCCTTATACATCTTCTTCATGTGTCTATTGTTACCTTAACTACATAGTGCTCGTATGAACATAATGCTTTTGATTATAATAAAGGAGAAAAACTCATAGGGGGGCGGACAACCCATGAGTTATAAAATCAAAGCTTGCAAGCAATAATAATATTGTTTATTCTCTACTTCTTTCTGCAATTTGGTGCTTTGCATTTTGTTGATTGTGCTTTCGTTTATTATGTCAGAGCATAGGATCTAGGCAAAGCTTATTTTGGCAGTTTGCTATTTGCTATTTGAAGGAAGATTTGGAGAGATAGCCCAACCTACAAATAATGCACTTTTTCCATCCTCCACCATTTGGTGATGGAAAGTTGGATGTAACAAACTACACTCTCTAAAAGTTCAAGATCATATCTATTCTTGATTCAGATGAGTTGTGGGTAATCATAATAGGGGTTGACACAAAGTCGGGTCCTACTCCGGATCCAACAGATGCATTATATATGAGATTGCCAAATCCTTTTCTCGCTTTGGCATGGAGACAAAGGAATACAGATACTCTATGTGTCATCATAAAAAATGTGACTGATTTGGTGATGACTCTGACTCAGCATACTACCACAACTTCTAAAGCATGTCACGTATGAGAGGCGGAATCATACAAGAATTCAAAGCCTTAGTTGAAGCATATCCACTATACACTATACCACGAGATCTTACTCTTGCTTTAGTGTGAAGGCAAAGGAATACAGATACATTATATGCCATCTTATTAACAATGTCATTGATTCAGTGATGACCTTGATTCGACATACTATCATAACTTATGAAGCATGGCAAGTTCTTAAGAATTAGTATGAAACAAGGATTCAAAGCCTTGAGAATCAACTTGCAATAAAAAGATATTGTGAAGGAGAAGCAGAAGAGTAGTTCATATCAGCTAGGGATCACTAAGACCAATGAAGAGTTGGCATGTAGGTGCATCAAAGTGGCAATGTTTACAACATGTCATCACCCCCCCTTCCCCCCTCATGCAGTGATTTCTAACTTGGCTAGGTAACTTAGAGGCTCTTTGGCTTGGTTACTCTCTTGCTCAAAGGTTACTTTTAGAGATGGTTCGGTTGATTTTCACTTTCCCAAGGTGCTACTTTGGCTACTCTCTCGAGTTTTCTCAAAACATACAAATTTGCCTACTCATTTGGTGGCTTTTATAACATATCATTTAGGTTAGGTTAGTGGTTGGTAGCTCCTTTTGTTGCTCATGATGTCAATGTCGTGGTAGCCTGTTTTGAAACTTGTTGGAATTAGGGTTGTAGGAAAGCACACAAAGCTTGGAGAAAAAAAAGCAAGAATGCACACAACACACAGTGTATTAGATTGTGTCAATGTACAAAATATAAGTTAGCCCTAGAATATGGGCGTATATACAAGCCGGGGGAAAAAACCTCCTAAGGAGGGAAAAAGTGTCCCGACAGTCCTAAGTGTGTTCACACACATCACTACCTATATATATGGCAACAAATCCCCCGTGGGAGTGATGGTGTGAACGAGAGCTGGCACTCATGTATAGGGAAGTGCCATGCCCGAAGTAGATCAGTCCACAAAGGGGAGCAAGCCCAAAGCTTTGCAGGGAAAACTTCTCACGAGGAAGCGCCTTTGTGAAAACATCAGTGAGGTTGTCCTGTGTTGGCACATATGCCAAGCTGATCTCTCCTGCTGTGCTGAGAGTCTCTTCTTGACATAGTGATAATGCACCTCAATGTGCTTTGTGCGAGCATGAAAAACTGGGTTTCTCGCAACATTGCCAATGTGCTCTGACTGTCAGTGTAGATTGAGGTGGCAGACTCCTGTCCAACACCCAAGTCAGCCATAAGCCGTCTGAGCCACACACGCTCAACTGTAGCTGTGAAAGCTGCCTTGTACTCAGCTTCACAACTAGAAGTGGCCACTGTAGGTTGCTTCTTGCTCAGCCAAGATATGCATGAGCTACCGAGCATGGAACAAAAACCACTTGTGGACACTCTTGTGTCATAGCAACCAGCCCAATCTGAGTCCGAGAAAAAGCATGTAAATCTAGTGGCAACGACCCCCCCTTGGGATAAAACAACCCAAGATGTATGGTGCTACTCAAGTAGCGAAAGATGCATTTAACTGCCTTCCAATGCTGAGACCCTGGGCTATGCATAAATGTGCTCACCTGTAAGACTGCAAACTGAATGTCCGGTCTCATAATGCATACATAAATGAGGCAACCACCAGCTGTTTGATAGAGTGTGACATCAAAGTGATCTCCAGCATCATGAAGACTCAACTTCAAACCTATCTCCATTGGAGTAGCAATAGGCTTGCAGTCTTCAAGGCCAAATCTCCGCAACAATGTCTCAATATACTTTTTCTGACACAAAGCAATACCTCCATCACACTGCGTAAATTGTATCCCCAAATAATGATGTAAATGCCCCAAATCTGACATCTCAAAAGAGGCATTCAAATCAGCCTTAAAATCAGTAATATGACTCTCATTTGGTCTTGTGATGAGCAGCATGTCATCGACATAAAGAGCGGCATTTGCTGAATCTTCCACACACTTGTCATAAGGATTGAGCCTATACAGCCCACGATACAATGTGCCAGATGCAATAATCGTATCACCAGAAGTCAAATCATAAACAGTACATCTGTCATCCACAAATTTGACTACAAGTCCAAGTCTAGTAAGCGCAGAGACAGACAATAGATTCTTCTTTTTCCCTGGCACATACAAAGTAACTAAAAGTGTGAAAGCGCTGCCATTTGCAGCAGTAAGCATAATTTTACCAATGCCCTTCACTGGGGGTAAGAAGCATTATTGGCACATGTGATAGTATTCCCATTAGGGACAGCCTCAAGACAAGTGAACATATCACGATGTGAGGTAATGTGCTTTGTAGCACGACTGTAAAAATACCATACATCAGAGTCAACAGAAACTGCCAAACATGCATCATGTACAGATGGGTCATACTGGCAATACACGCTAAACGCCCATTCTGTATCCTGCACAACATTTGCAAAATCTGCATTTGTAGAAGCATCCGCTATTGTGGCTGCATTTGACTCTTTCTTCTTTGCCTCTTTAGCCTTTAGCTTAGGGCAATTCTTAATGACATGATCAGTTGCCTTACAATAGTTGCCCCTGATTTTTTTCTTGCTCTTATCAAGAGCCTTCTCAGACCTATTGTTGCTACCTGTGGAAGGAGAAGAAGTTGCAGACCTACTAATAGGAGAAGAAACAGTGGAAGGGACTGCCTTACCACTTCTTCTCTGCTAGGCAGCAACAAATGCCTGATCAACTGCACGTTGCCTAGCCCTGTTTTGCTTGGACTGTGCTTCTTGCAAGGGCTTGTTGACTAAAGTATCATACTTGACAACATCAGGTCTGTCCTTAGTAACAAGTCTCCACGTGGAAGCAAAAGTCTGATATGACTCAGGTAAAGCATCAAGAACAGTCTGCACAAGAGAATGATCAGGAATAATCTCACCTGTAGAAATCAATTGTTCCTTGAGATCTTTAATCTCGGCAAGAAAAACATTCATGTCATCATCTTCCTGCATAATCTTCGATTCTATCTCTTTACGCAGGTAAAAGATTTTTGCCTCGTTTATGACCTGCATACAAACTAGCTAGAATATCCCAAGCCTGTTTTGCTGTTTTAGCTGAACGAATATGTGGAGTGATGTTACGTTTGACAGAAAGTGCAATCAAGGCATGAGCCTGTGCATCTTTACCATCCCAACAACGAGCTTGTTCAGTAGTGGGTAAAACATCAGCAACAGTAGAGCTGCTAGAACCTGCAACATCCTCAACAGATCCTACATCCACAAAACCTGGACATACATCCATACCTTGCACAATGTTCCACACTCCTTTTGCAACCAAAATGTGCTGCATCATGTATGCCCAAAGTGGGTAGTTGTTGTCTCCATCCAATTTGTCATCAGGTAGACAACATGCGAAATACATCATTGCTGTTATTAGCCATGGCCACTGACTGAAACTGATGCAAAAGCTACCTATAATGAAGCAAAGATTGAACAGAAAACAACTCGTGCTATGTAGCACAGTCCACAATAGAATACATATGCCTGTTTTACAGAAAACTGCACTGTCGAAATTTCTGCACAAAATGATGAAACACCGGTACAAAACTTGTAATGCAAAAACGGAGCCCGAAACGACCTCATATTGTAATTTCTGAGAACGTAGAGCCCTATGGGCAAATCTGCAGAGTATAGGGACCTATAAGCGCTCGTGAAAGCTCACCTCAATCAGAGAACGTGAGTCGGAGGGTGCTAGCGGCGTACCCCTGGGAGCCGATGCCTGCTCTGATACCAATTGTTAGAATTAGGGTTGCAGGAAAGCACACAAAGCTTGGAGAAGAAGAAGCAAGAATGCACACAACACAGTGTGTATTAGATTGTGTCAATGTACAAAAGATAAGTTAGCCCTAGAATATGGGCGTTTATACAAGCCAGGGGAAAAAACCTCCTAAGGACAGAAAAAGTGCCACGGCGGTCCTAAGTGTGTTCACACACATCACTGCCTATATATATGGCAACAAAATTGACCCTAGATCCATATATATGTAAAAAAATTAATTTTAAACCTTGTTTTCTCCCTAAAACCCACTCTATTTCATCATTGAATGCATCCACCTTTTTCTCCTTCATTTAATGTCTCCACTTCCCCATGAAATCAACCAAATCAATGTGGAAAGTGTCAAGATCATCTCCTGTCACTTTCCACATCATCAATCTCGCAACTAGGGGGGCCAAAAATAGTGTTTTTTTTATTTTTGATTTTTTTTGCTGTAAAAGTTATCCCAAACCCATATATATATATATATCAAAAAATCATTTTTCAACCTCTTATTTCTCCCAAAATTAAACCAACTCTCTCTCTCTCTCTCTCTCTCTCTCTCTCTCTCTCTCTCTCCTCATCTCTCTACTGTGAGATTGGCCTGCATAGTCTCACTCTATCTCTCTCTTTATAATCCTCTCATCTACTCTCAGCTCTCCCTTTCTCTCTCTACTTTGAGCTAATGGCCTGCAAACACACACACACACACTCTCTCTCTCTCTCTCTCTCTCTCTCTCTCCTATGGCTGCATCCTCCCTCTCTCTACTCTCAAATCCTTGGAATATCTCTCTCCATTGTGAGCTTGGTCTGCATAGCCTCACTCCCTTTCTCTCTCTACTGCGAGGTAATGGTCTACAAACTCTCTCTCTCTCTCTCTCTCTCTCTCTCTCTCTCTCTCTCTCTCTCTCTCCTTCTCTTGGTGACTGTGCATCCTCCCTCTCTCTAAACTCAACTCCTTGGAAGGTTATGGCATGCACTCACTCCCTCTAATCTCAACTCCTCTCTCTCTCTCTCTCTCTCTCTCTCTCTCTCTCTCTCTCTACTGTGTTAGTGTCTCCCTCTTCTTTTCCACTATCAACTCCCTCGAAGCATGGCATTGCGTGAAATCACTAACACTAATGTGCCATTATATCGATACAAGGTGGATTTGCATGTGCAGGTGTTGGAAGAGTATGCAACTTCGGGCAAGGTTCATCTCACAGAATAGTAGAGGAATGTATGTAGACAAGGGAGTGAAAGTAATGTGGATCTATGAGTTGATGGCCATCTATACCCACCTGACCCAAGAGTGCATTACCCAAGAGTGCATTATCCACCCACTTTCAAAGACTTACCATCATTTATTCAGTATGTGGGAGATTGTTAATCCCATTTGGATTAACAACATGATCCTCAACTGAGGACATTAATAAGTGTCATGAAAAGGCACTATAAAGGTTGTACATTATGAGATATTGGCCACCCAAGGCCTAGTAAGTTTTGGGCGCCCAAGTGTGAATAAGGGGGGCCAATCATATATAAGGCATTTTCTCATAATGAAAATGACACAATCCCCTTTGTGCTATTGAGAGCTCTCCCCTTGTGACTTAAGAGAGAGAGTGAGGAGTGAGAGCATTCTAGCATTGTGCCTCTTTCATGCTTGTGTGCTTATGCTCTTATGAGAGAGTGAGAGAGAGTGTGATTGGTCTATGTGATGGTGTGAGCGACTCCATGGTGATAGTGTGGAGGTGGAGCTTGGAGCTTGGAGCTTTACAAGCGAGCTTGGAGGCCTCAAGGGACTTGAGATCGAAGCATCGGTAAAAGTACCCCATGATTTGTGTTCTATTACTCATCCATTAGGTGAATGTGTAGAGTTCCCTCTTGGAGGTGTGGTAGCCCATAACATTTTTGGTGCCGCTACCGGGGAAACACCTTTGTTTCTTCCATGCACTTTGAGTTTCAGCTCCCATTGCATAGTATTCATTATTGCCTTTACATTTTGGTAGTGCATTGTGTGGAAAATGAAGGGATAAGTTGTGTGTGGTTGAGAAAAAAGATATAGTTTTGAAGCTGTGAATGTTGTGGTGGAGTAGTTTAGGAAAGGATTCATTGGTTACTCTTGATAATTTTGAAGTTAGCATATTTTTTCAATAAATTCATGAAAATAAAAAACATAAAGGACCATTGATTGAGCCAGGAACTTGCATTTCATGCCTTAGCATTGGCACAATCTAATTTTCATCATTTGGATAAGTATTATGCACCCAAAACCACAAATTACCGACGTAAAAAATTCCACGTGAAAGTGCAAGAAAGTTGTTCACACTGTGAACCATTTCTCTGTAGTTTCACGTCGCGAATCGCTCACGAAATCAGTGTCGAGATTATTACTAGAAATCATTGGATTACATTCCAAAAATAGAAACCCTTATCTTGACACCTCTGACATAATGCAATCCGCCAAAATTTGGAGCACGTGAAAGTGCAGTAAACCTTTCACGGCGTGAACCATTTTTGAAGTGGTTCACGGCGTGAAACACTTACTATTTCACGACATGAAAGAAATCCTACAGATTCATGTGAAGGCCAAACTGACGGATTGACAATACCAAGGCCGTGAGGGTCGGCTAAGGAAAGGGGATTTGACTAAAAGAAGGAATTTAACCCTAAGGAGGAAAAAATGTTGAGCACGTGAAAGTGCAGGAAAACCATTCATGATGTGAACTATTTTCCTGCAGTTTCATTACGTGAAACGACTCCTATTGTTTCACGACGCAAAATATTCTCTGCTAATTCACGCCTCCTGAACAAAGCGATATAATCAGAAATTGAATCAATTTGGGTTGATTAATAGCTTATCAAATGCACTTAAGATTTGGAAAACTCATCGGAGACAATCTTATGCCTGACGATAGTGTATCAGATTATCCAGGAACTTCCTACCAACAAAGAAGTGTGGGATCAGGACATTTCGCAAGCACACACTTGAGTGTTTTGAGAAACCTGACCATCGCTGAAATCAGTAGTAGTGAAGAATCCATGGAAGAAGGGCTGAGATACGCTGGGTTTGGGAAAGAAGAGAAACCACACTCCCCAACCAAGTCCAGTGGGATCATTGATATCGCTCGGGGATTTTTTGGTCTCCAAACTAGTTATGATGAAGAAGCGCAATCTGTGGGCATGGGTCCATCAACTAGCGCTGGACTCTGTCCAAGATAAGAAGTGCCATTCCAAGTGTTGAATTCTAGGCTGACAAATATTGGCACCCCTCGAATTAGACAAGATGTGGGAAGTGCAGCTAGGACGGGTTAAATATTCTTTCCCACCATTGAGGAAGTGGAATTGGACCTCCAACAAAGTGAGGTAGAACGACAAATCTGAGAATTGAGCTTAAGGAAACAAGAGCTTGATACTCATAGGGCAAGAGCTGAGAGAAAGGAGACGGGAAGTGTTAACCCACTCCAATCACGAGGAAAAGAACTTGAAATTGCTACAGGTAGAAGTGAAGGAGAAATTCCAAACTTGGAACCCATCAACGAGGAGTCTAGAATGGAGGAAGGGTTTACAACTAGAGAAGAGGGTAATCTAGCTAACTTGGCTGTAGAAGTAGAGGACCGACTCTACACCAAGAAGGATATTGAGCTAATGATCAATAACCCTACATTCTTACAAGACATGGAACTTTTAATTACACAAAGGCGCACAGAGGCAACTAATGGGGAATTCCACCAAGGTACCACAACTGGACCAGTCCATGAACCTGAGATACCTAGGAGAGCCAATACAGGTAGGGGACGAGGTCTAGGAAGGGGGGAGCAATTCCCCAGAGGCCTAGAAACAATCCAGCCATGGACCTTAATGTGGCCACAAGGGCAGACCTATTAAATATAGCAGTAGAGATGGTCAAGGTACTAGGCTCTACTCTAGAACCCTAACCTTCCTAGATGAAACCCCATATCATTTCAGAACTTGTCCAAAAGTTCTAATGGGACAGGGAGGACCATAAAATGCATGATTACCTGGTACTATCCTGACCAGCTACTCTTGATGAATGCTGCAAATTGGCAATCGAATATGAAGATAATATGTTAGAATTGCCACAACCTGATGATGTTAGAACATCTACAGCAACCACGACTTCACGTGTCTCGAGTCACCAAGAAATTGGAGCTCGAAGCAAGCAAGTCAGAAACATGACTGTAGACGAGCTCAGCAATGCCATATTAGAAAAATTAAAGGTCAGGGAGGGAAGAGATACATCTAGGCATGGGCATAGTCACCTTTACCCCCACAAGGAATTGGTGTGGTGCTCCATGTGTAAATTAAATCATACCACTACCAAATGTCCACAGTTAAGGGCAAGGCCATTACTTTATTGTTGCTCACTGTGTGAAATTGGAAAATTATGACACTTCAATGTGTAGATATCCAAGGTTTCAAAATGCGGCACAGCTACCAGCAAATATAGCCCCATTGGCTTTGCCGGGACCACCTATGCAGATCACTGCCACTGCTGGACAACCCAACTCTTCTTACTTACCTAGGGGGATGTTCCAGGTACAAGACGCTTCGCTCTTACCACCACCAGTTCCACCGCCACAACCACCATAGGCGAACATCAATCAAGTAGTGATTGAAGAGCTATCAGAAGATGTTGATATGGTGTAGGAAATAAAATTTAGCGGGGAATACTATGAGGACATGGCTAAGGTCATGATAGAATACTATGTCCTATAGAATAACACGCCAATACCTGTGTTTCAAACCACGGTACAATGGAAGGGCAAGTAAATAAACTCAAATATGAGAAGAGGACCTTTAAAATGCTATGGCTACGGTGGGCCACATCGAGTAGCCAAATACCCAAACAAAAATATGAATCATGCACACCAACCATAACAAGTGGTGACCATGCTCAATGACATGCCAGTGCTCACTTGCACTAAATGTGGAATTGATCATTTGATCAAAGATTGTCCCTACCAATCGAGTGGCTCTGCTTCTACAGCTAATCAGGCCAATGTACACTAATGGTATGGATTATCCGAGATTGTACACCAATGGTACGGGTTGGTGAATATCCCAATGCCGACGAAGATACAATTGATACTGAATCCACCCAATCAAAGGAAGAAGGGGGGCAAGGGTTCAATCTTGGAGGATTAGACCAAGGAAAGCAAGGAGAACAACTAGCAACCCCAAAGGGGGTTGGTGAATATCCCAATGCCGAC
Source organism: Cibotium barometz (assembly GCF_041138505.1). NCBI lineage: Eukaryota > Viridiplantae > Streptophyta > Polypodiopsida > Cyatheales > Cibotiaceae > Cibotium > Cibotium barometz. Next base: position 37,811,248 of record NC_141075.1, on the reverse strand, counting down.
GAAGAAATAAGGAAGCTAGAAGATGTCAATGCCTTAGTCGAAGAGTACCAACAACGACTTCATGAAACTAAGCCAAGGGCTAATCGAGTAAGGGATACCATCTATCCACGAGATGAACCACCCCAAAATAGGGTATTGAACATGCCAACCCCGATTCCCGGAAGGAACAGAAGAGGACTCCCAAACAAACACAATGTTTAGAATGTTTGAGGAAAATGAGGTAGGGGGGTTGATTCATTCCTTCCCCATGGAAGAATATGAGACACCTACATGGGAAGAACCCTCTATATCTAAGGAACCCATGAATATATAGGAAGCCTCACAATTGTACTATCCACATCTGTCTAGATGCCATTAGGGCAACTGTTATGCAATTCACCAACCTTATGGACATATGTAAAAGAATGGGTCCAGGGCGCGGTCTAAGGCTAGCCAATAATATAGATGAGACTCTACCACCCCTGGAATGAAAGATCCCTTCCCCCTCCGTGCAACGAATTTCGGGATGCTAGCACCGGAAGTAGCACTTCTTGCACAGGGCAGAGCCTCTCACTCGGGGCCTCGCCCCACGGATATCTAGACAAGAGACTAATCCCTTGGTTTTCCAAAACCGAATCCCAAAAAACTTCCCTCGCCCAGCAGACATAGGTGATTCCTCTAGGAGATTTTATTCTAATGTAGTCAAGAACCTTAACTAACCAAACTCATCATCCAACCAAACCCGTAAGTCACATGGTCAGATCAAGGAAGAGACCTGCACTTGGATCATAGAGACCAATGCTTTTTTCCTCATCAAGAGACACAGCCGTTGATTCTTTTCTATAGAAGAAGGGCTATTCGGGATTTACTTCAACTATCGTAACTTAACATAATTGAGTCTTATTTTGGGGATCCATCAGTCTAGCCTAACCCCATCCACCAATCCCATGGGTTAGCCAACCGCCCAACCACTGTAGTGATAGGATCCATTTAAGAATTTGGTTATGTTTTGCCCCGAGTACCAGGGAAAAGAGTTCCCAGGCCCCCTAGTCAGCACTTCAAGCAAACTTCAAGATAGTCACACCACTTATACACCTAATATGAAGATTCAGCTGTCTTTAAAATAATCTTTTAATGAAACCATAGTATCATTGATCATAATCCTCCAAAATATCTAGCTTGAATTCTAATTTGTAATCATTCCTTCATCGGTGTACCTATAGCATCATTGGTAACCAGAACACTCACCACCTGTTCACTCAGGGGCATTTTCAATAGTTCCTAGCTCATATTACCTGAAAATATATTCACTTAAGAAAATCCACATGGACTCTCCATTGAAGATCATCAAGATCAACCAACAGATCCATATAAAAGAGCCATGGACTCATCCATTGAGGACCAGCAGGGCCAATCAACCAGATCCATGCCCGAGTTCAGAAAACAACTCTAACTCCTTGTTCTAGTTTCTTTCTTGATGCACGCGTGGGTATCTTCGGCGACCCGGAGCCCGAGCACCGTATGGTTAGCACCCTCTAGGCTCCTTCGTAGGTCACCTAGCGCTTCACTCATAGGCTGCTTCCTTGGTCCTTCATCTATCCTCATCATATCTCATCCATTCATATCTAACCAAATCCACATCACATCACATCCATTCACATCACATTCACATCTCACCACATCCACTCACATCTCATCACGTCCATTCACATTCATCACACCCATTCACATTCCACATTCATTCATATCTCGTCACATCCATCCTTATCTTATCACATCTCGTTCACATCCATCCACATCACATCACATTCATTCCATCCACATTACATCACATCCACATCTATCCATATCACACCACATCCATTCACAGCTCATCACATTCATCCACATCCATTCATTCATTCACGTTCACATCTATCCATATCCATCCATTCATTCACATGCACATCTATCACATCACATCTCATTCTCATCCATTTACATCACATCACATCCTTTCACATATCATCACATCTCATCACATTCACATCCACATCCATTTACATCTCATCACATTCACATCCACATCCATTTACATCTCCTCACATTCACATTCACATCTTATCACATCACATTCATATCTTATCACATCACATTCACATCTTATCACATCACATTTACATCTCCTCTTATCACATTCAAATCTCATCTAATCACAGCGTATACATCCCATCACACTCATTTACATCTATTCAAATCCACATCACATCTTATCAAATCCACATCACATCTTATCACATCCACTTTTAGTACCGTTTTCTACTTTTGATACTGATAGGACTTTTCTAAGTTTCTGCTAATTGTTTGACCTAGTTAAAGGTACTTTTTCTTGATCCCATTGAATCTACGTATGAGAGTGTTGTTGAAGGTACTTTTTCTCGATCCCATTAAATCTACGTATGAGAGTGTTGTTGAAGGTTTAAAAAGGAAAGATAAACCTTATCAGAATTGAATAGTAAAAACTCAAAAAGGGCATTTACGAATTGTATTTTTATTCCTTAAGCTTTATTAATGAGAATTAATTCTAAACTTCTGTTTACTCATTGGATCCTCGATCCTTCCCAAGGATTCCAAATTCTCTTTTCTGAATAAGAATTATCCACTTTTTCTCGATGGATATTTTCATATTCTTTCTCAAATTTCTCAAGTAAGATATATTCAATATTCTTCTTTTTGAGTAAAAGATTCATGGGATTTACAAAAATCAATTCTACCCATATTTCCCAATAAAATTAATAATACTCAAAATTCCACTTTTGATAAATACTCATAATTTGAATTATGCCAATCCTCTTTTACTATTTAATTACTTGGATCTCAAATATCATGGGAATTCCTCTTTTTGCATAAAATTAAATTTACCAAAAATTTCTCTTTTCTTTTAATTAAAAATTTATGCATAAATACAAAAAAAATTATTTTCCATGAATATAATGAAAATCATTCTTTTTGCATAGGATGTCCAATCCTAGAATATGGTAGGAAGTCCTCTTTTAGCATTATGCATAAAAATAAGATATGTATTATTTTCTGAAAATTTTACCATAGCATCGTTGTGCTATTAATTCTCAATTTTTCCTAAAAGAGTAAAAGCTTGTAATGAAAATATGATAGTAGTTTCTCTTTTATGCTTAAAATGAAACTATAAATTAAAATAATAATTTTAACCATAATTATAAACATAAGTATGATTATCTCACTAGATTAAGCTAATTTCAACATTCCTCTTTTCATTTCTCATTTAGAATGAATTAAACTAGTTTTTAACTACTCCTAAATAATCTAAAAGAATTTACCATTATTTTAATAGCATGAAAATATCATTTTCTTACTCTCTAGCTCATCAAGCCTAGAGTTTAGCTTTGAATTAAGAGACTATCATTAAGAAGCATCCTTTTTCTCCAAGGGATTTAGCCATAAAGATGGCTATTCTTTTGAGAGAGAGAGAGAGAGAGAGAGAGAGAGAGAGATCTCCAACATGGACAATTGGATGAGCAGTGTCATCCCCTGTTTCCACAAAACCTGGTCTTTCAAGGTTTTTCATCTCCTTGAACCACTCCCCATGACTTGTCATGTGGTTCGAAGCACCTGAATCAATGTGGTTCGAAGCACCTGAATCAATGTACCATACATCATCTTTATGTGCTGCTTCAATATTTTTCAAACATGGCATTAACAACATGCTGCATAACAAACAACCTTTCATTATCCTCATTATTTCTGCTCGAGGATGCATAGTTGTTTTGCTGCAATTTTCCATTTTGCATGTCAGCCTGCTTCTTATAACAATCTGCCTGCACATGTCCAGGCTTACCATAATAAAAGCATCCACATGTATCATTGTACTGCCTTTGCCAATTTCCATGACCTCTTTGACTCCCCCTGCCTCTGAATTGACCTCTTCCACTTGCATGTTGTTGTTGTTTGTGAATTATGGGACTGTTGTTGTTGCTGCCGCGCTGCCCATAATTCTGATTACCTATTCGACCACCTCTTTGATCACGTCCACGGCCTCCTCTACCTCGTCCTCTTCCTGAACTTGTGTAGAAGGCCCGTTGCTCTAAACTGTTTTTGTTTTGTGAAGAGTGTTGGTCTTCCCCTAAGATCTTCTCTTCTATAATCAACATAGACACCAAATCTATGAAATTGGGAATGTTTTCTTGAGTCTGAATAGACGTCTTGAATGCCTTATATTGTGGCCTGAGATCACGTACACAGACTTCCACCTTATCATCATCATCTACTGAAATGCCAATAGATGCAAGGGATTCCACAATACCCTTGATCTTCAATGCATAGTCATTCACAGACATACGCTTTTTCTCCACAGTATGAAGTTCATTCTTCAACTATATCTTTCGTGCCTTGGTATTTGTTTCATAGAGTTTTACCAAGGTGTCCCATGCCTCCTTGGGGGACTTGGCATCTTGTATGTGCCCAATCATGGTGTCCTGTATAATACTAATAGAGAGCCAATACATAACTTTTCTGGCTCCTTGGTTTCAATCCTTGAACTCTTTCACATCTGCAGCAGTCGGATTGATCTCCGGTATCTCCGATGCCTATTCATGCTCACCTTCTATACAGTCCCAGTAACCCTTTCCCATCAGGAAATTTGTAAGCTTGAACCTCCAAGCATGGAAGTTGTTCTTATCAAGCTTCTTAGCAACAATCTAGTTTATGCCATCATTTTACATCTTGCCAGACATACTAATTTACCAAAAATAGCACTCTGGTTTGTCTTGCACAAACTGCTGTATTTTCTGCAGCGGTACTATAATACACTCAAATGTCATAACGAGTGACCTCAATGTGCATACATACACCCAATGGCAACTGTTGACCTCCTTGCAGCACACACAGTGTCTACAGAACCAATCTATCTTCCTATAGTTCTTAATATAGATTTCTGCAGAGAATCGATGACTTATCTGCAGTGCTCGAAATCGCTTGCTTTCTGAAAAACGGAGGCCGTAAAACGCACCCAAAACGCATTTTCGGCCCAAAAAAATGAAGTCCAATAGGACAGTATAGTTGCTGTATAGCTTTACTCCTGCGAAGAAAGCTCCTCAATCAGAGATCGTTTGCCGGTGCCTCCCGTAGAGCTCCCGACAAGGGTGTAGTCTCGCCAGCACAAATAGGGAAGAGTAGTTGAAGCTCTTACCCTCGTACCGCTTCCTGTGCTTCTCTTTCTTGCAGATCAGCCCTTAGCTTGAACCAGGCTCTGATACCATGAAAAGATGCAGGGGAGAAGAGAGCTTGAGCTCTTGCAAGCACAAACACAGTCACAAAACCCTAAAAGAGAACACACAAGGTGAGAGGCTAAAAATCTTCTTCTTCTTCACACAACACTCAACACACCATATACAAAGATAAGAGTACACACAATATGAAAGGTACTCAACCAAATATATCTAGGGTTCTCTATAGTGTGAACCCCCAACTAAATGAGATGGTGCTATAACTATGCCAGTCTCTAGAATGGCTGTCACACAGCTTGTCATCCCAGTGGCCGCATATCACCCACTGGGGCCGCATATCCCACTGGCGCTATAACTATGCCAGTCTCTAGAATGGCTGTCACACAGCTTGTCATCCCACTGACCGCATATCACCCATGATCTCACCAACCATGCTAGTGGTGTAAGTGTGGGGCCTATCCCCCAGGTGGGTCATCTTGTTGAAATTATAGCAATGTAATGAGCTATGGTGGATCAAATACTAGAATCAACATCATTAACAAAGTGATTAGATGATAATTAAGACATGATTAGTGAGTAATTAACAAATAGTTTAATGTAGGTATGGATAATCAAAAATCAACAAATTCTCATTAGGCCAATGCCTCAATTTATAGAGTTTACATCCAAGCATCTAATCCCATTGATTTCTCCTTGATTCACTCCACCTCTTTTTCTTGATTCTCTCCACCTCTCCCAAAATATCTCCACACTTCCTAAATCTTTTCATGCTACCCTTTATTCTCTCCCAATAGATTCTTCTCACCTTTTCACAGTTCTCTTTTATAGCCTCTAACTAAGGGCTTTTTTCTGCACACACCCTATTCACTTGTATATTTCAACACCTCCACTCAAGTGAATACTCCTAGCACACCTGGACCCTATACCAAGTTTTCCTCTTACTTGATAGTCCGCGACTAGTGTCTAGCACACCTCCCCTCAAGTTAACTTAGCACACCTAGACCCTATACCAAGTTTCTCTCTTACTTGATAGCCCGCGACCAGTGCCTCAAGTCCCTAAACTCATAGTCCTTGACACTCTCTCTCTATGTGTCCAAGGCTACTACAAGTGCCCGTGACCTTGACTAAAGTGCTCACACATAAATCTACCTACCACGTGGCCTATATCATCGGTGGCTCAGAGGTGGTTTTACTTTGTTGGGGCAGAATACATTAGGTTGTGGGGTCTCTCTCTCTCTCTCTCTCTCTCTCTCTCTCTCTTAGAGATTTTCACATGGCTCCTCACTCTTTGGAGCCTCACATCTTCTCTTGTCTTTAATCATCTTGTCGTGGTAGCTTCTCTTCACGCGTCCGTGTCTTTCTCTTCTTTCAGTCTTCTTGTGGCAGCTTCTCTTCATGCATCCATGTCTTCCTTCAATGCTTCCTCTAGATCTTCTTCTCGGTGTGGATCTTCCTCTTGGAAAGAGATGTTCTTCTTCTTTCATGTGGCTGGGGCCATGAGCTTGTCCATGTCCATCAGGTCTTCTTACTCCATGTGAGCAACATGTTTAAATGTTTTGTTGACAGTTCTTTTGGGATTTTGATATTTATCTTATGTCATTATGCAATGCAAACCCAAATCTATGCGGGAGTTCTTACTTCTTGCCTTATTCTGGACAAGGGCAGTGTCTGATCCCATTTTTACACTGATGTAATGTGCCCAATACATAATGCATATAGCATTCATTCTTATGCACATTCCCAAATGCAACTCTGGCTGTGAATAATCTTGAATTTGAGTGTGATTTGCAGGCATTAACCAAGGGTTAAATGCAAAATGATGATTACCACAAATTTATCAGCGTAATTTTTAGCATAATTTTACCAGAAATTACATTAAATCAAGGGTAACTAATTTGTACGAAATGGTTGAAGTATCAAACCAACTTCGAATTGCAATCTAAAGTTATAGGGATCTGTATCAGATACCTAATGGTTAATTTGAACCCTCAATTGCACCAAAATACAATGATTATCACTAATTAGCAAATTAATCCTCTATTTTGTGTGCAAAAAATAGAGTATGCGGGGAGCCCAGATCTGGGGCCTTAGACTTCAAATGAGCTCAAATGCTTTCAAGGCCATCAATAGCAATTAGTCTAGTAGAGGATTAAGGCAAGAAACATAAGATTTGACCAAACATTGAATGCTTAATCTCTGTTTTACCAAAGTCACCTGCAGATTTGATGAATGTAGGCATGGATAATCAAAAACCAGCAAATTCTCATTAGGCCAATGCCTCAATTTATAGAGTTTACATCCAAGCATCTAATCCCACTAATTTCTCCTTGATTCACTCCACCTCTTTTGCTTGATTCTCTCCACCTCTCCCAGAATATCTTTACACTTCCTAAATCTTCTCATGCTACCCTTTATTCTCTCCCAGTAGATTCTTCTCACCTTTTCACAGGTTCTCTCACATTTACACATTCTCTTTTATAGCCTCTAACCAAGGGCTTGTTCTCGCACACACCCTATTCACTTGTATATTTCAACACATCTCAGTGTCCACCACCTCACTAGATGAGCTCGATATCTCAACACACAAGCTAGTGCTTGCTTCAATTTATCATATGCTTCTTGGCATTCTTTAGTCCATTAGAAGACAATGAGTAGTCTATATAATGGTCTGGCAATTTTTGCATAGAATACTATGAAACGAGGATAATACCCAACATGGCCCATAAACCTCTATACACCTTTGTAATTGGTGGGTGGGGGAAATTCCAAGATCAATTTGACCTTACTTTCATTCGTGGAAATGACGTTCTTAGAGATAATGTGTCCAAAGATCACACCATGTTTGACCCAAAATTGGCATTTCAAAGGGTTTAAGGATATTTGATAAAGTAGACATCGCTCAAACACCTTTCTCAGACAAGCCAGATGTTCTAACCATTGTGAGTGTGCACACAGGTCATAAATGAATACCTCCAACCACTTTTGCAAAAGTAGTCTTTGAAGGCTGTTCACATCAACCATTGTGAGTGTGCACACAGGTCATAAATGAATACCTCCAACCACTTTTGCAAAAGTAGTCTTTGAAGGCTGTTCACATCAACCATTGAAAAGTTGCAAGGGCATTAGTGAGGCCAAAAGGCATAATCTTGTAAGCGTATGTTCCCCACATTGTATTAAAGGCCATTTTATGTTGGTCTTTGGGTGCTATAGACACCTAATTGTAAGCTGAAAATCCATCTAAGAAGTTGTAAGCTTCTTGACCTACCTACCCATTCCAATATGTGTTCAGTATAAGGCAGTGGGTAATGGTCCTTCCTCATAGATCGATTGACCTTTTTGAGATCCACACAGACCCTAAGTTTCCCATTCTTCTTTGGAACTATCACGATTGGTGATAGCCAATCGATGTGCTCAATTTCGTTAGATAAAATCCGTGCAGCAAATGAGTTTGTCAATTTTCTCCTTTATAATTGCTGCATCTCTTTGTAGTTCCAAGCAAAAAAATTCTTAAATTCCTTAAGGAGAGTAATAAGTTCCCTTTCCTTAGCTCGAGTCAAGTCTTTAGCGATATAGATAGGTTTGGGTTCCTCCCCTAGCTCTGCAATATCAATTTCCTTGACCTCCACTAGACCATCGTATGATTTAGACAAACCATCTTCCTTAACTCTTTTGGATTGGACCACTTTCCGTTCATCAATTGGACCACTTTTCATTTGTGAGATTCCTGCCCTCTCAGCGCATCGAGCTCTGCAGAGCAGGAGTGCTGGCAGCGGAAGTAGCAACCTCATGTGTAGGGGGCAGAGCTTCCCACTTGGGGCCTCGCCCACCACCCACGAATGTCTAGGCAAGGGACTAGTCCGGCGGCTCTTCCAAAACCGAATCCGAAAAAACTTTCCTCGCCCAAAAAACATAGGAGATTCCTCCAGGAAAATCTTCTAATAATGTAGTCAAAAGCCTTAACTATCCTTTGTATTCTGATCGAGCCTGCGGGTCACATGGCCGAATCAAAGGAGGAACTTGCACTTGGTTCATAGAGATCAACGCATTTTTCCCCATCAAAAGAGGCACAGCCGTTGATTCTTTTCCATAGAACAAGAATTATCCTGTGACTTACTTCAACTATTGTAACTTGAACAGAATGGAATTTTATTATAGAAATCTATCGCTCCAGTCTAACCCCATCCAATCCCATGGGTTAGCCAACCACCCACCACTGTATTGATAGGATTCATTATAAAAAATTGGTTATGTTTTATCTCGGGTACTAGGGAAAATAGTTCCTAAGCCCCCTAGCTGGCTCTCATGCAAAATTTAAATAGACACACAACTTACACACCCAATATGAAATTGCCTTTTCTTAGATTCACTATTTCCAAACAGAATTGCAATAAAATCGTAGTGTTTCCATCATAATCCTCAGTATTCCATTTCTAGGGTCCAACTTCCAACTTTTCCACTTAGGTGTCCCATGACCTCATTCTACATCCAATTTCCAGTCATTCCTTCCTCATCGTAGTACCTATGGCATCATCGGCAACCAGAACGCTCACCACCTGGTCAGCCCCTCTAGGCTCACCTATAGTACTTCACTCAGGGGCCTTCTCAATAGTTCCTAGCTCATAGTACCCAGGAATATAATCAAGATCTTTCCATAAAATCCATATTCCATTCATTTCTTCCTTGGCATACCTATGACATCATTGGCAACCAGAACGCTCACCACCTGGTCACTCAGGGGCCTTTTCAATAATTCCTAGATCATAGTACCTAGAAGAATAATCTCATAAAATCCATATGGACTCTCCGTTAAAGATCAGCTAGGTTAACCACCAACAAGATCCATCTATCAAAAAGAGCCATGAACTCATCCGTTTGAAGACCAGCAAGGCCAATCAACCAGATCCATGCCAATCAACCAGATCCATGCCCATGTTTAAAAAACATTTCCAACTCATTTTCTTCCTCGACGCATGCATGGGTATCCTGGGCAAGCACCATATGGTTAGAACCCTCTAGGCTCCTTCATAGGTGACCTAGCACTTCACTCATAGGCCGCTTCCTTGGCCCCTCATCCACCATACCAGAAGCTCACCATTTTAAGTGAACTGAGGCTGGTCAAGACCTTGGCCGACCTTGCCACACGTGAGACGTCCTTCTTTGACTCTCCGTCAGTTGTTGCAACATTTTACACTTGGTCCCCACGACCTCATTCTATAAGATAGTCAAAATTCTTTCCCAGCATTCTTGACGCGTAAAACAATCTTTAAAAAATAGTTTTCACATGCAAATACAGTTTTCAAGCAAAATTAAGATAGAGAAGCAAGTTAAATCAAGAGGTAAGATGTAATTTCATGGTTTTTCTCTACTATTCTCAATGTTTTCACTTCTCAACTCCTCTCAAGCTTGAGAAGTTTCTAATAAATGTTAAGAATGCAAATCAAGCTTTTCTTAAGAGTTGTAATGAATAATTAAGAAAAGTTTACATTTATGCTTAATTAGGTTGCTTTCTATGTTTATCTCTCTCTCTCTCTCTCTCTCTCTCTCTCTCTCTCTCTCTCTCTCTCTCTCTCCCCAAAAGAATAGTCATTCCTATGAATAACTCTTATTCAAATGATGCTTCTCATTGATGAATTCTTAGTTTACAAATCAAACTCTAGGCTTGTGAAGCTAGAGGTTAAGAAAATGGCTTTTTATACTTTTATGCTAATAAAATTATGGTAATCTTATGATTTAAATCCATAAATTAGATTTAAGTCTAAAAGATACTTATACTATCATAATTGTATTACTAAGTCTTATTCTTTTAGAAAATATTAATACATAACTCATTCTTATGCATAATGTGAAAAGAGGACTTCCTACCATATACTAGGATTGAATATCCTGGGCTAAAAGAATGATTCTCATCAAAGTATTTTTTAAGGTTTATGCATAATTTAATAATTAAGAAAAGAAAAAATTTTGGTAATTTTATTTAAATGATAAAAGAGGAATTCCCATGACATTTGGAATTCAATCATTTAAATGGTGAAAGTGGAATTCTCGGCATAATTGAATTAATGGATATTTTTATTAAAATTCAAAGAGAAATTTTAGATAAATTTATTTTATGCATGAGAAAATTTAAATGATAAAAGAGGAATTCCAATGACAATTGGAATTCAATCATTTAAATGGAAAAAGTGAAATTCTTTGTATATTTGAATAATGGATATTTTTATTAAAGAAAAGAGAAATTTTAGATAAATTTATTTTATGATAAAAGAGGAATTCTCATGACATTTGAATGTAATCATTTAAATACAAAAAGAGAAATTTCCATGATAATTGAGATCCAAGAAATTAAATGAGAAAAGGGGATTTTTTAGCATAATTCAAATTACGAGTATTTATCAAAAGAAGAATTTTGAGCATTATTGAGAAATATGGGTAGAATTGATTTTTGTAAATCCCATGAATTCTTTTACTCAAAAGTAGAATATTGAATATATTCACTTGAGAAATTTGAGAAAGAATATGAAAATATCCATCAAGAAAAAAGTACCTTTACCTAGCCAAGCAATTGGCAAAAATTTAGAAAAAGTCCCATCATCGGCATCGAAGTAGAAAAAGCTACTAAATGTGAATGAGATGTGATAAGATGTGAACGAGATATGAATGGATGTGATAAGATGTGAATGGCATGTGATAAGATATGAGTGGATGTGGTGTGATATAAATGAATGTGGATGGGATGTGAGGTGGTGTAAATGGATGTGGATGTGATAAGATGTGATGGGATGTAAATGAATGTGGATGTGGATGTGATAAGATGTGATGTAATGTAAATGAATGTGGATGTGGATGTGATAGGATGTGATGTGATGTAAATGAATGTGGATGTGGATGTGATAGGATGTGATATGATGTAAATGGATATGGATGTGGATGTGATGTGATGTAAAGAGATGTGGATGTGAATGTGATGAGATGTGGATGAAATGAGATGTGATGTAAAGGGATGTGGATGTGAATGTGATGAGATGTGGATGAAATGTGATGTGATGTGAATATATGTGGATGTGAATTTGAATGTATGGATGGATATGGATGAGATGTAATGTGGATAGAATGCATGTGATGGGATGGCAATGCAATGAATGTGGGTGATAGATGTGAATAGATGCGATGAGATGTGAATAGATGCGATGAGATGTGAATGGATGTGAATGTGACGTAATGTAAATAGATGTGAATGGATGTGATGAGATGTGATGTGAATTGGGATATATGTGAATAGATGAGATGTGATATGAATGGATGTAATGTGATGAGATGTGAATGGATGAGATGTGATGTGAATGGATGTGATGTGAATGGATGTGGATCTGGGTAGATGTGAATGGATGAGATGGGATGTGATGTGATGTGGATATAGGTAGATGAGAATGGATGAGATGTCATGAGGATAGATGTGATGAGATGTAATATGATGTGTTTGGATGATGAGATGTGTGGATCTGGGTAGATGTGAATGGATGAGATGGAATGTGATGTGGATCTGGGTAGGTGTGAATGGATGAGATGGGATGTGATGTAATGTGATGTAATGTGAATGGATGAGATGGGATGTGATGTAATGTGATGTAATGTGATGTGAATATAGGTAGATGAGAATGGATGAGATGTAATGAGGATAGATGTGATGAGATGTAATATGATGTGTTTGGATGATGAGAATGGATGAAGGATGATCAGAATACATATGATTGGATGTGGATTAAGCAAAGTGAATTGATTTAGAAGAATGTGGAATAACGGGAAATGATGTGGAACGAGATGATCAGAATACATATGATTGGATGTGGATTAAGCAAAGTGAATTGATTTAGAAGAATGTGGAATAACGGGAAATGATGTGGAACGATGTGAAAATATGAGAGTTCGTTAGAAACTGTATTTATGACCTGTTTTTAAATGACTGTTTTATGTCAAGAATGCTAGGGAAGCATTTTGACCATCTTGTGAATGAGGTTATAAGGCTGCAACAACTGACGAAGAGTCAATGGAGGACGTCTCGCGTAGCAAGGTCAGCTGAGGTCTTGACCAGCCTCTCGGTTCGATTTAAATGGTGAGTGTAAGATTCCTCCCTCCGGCTTTTGAAGTGTGTAGGTGTAAAAACCTCCCCTTTTGATCTAATAATTATTCCCCTCTCTGAAATAAAAGAAAGATCCTGTTTTACCCTATATGAAGAGTTGACTAAGGACAAGGTTATTAGTTAAAAAAGAAGAGATATTTAGAAGAAATGATGCATTTTTGACACCTCAGTGTGGGGGAATTCCCCTCATGAAGGAGACGTCTATTTCACATCTGTGGTTGAGTTTTAAACTCACAAATAATGAGATATTTTCTTCTCTCCTCTCTCCTGCTTTAACTAGATCCAAAAAGTAAGCTAAACTGACCTAAAAATGGTTAAAAATTGACCAAACTGATCTGGAAAATTCTAGAATCAATTTGCTTGGTTAGAGGCTCACTTTTTCCTATAAATGAAGCCTCTCCCTTTGTAAATGGTTAATAGTGTTTTATACACTGTTACTCTACTCCTCCCCAGAGCCAAAAACAGTGAATTTATTGATAATTCATTAGTTTTTGACCATTTCCTCTTCAAAATAATCGGTGGCCACTCTTGTTGCAAACAAGAGTAGATCCCTCAAACCATCAAGCCAAAGGAAAGCTCACAAAAATTCATGTAAGCTAGAAATCCTACTTTTTCTTTATTCTATTTAATGGTTTTCTAATTTTTATTTTCTTAAAAATGAAAAATGATGCTATGCCTTGTTGGAAAGGCTTTTCCCCTCTCTTCATTCTTGAATTCAGCCTTTCTTTATCCTAGATGTGTAATCAAATTGTTAGAATTAAACTTTTCATATTGTTTCTCTTTAAAAAGTGGAATTTGATTAGTTTAGAACGCTTTAAACCATTTGGGATAATTTCTAAGTAACTTGAGAATGAAAAAAATTGAAAAATGGTCAGCCATACAAAGGAGGTTATGGCAAAATTTTCTTAAATTTTGTGAAATAAGTTTTATCTTTTATTATTCAAGAAGAGTAATCCCCACCGCTTGTGTATTCTAAAAGTGTTATTTTTATTATATGCATAGAAAAATGCATATTAGAAATATTTTTATAATAAAATTGTTATTTTCATTAGAATTAATTTCTATGCATAGAAAGATGCATATTGGGAATATATTGATTATAAAAGTGTTACTTTCATCAAAATGATTTTTATGCATAAAAGATTTTTTTTTAATCATAAAAGTTTTACTTTCATTAAAATTAAATTTATGCATATATAGATGCATAAAAGATTTTTTTTATAAAAGCGTTACTTTCATCAAGTTTTGATTTTATGCATAGAAAGATGCATAAAGAAAGTTATTTTTATTTCAAAAGAGTTATTCTCATCAATTTTGATTTTATGCATAGAAAGATGCATAAAGAAATTTATTTTTATTTCAAAAGAGTTATTCTCATCAATTTTGATTTTATGCATGGAAAGATGCATAAAGAAATTTATTTTTATTTCAAAAGAGTTATTCTCATCAATTTTGATTTTATGCATGGAAAGATGCATAAAGAAATTTATTTTTATTTCAAAGGATTCTCATGAAAATTAAATTTATGCATAAAAGGTTTATTTTTATTTCGAAAGTGTTATTCTCCTTAAAATTGAATTTATGCATAAATAGATGCATAAACGGATTTTTATAAAAGTGTTATTTCCCAATGAAGTTGTTCTTATGCAAAATAGATGCGTAAAGAATCTTTATATCAAAAATAAGAATTCTCTTACATTCTATAAATAGATGTGATATGAATCAGATAGATGAGAATGAATAGAGGATGGATGTGATGAGAATAGAAGCGATGAGAATGAAAGGTAAATAGATGTGGCCATATGTGATGCGAATCAGATAGATGGGAATGAATGGATGGATAGATGTGATGAGAATAGAAGTGATAAGAATGAGAGGTAAATAGATGTGATGAGATGGGATGCGAATCAGATAGATGGGAATGAATGGATGGATGTGATGAGAATAGAAGTGTCTTAATGCATAAGCCTTATGCATTGAGACTATGCATTATGCTTAATGCATTAAGACTATGCTTAGGATTTAAGGCTTAAGCTTTAAGCTTAAAGCTTATGCATAGGCTTAATGCAAATTATGCTTAATGTAGTAAGACTATGCATTAGTCTTTAAAATTTAAGCTTATGCATTATGCTTAATATAGTAAGACTATGTATTAGGCTTTAATCTTTAAGCTTATGCATTTTGCTTAATGCATAAAGACCATGAATAGGATTTAAGCTCTAAGCTTTAATCTTATTCATAAGCCTTCGACATTAAGACTATGCATTATGCTTAATGCATGACTAATGCATTAAGACTATGCATAGGCTTTAAGCTTTAATCTTATGCATAGGCTTAATGCATTACGACTATGCATTAGGCTTTAAGCTTATGCATTATGCTTAATGCATTAAGACTGCATTATGCATTATGACTAAAGCTTAATGCATTAAGACTATGCATAAATCTTAATGCTTAAATATTAATACAATACACTTATGTATAAGCTTAATGAAGACTATGTATAGGCTTAATGCTTTAGCCTATGCATGCTCTATGTGATCTATGTAATGTTTTTATGCATAAAGCTTTTTATGTAATGTATACTCTATGTGATCTATGTTTTTATGCATAGTCTTAAGATTTAAGCCTATGTGATCTATGTTTTTTATGCATAGTCTTAAGCTTTAAGCCTATGCATTAAGCTTCCTATGTAATTTATGCTCTATGTGATCTATGTAATGTTTTTGTATAAATAGATGTGGCCATCATGGGGTTTATAACCAACAGACTAAGATCAGATATGGAGGGACATCCTTTACTGCCATGCCCATACACATGTTGAGATATCGAGCTCGTCTAGTGAGGCGGTGGACACTGATGACCCCCGCCTGGGAGATAGACCCCACACTTACACCACTGGCATGGTTGGTGAGATCATGTGGGTGATATGCGGCCAGTGGGATGACAGGCTGTGTGACAGCCATTCTAGAGACTGGCATAGTTATAGTGCCAGCTCATTTTAGTTGAGTTCACACTATAGAGAACCCTAGTATGTATTTGGTTGAGTATCTCTTCATATAGTATGTACTCTTATCTTTGTATATGGTATGTTGAGTGTTGTGTGAAGAAGAAGAAGATTTTCAGCCTCTCACCTTGTGTGTTCTCTTTTAGGGTTTTGTGAGTGTGTGTGTGCTTGCAAGAGCTCAAGCTCTCTTCTCTCCTACATCTTTTCATGGTATCAGAGCCTGGTTCATGCTAAGAGCTGAGCTGTAAGCAAGAGAAGCACAAGAAGCGGTACGAGGGTAAGAGCTTCATCTACTCTTCTCCCTATTTTTGTTGGCGACTACACCCTTGTCTACGGGAGGCACCGGCAAACGATCTCTGATTGAGGAGCTTTCTTCGTGGGAGTAAAGGTATAGGGCAACCATACTATCCTATCAGACTACATTTTTTGGGCCGAAAACGTGTTTCGGGCGCGTTAGGACCTCCATTTTTTGGAAAGCAGGCGATATCGAGCACTGCGGGTAAGTCATCGATTCTATGCAGAACTCTATTTTAAGAACTACAGGAAGACAGATTGGTTGTGCAGACATTGTGTGTGCTGCAAGGAGGTCATCAGTTGCCATTAAGTGTATGTATGCACATTGAGGTCACTAGTTTGTGACATTTGAGTATAGTACAGTACCGCTACAGAAAATACAGCAATTTGTGTAGGACAAACCAGAGTGCTATTTCTGGTAAATTTGTGTGTCTGGCAAGATGTCAAATGATGGCATAAACCAGATTGTTGCTGAGAAGCTTGATAAGAACAACTTCCATGCTTGGAGATTCAGGTTGACAAATTTCCTGATGGGAAAGGGTTACTAGGACTACATAGAAGGTGAGCATGAAGAGGCACCGGTGAAGAGGCACCGGAGATACCAGAGATCAATCCGACTGCTGCAGATGTGAAAGAGTTCAAGGATTGGAACTAAGGAGCCAGAAAAGTTATGTATTGCATCTTTATCAGTATACAGGACACCATGATTGGGCACATACAGGATGCCAAGTCTCCCAAGGAGGCATGGGACACCTTGGTAAAGCTCTATGAAACTAACACCAAGGCACGAAAGATACAGTAGAAGAATCAACTTCATACTGTGGAGAAAAAGAGTATGTCTCTTAATGACTATGCATTGAAGATCAAGGGTATTGTGGAATCCCTTGCATCTATTGGCATTTTAGTAGATGATGATTGATGATAAGGTGGAAGTCTGCCTACGTGGTCTCAGGCCATAATACAAGGCATTCGAGATGTCTATTCAGACTTGGAAAAACATTCCTAATTTCACAGATTTGGTGTCTATGTTGATTATAGAAGAGAAGAGCTTGGGTGAAGACCAAAAACAGCTCAGAGCAACAGGCCTTCTACACAAGTTCAGGAAGAGGACGAGATGGAGAAAGCCGTGGACGTGGCCAAGAAGGTGGCCGAACAAGTAATCAAAATTATGGCTAGCAGCAGCAACAACAACAATGCCAACAACAACAACACGCAGGTGGAAGAGGCCAATTCAGAGGTAGGGGGAGTCAAAGAGGTCGTAGAAATTGGCAAAGGCAGTATAATGATACACGTGGATGCTTTTATTGTGGTAAGCCTGAACATGTGTAGGCAGATTGTTATAAGAAGCAGGCTGACATGCAAAATGGAAAATTGCAGCAAAACAGCTATGCATCCTCAAGTAGAAACAATGAGGATAATGAAAGGTTTTTGTTATGCAGCATGTCGTTAATGCCATGTCTGAAAATGTTGAAGCAGCACATAAAGATGATGTATGGTACGTTGACTCAGGTGATTTGAACCACATGACATGTCATGGGGAGTGGTTCAAGCAGATGAAAAACCTTGAAAGACCAGGTTTTGTGGAGACAGGGGATGACACTGCTCATCCAATTGCCCATGTTGGAGATGTGCCATTGTCTATGCAGGATGGCAAGGTGAAGTACCTTGTAGATGTACTTCATGTTCCGAACATAACGAAGAATTTGGTTTCAGTTGGCCAGATGATTGAGCAGGGTTTGCAGGTTCGGTTTAACTCTGATGGTTGTTATGTTGAAGACTTTAAAGACAAGTGCACGTTAGTTGCAAAAGTCAACACAGTGGGTAGAATGTTTACATTGAATGTAAACATGCCTGAAGTGAGTGCTGCGATGTTTGCAAATGGTTCAGGAATTGTTGCAGACATAGACATTTGGCATAAAAGAATTGGACATGTGAATGTGCAGAGAATGAAGTCTATGCAGACTAAAGGAATTGTGACACGGCTGCCAAAGTTTAAAGTTAAAGGTATGCAGAAAATATGTGAAGCATGCCAATTTGGAAAGCAAACAAAGCATGTATTTCCACGTGACAGAAATGTGAGCAAAAATGCACTAGATGTTGTGCATTCAGATGTATGGGGCCCTACGAAGACCATGTCTATGGAAGACTGCAATCTCCCATGTCTATAGGAGACTGCAGGTATTATGTGACATTTATTGATGACCACACAAGGAAAGTGTGGGTATAGTTCATGAAGGAGAAGGGTGAGGTGTTCACTCATTTTCAAAATTTCAGAGTTATGATTGAAAAGAAAACAGGGAAATATGTAAAGTGCCTAAGGTCAGATGGAGGGGGAGAGTACTTCTCCAATGAGTTCTCTGAATTTTTGAAGAAGAATGGTATTCGGAGAAAGTTTACATGCAGATACACTCCGTAGCAAAATGGAGTTGCTGAGTAGAAAAATAGACACATTGCTAAGATTGCGTGAGCATTGATGGGAGAGAAGAATATGCCGCATAGCTATTGGGCTGAGGCTATTTCGATAGCAGTTTACATCATGAATAGGACTCCAACTACAACCATACATGATGTAACTCCACAGAGGAGAGGTTTACTGGCAGAAAACCTGATTTGTCTCATCTAAAAGTCTTTGGATACATTGCATATGTGCATGTGCCAGATGAGCTGAGAACTAAGCTGGATCCAAAAGCTGAAAAATGTGTGTTTATTGGATATTCCCTTGAGCAAAAGGGATATAAGTGTTATAACCCTGCTACATGTGAGTTGAGGGTAAGCAGGGATGTTTTTGATGAGATGAGAAACTGGTATACTACTGAAAAAGAAGCTGTTGGGGCTGATGTGAGTGGAAATGTAGTTGCAGTATGAGGAGATGTACCTTTTGGCTTGTACATTAGTGTGGGATAACACCCTTTTCTCTTGCTTGGCTACTCATAATCACTCTCTATCTCTTCCTTGTGCTCCAAGGCACCACATTTCTCAACATGTATGCATTCCATGTCATGCACACAAGGATTCGTGGTGGTTTGTTGTAACAAACCCATCTTCACTAATAAAGAAATGTTCATGTAATACATAAATTTATGAGTTTTTATGGTATAAAAATCAATGATTTTATTATTTGAGTCATTTTTACTTAGAATCTTTAAATTTTGAGCCCCAATTTGGAATCTGTGTGCGATTTTACCCTAATATAAGATTTTACAGCATCCAAAACGGACATCGGATCAAGCTTATACGTAAATTTCAGTCATTTTAGTTAAAAAGCGAAGACCTTTAAACCTTAATAAATGCACGACCGGGCGTCAGATTGACGAACGGTCTGAACCCCAACGACCAGGAGAACCTCTCGGACAAAAAAAAAAAAATTTCGCCCCCCGGGGCGGTCCGGCACGCAAATCGAGGCAAGCGCCCCAAATTTGGATACCTCGCCCCAAAATTTGGGTCGTACACACTTACTAGGGTGCCCGTACGATGGCCGCCCAAGAACCAAAGGACAACCGCCCACTGTATGGTCCACACATACCCCTACACGGACACCCATGCTGCCCCAGACCAGATAAGGTACATGCGTACCACTCCTTTCCCGGACAACTGACACCGTACCTTTCCCCTAGACCCATGTAGGCCACTGATCCATAGCCTTTGACGGTACACCGTCCTTTCATCCTTGCTTTGCGCAGCGCCCATACCCTCACCCTTCAGCTATGTAAACCCCCGGGGTGCTCCACAGACGGCACGCATTTCTATGCTGCGTATGCCCTATTGTACCGCCGTCCGACCCTGTGCAGTGTACATGCTGCAGTACAGCCGCCCCTTGCAGCCTCCCCTCTCACACCCCCTCATTTGCCTCTTTTCAGATAAGCTGATTTTCCTCCATCCCCCTCTTGCTAAGAGGTAGTGTCCTTAACTCTTCTCCCCCCCCCGCCCCCCGCGGTGTGAATAGACTTACAGTAGCTCTCACAGCCCTCCTCCACGTTTTTTATCTTAAGGACATCTCACAATTCCCCCAATTTGCGTAGACTTTAATAAGGGATTTTTGCCTTTAGATAGAGTTCATACGCTATAGTCTTTTGCTCATACGGTGAGCAAAAGATCTCAGAATTGAGATCCGACTAAAGTGTTTCGACCGCAGTAGCGAGCCCTACAAGTCGACGTCCAAGATGGCCCCATCCTAGAAATGTCAAAATATTACCCCGAGAGGAGCACGCAACAACGAAATTAGGGAAGATGCTCCCAATGCGGCTCCAACCCTCCCTCTTCAAGCTCCTCAAGGAGTTGGTGGCTAGGTTAGATTGGTTATATTTTAAAGAAAAGTTTTTGTTATATATATTGCTAATAAATGTATATCTTTTCCTTTTTGAAATAATGACATAAAATTGTATGAAGTTACGAATTGTGTGATGCTGTATTTAATAAATTGCATTAAAATTGTTGTCTTTAAAGAGTGCAAGTTTTCCTGGCTTCAATGCTAACTCCGTTCCGTGCTTGTGTAGCCAGGCGGCGTCGTTAGCAAAGCCCGAGAATGGCCCAAGGTATCCCTCGTACCATGGGAAGAATAAGGTTCGCCGATTGAGGCGAGAGGTTATAATGCTGCCTAGTTCTGAGGGCCCAGGCTAGTGCGGTAAATAAGCCCACCCTAGTGTGTAGACATCCCTCTGAGGAGGGGGACGGGAGGATCGAGCGATGGAGCCTGAGACCATGTAGAGATTCAAGGATATGTTCATAGGTAAGACCTAGTCCTATCCCACAGGGGAAGCATGATCTTCTAAAAGTCAAATCACCCATAGGATAATTTATCATAAATTGGGCAACTACTAGACTTGATTTCTAGAGGCAACGCTTTTTTCCTCATCCATGCAAGGCACAGCCACCGCTGACCTAGTCTTCTAGAGAATAGAGTTGCCCAAGAACCTAATTATCTAGCATAGGGCTTTCACTTGATCTGTTGGAAAGCTACCCGACTAATCGGGTCCACCCGTCCGTAGGATGGTGCCATCAAGGCATTCCATCCTCCCACTTTCCACCCTACTCACGCTTCAATTTGTTTTCTAATTAATCCTACCACACTGTTTGACATAAATAAACATGTTCCTTAATTACGACCCTTTTCACAAGGTTTGTTAAAACAGTCTTTTTACCCAATACAATCATGCCAAAGATAAGATATATATATATATAAAGTTGATACATGAATCAATTCCATACAAGCCAAACCGGCTCTCTTATTCTTTTCAATGATCTAGAATTTGGCCTTCCAGCCACTACATGCTGAGCAAAACCCTACGGGACCATTTAGTGGACTATCTTAAGCGTTTCTCCTATTTTAGAAGGGGGAACCTTACAATTGGTATCAGAGCCGATCTTAGCTCCTAGGAATTGCCATTTAAGGATTGTTTTGCAATGAATGCTTTACCTAACATAATGCTAATTAGTAAAAACATCCTACTAAAACAAATAAGTTGAATTGATGTTTGAATGATTGTAGGAAGAGGAAGATGCCTACTCCAAGTTTCTAGTTTTCCAATGCATCTTCGAGACTGCTAGTAGTCACTCCTCGAATTTTGAGTTTCGCGACACCATGGTGCAGATACTAGTAGAGAAGATGTCCCTCCCTCAGTTCTCTCGTATTGAAAGAGGATGGGGTAGAGATTTTTGGAGTCATGGGCCGAGATATTTATTTATCCGAGCAGATCAAATTGGAAACCTCACCACCGACCTAAAGCGGATTCGTTGGATTGAAAAGTTGAAGATGATCCATTTATTTTGGTTCGTCGGTACCCCTAGGGCCGACACCTCCGTGACTATAGATGGGATTCGCATACCTCAGGATCGCTGGGTGTATGACAAAGTGATGCAGATCTTACCTGCTCTGATAGAGTAGCTGTGTTTGGATCTACCCCAATCCAGAGTCTACCACCCTTACCATCAGTTTTGAGAGTCTTAGAAACTACAGCGGAACCCCCATATTTCACCTATGTGGACCGCTCTACCCTTATGTCATAGTCAAGCCTAGGAAATTTCCTTGATAGCAAATAAGACTAATTGTATTAGTCTCAGATCTTTGTAAAATAAAACTTGTCCTTGTAAATATTTGGAAATAAAATAATTTCAATGTTTTACTCTTCAAAAATAAGCGTTGTGCAAATATGAATCTTGTAATCTTAAAATTGTTTTTACAATGATGTGGCCAGGACGATCACCCTCCACTTTCCAATGCGCTTTACACCGATACCCAGGAGAAGAAGCTCCTGCTCAAGCAAATGCAACCTCCCTCCTTTAAAGGAGAAGGTTTAGATTGAGGCGATGGACGATTATTTCTCTACCGTCGCCGCCGGTACTGGAGTAGCAAATCAGTCTATGCTTGCACGGTTTCGCCTCATCGGAGATGCTAAACTCTGGTGGAAACAGTGGTGCCATGACAAGGAAGTCACCGAGCATTCTCTAACGTGGGAAGACATCAAGCAGGCAGTGAAGGAAAGATATCTTCCCCCATGCCATGAATCCATAAAGATGAATGAGTTTTTTAGTCTTAGGCAGTGCAACTTAACTCTTGAGGACTACTATTCCAAATTTATCACTCTTCGGAAGTATGCCCCAGCTCTATGACTACTTCCCAGCAAGTGGCTCATTTCTGCCAAGGGCTAAATGAACCCTTAGATTCCTGCCTTGAAGCAATGAGGCCAAGCACATTACAGGATGCTCTCATACGAGCAAAGCCCCTTGTGAAAGAAATGAAGACTGACAAACCTAAGCATCAAAAGAGATCTTACCCTGAGGCAAATCCTAAAGATCAACCCTACAAGAAACCCCAACAGAATTTCCCCTACTACAATAGAGGGTGACAAGGAAACTCTTTTGTCGCTCGTATGCTGCTTCTTCCAGAGAAGGCCTCTGTGTTTTGAGTACAATGAGCTGGGACACTTTAGAGCCAACTGTCCCAAGATGGCAACATCATTTTCCCAAGGTAGCAAAGGAAATCAAGGCCGTGGAACCCCTTGTTGAAATATACAAGTGAATAGGGTGTGTGTGGGAACAAGCTCTTGGATAGAGGCTGTAAAAGAGAAGATGTAATTGTGAAAGAACCTGTGAAAAGGTGAGAAGAATCTACTGGGAGAGAATAAAGGGTAGCATGAGGGAATTTAGGAGTGTGGAGATATTCTGGGAGATATTCAGGGAAAAGAGAAGAGGTGGAGAGAATCAGGCAAGAGGTGGAGATATTCTGGGAGTGAATCATGGAGAAATCAATGGGATTTGATGCTTGATGTAAACTCTATAAATTGAGGCATAGCCCTAATGAGAATTTGCTGATTTTTGAGTATCCATGCCTACATTAATCTATTTGCTAATTATTCACTAATTACGTCTTAATCATTTGCTAATCACTTTGTTAATTATGTTGATTCTAGTGTTTGATCCACCATAGCTCATCATTATGCTCAAATTTCAACATGGTATCAGAGCCATGCCTAGAATCAATTAGATTTATGAGCCCATTAGTTAATTAATTAGGATTAGTAGGTAATTAGTAAAAAATCAATTTTTTAGTGAGTTTTCACTTCTCCCCTTCACCCCCAGCCAGTGGAGGATCTCTAGCACCTTGCACCATAGAATTAGGGCATAAGCTTCTAACACAAGCTAGCTAACCCATAGGAGCTCCAGCCCATCGAATCAGAAGCGCAAACCGCCCACGGAAGCTCCCGATTTTCGCTGATTAAAAAGCTACGTTTTTCTGAGATGATTTGGTGATTTCTACTTCCACAGATCAAAGGTCTCTAATTTCTCTTAGCCCAAGGGGTAATCAAGCATGCTCTACAAGCTGGTGAAGACAGAATTGAGTTTCATCAAGTCTACATTGAGATCCAAGCTCTTCATCAAATCTGCAAGTGAGTTTGGTAAAACAGAGATTAAGCTTTCAATATTTGGTCAAATCTTGTGTTTCTTGGCTTAATCATCTACTAGACTCATTGCTATTGATGCCTTTGAAAGCATTTGAGCTCATTTGAAGTGGAAGACACTAGATCTGGACTCCCCGCATACTCTGTTTTCTGCACACAAAATAGAGCATTAATTTGCTAATCAGTGATTAATCAGTGCTTATCACTGTATTTTGGTGCAATTGAAGGTTTAAATTAACCATTAGGTATCTGATACAGATCCCTATAACTTGAGATTGCGAATCGGAGTTGGTTTGATACTCCAACCATCCCGTACAAATTGGTTACCCTTGATTTAATGTAATTTCTGGTAAAATTGTGCTGATAAATTTGTGAAAATCATCATTTTGCATTCAACCCTTGGTTAATGCCTGTAAATCTCACTCAAATTCAAGATTATTCACAGCCAGAGTTGCATTTGGAATGTGCATGAGAATGAATGCTATACGCATTATGTATTGGGCACATTTTATCAGTGTAAAAATGGGAACAGACACTGCCCTTGTCCAGATTAAGGCAAGAGGTAAGACCTCCCGCATAAATTTGGGTTTGCATTGCATAATGATAAAAGATGAACATCAAAAACCCAAAGGAACTGTCAGCAAAACATTGAAACATGTTGCTCACATGGAGCAAAATGACCTGACGGACGAGCTCATGGTCCCAGCCATGAAAGAAGAAGAATATCTCTTTCCAAGAAGAGGATCCACACCGAGAAGAAGATCTAAAGGAGGACATGGACATGAGAAGAGAAGCTGTCATGAGAAGAGAAGCTGCCCCAAGAAGACTGAAAGAAAAGACGGACGTGTGGAGAGAAGCTACCACGACAAGAAGACTGAAGAGAAGAGAAGATGTGAGGCTCCAAGGAGTGAGGAGCCATGTGAAAATCTCTGAGAGAGAGAGAGAGAGAGCCCACAACCCAATGTAACCTGCCCCAATAAAGTAAAACCACCTCTGAGCCACCGATGATGTAGGCCACGTGGTAGATATATGTGTGAGCACTTTAGGTCGCGGGCTATCAAGTAAGAGGGAAACTTGATACAGGGTCCAGGTGTGCTAGGATTATTCACTTGAGGGGAGGTGTTGAAATATACAAGTGAACAGGGTGTGTGTGGGAACAAGCTCTTGGATAGAGGCTGTAAAAGAGAAGATGTAATTGTGAAAGAACCTGTGAAAAGGTGAGAAGAATCTACTGGGAGAGAATAAAGGGTAGCATGAGGGAATTTAGGAGTGTGGAGATATTCTGGGAGATATTCAGGGAAAAGAGAAGAGGTGGAGAGAATCAGGCAAGAGGTGGAGATATTTTGGGAGTGAATCATGGAGAAATCAATGGGATTTGATGCTTGATGTAAACTCTATAAATTGAGGCATAGCCCTAATGAGAATTTGCTGGTTTTTGAGTATCCATGCCTACATTAATCTATTAGCTAATTCTGTAAAATTACGTCTTAATCATTTGCTAATCACTTTGTTAATTATGTTGATTCTAGTGTTTGATCCACCATAGCTCATCATTATGCTCAAATTTCAACACCCCTATCAACCAAGGTGCAAGAGGCAGTGGGCATGGCAGAGGCCACGAAGGAGCAGTTGCTAGGACTACCTGTATTATAAGTGAAGAACCGACCTTGGAAATGGCTGAAGAAGAGCGTGCCACCGTCCATGCAACAGTAGAACACCAAGGTCCGAATAAACAATTTGGTGTAATCCAAACCCCAGCCACTCATCACAGTAAGCCATTTCAGCTTTTGATTGATTGTGGTAGTACCCATTCATTCCTTTCTCCTAGGTGCTTGCAAAAATTAAACTTGAGTCAAAAAACAGCTAGAAGAATGACTGTAGAGTTAGCCAATGGAAAAGAAGTAGTATCTCGCCACTCTATAGGGAACCTTGATTTTGAGCTGGGTAATGAGCAAACTCATGGCCACTTTAGAGTCTTGCCATTAAGAATTTATGATGGAATCCTTGGGATGGATTGGTTAATTGCAAACAAAGCTAGCATTCATTGTAACCACAGGGGAGTATCACTTTTGAAAATGTGCATGGCCAAGTAATATCTGTTCAGGGGATAACAGGAAAACCTAAACCTAGGGTAGTTAAGGCAAAACATCTTCTCAACAAGGGAACACGTAAAGGTCAGCAAGTTTTCTTAGTCAAGCTCAACAAAGCCATTGAACCCAGTATGGAGACAGAACCTTCTTGGCTCCAAGAATTCTCTGACATCTTCCCTGAGAAGCTTACAGGGCTACCGCCTCCTCGCGAAGTCGATCATGAAATCGAGGTGATCCCTGGAGCTCAACCCGTCTCAAAAACGCCCTATTTTTCAAAAAAAGAAGGACGAAACTCTCTACCTATGCATAGATTATCGAGGGCTAAATCAAGTCACTGTCAAGAATAAGTATCCTATCCCTCGCATCGACGAACTTCTTGACAGACTTCATGGGGCCAAAATCTTCTCAAAAATAGATTTGAGGTCTGGTTACTATCAGATCAAAGTCAAGGAAGCAGATATACCCAAGACAGCCTTCAATACCCGTTATGGCCACTATGAGTTTACTGTAATGTCATTCGAGTTAACCAATGCTCCTGCAACCTTCAACCGCCTAATGCAAGATATATTCCGTCCTTACTTGGATGAATTTGTGCTTGTTTTCTTTGATGACATCTTAATCTATTCCAAATCAATGGAAGAGCATGAGGAGCATGTGCGTAGAGTTCTGTAATTGTTGCGCAAACACAAACTCTATGCCTAGAAGAGCAAATGTACCTTCTTTACTCATCAAATTGAGTATCTTGGATTCATCATCTCCAAAGATGGCATTTCAGTAGACCCCGCCAAAGTCAAGGATATTCTGGAGTGGCCACCCCCTAAATCAGTTCGTGAAGTTCGTAGGTTTTTGGGAATCACGGGATGGTATAGGATTTTTATCAAAGATTATGCCTTGGTAGCTGCACCTTTGACGGATCTTCTTAAGAAGGATTGCAAAATAGTGTGGCTGCCAATCCATCAAAACAGTTTTGATCAACTCAAGGTCATTATCACTTCTGCCCCAGTCTTGAAACTTCCTGATTTCGCCAAGGAATTTGAAGTGGTTACTGATGCTAGTAGTCTAGCACTTGGTGGTGTCTTAGGCCAAGAAGGAAGACCAGTCGCTTATACTTCCCGCAAGCTGAAGCAATATGAAGCAAATTATGCCACCCATGATTTGGATCTCTTAGCAGTTGTTCATTGCCTCAAATTATGGAGACATTATCTCTTAGGGGGCGAATTCCAGCTTGTAACTGACCACAAAATTCTAAAGTGGATCTTCACCCAGCCTAACCTCAACATGCGACAAAGGAGATGGATTGAAATTCTACAAGAATATGACTTCAACATCAAATTCCGCCCTGGGAAAGATAATGTGGTAGCAGATGCACTTAGCCGTAAATCTTTCTTGAGTGCAATTTCAATGCCAAATAATCCCATACTGGTCAAGGTGGAAGAAGTCTCATCTCATGACCCAGATTATCAGAGGATGATGAAGTTAGTAGGAGGAGGAAATTCAGAGAAAGAGAAGAATCTAATCAAGGGATACTCCACTCATGAAGGAAGCCTCTACTTCAATCACAGGCTATGTATCCCTAAGCATCCTGCTTAAAAGAAACTAATCCTCCATGAAGCTCATGATAGTCCTGCTCTCTGCAGGACACCCAGGCTATACAAAAACATTAAATGCTGTAAGAAGGAGCTTTCATTGGGCAGGCTTGAAAAATGATGTGCTTCGGTACTTGAAGCAATGTCTCTCATGCCAAAGGATCAAATCTGAAAGGGTCAAGATGCCTGGAAGACTTCAACCCTTAGATATTCCCCAAATGAAGTGGGAGTGCATTAGTATAGATTTTGTCACAAGTCTCCATTCTTGTAGTAGTGGACTTACTTACCAAAGTAGCTCACCTTATACCAGCAAAGAAGACCTTCAAAGCTTCTGATGTTGCTCGAATATTCATCAAGGAAGTCCTCAAAATTCATGGTCTCCCAAAAAGGATAGTAAGTGATCAGGATTCTGACTTCACTTCAAAGTTCTGGCAATCTTTATTTCAAGCCCTGGGAACTCAACTTTGCTTTAGCACAGCTTATCATCCAGAGACCGATGGCCAGACTGAGAGAGTAAATCAAGCAATTGAAGACATTCTCAGAGCATACTGTGGACAGGAACCAAGAAGGTGGATTTAATACCTTCCTCTGGTAGAATTTGCCTACAATGCATCTTACCATCAAAGCATAGGAATGTCACTATTTAAAGCACTCTATCAGTGGGCAAGAATGCTTATCTCCTCTAAATTTCTCTGATCGACCATAAGAGTTAAGGCATCGAGAAAATGCTCGAAGAGATGGAGAAACAAACCAAGGCAATCCAAAACGATATTAAAGCTGCTGGCAAGATCGACAAAAGCATTATGCTGACACCAAGAGGTCTGAAAGGATCTTCAAGGAAGGAGACAGAGTTCTTCTACGAGTGCAACCTAAACGAAGTTCCCTATCACTTGGAAAATATAAGAAACTCAGCCCTAGGTATTGTGGTCCCTATACAGTTATCAAGTGTCTAGGTAAAAGTGCCTATAAACTCCAGCTCCCCAGCCCATATCAAAGTCCACAATGTATTTCATGTAAGTTTATTAAAACCATATGTACCCAGTCTCGATCATATTCTTGATGATGAACAAGTTGTAATCCCTACTCAAGGAGTCCTTGAATTACAGCCCAATAGCATCATAGATTCTAGGGAAAGGCAACTCCGAAATAGAACTCTTGTAGAACATCTAGTACAGTGGAAAGATTACCCTGAAGAAGATGCAACATGGGAAGATGAAGCTACACTCTTAAGGGATTATCCCCAATTCATGACGAGATGAAGACATCTCGATTTCTTTAAGAGGGGAAGGATGTAACATACCCAGCTTCACTAATAAAGAAATGTTCATGTAATAGATAAATTTATGAGTTTTTATGGTATAAAAATCAATGATTTTATTATTTGAGTCATTTCTAGTTAGAATCTTCAAATTTTTAGCCCAAATTTGGAATCTGCGTACGATTTTATCCTAATATAGGATTTTACAGCATCCAAAATGGACACGGATCAAGCTTATACCTAAATTTCAGTCATTTTAGATGACCTTTAAACCTTAATAAACGCACGACCGGGCGTCAGATTGACGAATGGTCTGAACTCCAATGACCAAGAGAACCTCCCAGACAAAAACAAATTCGCCCCTCGGGGCGGTCCGGCACGCAAATCGAGGCGGATGTCCCAAATTTGGGCGCCTCGCCCCCAAATTTGGGTGCCTCGCCCCAAAATTTGGGCCGTACACACTTACTAGGGTGCCTGTACGATGGCTTTCCAAGAACCAAAGGATGGCTGCTCACTGTATGGTCCACACGTACCCCTACGTGGACACCCATGCTGCCCCAGACCAGATACGGTACATGCGTACCACTCCTTTCCCGGACAACTGACAATGTACCTTTCCCCTAGACCCATGCAGGCCACTGATCCATAGCCTTTGATGGTACACCGTCCTTTCGTCCTTGTTGCGCAGTGCCCGTACCCTCACCCCTCAGCTACATAAACCCCCGGGTGCTCCACAGACGGCACGCATTTCTGTGCTGCGTATGCCCTGTTGTACCGTCGTCCGTACCGCCGTTCGGCCCTGTGCAGCGTACATACTGCAGTACAACTGCCCCTTGCAGCCTCCCCTCTCACACCCCCTCATTTGCCTCTTTTCAAATAAGCTGATTTTCCTCCATCCCCCTCTTGCTAAGAGGCAATGTCCTTAACACTTCTCCCCCCCGTGTGAATAGACTTACAGTAGCCCTCACAGCCCTCCTCCACGTTTTTGGTCTTAAGGACATCTCACAATTCCCCCCCCCCTCCCATTTGCGTAGACTTTAATAAGGGATTTTTGCCTTTAGATAGAGTTCATACGCTATAGTCTTTTGCTCATACGATGAGCAAACGATCTCAAAATTGAGATCTGACTGAAGCGTTTTGACTGCAGTAGCGAGCCCTACAAGTCAACGTCCAAGATGGCCCCATCCCACAAATGTCAGAATATCGCCCCAAGAGGAGCACGCAACAATGAAATTAAGGAGGAAGATACTCCCAATGCGGCTCCAACCCTCCCTCTTCAAGCTCCTCAAGGAGTTGGTGGCCAGGTTAGATTGGTTATATTTTAAAGATAAGTTTTTGTTATATATATTGCTAATAAATGTGTATCTTTTTCTTTTTGAAATAATGACATAAAATTGTATGAAGTTACGAATTGTGTGATGGTGTATTTAATAAATTGCATTGAAATTGTTGTCTTTAAAGAGTGCAAGTTTTCTTGGCTTCAACGCTAACTCCGTTCCGTGCTTGTGTAGCCGAGCCGCGTCATTAACAAAGCCCGAGAATGGCCCAAGGTATCCTTCGTACCATGGGAAGAATAAGGTTCGCCGATTGAGGCGAGAGGTTATGATGCTGCCTAGTTCTGAGGGCCCAGGCTAGTGCGGTAAATAAGCCCACCCTAGTGTGCAGACATCCCTCTGAGGGGCGAGAGGATTGAGCGATGGAAGCTGAGAGGGCGATAGGCTGGCTTGAGTCCTCGCTAGCGACCGACAATGAGGTGTATGGTCCCGTAGGGTTTTGCCCAGCATGTAGTGGCTGGAAGGCCAAATTCTAGATCATCGATAGAATAAAGGAAAAGAATAAGAGAGCCGGTTTGGCTTGTATGGAATTGATTCATGTATCAACTTTATATATATATATCTTGTCTTTGGCATGATTGTATTGGGTAAAAAGGTCGTTTTAACAAACCTTGTGAAAAGGGTCGTAATTAAGGAACATGTTTATTTATGTCAAATAGTGTGGTAGGATTAATTAGAAAACAAATTGAAGCATGAGTAGGGTGGAAAGTGGGAGGATGGAATGCCTCGATGGCACCATCCTACGGACGGGTGGACCCGAAATCTTAGTCGAGTAGCTTTCCAACAGATAAAGTGAAAGCCCTACGCTAGATAATTAGGTTCTTGGGCAACTCTATTCTAGAAGACTATGTCAGCGACTGTGCCTTGCGTTGCCTCTAGAAATCAAGTCTAGTAGTTGCCCAATTTATGATAAATTACCCTGTGGGTGATTTGACTTTTAGAAGATTACGCTTTCCCTGTGGGATAGGACTAGGTCTTACCTATGAATCGTATCCTTGAATCTCTACATGGTCAAGGTGTCGATAAATAGGAATTTTTGTTCAAAGTTAAGACTTAGTGGACTATCTTAAGCGTTTCTCCTATTTTACAAGGGGGAACCTTACATTTGTCTATCGTTATGTGCATTCCATGTAATGAACCCACATGTTTTGAGGATGTTGTTAAGCATGTACATTGGGATAAAGACATGAATGAAGAAATGGATATATTGCATGCAAATATGACATGGGAATTGGTGCCTTTGCTTGAGACTAAAAAGACTATTGGTGGATGTAAGTGGGTCTATAAAGTGAAGCACAACTTAGATGGAAGCATTACATACAAAGGCGAGATTGGTTGTTACCAAAGGTTATGCTCAAACCTACGGCATTGATGATGAGGAGAAATTTAACTCTGTTGCCAAGATGGCAATCGTGTGAGTTGTTTGATTGGCAGTGGTGGCTATGTAAAAAGGTTGGGTTTTGCACATTAGATGGATGTAAAGAATGCATTCTTACATGATGAGTTACAAGAAGAAGTATATCAAAAGGTTGGTGAGTTACAAGAAGAGTTACATGGCTATGTCAAAAGGTTGGGTTTCGTATTAGATAGATGTAAAGAATGTATTCTTACATGATGAATTACAAGAAGAAGTATATCAATAGACATGTCAAAAGGTTGGGTTTCACATTAGATGGATGTAAAGAATGTGTTCTTACATGATCAATTACAAGAAGAAGTATATCAACATAGCCGCATGGCTATGAGGATTTCAGTCACTTCTCTCTCTCTTCTTTTTCCATATTGTGTGTCTTGTATGGAGCAAAATATTACAGGGATGGTACTATGATGGATGCTTTAGTTATATGTGTTTATGCATTGAGAAAAAAGTTCTAACAAAATTTATTTTTTAAACGGTCATAAAAAATTAGCTCTTTTTTAGGAGTTAATGTATATAAAATGTCATGTTCAATTGTACTTCTTCACATTTATTTGATAATTTTGCTAATATGAGAAGAAAAAATAGGTAAAACACCCATCAAAAATCAAGTCTAGATATTTTGTGGCCCCTTGTCAATTAATCAATTAGAATCTTGCCTATTAAACACCTATTCAAAACCTTCCTTTTCATTTAAGTTGTATTGATGGCACTATACCCAGTGTATGTACCTCTCATTTATGACTCAATTAATCATTCAAGTTTCACTAATGGTATTACATAGAGAGAGTAGTGAACCCCTAGACCAAGTTATGTAGGGTGACATCTCTCTCTCTCTCTCTCTCTCTCTCTCTCTCTCTCTCTCTCTCTCTCTCTCTCTCTCTCTCTATATATATATATATATATATATATATATATATATATATATATATATTATGTGCCATGTATGGAGCGAAAAGTTATAGGGATGGTACTAGGATTGATTTTTGTCGTTATACGTGTATGTATTGAGCAAAATGTTATAGGGATGGGGTAATTGTAAAGAAGGGTCCTCAATTTGGATCACCTTCCAAGTTTTTTTGTACAAAAAATAATCATTTTTTCACTAATATTGGCTAATCTCGCACACTTGGTAAAGGAATTTGACATTGAGTTCTTCTAATGAAACATCACACTATTAGTTGTGCACTAAAACATATGGTCCGATTGAAAATAAAAAATTTCAAATATCAAATTTCATGTCACAAATATAGTAGATATGGCATGTCCCAAACTTAGACAGGGAGATAATACATAAAATGTTAATAACTTCCTTGTTTTAACTCCACTTCCATCCCCACTGTAAACCCTTTATGAAACCTCTATGACATCGATGCTAGCCACCACATCATTTTCACCATCTTTGGGCCACAAGCATTGGAATGTGCAGAATTCACTTCAAAACCATGTTTTATATGTTTTACGTGTGTGCTCATTGCTTGTATATTAAAGGGACACCACAGGGTTTTAGGTGGAGAGTGCTAGCTTTAGAATAGGTGTTTACACTAGCTAGAGTGGCCAAATGAGGTCGAGGAACACACTTTTCACTTTGGCCTCCCAAGAGTGTGAACCCTAGAGGTCACCTACAAAACCTAAAATGTAACTCTCATGACTCATTCTCTTATGCAACTAATAGAGTGCTCTTCTTCTCTACTCTCTTTCTCTCTTATGTCTTGCTTGCATCAATTAGAGTTGTTATATGCTCATTGTGTATGTGTGAGTGTATGTGAGAGAGAGGGATTGAGTGAGGGGAGGGTCGATCTTCCTTTGGAGTGAGGTAGTGGCGGAGGCAACGAAGTGTAGCTTTGGAGTGTGGCTTACGAAAACATCATCGCCTAAGAGAATCCGAGCATAAGTATTGACGAGGTGAGTGACACACCTTGCCCTTGCAATTGTGAGCTAGGTCATGGCATAATGACTTCTTGGTTGAGCTATTTTATGCTCCCGTGTGTGGTTGGGCAAAGCCCCATGACATTGGTTTGTTCCTAGACTATTTCTATGGTGGCAAGGGCTTTCCATAAGTGGCACCCTTGCTAGGGAATAGCCCCACCACATAGCCACAATGCATTTTGAATACGTGTGTGTGTATGATTGATTTATGTTATATTTCTATTTTTTTGGGTTTTTTCAAGAATGGTAGAAACAAAATTATAAAAAATCTGACCATTTTGTTGTATTGTTGTTGAAATCTTAAGGAATTTATGTTCAATTTTTGTAATTTTTGCACCTACGATCTAGGCGTGTATTAGAGGACTATTTAGACAATAGTGCATCTATCAAGCGAGGCCAATACTAGCCTACACCAGGTTTAAGACCTTCCGTTGGAACCCAGTTTAGCATTGTATAAGGACCTACGCGCTAAGAGCTAGTGATACATCATCAGATTTTGTGTCAATGGAAAGATCCCCAGTTCCAAGAAGTGAGAACCCTAACCAGGCCTCACTAGTCAACCCAACCTACTAGTTTTTTTGACCGGGTAGCTAGCTAGCTCAGAGGTTTGGCCTTAACAACTACCTTTGAAACATTTGGAAAGAGTGTAAAATGTTCTTAAGAAATCAGATCCCACCATTCCCAGATATCCAAATGTCTGTAGAGGTAGTGTAAAGCAAAATTACGGATCTAGTTCTAATCCTTTTAAATCTTCAATGAGGATGGAAAGCCACCTAATGGATCCAATAAGAGTAGATGTGTGAAGGAATTGTTAAGGCTAAGAATGTCACTATTAGCATGGTTCTCTCGGAAATGATTAAAGATGCACATGAGGAAGAGAATGAGACTTTTGATTCTTACGATGAGGAACAGAATGAGGTTGAGAATGTAACTATTAACATGGTTCTCTCGGAAGTGATTAAAGATGAACATCAGGAAGAGAATGAGGAAGAGAATGAGGCTTTTGATTATTGCCATGAGTTTGATTAACATGGTTCTCTCGGAAGTGATTAAAGATGAACATCATGAAGAGAATGAGGCTTTTGATTATTGCCATGAGTTTATGGATGGTGATATTGGACATGAGCTAGATGGGGAATGTCCTTTTGATATCAATGGTGCTATGCAAAGGCAATATGCTTATGATGGTTTTTTGCTTGCACCTATGTGTACTAATAAATATTCAAGAATAAAGAATAGACTAGAGCTTACCATCATAATGTAGAACAGCTCAAGAATGAAGTAACAACTTTAAAATTGGTTAGCCAAGAGCTAGAGAAAAGAAACACAGAGCTAGAAGACTAACAAGATTAGGATGTTCAAAGGATTAATCAACCTAAGAAGAAAGTTGTTGGATCCAGAGAATTAAGATCAGCCCATAGATTAGTTGGATGAATATGAAGTGGAAATTTGGAATTTATAGGCAAATCATGAAGAATATGCTAGCTTAATGGAAAGTAGAGACAAGCTATTGGAGACGCAGTCCAAGGAGCTCAAAAGTTCTATTTGAGTGCTAGAGAGAGAGCTAGAGAGGGGAAAATTTCATCTAGAATGCAATGGAGACTCTGAGAGCGTGTGACTTGCTAAACTGGGGTGTTGTGCAATATGTGGTAGCACATTTTAGTAAAGAAGTTTCACCTCTTGCACAACTACCAAACCAATAGTTTCAAGATGATCCGTATCCCTATCTGGATCAAGATCTGTAAGAATATGACACAACGGAAATAGATACAGCAAGAGAAAGTACACTAGCAATGCAATAGAGAGAATTTTAAAATTTTGATTATACCAAACAAGAGGTTGGTACAATATGATGGTGCTGTCCACCTGTGCACTCTAGTGTAGAGCTTAGATGGCGATCTAGATAGATTCTGGATGGAGGGCGTACTGAGACTATAGGAAATATATGCTCACAAGCATTGGATGCCTTTACTTGTGCCAACTATGTCCATTTATAGTGCTACAAGTACTGTGGTGGACGCATCCAAGATGTACGCGCTACATTGCATTAGCGTAGCTCATCGCCCATGTATTCATAATGTGTCTCCACCGACCACATCCCACTAATGATGAGCTTAGTTCCCGAGGGAATATTCCCTATACCATTTTGGCCCGAGGCTACGCAGCTAACGCTTGTACCCCTCATCAGTTCCTAACCATCAATAGTCACAACTATGACCCCTTCTAGCATCTAAGCTAGGGTTCCCACTAAAGATATGTGCAACAATGGCTTCTCCTCATAATGGGGGCCATACAAATGTGCACCACACATCAATGTGAGATACATGTGCTGAGAGCGGGCATTGAACATATACTAACAAGATCTTCCTTTCAGGTCTTGACAAAATGTTCTAGCTGTACTGTTGGTGCCAACATCAGGACTCATGCATAAAGGCAAGGATCAATTAATTGACTATATAGGCAGAGTACCAATTTGGAACTGGCACTGATTAATCCAAAAAATCAGAATACTTTTTTTATGTAATATTCTCAATTAGATGCTTATAGAAAAATACATCCTTCTGCTCATATTATTGATACTAATTTTAGGCAAATTTGGATTAGGATATCATCAACATACATTTACTTAGGAAATTATAGAATCATGATTCATTATTAAGTATGCAAATAGTCCTCACCATCAAGTGGGTTTGACATTTGTTCGCAAGACAGACTACCCCCATCGGGTGTGCCAAGTGCTAGCTTAGTAAATAACCCACCATCACTTTATGATTGCTTTTATCGTAGCTTAGGGATAACTTAGGGATAAGATCTCAAAAGGCATGTCCAATCAAAGATGACACTTTGTTTCTCAATCTAGATGATTATTTATGCGGCGCTAAGTGCTGATATATACACAGAGAGAAGATATATATGGAAGAAATTTACAATGAATTATGTATCTTTTTTTGTTATTTTGTATGCATACTATATGTAATGTTCGGCAATTAGTGTTATACTATGTGTGGGAAAAATTACCTATATAAGAAATTTTTCCTACAAAAGAAAAATTATTTACATGCAAAACATTTCCTATGTAAGCAAATTTTCCTATACAGAGAAAACTATGCACTATA
Source organism: Cibotium barometz (assembly GCF_041138505.1). Lineage (NCBI taxonomy): Eukaryota > Viridiplantae > Streptophyta > Polypodiopsida > Cyatheales > Cibotiaceae > Cibotium > Cibotium barometz. Next base: position 37,773,966 of record NC_141075.1, on the reverse strand, counting down.
TTTCCTAGTTAGCCTATCTATAACATTAGAAAAATTTCCTGTACAAAGAAATCTATGCACGATTTTTTCTAGTTAGCCTATCTAGGAAAGTGTTCCATTTTTCCTAGTTTGCACTCTAGATATCTACACAATTATCCATTCAATGCTTTTTTTTTTCACACACATGATGTTGCTCACATTCGTGAGATCAAAGCAAGGAAAACATTAGGGGTAAAATTTAGCCCAAAGGTTAATTTTCAAGGGTCTTCCGAAAGTCCTAGGCTATTATAGACCCAAAAGTGGTGACTTTTTTAATATATTAGCCAAGTGTAGCATTTTTTGGGTAAATTCTAGAGGAAAAACCACAAAATTTACACTAAAAGTGAGCATATATCCTAAAATTTTTCAAACATTTTCCAAAGTTTCCTAGAGACTCTTCCTTCTATCAAAGAAATATTCGCCAACCCATCTCTACTTTGACCGTAGGATATTCTCCTTATTTTTTAGCTTGGATCAGAGTAATCTCAAGCCAACTTTCTCCATGCTCTTTACACAATCTAAGTGACAATGATTGGACCACCTTAATATAATACCCTTATCTATAGATTTACACAACAAGCTATCCCTACTAAGAGTTCATTTATATGCTACTAAATTAAAGCTTACCTACACATTTACAAAGGCACACAAGGCTATGAAATCCATTGTCCTCCCATATGCCGAACATCAACAACATGCAAGCGGTTCCACACAATTAGTGCATATGCACATAGGATTGCCCTCTAAGTTTAGGGGCTTGTACTAGCAAAAAGAAGCTAGAGAAGGGCCATGTGTGTGTCGTAACTGTCAATGCTAGGAAGAGTCCGATTGTGAGAGGAGGCTACCTACTATAGTTGTTAGCCTCCTCAAAGAAGAAATCCCAAAAGGCTTTTTCGTCTTGCAAGTGCGGCGACAACGCTCCTAAGTGTTGATGGGTGCACACATATAAGAAAAAGATGTTGCATCAATGACAAGAGAGTTGGGATTGTAAACCAAGGCATCACCTCTATAGAAGAATACTATAAGGCACCAAAATGTTATTTTTCTCATCCATAAAATATAATATGAGTTTTTGAAGTATAAGAGGGTTTTTCTAAGGTTTTATTTTAGTATGTAACGATTAATTCTTGAAAAATGCAAAGAAATGATGACCATCGTTGCCCTTTCTATTACATGCATTCACCCCTGTCCTTTCTATTAAAGGTCTCACAATTCTCTATAAAAGGCCTCAAGGGCTCATTCTCTACAAGTAGAGGGGGAGGGGAATGGGAGGGAGGGGGCTTATGTACTAAGGTTGTATTTATTAATTGCCACATCATTAGCATTTAATTGTTACAACTATGATAATTTGAGTGAATATACACTATAATATTTTGAGTGAATGCTATATCCAAGTTTCATTTTCTTTTTCTTAAATAGCATTAAGTTTATTAAACCTTGAGTAGAAAGGGAGGTTAATATGGTGTTTTCAAGAGTGTATCAAAGGGGTTTTCCTCATATGTGCACATATTGTGCTTGATATGGAAGGGCAGCACAATATTTTGTGTGCATGAGGAGAACATACAAGATGTGCATTTGGAATGTAAAGCGGCCTTAGAGGTTTTATCTAGTGCGATTAAATTTATGGATACTTGTGAGAAAGGGGAAATTTATGTGAATAAGAATCATGATGAAATGTTTCAAGTTGTGGATATTTGCAAGTCAAATATATAGAAGAAAAGAATCATGGTTAAGACATGTATAAATAGAAAACCATGTACTATTCTCTAGGGTCTATGTATATAGTTGTTTACCACGGGAGTGCTAATGCTTTAGAAAGATGGTAAATACAAGTGAAGGGCAAGACATGGACAAAGATAATGGAATTTGAGTGTAATTGAATGCAGGGAATTATAATATTAGATGCATGACATTTAAGGGGAGCTATATTGGTTGGATTATGCTATGACATTTAAGTGGAGCTATATTGGTTGGATTATGCTATGCTTCAAGGGAATGATGATGATGATGATGAAAAGTGGTAAATGAATTAGGGTGATAATGATGTAAGTGGTTGAGAATAGATTCTAAGAGATCTTAGGTTATATGTATTTGATGAGGATATATTTTTTCCTTTGTGTGTGATTGGGGAGTCCTATGTTTACAATAACCTCTTCTTGACCCTCTCACAAGGGCTTACAAGGGTTTTACTCTACCTAAACCACTGTGACATTTGCTCTAATAACTTTGTAATTTACCATCACATCGTTTATTAAATTTTACCATTCTAGTGTTTGTTCAATGGAATTGGGGAGTCCTATGTTTACAAGAACCTCTTCTTGACCCTCTCATAAGGGCTTACAAGGTTTTTACCCTACCTAAACCATTGTGACATTTCCTCTAATAACTTTATGATTTATCATCACATCGTCTATTAACTTTTCCAATTGAACTCTACTCAACAAGACTCTAACCAAGCCCAAGTGTTGGAGCCGAAGTGGAAAAATTATGGGCTTAAATACCTAGAGAGTGAACTGTTGTGACAGTCTACTCTAATAATTTAAGACATCAATAATAGATAGCATTATGCTTTGGATAAATTGTAAAATGGAGTTATCAACATATTTATAGCATACAAAGGATGCTAGCATAGAATTTGCTAGCCTAATGAGGATGTAAGCACACATATTATAGCACAAACTCAAGGGGGGTTCACTCTATGACCAACTGTATGTTATATGTTCTTAGGGATATTTTGAAGATCCAATATCCATCAATTAGAGTTTCAAATTGAAATACTCAAAGGGATTCACTCAGTCAAAAACCTATTGTTGCCATATATATAGGCAGTGTGTGTGTGAACACACTTAGGACCGCCGGGGCACTTTTTCCCTCCTTAGGAGGTTTTTTCCCCCGGCTTGTATATATGCCCATCATTCTAGGGCTAACTTATCTTTGTGCATTGACACAATCTAATACACTATGTGTTGTGTACATTCTTGCTTCTTCTTCTCCAAGCTTTGTGTGCTTTCCTGCAACCCTAATTTCAACAATTGGTATTAGAGCAGGCATCGGCTCCTAGGGCTACGCCATCGCTAGCACCCTCCAACTCACGTTCTCCAATTGAGGTGAGTTTTCACGAGCGCTTGCACAGCAGCAGGTCCCTATATTCTGCAAATAGGCCCGTAGTGCTATGCGTTCTTAGAAATTGGAACTAAGGTCGTTTCGGGCTCCGTTTTTGCATTACAAGTTCTGTACAGGTGTCTTCGTCATTTTGTGCAAAAATTTTGACAGTGCAGTTTTCTGCAAAACAGGCATACGTATTCTATTATGGACCGTGCTACATAGCACAAGTTGTTTTCTGTTCAGTCTTTGCTTCATTACAAGTAGCTTTTGCATCAGTTTTAGTCAAAGGCCATGGCTGATAACAGCAGCAATGATGTATTTCGCATGTTGTCTGCTGACAAATTGGATGGAGAGAGCAACTACCCACTTTGAGCATACTTGATGCAGCATGTTTTGCTTGCAAAAGGAGTGTGGAACATTGTGCAGGGTATGGATGTACGTCCAGGTTCTGTGTGGATGTAGGATCTGTTGTTGAGGATGTTGCAGGTTCTAGCAGCTCTACTATTGCTATTGTTTTACCACTGCTGAACAAGCTCATTAGGATGGTAAAGATGCGTAAGCTCATTGGGATGGTAAAGATGCGCAAGCTCATGCCTTGATTGCACTTTCTATTAAACGTAACATCACTCCACATATTCGTTCAGCTAAAACTACAAAACAGGCTTGGGATATTCTAGCTGGTTTGTATACAGGTCGTAAAACGAGGCAAAAATCTCTTATCTACGTAAAGAGATAGAATCAAAGATTATGCAGGAAGATGATGACATGAATGTTTTTCTTGCTGAGATTAAAGATCTCAAGGAACAGTTAATTTTTGCAGGTGAGATTATTCCTGGATCATTCTCTTGTGCAGACTGTTCTTGATGCTTTACCTGAGTTATATCAGACTTTTGCTTCCACGTGGAGACTTGTTACTGAGAGGACAGACCTGATGTTGTCAAGTATGATACTTTAGTCAACAAGCTCTTGCAAAAGAAACGCAGTCCAGGCAAAACAGAGCTAGGCAGCATGCAGTTGATCAGGCATTTGTTGCTGCCCAGCAGAGAAGAAGTGGTAAGGCAACCCCTTCCACTGTTTCTTCTCCTATTAGTAGGTCTGCAACTTCTTCTCCCTCCACAGGTAACAACAATAGGTCTGAGAAGGCTCTTAATAAAGGCAAGAAAAAAATCAAGGAAAACTATTGTAAGGCAACTGATCATGTCATTAAGAATTGCCCTAAGCTAAAGGCTAAAGAGGCAAAGAAGAAAGAGTCAAATGCAGCCATAATAGCGGATGCTTCTACAAATGCAGATTTTGCAAATGTTGTGCAGGATACAGAATGGCCGTTTAGCGTATATTACTAGTATGACCCAACTGTACATGATGCATGTTTGGCAGTCTCTATTGACTCTGATGTATGGTATTTTGACAGTGGTGCTACAAAGCACATTACCTCACATCATGATATGTTCACTTGTCTTGAGGCTGTCCCTAATGGGAATACTATCACATGTGCCAATAATGCTTCTTACCCAGTGAAGGGCGTTGGTAAAATTATGCTTACTGCTGCAAATGGCAGTGCTTTTACACTTTCAGATGGCAGTGCTTTCACACTTTCAGATGCTTTGTATGTGCCAGGGATAAAGAAGAATCTATTGTCTGTCGTCTCTGTGCTTGCTAGACTTGGACTTGTAGTCAAATTTGTGGATGATAGATGTACTGTTCATGATTTGACTTCTGGTGATATGATTATTGCATCTGGCACCTTATTTTGTAGGCCGTATAGGCTCAATTCTTATGACAAATGTGTGGAAGATTCAGCAAATGTAGTTTCTGATGAAAAGACAGTTTCAGATACAAAACTATGGCATGCTCGTTTTGGTCATCTGAACTTTGCTAGTTTGCTGCGTTTGCAGAAATTTGATATGGTTGCTTCTCTGCACTTGCTAGACTTGGACTTGTAGTCAAATTTGTGGATGACAGATGTACTGTTCATGATTTGACTTTTGGTGATACGATTATTGCATCTGGCACCTTGTTTCGTGGGCTGTATAGGCTCAATTCTTATGACAAGTGGTGGAAGATTCAGCAAATGCAGTTTCTGATGAAAAGGCAGTTTTAGATGCAGAACTATTGCATGCTTGTTTTGGTCATCTAAACTTTGCTAGTTTGCTACGTTTGTAAAAATTTGATATGGTTGCCTCATTGCTCCCTCTTGAGGCACCATTAAAACATGTTTGTGAAGGTTGTATTTTGGGCAAAATGCAGCGTTTTGCGTTTCCAAAGGATGGTTCTGTGCGGGCCACTCACAAATTGCAACTTGTATATAGTGATGTATGTGGGCCTATGCAAACTCCGTCATTTGGTAAACACTTGTACTTCGTGACTTTCATTGATGATTACTCAAGGCATGTATGGGTATATCCACTGAAGACAAAGTCCGAAGTGTTTTTGTGCTTCAAACAATTTTTGCTTATGGTTGAAAATGTATCCAATTGTACTGTGGGCACCCTCCGTTCTAATCGAGGGGGGGAGTACATGTCTAAAGAGTTTGATGCATTTCTGGCTAGTCATGGGATAAAACACCAATGTACAGTGCCATATACCCCTCAGCAAAATGGTGTTGCTGAGAGAAAAAACAGGTCACTTATGGAGATGGCACGATATATGGTCAAGAGCCAAGCTTTGCCACATGCGTTTTGGCTTGAGGCTGTCATGTGTGCTGCATATGTACTCAAACAGGTGTCCCACTAAGGCCTTGCAGTCTGTTACTCCATACGAAGCTTGGCATGGTAGGAAGCCTTCTATTGGTCATTTGCGTGTCTTTGGTTGCTTGGCCTATGCTTTAGTGCCTATGCAACAACGTAGAAAATTGGATGATAAGGCTATCAAATGCATTTTTGTTGGTTACAGTGCTGAGAGCAAGGGTTACAGATTGTATCATCCGCAGTCAAAGCGTATCTTAATTAATCGAGATGTTGTTTTTGTGGAAGATACTGTGCAACCTTTGTTATCATGTACCAAAGAGACAGGTGTCAGCTCACGGGATGTATTTGATACGTTGTTGCCTCTGTTTACAGGTGGGAATTCAAATGTAAGTCCTAATGAGGCAAATATTCAGCCTATGCAGATTTTAAACGACATCATAGATCAGCCTATTTCTGATGCAGATTTATAGGATGTAATTTATGAGGATAGGGCTGAAAATGAGCAGGCTAGAGGTATGTCTAAATGGCTGGTGCAAACCTTGCGTGATGGAGTAAAATTGATGCACCTATTTCTAGTCGTACTCGTTCAGGTTTTCAGCATGCCTCTTATGCATCAGATTGTTATGCTTTGGCTGTGTCTAGTATGTGTGAAGAGGAAGAACCTCTTTCATTTGATGAGGCACAAAAATCAGAAAATTCGTTGGCTGCAATGCAAAATGAATATGATGCTATAGTGAAGAATGGTACATGGTCTTTGTGTGATTTGCCTATTGGTAAAAAGGTCATTGGATGTAAGTGGGTTTTTAAGTTGAAACGAAAGCCAGATGGCAGTGTCGATCGCTATAAGGCTAGACTTGTTGCAAAGGGTTATGCTCAAGAAAAGGGCATTGATTTTGATGAGACCTTTGCTTCCACTTGTCGTATGACTACCATTCATAGCATTTGTGCATTGGTGGCTAATAATGGTTGGAATGTACATCAGTTGACATAAAGACTGCGTTCTTGTGAATGGAGATTTGTATGAGGAGGTGTATGTACTGCAGCCTCGTGGTTTTGTTCAAAGAGGGCAGGAAAACAAAGTGTGCAGGTTGAAAAAGGCTTTGTATGGTTTAAAGCAATCTCCACGAGCTTGGTATGAAAAGATACATGCAAATTTGACTGCACATGGTTTTTAGAATAGTCCAACAGAAAGCACTTTGTATGTTAAACGTGTGGATGATGTACATCTAATCATTGCTCTCTATGTTGATGACATGCTGCTCATAGGACCAAATGAGACTCATATTGCTGATTTTAAGGCTGATTTGAATACCTCTCTTGAGATGTCAGATTTGGGGCATTCGCATCATTATTTGGGGATACAATTTAAGCAGTGTGATGGAGTAAGACAAAGTATATTGAGACATTGTTGCGGAGATTTGGCCTTGAAGACTGCAAGCCTATTGCTACTCCAATGGAGACAGGTTTGAAGTTGAGTCTTCATGATGCTGGAGATCACTTTGATGTCACACTCTATCAGGCAGCTGTTGGTTGCCTCATTAATGTATGCATTACAAGGCCGGACATTCAGTTTGGAGTCTCACAAGTGAGCAGGTTTATGCATAGCCCAGGGTCTCAGCATTGGAAGGTAGTTAAACACATCTTTCGATACTTGAGTGGCACCATACATCTTGGGTTGTTTTATCCCAAGGAGGGATCGTTTTGCCACCAGATTTACATGCTTTTTCGGACTCATATTGGGCTGGTTGCTATGACACAAGAGTGTCCACAACAAGTGGTTTTTATTTCATGCTCGGTAGCTCGTGCATACCTTGGTTGAGTAAGAAGCAACCTACTGTGGCCACTTCTAGTTGTGAAGCTGAGTACAGGGCAGCTTTCCCAGCTACAGTTGAGTGTGTGTGGCTCAGACGGCTTATGGGGCTGACTTGAGTGTTGGACAGGAGTCTGCCACCTCTATCTACATTGACAGTCAGAGAGCATTAGCAGTTGCGAGAAACCCAGTTTTTCATGCTTGCGCAAAGCACATTGAGGTGCATTATCACTATGTCAGGGAGAGACTCTCAACAGGAGAGATCAGCTTGGCATATGTGCCAACACAAGACAACCTCACTGATCTTTTCACAAAGACGCTTCCTTGTGAGAAGTTTGAAGCTTTCCGCAAAGCTTTGGGCTTGCTTCCCTTTATGGACTGATCTACTTCGGGCATGGCACTTCCCTATACATGAGTGCTAGCTCTCATTCACACCATCACTCCCAGGGGGATTTGTTACCATATATATAGGCAGTGATATGTGTGAACACACTTAGGACCGTCGGGGCACTTTTTCCCTCCTTAGGAGGTTTTTTTCCCTGGCTTGTATATACGTCCATCATTCTAGGGCTAACATATCTTTGTACATTGACACGATCTAATACACTATGTGTTGTGTGCATTCTTGCTTCTTCTTCTCCGAGCTTTGTGTGCTTTCTTGCAACCCTAATTCCAACACCTTTATGTTATGTGCAAAGGACTATTTGAAGATTCATTACTTATTAAATTTGAGTATTGAAAATAACCTATTTTTTACTCATAAATTTTTACTTTCAAAATCCATTTTAAGCATATCTTATGTAACTTGAAGTTAATAGTAGAAAATTTGAAAAAATCCCAATTTTCACTATATTGAAAGTTGGCCCAATCTACACTAAGGTATTAAACTCATGGTAATTCTTCTCAATAGAAAAGGAGTGATAAGAACATAAATTTAAATTTCAAAAGTGAATGATATTTCCAAATGAATGAAATTCTCACAAAAAGTCACTCAACGCTATTTTTAAATTGTTTCAATCATGTTGCTAATATTATCTTTTAAGTGCATTTATCCCAAAAATGTGAAATAAATAATAACTTCTTGTAGTGATACACTTACATATATTTAAGTAAACCCCTTAAGAGAACAATGACCAAATACATTGTAGCTATATTTATCTATTAAGGATGATGCAACTTGTTTAAAAAAAACTTGTAAATTAAACTCACGTATTTTCTATTCTACAACTACTTATCACATAACCCAAGCCTACTTCAACAATTTAAGCTAATCAAACACTAGACACCATCCTAATACCATTTTTCTAAGGAGTAGTTGAAAAATGGAGTTTTCTTGGCTAGTCCAAAGTGCCATGGAAAAGGGTCTTATGAAGGGAATCCAACTCCCGAACAACAAGGGCCAAACATGTTTCCAACAGTTCGGAGATGACACCAATGGTCTTATCCAAAATGAGCCCGGCTCAATTAGCACTTTTTGGGAATGCCTTCATGTCTTTTTTTTGGCATCAGGGTCCGATATTGACCACTCCAAAATGGGAATTAGAACAATCCTTCGAGATCCACTAGAATGGCTATTCGATCAAGGATGTAAACTTCTGAATGAAGGATAAATTTTCATACTTATAGGAATCTCAATGGGATTTGGGGTTTCTATGCAGCATCAATGATGGCAATGGATCTTAGGGAAACTACAGAATAAATTCAGATGCTAGGCAGACATGCAACACAGCTTTGTAGGTAGAATTCTAGTGCTCAAACATATTCTCTTCCCAATTGCTATATATTTTCTGTCTTGTTGGCACCCCTCAAACTTTGATTTAAAACAATTAGAGAAAATTTTTAAAAATTTTCCATGGTCAGGCAATGTAGAGGAGATGAAAATCCCTAAAGTTGCTTGAAGGCATGTACCAAACCCAAACAACAGGGAGGATTGGAAATTCCCAACATATTTTGCAGGTTGAATGGCAGCTAAATGGATAGTTGGAAGTTTCTTATCATCTCATGCAGATTGGGCCATCCTTCTCAAAAGAAATGTGGAACAATACAATATTGTAGACTTCCCCCACTGGAAGAAGCTCTCAGAGCTGACAATTTTCTTTAGCATGGTCAAAATAAAACCACAGGAGGGTAGCCCTCTGATCCAAGCAATGTGGAGATCGTGGAATAGAAGTCCCTCTCTCACACAAGGCCTTCTCTAGAAATCCAAATGGAACTTGTTACCTATTCCTACTCTCCCATCTCAAGATCCATCGCTTCATTGCAAATTGAATAATAGGTGGAACCTATTGTGGGACAAGAAACACTAGGGTTAGAAATTCTCAAAAATTTGGTCTCCCATCATCCCACCAAAGTCGTCCTTAGACAAGGAATGCCAGATTGTGAACGAGATTGATGCCCTCTCGGAGCTATGTGGTAGACCCAAGAGAGGATGAGAATGAAATGGAGGCGAACTCAGGATGACCTAGATTGGCTGGATTTTTTGGTGGTCATTATGACTAGCCATGTTGTCGAGCATGGTGATGATGAAAAAATCTTTGAGATGGACACATATATGGAAATTGATTGAGATTCTATGCTTTAATTGATAGAGATTTATATTATGTTGATCTTTGTTTGAGATTATATGATTCTTTTCTTATTTAATAAGAATCTTGGATATGGCATGCATGCTTGTTCTGCTATTTAAGAGAGTTAATTTGATTGTATTTCTATGTAGAAATAGCACGATTAAGTGAGTTTTAACAATTTCTTAGATGAAGTTATACGATTAAGATATGGTTAGATTTGGGACCGTCACACATGAGGACCTTGAAACTAGAGAGTTTGTAGGTGGAAGGAGAAAGATAATAATGAACACATGAAGGACACCTGTGTGCTCAATCATGGGAGGTTTTTGACAATTTTCATAGGGGTGTGGACATATAAACATGTACATGCAACATGGTAATAACAAGAGAGGATGAAAATACACAATTCCCAAAGAAGAAGATATGGACAACATGGTAATAACAAGAGAGGATGAAAATACACAATTCCCAAAGAAGAAGAAGAAGAATGTAAGGACCAGTTCACCCAAAAGAAGAAGATATGGACCAATTCACTCAAAAGTTAATAGAGAACAATGTGAGGTCCACTATTAATGAGGCTAAGTGGGAAATCTTGATATAAAAAAGAACTTGATATGTAAGTAGTTCACGCGGAAGACAAAGGAAACAAAGTAGTATTTTTTTCTAACTTTCTCTATTGAAATCACCATGTCTTAGTTCATAGAAACCCACATTCTCTGAGAGTATACAGTAATTGTTCCTTCAAAGAATACTAACATTATCTATGTCATACGATCAACTTAAGTTGCTTCCCGATTCACACTATGCCCGCAGGTAATTCTTCCACATTTTCGTATAAAGAAGAGATGCTTTACTAATGCAACCACTATTCTATCAAAATTATGTGAATAAACCAAAGGTGTTGAAATGTTCTCTCATCTCTTGTGTGAGAATAGTATCTCTACCTTGATAGTGGAGGTGGGATGCTTCTCATATCTCGGGTCTTGCAAGGACTTTTCTCATGTTGCATTTAGTAAGGTTTTTCAAGCATCTAGCCAAGGATATCCTATGATGGTAAAATAGACAAAGTTTAGTTTTTCTTCTAAAACTTGCACATTTTAAAGCTTAGAGCTAAAGAAAATTACAAGTAATGGAAGAATATTTGTGGCTTGCTAAAAGCTTGTGGAATATAAGGGCTTATAGGGGCCTATTCTTGTTGCAATGCCAAATTCCCATAGTTACTAGGGGGGGTCATTAATTACATCACCCATCATAACTATAAAGTTAATTGATCCAAAGTTAATTCTCCTTCTCTAATAGTAGCACTGCACTCACTGTGGGTAGCATTCACACCCTATAACCAAGCGCTTTGGTAATGAATGGCATTTTATGAAGGACCTTTGGTAATGAGTGCCAGGTTATGTAAATAAAATGTGTAGATCCAAGAATAATTAGGATCCCTCCAAAGCTTGTCAACCCTAGATTAGAGGGCCCATCACTTGAGCTACTACATTGGCTCGCATTCTCCCCAACCAATCCATTGATTCATTAGGTTTCTAGGTCCCCATCTTTAGCCCAATACTAGTATCGCCTAGGATATGTTAGCCACCGTTTGAGTGGAGTTCTTCTTAAAGGCCTTCACAAAAATGACTTAATTACAATAATTTTATTTGTACTCTCATTCAGTTGAGGTATATATAGTTCTCTCTCTTCCTCTCTCTCTCTCTCTCTCTCTCTCTCTCTCTCTCTCTCTCTCTCTCTCTCTCTCTCTCTCTCTCTCTCTCTTTCAAAAAGCACCTGATTGAATAACAAAAAATCTAGAAAGTCTTGATTGTAGTATTAATTACAACCACAAATTAACTTTACCACACTAAAACTAGTGATTGTAATGAAAAATACTTACAACTACAAATTCGAATCCACCAAAGTAAGCAAGCTGATTGCCAACTGTGGTTAAGTTAAACTCTGATTGGTGAAAATTTTGAGTGTAGGGTTTCTCATCCCAAGACAACTCTGACCCCACCTTTCTTAGATCCTTCTGTGAGGGCTTATACATAGTCCATCTTTGAAGCATAACTTTTAGCCTTTTTGCAGGAAACCCCGTATTCTTCGTCAAAAAGCCTTTCATGAATGAATAGTCTTGGTATCCCACTCTTATATTACTACTCTTAAGTAGAGCTTCAAAACTCTGCACAGCTAGAGATAGCTCTCGTGTGTTGATAGGAGGGACACTAAACTAGCTGTGTAGCTTGAATTGAATATAAGCATCACAAATAGCCACACCACTATCACACTTCTCCCTACGTGGGTCCTCATTGATTCTTCTGCCGCCATATAGTAAAGGCAATAAAATCTTTTATATTTAGGATTCAGATTCACTATTCTTAAAATAGTTTGTATTAAAATTAAACTTTAATTTGATGTAGTTAGTAGACTAACACATTTGGTGAATTGTATGGAAGTAATTAATGGTTCATGAGATGCACTTACTTCAAGAACCAAAGATGCAAAGACAAGTGAACCTGCAAAATAACAGCAAGCACTAATTCTCAATCAATATTTCTCGAGTAAGACAAATGCACTAAATCATATCTTCTCAAGGCACACTCGTTTGCACACTCAAAATGTGAGCAAATCTAAAATCCGGTTTGTCTTCCATCAATAATTTCCTCCCTATGTGCTGAAGGCTTTGATTATGTAGCTTATGAAATCAATGCTCAAAATGAACATATTTTTCAATTGATCAAAATAAGGAGAACTCTTAAATCTATCTGGTTTTTGTTTCCAAAATCTATACACTATGCCTGTTTTATAACTAAAATATATGAAATAATCATTCCTTAAAACAAAGACCACTTGAAATCCCAAACAAAATTTTTCTTGATTCAGACTAATATACATACACTAGAATGTTTTTTTTCTTGCACTACAAGGGATCGGGCTCATACCCGCGCTCCGCTAAAAATGACTTGTGGAAAAAAAGTAATGAGCCCGTATATCAGCGCATGTATCATCGCGGCCAGAGACATGCGTGTAAAAGCACGTGTATAGAAGCAGTCAGACTCGCTGATACGAGGGCGTATACACGCGTTTTGTCAGTTTAGCTATGGTTAGACACGCTGATACGAGGGTGTATACATGCATTTTGTCAGTTTAGCTGCACTTATACACGTGCATTTCATAGAGTATCCGCGTATATACACGCGACTTTTACGGAGTTGACGCGTCTATACACGCAAACAAAGAGCAAAAAAAAAATCTAGAGAGTGCTATTTAGCACTCTCTAGATTTTTTTTTGGTGCATTGCACCATCCACGAGGAAGATTTAGTGCATTGTCATTACACGATTCAAGAACGACATGAATGCATACATTGTCAATACACGATTCAAGACAGACATGAATGCAATACTATCAATTCACGATTCAATATTACTATCAAAATTTTATGTGTACACATAAAATACAAGGGAGTCCATATGTCGAAGTAGCCCATGGCTTCAGTTACAAAAATATATATACAACCACATCCTCAATATGGAATGTGATACTATAAGTCTGAGAGTACTACTCAGACCCAGATGATGACTCGCTGCTCCCTCCATGATCAGATGAGCTCACATTGGTCGGAATGTCCGATGAGTAGTGCTCACGTCCAGCAGGAGCAGTGGCGGCGGGTGGATCATCAGTGGTGGCAGGATCATCAGCAGGTGCAGCAGTAGCAGCTTGTGCCTATTCAAGTAATATATAGTATATAAGTATATATATATGTAATTCAATAAACTAAAATCATTCGTTTAGAGTTTTCAAGTACCTGTCGATCGTATGGTCTCATGGCCATCTCAAACTGCACGTTCGTAATACATCCCTCGGCTTTGAACAGGGCCCACGTGTCACATCTACTATGCCGACACGAGCATACCCAGTATCATGGGCTGTGGGCTTCCTCCCCATAACCCGTCATCGCTGTATCATAATCAACACAATTTGTAAGATTAAAACAATCATAGAATCAATGAATTAAGTAAACAATCAAATAAAGTGGCAAGATACTTACGAACTCTGCCTCCCATGAATCGACGTTGCCAGATCCGAAATGCAAAGATCCAGTTGTCTCCATCTGGATCCGTTGTGCCTCCACATGCTACCTGCTCTTCACGCCACCCTCTGCTCATTTCTTTTCCTCCTTCCACTCGCGTTTGTGCGCAGTGGCAGGTTTCTCGGTAGGATAGCCACCCGCAGCTACATTTAGCCCATCATCGTATGCAAGTTTCTTAAGGTGAGATCTTTTATTACTTACGATCTCCCTTATTCGCGTCCTTCCCCATACATTCGAGAATGTCGCATGTGGAGGATTGGGGTACCGACTATGTACAGCATCTATCACCTCCCCAACTAATCGGCTATTTTGATCTTTAAATCTAATAAAATAATTTCTATACAAGTTTGAAACTACCCCACGCATGTACTCCATTACCTCTTTCCCCCTCGCATCCATCACTACCCCACCCCTATCCGTCACATCATAGCAGATCACTCCCTCCACCTCTCTCACCTCCTCCTCATCCTCACTGTCTCCTCTAACTCTTCTCCCTCTATCTCCTCTCTCACCACGTGCCCTACTACCTCTCCCACCAAAGCATCCACCGCATCCTCCACTCCCACTCTTCCTACTGCGGCGTTTGCTCTCCTCTGTACTGCGGGTGGAGTCACGACTGGGGGATTGTCTACGTGACTGTGGGGCTGTGAGGGAGTACGTGATGGTGGCTGTGAGCCTTGACGTGACGGTGCCTGGGAGGGTATGCGTGAGTGTGTCTGGGACGAGGTATGTCTCCTCGGTGGGCGTGGAAGAGGAGAAGCTGCATGCCATCTCGTTGGACTCGCAGGCATAGACGGCAGTGGGGTGACATGGATACTCAGGGGTAGGGTATAGATACCAGGCAATCCAAGAGGGTGATGGGCATACATGTACTCTATAAGCTCAACTGGACCAGGATGGCACCCAAAATGATTTAGCATCTCCATCATCCAAGTGCCGTACGCAAATGGATCGGATGAAGAACATGGATCCATGAAGAATCTGCAAAAATAAAAGTATATACATGATTGCATCAAAGCACAAATGCAAGCTAGCACATATGATTTTGTGAAGGCAAGCCATATGCAGATGGGATCATCTCTCTGAAGAACCTGGATCGCAAGCATGGGTGACACACAGTCGCGTGTATACACCCGTCCAAAAATGCGTGTATATGCACGTGAACATCTGTGCAAACAGGATACACGCAGACATACATGCATTCCTACACGCGGCCTACGCAAAAAAAACAATTGAAAGCGACCGACCACCGACAAATCGTCCTTATAAAAAAAGCCCACTGTCACAAATCGTTCACAAAAGTACTACCAAAGAAGGACGGAGACAATCGCATAAATAAATGGAAGGAAAGAGATAGGACAAAGGACAAACTGACTCACCTCTGAAAAAGTGAGTCTTCTTTTTGGCTAGTTTCCTTCACCCGTGTGTCTGCTCCTTGCACTTAGGTTTAGTGCTCTGTTGGAAGAGGCGGCATGACAAAGGAGAGGAAATCTCAGTTTGAAAATGTTTTTTTGGAGAAGGCGGCGGGTTATTTTAGGTATAGATAGGTCGTCGCGTGTAACAGCGCGTGTATTTTCGCGTGTGCGTCATCGTAATCACGATGTGTGGTTGGGACAAAGGATCAAGTGTATGTGTAATCGATGTCAAGGATGCATTGTACGAGCGCGTCGAATTACCTTGAATCACATCTCCATGTATGGAGAATGGAATCAAACAGGTTTAGAGGTGAGTAGATGTAAATTGATAGTATTCAAATGACTCATGGTATCCAAATTAATCGGATGATGGCATGTGGAGAATTCCCACAGACACTCCTGCTTAGAAGCATATTGAAGATGAGTGGCCCAGCTTTAAAACAGAGCCCAGAAACTTGAGACTTGGCCTAGGTATGGATGGAGTGAATCCATTTGGTTTCAAAAGCACCGCATACAGCGTGTGGCCAATTGTATTGGTGAATTACAACCTTCCAACCATCTTCTTGATCCCATGCACATCTTCAAGAATGTGGGATCTGGTATTTGGGAACATGTTATTGTTGGTAAACGAGACAATGTTAGCATACGAGAGGACTTGTGGATCGCAGGACGTATGCGTCAAGCTTGGCCACACAAGAGGAGGGTGGGCACGTTCGTCTTCCGCCTGCACCATGGATTATATCAAAGAAAGAGGAGAAGCAGGTAAAGCAGGCCATCACCACTTTGCGTACTCCCACTGGATGCATGAGATCATTGAAGGGAGCCTTTACAACCACTAAGAAAAGAGACGTTTAGCAACTATATGGGTTGAACTCCCACGATTGGCACAAGATGCTCCAAGTGAGTGTTTTCTAAGTCTTGTACGTTGAAATTAAATTTTGTAATGCCATAAACCATACATACATGTGCTCTTATGTGCGTAGTTCATACTACTACTAGCATCGACCATTGTGCAAATAAGAGTTTGAAAAATTGTATTTATAAGATGGGCGAGCTTGTGAGGTATGTAAAACCCATGTCAGATCACTCTTCATTATACCTTGCAAAATGAACGTGCATGAGGTATAACGTACTATTCATTTATTTTTCAGATATGTTAGTTCCAAAGCAATTGATCAAGCCACGTTGGATGATGCACGTGTTATGGCAGTGGAGGTGGTTTGTTTGGTAGAGAAGACTTTTCCGTGAACTATTCTCACAAGTCAACTACATCTCATTGTGCATTTAGTGGACGAAATTGCTTTATATGGCACTGTGCATGCACGTTGGATGTTCTTCCTAGAGCGCTTCATGAAGACCTTAAAAGACTTTGTGAGGCAAAGTGCAAGGCCCGAAGGACGTGTGGCCGAGGGTTGGTTGATACAAGAGTCTCTTGTATATATTTCAGAATTTCTTGGTCAGGTGGACAGCTCTTTGCCACGACTATGGAGCAATGAAGAGGACTTGAGGATGACCTCTATTGTGCCTCAAGGAAAAGGACAGAGTAAAGTAATTGACAGAACATTGATATTTGATGATCTCAATTTCACTTGCATCCTTAATAGTGATGTGATGAGCGGATGGGTTACAAGATATGAGGATGCAAAGACAAAAAGGCAAGCAGAAAGAGCTCTCTTTCGAAGAAGGCAACATGGCTCTCGTAAGGCGTACCCTAAGCATCTAGCAACACTTCCAAATGATATCCATGTTGATTGGTTGCATGAGGAAATGGAGAGAGCAGAGAGCAGGCGAGGGGCTGCATATCACGGGGCGCAAGAATGGGAGTATGCACGAGGATGCATGTTAAAGGTACATAGAACTAATGTTTTGCATTAGTTGTAAGTGATTTGCTTTTAATATTTATTCACATTGCTTACACAAATATTGCTTCTATTTTGGTCCAGTGCACTATGTTCAATGCTATATGGTGTGAAGGCAAGCATTTTCGAATACAAAGAATTGATGAAAAGAGGAATACACAAGATTGCGGTGTCATTAGTAGCTTTGAGTAATGGAAAAATGGATGATTATTGTGGCACAATCCAAGACATATTTAGGCTTGACTTTCGTCGCTTCTTTGTGTATGTTTTGGATGTCAAATGGCAAATGAACGTGGTGGAAAAAGGACCTAATAATGCAACGATAAAACGCCATGTAAGTGGCTATGTAACTATTGACTCTACAAAGTTTTGGCAAACAAAGAAAGATAGGCTCATATTGCCACAACAATGTGAGCAGGTATGCATTTTTTTACTAATGTATTTCATGTACATATATATCTAAGCTCGCGTACCCCTTGACTTTTGATATGCTAATTAATTACTACAGTATGTGTATTTGAGTAGGTTATCTATCTGCCAATGGTGCATGACAT
Organism: Cibotium barometz; assembly: GCF_041138505.1. Lineage (NCBI taxonomy): Eukaryota > Viridiplantae > Streptophyta > Polypodiopsida > Cyatheales > Cibotiaceae > Cibotium > Cibotium barometz. The sequence continues at coordinate 37,755,874 of NC_141075.1, read as the reverse complement.
TAAATGGTGGTACGTCATCCCTATTGCACCACGTTCCAAAGTGATGTATAATACATTCACTGATATGGAGGATGTAACAAGCCGCAATGAAGATGATGTCGAACATACCAATGAAGATGTTGTGATCGATGATCAAGAAATAAGAGATGATCATGATAATGAGGATGAGCATGCCATTTCTCATGATCATGAGAATGACCCTACCATTGAGGATGATGGTGATGTTGATGAGGATGATCAGGGCATCGATACCATTATTAATGGACAGAATATCGATAGTGGAATAAATTTAATCGTAGCCTTACAAATTGATAAAATGGATATTGATGTTGATCGTTTGGCAAGGATGGATCTTATTGAAGATGAGATCGAACCCTAACCAATCCATCACTGTATCGTTCTAAATTGATGACATTTCTATTGTATATGTTGTCTTTTAATTATCATCTCATGATTTATTTTTGAATATATTTCATTGTTGTAAATGCATGTAGTGGGATTGTGTAATGATATATACTGTAATGTACTATGAGATAGTTTAAAGAAAATAGTTTTTAATTTTGTAAAGGAATGGAGTTTTTCTTAATAAAGTTCTCGCGTGTAATAATGTATGTATAATTGCGTGTATATACACGCGCTGATACACGCATTTCTGAAACCAGTATACACACGAATTTAGATGCCAATATACACGCGCTGGTAGACGTGTTTCTGAAACTTCAATACACGCAAATTTAGATCCCAATATACACGTGCCCGATACTACTCATATACATGCACGACCATACACGCGTTCGATACTTATCGCGTGTATTGAACGCGTGTATGGCAGCAGTGTCTTGTAGTGTTGGAGTTGCAGCGACAAGAGACCACCACTTTTTTGTGTGAAGAGTACACTGTCAAGATAATTGAGCCTAGAATGTTGTTGGGTAAAATAGATCTTCATTTTAATGTTGACTTTGACTTTCTCATGTATAAGGTATTGTAAGGATGGGTGGATACTTGGTCTATTTTGGAGTTCTCCTCAAATTTATTATTTACAATATTATAATTTGATCTCTAAGACTAAACCCTTAGCTACCTAATAATTTGGAGCAATGGGCATCGGTGGGGGTGATGCGTCTAAACTCAGTGTAATGGTGAATGTGAAAAATGACATGGTGAAGTGGATGGTGACCTAGAATATTCAGCAATAGTAACACCTTTTGGTAAATATTTCTTCCTTGCAAGTGACAAGATCTTGTATAAACTCAACAAGATCCACTAGTAAAAAAAGGGAGCGCACGTACCAGTAAGCATTGAGGATGCGGCGTTTGTGAGAGCCGTCATCGAAGATGGGGGGGGGCCGGGGCACTGCAAGGAAGAGGGGTTGCAGGCGTTGCTCGGTTGGGAAGGATCTGCATCCAGCTGCCTACAGCTGTGCGTGTGCAGGCTGGGGGAGGAGGCACCTGTGGACCGATGGATGGGTGGAGAAGTCGGGGTTCTTGTTCTCTCCAGGAGGTGGTGGCCACGACGGAGCCCAGCAACGCCACCCACAGCTGCCATGAGAAGGGTCTCAGGAAATCCCACAGCGATGCTCCCGTGTTCCTGTACCAAAGAGTATCTGATGATTTTGTCGGTTCCGGTACTGCTTATATTACATCTACTCATGCAGGCTAAACGATTCGACTACCTCAGCTGCAATATGGCGTAAAGCAGCTGCGCGAAAGCTGATTCTTCACCTCAAGGGCGTCACCATTACCAGCAACACTACGCGATGTATGGCATGGTGAAGTCCACTTTCTCCATCCGCTCCCTCATTATCGTCAGGTCCGCCACAATTGCATCCGCCGTTTGTGCTCATGATGATCACGCGCGCCCACAGATACCCATCATGATCACAGTGGAACTGACACGCCGAGAATCAACATTAATTACCTTAAATTCAACCTGATTAAGGACCAATCTACTGCAAGCCAATATTTCATGCTCCGCACTACATAGGGATTATGAATTCAGACTATAACTAAAAATCATTACTCAGCTGCTTCAGTCCGTATAGGCGATTGGCTTAATTACACCAAATTTCAGTTAATCAGAGTAAATGAATGACAGTGTAATGAACAGTACTGTTGAATCTCCAACAATAATCTGCGTACATAATACTAATCTAAAACGAAGCACATACTATTGAACATGGCAAAACACGATGAGCCATTAAACAGTACACTTACCCAACGAGCGTTGGTCTCTACTCCCAAGGTCTTGTGTTCGAGTCTTGGGGGCCTCGTTAGGTACCTACCCTTGATGGGTTGATTATAAGCATGTACGATGGGTTCGCCAGCCCTCATCCCGGCGGGGCCGCCTCCACCTCACGGAGGCTATGTTTCTAAATTTCCCGTACCTTCAAAAAAAAATTAAACAATACACTTCACAAGTTGATTTTGCCTTATCCCAATGAAGCACATACTATTGAACATGGCAAAACACGACGAGCCATTAAACAATACACTTCGCAAGGTGATTTTGCCTTACCCCATTAGCAACCATGGGTCAATGCACGATCGGGTATAGTCATTCGCGGAACTATTTTTGGGGCCCTTTTGGGGCCGCAACGCGACGCACGGGAGGGTGAGATTTTGGATTTAGAGCGGGCTAGTGCTCTTGCTGTTTTTTTTTTCTCACATACTAGCATATTAATGACTCTGCTTTGAACACTGTAGACCTCGACGCGCATCACCACATGCATTTACTCCGTTCGAATTTTACAATCCTTGTCACCAGTCGATGTCATCACGCAAACGTAAAAAACTCCTTGTTCTCAACACCACAGAGCTCGACACGTGTCACTATGCAGCCTGCGCGCCTCGTCGGTCTCGTTCTTTGCTGGAAAAGACCATCATGATGGTCTTTCCCATCGCGCAGAACTGGACACGTGGCACTACATGGCTCTCTCCACAACCAGCGACTCTCTCCACCGGTGGTCTTTCCCATCGCACAGAGCTAGACACGTGTCACTACATGGCTCTCTCCACTAGCGCACTGGTTAACTCTCTCCACCACTGCGCTGGTTTTTGCATGCAATCTAATTAAAATGACCATGATGCTGGTGTTTGCAGGTAATACCAACACTATACTATCTCTCACACATGTGGACATGTATGAAACAAAAGATACAGAATCATCAGAAGTTAATAATTTGAGAGAACAAAAGATACAGATTCATCAGAAGTTAACAATTTGAGAGATTCATTTAAAGTGAACAAGTTACGAGATTACAGGCATAAAACAAAAGATGCATCAAAATGCTATCCTTTTTATATTGTAGTCAGCACAATTGGCAAAATTGGCCTTGTGTTTGTACATCAAAAAGGATTTACAGAGAAGGATTTATGATACAGTCTCATGATGTGAGATGAGCATAAAATGTATTTGTACACAAAATGGATGTACAATACAGTCTCATGATGTGAGACGAGACCACTCCTCCATGAATCTTGCTATCCCTTCGTCAACATCCACAAGGCATCCATACAGGACGACACAATAGAGGCCTACTTCATGCATCTGCCCCCCATAGATGGGCGATGTAAAGTCCTGTGGGGACCCGACCGAGAGTCTAAAGATGGTGCACAAGTGAATTTAGCAAGAGCCAATTTGAATGCAAAACGGCCACCTTTTGTAGTAGGCAAAAGATGACAAAATCAGGATGACATTGATACGAGGAGTAGGAGGCAGAGTGACACGAGGAGGCATTTGGGTGGAGTTAAAAGGTGTGACCATGGTGTTGTTGAAGGGAAAGGGTGTGGCGTTGGAGGGAGTGGAGGGAGCGGGTGTGGCAACGAGGGAGCGGATGGGCGAGTGGAGGGAGCGGGTGTGGCAATGAGGGAGCGGATGGGCGCATGGCAATGGAGGGAGAGGATGAGCAATGAAGCAAAGTAGAGGAGAGTGAAGAGCAGAGGTAGCACATAGTAAGTGATGCAGTATCGTAAAATAGCCAAGTAGGAGTCTCTTAAATAATACTAATTCCACCGGGCTGGTTGTGCCCTCTACTTAATCTCATGGAAATTGGTGGTCTGAATAATCATGCAAGCTTGATAGGATGGAAAATGTCCAAAATACTCATGTAGCCGACTGGAAATTTATTGCGCCTTTGGTGCAAATCCTGGTGGAATCCCAGTGGTGGTCTGAATAATGTGAGGGACTGGTCATTTACTACGCTGAACTTAATCGCATGCAAGCCCGGTGGTGATCTTCCTTCAATCAATCAAAATCCAAGCTGCCACTTAATTTCACATGCCAACGCGGTGATTGAATTCGATGCCGCCACTTAATTTCACATGCCAGCACAGTGACTGAATCGACTCTATGAAATGATCATGATTGGTAATTAATGGCACTCTAATCTTAATGAAATCAATCAAAATCTAGGCCACATGCCTTGTAATTAATTCTCAGATGCCACCGCGGTGGCACTTAAGCCTGTTGGTCTTCCTTCAATCACTCAAAATCCGAGCCGCCACTTAATTTCACATGCCAGCGCATGCGATGACTAAATCGACTCAATGGTGCTCTCCAAATGATAGCCCCACCACTTAAGTTCACAAGCCAGCGTGCTGACTAAATCGACTCTGGTGATTCATGACTGGTATTAGGTAATTAATGGCAATCTAATCTTAATGAAATCCAAATACTCATGTAGCCAACTACACCCGACTGCATCTTTGATCCAAATCTTGTTGGAATCTTGGTGGTGGTCTGAATAATCTGAGCGACTGGTCATTTACTACACTGAACTTAATCGCATGCAAGCCCGGTGGTGGTCTTCCTTTAATCAATTAAAATCCGAGCCGCCACTTAATTTCACATGCCAAATCCGAGCCGCTGCTTAATCGCATGCAAGCCCGGTGGGGCTGGTAATTAGAAGCTTGGTGGCAGATGTCCAAATAATCATGAGCCACCTTCAATCAAGGTGAATTATATTCAATGGGCCTGTCTTCAATATGCCACCGCCGCGATGGCTGGCTAATGCCTAATTACCTTCCCCACTCTACTTAAGCCTCCACTCTTCCATTTTCTTGCTCCCTTGCACTCTTCTTGCAACTTCTATCCCCTCTCACACTCCCTTGCACTCTTCTTGCAACTTCTATCCACTCTCACAATGGATTCCCCCTGATGCACCGAGCTCCAAAATGTGTCAGTCCCCTCTTCATAGGCCAAGATCTCCTCACACAACCTTCAGAACCCCCCTGCACATGCCGAGAGCTCCTCACACATCCTTCAAAACCCCTCTTCACAATCCGAAAGCTTCTCACATGATCCCCCCCCCCCCCCCCCGCGGTCTTGATATCGTGAATTACGGGAGCTCCTCCTCAGAGATCTCTATCAACTTCACCAAGTTGATAGATTCAATGGACACGAAGGATGGATTCATTATCTGTAAAGGTAACAGGATCAACATCGATGAAGGATTGATTGAAAAGGATCTAAAGGTGCTAAAAATTCATGGAGGTGACTTGCAAGCACAATTCTTGGAGAAGAAGTGGAAGAAAAAGGATGTTTTAGATTTATTCCCTGACGCTCAAATTAGTACAGATGGTGGAATCAAGGTTTTGATCTTGCCTGATGATTATCAGAAAGAGTTGAAAAAGATAAGGCAGATCTTTCCTGATACAAGGGGAACAGTGAAATTTTGGCATGTTCAAGCAGCAGTAGAGATAGTGAATAAACGTTCGATCTCTTTCTCCCAGGCGATCTCCAAGAGTGTGCTACTTAACTTGCACAATTTCGTGAATGGAAAATCCCAATTGTCACCTCAAGCAATGAGAGTTTGAATGTACCTGTTGGGAATCACCTCAAAAAATGCATTGAGCAAGTCGAGAAGAAGATCCAAACTCTAAACATGAAAGCCACCAATGTAGCATACACAGCTCAACATGAGAGAACCCTCAGGAAGGGTGCAAAAGCAAGGGTAGAGGAGGCAGAAGCGAAGGCCTTGTAGGCACGAGAGCAAGGTGAGGCCGCTCAAAGATTGGCAAAGATAGAAAACAGAATAGAAATCAGCAGCTTCGAGATATTCGAACGGATGGGGACGATGCAGAGGGGAAGAGCTAGAAAGGACAAAGCAAACACTTACAAATCAAATAGCCAAAAAGGAGCTCCTCTACAAACGGTTATGTAGCATGCAGAATGCATTGAACATTGAGAAAGATGATATGATAGAGAAATTGAGAAAGGAGAATGCAGAAACTAGACTACTGATACAAGAACTGCAAAATAATTTCAATGCTAGGAAGGATGCAGAAGAGACAACGAGTAGCCATACTGAACGACACAATGAGACTGTCCAATACTGGCAAGATAGGTTCGATTCCCTGCAATTGACCTATAATGCGGCTTCCGATGAGCTTGCCTTTTCTCTTCAAAGTTTTGAGAAGCAATCTCAGACCTTGATTGAAACCCAACATAAAAATGATGTCTTGGAACGGCGGGCCTACACACACAGACACTACTAAAGAATTTGAGGGGATTCGACGGCAGGTGGTAGAGTCGGATGCAGCTTGTGCCAAAAGTCAGCAGCAAGTGGAGGAGCTAAAGGAGAACATCCGCACCCTTAGGATGAAAGCGACAGGAATCAAGACGCAGATTGCTTGTCAGACTATGATACTCATAGCCGCAATAGTTAAATCGGATGAATATCCTCTTGCGATGCGAATGAATGCTCCTACATGCTTTGTGTGCAAAGGGCACATCGTAGATGAATGCATGATCAGATGGCCCTAGTGCCACCACCCTCTGCATGTGTTTTGCTTTGAGGTGTTTGTGCATGCAAAATTGAGATGCAGAGTTTGTTTGATGCCAATGCTGCTGTCTTGGGAAAAAATGATGTGCCTACCTGTGTGAATATCCACAACGAGAAAGTAGAAGCTGCAATGGCATTCCAAATTGCTCATATACGTGAAAAGAGAAAGGAACTTGACCAGGCTAAAGGAAACAAGCCTGAAGAGAAGAAGTCCAAGCTCTCGGAGCTTGAAGAAACAGAAGAAAAGAACCAACCCTGCCGAAAGGAGTGAGAAAGTCTGAAGGAGCTCGAAGAAATCGAAGAAAAGGACCCACCCTGCCTGAAGGAGCAAGAAAGGAAGAAACCCAAGCGTGGAAGGCAATCTAGTGAAGGGTGCTCAAAGCAAAAAGAAGATGTATAATCTCTCAAATGTATTGATGTGTATAATCTATGAAATAAATTCATTATTGCCAATGTTTATCCTTTGATTATTGCCCAGGATCATAACTTTCAACTTTTCCCTTATTAAGACCCAAGATCAAACCTTTCAACTTTTCCTTATTAAGCTAATTTAGGACTGCAAACCAGCGCGGTGGTAGTACTAGGAAGTGGTTGGTCTCTCTTTTTAGGGATCTTAACTAGCACGGTGGTAGTACAGGATAACTGTAGATCGGTGGTTTAACCAGCACGATGGTAGTATTGGATAAGTTATCACCAGTGTGGTGGTTGGTATCGGCAAACAAATCACACGATAATTAATTTAGGACGGTGGTACCAGTGTGGTGATATTTAATTTAATTAATTAAGCTAATTTAGGACCGCAACCAGCACGGTCGTAGTACTAGGAAGTGGTTGGTCTCTCTTTTTAGGGATCTTAACCAGCACGGTGGTAGTACAAGATAAGTGGTAAGATAAGTGGTCACCACTACGGTGTTTAACCAACATAGTGGTAGTATTGGATAAGTTATCCAGTGCGGTGGTTGGTATCGGCAAATAAATTACGCGTTATGATGGTGGTACCAACGCGGTGGTTGGTTGTGCATGATAATCAGCATCATGGTGGTAGTATTGGATAAGCACCAGCGCAGTTGTTGGTATCGCACTAATCACATGATGTTTCATTTGTACGAGATGAATGCCATAAAAACATTTTTTATTTTTCAAGATAAGTAGAATACTTTTTCCTTAGTCTCCAATACAACCCATGATGTGCTCATGGGTTTCCAAATCCATTTTGAACATAGTCTTACCCTTATTTCGTCCAAACACTACCTGCAAATCCAACTTAATAGCTCTTACATGATGAGAGTGCACAAATGTAGGCTTACTCTTATAACATAGTGTAATTGTGGCCTCTCGGATGTTTTTTGGTACCACTTGCCAAATGTTCCCAATCATCCTTAAATGCTTCCTCGACCTTGTGCTTAGGTTTGGTACACTGTAACACAAAGTATGGGTCATCTTCCTCGTTATCCCCAAAGGCAGCGATGACTACAAAGTTATCCCCCTCTTCCAAAGCATCGGTGAGGTCATCGAAGTCCTCTCCAATCAATGGTGCATCATCGTTTGTGACTCTATCTTCACGCGGAGGAGAAACTTGAACTCGCACCCATGTCTTCACAGTTGCAATGTCCTCACAATTTTCAAGATCCCTTGTGATGCACGCACTACAGAAACAAGAATTTTTTCTTGTTTTGAGCAGAAGGTGGTTGTTTGAGAAGCCCCATACGCTATGCAAACTGCGAGTTCCTTTAATGGCCTCACAATCTAGTCTATTTTTCCTTTCCACTTCGTTCACTTCCACTTCATGGAAGACTCTATGCACTGCACTATTGCTCTGTATTTGTTTGTTGTATGTTGATTGCGCCCGTGTGGAGAGGTTGAAAGCAAGCCATGTTACAGCATCATGGGCATTCTCTAGCTTTTCTTGGGGACATGCTAATTGGTGATTATAAAGAGCTCTCTTAATAACAGCACCACATCCATCATGTTCCCCCTTGCCATGGCTAGACCCAAAGAAATTCCACATCATGTTTACACCGATCAAGGATTTAAACCTTGAAACAAAGTAGAACGCACGAGCTGATTTGAATTGAGAGGAAGCCCCATCCGACCACACCCAATATTCTTTTATATTTGCTTGTAAATGGGGATCATCGTTTTTTAGCCATTCTCAATGCAAAAGATACGCATGCTGCACAAATAAGGTGTCGTGTTCCCTATCGTCTCTGAAATGTAGAAATGGTTACATTGCACTGACCTGGACTCTTGTGACTCGGCAAGCAGATCGGCATCAGTCACATAGAAGAATCAAGCACATGACTATACGTTACATGCACTAGAATTGTTATTTGCTTATTGTGCTAGAGTGAGCACTTTGGATCTCATCTTGTTCCTGAAATGAGTAATTTTTTGCAAAATCTATGACAGAGACAATAGTGTCATGTGGAAAATTGGCAAGGCACGTCCTAAATTGCTTATCTTGCCAGCTGGCCCCATGAAATTGTGAAGCACATATTTTGGGATGGATGCAACCACGTGATCTATAAGCTCCCTCAGTTGAGTTCTCTTATACGATAGTAGCCATCTCTTCTTCTCAGATCCTTCAACATTGCCCATTTCAAATCTTCTCCATTTTAGAGCAAGGCTTTCTTGGACCCTCATTTCGTTTGGACAAACATCATACTGCTTCTTCACACCATAGCGTGTGCATGTACCTCTAATGCATTCAATGAAGTGCCACTGAGAGTTTGCAGGCTGCTTTGGACAGAGCGTTGGCTCCCACACATAGACCTTAGGCTGCCAAACTTGCTACACATGAGACAAGGATCCAGGTGACCTGTAAACTGAGCACTCATCTAGGAGACATGAGCATCTATCTCCATGGAGCAATTTTCCAACATGACCAGATCTCAAGTCATTCAACATGACCAGATCTCAAGTCATTCAAACCTTTCCGGGCCAGGTCAAAGTCTATGTGTGTTTTGCAACAACACACATTTTTGTCTTTGAGTTTCGTCACATACCATGGCTTACAACACTCAAAGCTCCTTTGCCCAATCGAAATGTCAGGGCTCTCAGCCATAAACTTGAGATACAACTCCGTCTATTCACCCAACCCGAAACCAGCCCATTGGAAATTTAGTACTTAAACTAAACAACTACTAGATTATTCACTATGAGAAAACAAAACAATTTCAACCAACGGGTTAGTTTAGGATAGTCAGAATTTCAACTGCCTTCAATCATTAGAAAACAAATCAATTTCACCACCCATCAATACTAATAACAAAAAGGTACATGTGAACTATATATTGCTGTTACAGTTGGAAATTTAGTAATTAAACTAAACAACTACTAGAAAACAAAACAATTATTCAATACAAGAAAACTAAACAATATCACAGATAACCACCTGGTTTAGGACAACCACTAACCTGCATTGTGTCAAGTAAGTGTATGATGTGCTCCTCAAACTGCTTGTGTCCCATTCGCTTTTTGCAAATGTCCTTCTTGTTTGGAGAAACTCTCGTGTTCTCATGCCAAAACGATGTCACTCTAGCAGTGAGTTCCGTAGTCAAGCTATCTTTCCTTTTGTTGCATTTTGTTGAAGTCCACAGACGTTTTGATTCTAGATCATCCTGCAGCATTACTTTTACTCTGCATCCAACCGCTGGAGCAACGTTGGACCTTCTGATTGTTGACAACATCTTCGACGTTGTGCGCCTAAGCTGTTTCTTCTTTGTTTCAGGGGATACCAGTGTTGAAATATACAAGTAAATAGGGTGTGTGCGGGAACAAGCCCTTGGTAAGAGGCTGTAAAAGAGGATGTGTAAATGTGAAAGAACCTGTGAAAACGTGGGCATCGTTTTTCAGAAGGGAATTGGAGATTTCTTCCAGCTCAGTTACAATGGCTCTAATTCCTCTTAGCCCAAGGTGTTTTCAAGCATGCTCTATAAGTTGGTGAAGACAGAATTCAATTTGATCAAGTCTACAGTGAGATCCAAACTCTTCATCAAATCTACAGGTGACTTTGGTTAAAACAGAGATTAAGCATTCAATATTTCATCAAATCTTGTGTTTATTGGCTTAATCATCTACTAGACTCATTGCTATTGATGGCTTTGAAAGCATTTGAGCTCATTTGAAGTCTAAGGCACCAGATCTGGACTCCTCGCATACTCTGTTTTTTGCACACAAGACAGTGGATTAATTTGCTAATGAGTGATTAATCAGTGCTAATCATTATATTTTGGTACAATTGAGGGTTCAAATTAACCATAGGTATCTGATACAGATCCCTATAACTTCAGATTTCAATTCGGAGTTGGTTTGATACTCCAACCATCTCGTACAAATTGGTTACCCTTGATTTAATGTAATTTCTGGTGATTTTATGCTGATAAATTTGTTGTAATCATCTCTTAAACACCAGATTGAGTTGTAAAAGGGTAGACACTGCCCTTGAATCTTGAAATTGGATCAAGAGGTAAGACCCCCTTCACATCACCATGAGTACAGAGCACAAGAAATAGCCAAATTTAATGGGGAGCAATTTTACACATGGCAGAAAAAAACCATGTATTTGCTCATGAGGAAAAATCTGCGGGGGTTAGTTGAGGGAAGAGATGAATGTCCAGAGAGAGGGAAAAATGAGTGGAAGAGCAGGAATGAAAAAGCATTGGGACTTATTGCACTTAGTTTAAATGATGAAATCATTCATCACCTCACAGGGATACAATGGGCAAAAGATGCATGGGATGAACTCAATAAATTATTTGGCACACAAGCTAAAAATTCAAAGATAAATCTGTTAATGCAATTCTACAAATTCGATATGAAGGAAAGTGAACCTTTAATCACACACTTGAACAGATATAAAAGCATTAAGCAACAACTAGCAGCTATTGGCAAAAAGGTAGAAGATGATGAGGCACTAGCAGTGCTTCTGAAGAGTGTGGACAAAGGTGAATATGAAAATATTGTGGCAACACTAAAGAATGTACCTGAATTGAAGCTACACGAGATAGAAGCAAGAGAGCTCTACTAGAGCAAGAGAGCAGAGGCAAAGAGAAGAAATGGCTCGACTCAACAACAGGAGAAGAAAAAGCATTCTTCACCCGAGGACGAGGACGAGGAAGAGGCAGAGTAGGAGGAAGGACCTTCACTTGCCCACAAATGTGGAAAGCCAGGACACATGGCAAGAGACTTCTACAGCAAACCCAGTGGAGAAGGAACGACATCGGCAAACTTCATGGAGGCTTCAAAGGAAGTGGAGTCGGATCATCTTTTCTGAGAGAGAGAGAGAGAGAGAGCGACCCACAACCCAATGTAACCTGTCCCAACAAAGTAAAACCACCTTTGAGCCACCAATGATGTAGGCCACGTGGTAGATAGATGTATGTGTGAGCACTTTAGTCAAGGTCGCGCGCACTTGTAGTAAGCCTTGGACACATAGAGAGAGAGAGTGTGTCAAGGACTATGGAGTTTAGGGACTTGAGGCACTGGTCGCGGGCTATCAAGTAAGAGGGAAACTTGGTATAGAGTCCAGGTGTGCTAGAGAGTATTCACTTGAGGGGAGGTGTTGAAATATACAAGTGAATAGGGTGTGTGTGGGAACAAGCCCTTGGTTAGAGGCTGTAAAAGAGGATGTGTAAATGTGAAAGAACCTCTGAAAAGGTGAGAAGAATCTACTGGGAGAGAATAAAGGGTAGCATGAGAAGATTTAGGAAGTGTGGAGAGGTGAGAAGAATCTACTGGGAGAGAATAAAGGGTAGCATGAGAAGATTTAGGAAGTGTGGAGATATTCTGGGAAAAGTAAAGAGGTGGAGAGAATCAAGCAAAAGAGGTGGAGATATTCTGGGAGAGGTGGAGTGAATCAAGGAGAAATCAATGGGATTAGATGCTTGGATGTAAACTCTATAAATTGAGGCATTGGCCTAATGAGAATTTGCTAGTTTTTTATTATCCATACCTACATTAAGCTATTTGCTAATTACTCACTAATTATGTCTTAATGATTTACTAATCACTTTGTTAATGATGTTGATTCTAGTGTTTGATCCACCATAGCTCATCACATTGCTCTAATTTTAACAACCAGCATAGCAAATGTCGCCCTCTTTGCAGCTAGTTGATCTAATTTGTGCACACCTTTCACTTTCTGTAGGCCATCTCTCAGTTTAGAAAGCAGTGTCTCTTGTGCGTGCATCTCCTGAGGTGTTGGCAGGGTTGTCACTCTATGAATTTTAGGGTGCAAGGTAAAGCTTATAATCACACGAGACTTGTACTCATCTGAATGGCTTGATGTTGCTGCTGTGAATTCTCCCACCAATCGATTGGCCACAGCTCATGTTCTCCTCCGCGAATGGTGGCAATGTTCGAATGCGTCCATTTGCAACCGCTTCCTGCTTCTACTCTACAAGGAGTCTTATGTCTTCTCGTTGTTTCTCCCTCCGCATTACGTTGCAAAACTGTCTTGCATTGCCACTTTGAGCTTGTTTTCTCGTCCGTGCCATTTCTTTCCTCGTCCTGCAATCTGCTCCTTGTGCCTTGACCAAGCTTTTCAATGTTCCTATCTTGCCACTATCACCAATTATCAGTGTTTTAAGACCACCATGCACTAGTCCCACTAGTGTGGATTCCATTTTTTCAATCTGTTTAGGTTTTCAACAAACCAAAAAAGAAGTTATGGAGCGTGCCCTCGAATGGGTATGCAAAATTTTAGCACAACATTGGAGGTCCCTTAAACCATACCAGATGTTCTCAATTGGATGTGTCCTATGGTTGAGGAGAAGCTCACGTAGTATATTTTAGAATGATTACTTGGTTGCATGTATGTGCAGAACAAAGTTTTGATGTTTTTGCATAAAGTGTTGCAGCATATGCTATTTAGAACACATGCCACATCGAACTTGTAACAATTTAATGATCAGATTATAAATTTTACTGAATCTGTGTTTTTTTGGTCTCATATTGAAGATTGAAATGTGTACTACTGCTTGGATCCTACACCCAAGCATGCATTGATCCTATTGTAATAAGGCCTTATGCATAGGGCTTTTGCATAAGCTTTGCATAGGCCTTATGCATAGGCTATGAATATGCCTTATGCATAGTGTATGCATAGGGCTTATGCATAGCGTATGAACTAATGAATGAATGTTTTGATTTATTATGATAATTGTTTGTAGGTCTATTCAAGAAAACAACCACTACGGGTTCCAGCCACGTAGCGGTTCATATACGGATTCGGTTACTAGTAGAGGTAAGACCTCTTTGTTTTATGCTTCTCATCTTTATGTTTTTACACCCTTGGGTGCTAGGGAGTAGGTTTAGGTCAAGAGCCTATAGGCCTTATGCATACCCTATGCATAGCGTATGCATAGACTATGCATAGGCCTTATGCATAGCCCTTATGCATAGGCCTTATGCATAGCCCTTATGCATAGGGCTTGCATACACTATGCATAGGCCGTATGCATAGGGTATGCATAGGCTATGCATATGCTATGCATAGGTTATGCATAGGGTATACATATGCTATGCATAGGGTATTCAAAGCATATGCATAACCTATGCATAGCATAGGGTATGCAAAGTGTATGCATAGGCTATGCATAGCGTATGCATAGCCTATGCATACGCTATGCATATGCATAGAGTATGCATAGGGTATGCATAGCCTATGCATACTCCATGCATAGGCACTGCATGGCGTATGGTTTAGACTATGCATACGCTATGGTTTAGGGGGCATTGTTATATATGCCATCTAGAATGCTACTTATGTCAGGTTAGGAGATGTTATCCGAGTAAGTTGTTATAGTGGAGGGGATGCCCTCGATCTTCTCACTATACTTCTCTTGTAAAAGAGGAGGCACCTCTGCCTTTAATAGTGGGGAGCGTGTGGAAAGCCCTCAGAAGATATCATCCAAAAGAGGCACTATCTACCCTGCTTGTCTCAGCAGTATTGTAGGAGGTCATAAACAATGTCCTAATGCCACATGCTGTATTTTTTTGTCTAAGCTTTTGTTGTTTTTTTCTCTTGGTTAGCTTGACATTGTCGAGGTAAGAGGCCTTATTCATTCAACCTCATGTTTATTTCACCCTTGGGTGCTGGGTTTAGGAAATGGACTTATGCATAGAGATATGGGGCATTGTTATATGCCATCTAGAATGCTGCTTATGTCAAGTTAGGAGTCAATATCCATGAGTAGGTGGTTATAGTGGAGGGGTCGCCCTCGATTTTCTCATTGTACTTATCTTGTAAAAGAGGAGGTGCCTTTGGCTTTAATAGTAGGGAGCATGTGGAAAGTCCTCAGAAGCTATCATCCGCGAAAGATGCTTGTCTAAGCAATATTGTAGAAGGCTGTAACAATTTCCTAATATCACATGTTGCATTTTTTGTCTAAGCTTGTGTTGTTGTTTTCTCTTGGTTGGCTTGACATTTTTGGGGTAAGCGGCCTTATTCATTCAACCTCATGTTTATTGCACCCTTGGGTGCCGGGTTTCGAAAATGGACTTATGCATAGAGATATGGGGCATTATTATATGCCATCTAGAGTGCTGCATATGTCAGGTTAGGAGATGTTATCCGGGAGTACGTGGTTATAGTGGAGGGGGAGCCCTCCACTATAACCACGTGGTTATAGTGGAGGGGGAGCCCTCGATCTTCTCACTATACTTCTCTTGTAAAGGAGGAGGTGCCTTTGGGCTTTAATAGTGGGGATGTTGAGATTCAAGCTCGATGTCAACTTGTGCCAAGTGCACCATGTGCTAGCATGTTAGGTAATAACATGTGTGAGACATAAATGACCGCGTCCAACTAGTCATTTATGTGTGAGACATGTTAGGTAGTAACATGTGTGAGACATAAATGACCGCGTCCAGCTGGTCATAATGTGTGGACATTAGCTAGGGTTAGCTGTGTGTGGACACAACACATAGTGTGTGTTGTGTATTATGGATTATGGCTTTATGCATTGTGTGTGTAGGGAGATGGCTTCCCTCTATGGTTAGGGTTTGTAATATACATTAGGGTTTGCTTCTGTGTGTGTGTGTCTCTTCTCCCTCTACCTGTTTTTCATAATGGTATCAGAGCTTGGTGCTCTCTATTAGGGTTTATGAGTGAGTGAGAGAAGAGGGAGAAGAAGCTGTGAAGAAAAGATGTGAAGCTTGCCATTGATGCTATGAAGCTTGGAGCACACCAATTTCTATCAAATCTG
Organism: Cibotium barometz; assembly: GCF_041138505.1. Taxonomy (NCBI): domain Eukaryota; kingdom Viridiplantae; phylum Streptophyta; class Polypodiopsida; order Cyatheales; family Cibotiaceae; genus Cibotium; species Cibotium barometz. Next base: position 37,739,887 of record NC_141075.1, on the reverse strand, counting down.
AGAGCTTGGCCTACCGGGTAAGGACTACTAAACACCCTTGAGCGGATGGCAGGTGATTCAAGCACAAACAAGGCAAATCAGGGTTGCCCAAAGCAAAAAAAAAAAAAAATGGTTTTTTGCAAGCTTTCCATTGGAGCTTGAAAGCGGTGATGTATTGTAAAAATAGATGAAATCTAGCAAAGGAACATGTATGTGACAAGGATTAATGTATTGGCAACTCATGTGCAAGCCCTAAATTGAATTCGGAGCCAAGTTGCTGCATTTATGTGAGAGGAAAATCACTGGTTTGAACCCTTCACAAAAACAGAGAAATGATGCTCATTGTGGATGCAATTAAAGCTAGGTTTTTGCAAAAATCACTCAATTGATGGATTGAGTACATGCCTAGGAGTGTTGGGCACCCATATCTATCTTCAAACAACTCTATGAACTCACCAATTCTCCTCAAGAGCAGGCGGCGCAGCATGTCATGAGGAAACAGAGCAGTTTTTTAACTTTTTGCTAAGTGGAGGCCAAAAATCAAGTCTTGTGGTTGACAAATTTCAAAATTCTATTAGCAATTGTGTGGTACATACACTTGAAAAGGTTGCTATATGATTGGTTGAAGCAATTATGCATTATGGAGCTGGAAATGAGCTGATTAAACAGGCTGTCTATTGTGATTAGTAAACAGAGGGTGATTAATCGACTAATTACTCTCTCATCTTAAACAATTGGTCTAATTCCTTTTACATGGAATTAGTAGACTTCAATGCTAAGCTAATGAATGCCTGGTCTCTCAATTTGGACAAGAATCAAAGGAATTAGAGCACTTTTACTCTACTGGTCTTTTCTGGTTTTACTAGTTTTTCTGAAAATAGAGAAAGGGATCTAACAAATTTGTATGTACGCACCTTGGTTGGTGTTGATATGCAACATTGAGCTTGTTTAGGTGTCAACGCAAGTTATTCACAGTTGATTAAACCACTACATTACAATTTGAAGCCTTGGAAAAGCGCGCCAAAACAAGGTACCTTGGACTGCGTATGATGCCAGTTCATTTTGGATGCAATCAGTTTGATTTTCTACATCAAAAGTGAAGTTTGTTGAGTACTTTGGAGTATCTAGAACACTTATTAGAGTGTGGTTGAGCTAAGGAAGTCTTGTTTACAGATTTGGACGTGTGCGGAACTTAATGGAGGATGTCTCGCGTAGCAAGGTTCGCGGCCGAGGTCTTGACCAGCCTCGGTTCGATTTAAATGGTGAGCTTCTGGTACGGTGGATGAGGGACCAAGGAAGTAGCCTATGAGTGAAGCGCTAGGTTACCTGCGAAGGTGCCTAGAGGGTGCTCACCATATGGTGCTCGGGCTCTGGGTCATCGAAGATACCCACGCGTGCATCGGGGAAGAAAATGGAACAAAGAGTTAGAGTTGTTTTCTGAACTCGGATACGGATCTGGTTGATTGGCCTTGCTGGTCCTCAACGAATGAGTCCATGGCTCTTTTATATGGATCTGTTGGTTGATCTTGCGAATCTTCAATGGAGAGTCCATTTGGATTTTTCTTATGTGATTATATTTCCAAGTACTATGAGCTAGGAACTATTGAAAAGGCCCCTGAGTGAACAGCTGGTGAGTGTTCTAGTTACCAATGATGCCATAGGTACACCGATGAAGGAATGATTGCAAATTTGAATTCAAGCTAGATATTTTGGAGGATCATGATCAGTGATAATATGGTTTCATTAGAAGATTTTTTTAAAGCCAGCCGAATCTGTTGAAATGGCAATTTCATATTGGGTGTATAAGTGGTATGACTACTTTAAATGGCAATTTCATATTGGGTGTATAAGTGGTATGACTACTTTAAATTTTGCTTGAAGCTCCGGCTAGGGGGCCTAGGAACTCTTTTATCTAATACTCGAGGCAAAACATAACCAAATTAGGTTGGACTGATGGATCCCTAAAATGAGACTTAATTCTGTTATGTTACAATAGATGAAGTAAATCCCGGATAGTCCTTGTTCTATGGAAAAAAATCAACGATTGTGCCTCTTGACGAGGAAAAAAGTGTTGCTCTGATCCAAGTGCAAGTCTCTTCCTTGATCTGACCATGTGACTCGCAGGTTCGGTCAAACCAGTTTAGTTAGTTAAGGCTCTTGACTACGTTAGAATGAAAATATCCTTGAGGAATTGCCCGTGCTTTCTAGGCGAGGAAAGTTTTTTCTAGGTTTGGGTTTGGAAGAACCGAGGGATTAGTCTCTTGTCTAGATATCCATGGGTGAGGCCCTGAGTGAGAGGCTCTGCCTTGCGCAAGAAGTGCTACTTCCACTGCTAGCGCCCCTAAATTCATTGTGCGGAGGGGGCAGGGATCTTTCAAATATAATTGAATTTCTCTCTCTCTCTCTCTCTCTCTCTCTCTCTCTCTCTCTCTCTCTCTCTCTTACAACTCTAATCTAGCATGTGTGGTATGCTTAGGGTTAGGGTTTGGGTGTGATTCTAATCACTTGTTCTCTTATGCTTCCCTCTTGCTTATTCTCTCCCTCTCTTGCAACTCTAATCTAGCATGTGTGTTATGCTTGGGGTTAGGGTGTGGCCATGATTAGCACTAATCACTCGTTCTCTTATGCTTCCCTCTTGTTTGTTCTCTCCCTCTTTCTTGAGTGATTAGGCCATCATCGTGATCATCTTTCATGGAGATCCCACATGATCTTCACGAGAGTGGTTTCACCACCCATAGGATTAGAAATCGCCTCGGTGTGACAATGAGTGCAAGAGGATCCTGACAACGAGCGGCTATCCACAGGTGATGGTGGAGCTCTTGAACAGATCAAGCTCCATAGTGCGACAACTTCCCACAAAGATAGGTTTTTAAACAGAATGTGAGGGAGAGGGAGAGCTTATTTCCTTGCAAGAAAACATGCACACACATAGACACACATACACGAGAGTGGAGGACACAAGAGAGAGATGGATGGCTGAATGTTTTTCTATCTTGTTCTTTTCTCTACAACCATGTAACTTAAAGATAAGAGAACATACATAAAGGTAAGTTACTCTCCTAAAACAACATACAATGGTCCGTCTATAGTGTGAACCCGACTTTGTGAGTTGGCACTATGCCATAACTCTAGTACTCCAAACTGGCTATCACATAGTTTTTCATCCACTCGCGGCATATCAACCATAATCTCACCAACCAAGCGTGGGAGCTATCCCCCAGGCAATGTTGAGATATCGAGCTTAACTAGTGGTACAGGGTGGACATTGATGACCCGCCTGGGTGATAGCTTCCGCATCTACACCACTAGCATTGTTGGTGAGATTATGGGTGATATGTGGCTAGTAGGATGACATGCTGTGTGACAGCCATTTTGGATTACTAGAGATTCTCATAGTTATAGTGCCACCCCATTTAGTTAGGTTCACATTATGGACCGACCCTTTGTTGGAATTAGGGTTGCAGGAATGCACACACAACTTCAAGAAGATGAGGAAGCTTGAGCACAACACTGTAGTGTATTATTAGTGCCAAAAATGAAAGATAACCAACCCTAAAAGATAATGGGCGTATATACAATGCACGGGGGAAAAAACCTCCTAGTGAGGAAAAAAGTGCCCCGGCGGTCCTAAGTGTGTTCACACACATCACTACTATAATATGGTAACAAATCCCCCCTGGAGTGATGCGGTGAACAAGAGCTAGCACTCATGTATAGGGAAGTGTCTAGCTATGTGGACGAATCCACAAAAGGGAGTAAGCCCAAAGCTTTGCGAAAAGCTTCGAACTTTTCACGAGGCAGAGCCTTTGTGAAAAGGTCTGCAAGGTTATCCTGTGTTGGCACATAAGCCAAACTGATCTCTCCTGCAGAGAGTCTCTCCCTGACATAATGGTAGTGCACCTCAATGTGCTTCGTACGAGCATGGAACACTGGGTTCCGCGCAACTGCCAATGCGCTCTGACTGTCAGTGAAGATGGTGGTGGCAGATGGCTGCCCAACACCCAAATCAGCCATAAGGCGTCTGAGCCACACACACTCAACCGTAGCTGTGAAAGCTGCCCTGTACTCAGCTTCACAACTAGAAGTGGCCACAGTAGGCTGCTTCTTGCTCAACCATGATATGCATGAGCTTCCAAGCATGAAGCAAAAACCACTCGTGGACACGCGTGTGTCATAACAACCAGCCCAGTCAGAATCTGAAAAAACATGTAAATCTGGCAGCAATGATCCCCCCTTGGGATAAAACAACCCAAGATGCCGAGTACCACTCAAATAGCGAAAGATACGCTTCACTGCCTGCCAATGCTTAATGCCTGGGCTATGCATAAATCTGCTCACCTGTGAGACTGCAAACTGAATGTCTGGCCTCGTAATGCATACATAAATGAGGCAACCAACAGCTGTCTGATAGAGTGTGACATCAAAGTGATCTCCAGCATCATGAAGACTCAACTTCAAACCTGTCTCCATTGGAGTAGCAATAGGCTTGCAGTCTTCAAGGCCAAATCTCCGCAACAATGTTTCAATATACTTTGTCTGACACAAAGCAATACCTCCATCACACTGCTTAAATTGTATCCCCAAATAATGATGCAAATGCCCCAAATCTGACATCTCAAAAGAGGCATTCAAATCAGCCTTAAAATCAGCAATATGACTCTCATTTGGTCGTGTGAGCAGCATGTCATCGACATAGAGAGCAATGATTAGATGTACACCATCCACACGTTTAACATACAAAGTGCTTTCTGTTGGACTATTCTGAAACCCATGTGCAGTCAAATATGCATGTATTTTTTCATACCAAGCTCGTGGAGCTTGCTTTAAACCATATAAAGCCTTTTTTAACCTGCACACTTTGTTTTCCTGCCCTCTTTGAACAAAACCACGAGGCTGCGATACATACACCTCCTCATGCAAATCTCCATTTAAGAACGCAGTCTTTATGTCCAGCTGATGTACATTCCAACCATTATGAGCTGCTAATGCACAGATGCTACGAACAGTGGTCATACGACATGTGGGAGCAAAAGTCTCATCAAAATCAATGCCCTTCTCTTGAGCATAACCTTTTGCAACAAGCCTAGCCTTATGGCGATCCACTGTGCCATCAGGCTTACGCTTCAATTTGTATACCCACTTAGTGCCAATGGCCTTCTTGCCAGGGGGCAAGTCACATAAAGACCATGTACCATTCTTCATAATAGCATCGTATTCTGCTTGCATAGCAGCCATCCAATTTTCTGAACTTTGTGCCTCATCAAATGAAACAGGCTCACTTTCATCGCACATACTAGAAACAGCCAATGCATAACAATCTGACGCATAAGAGGCACCATGAGAGCCAGAACGAGTGCGACTAGACAAAGGGGCATCCAACTTGCTGTCACGCAAAGTCTGCACCAGCCATCTAGGCATATTCCTAGAGCCCTCAATCTCTTGTCTCTCATCCTCAAGTGCATCATGCACATCTGCATCAGATATAGGCTGATCTGTGCCATCATTTAAAACCTGCATAGGCTGAAAAACTGCCTCATGAGGTATTGCACTTGACTGTGCACCACTGAAAAGAGGCAACAATGTATCATAGACATCACGTGAGCTGATATCTGTCTCCTTAGTACATGAAACCAAGGGCTGAACTGCATCTTCCACAAATACAACATCACGGCTAACCAAAATGCGCTTTGTCTGTGGATGATACAAACGATAGCCTTTGCTCTCAGCACTATATCCAACAAAAATACATTTGACAGCTTTGTCATCCAATTTTCTGCGATGTTGCACAGGCACTAATGCATATGCCAGGTAACCAAAAACACGTAAATGGCCAACAGATGGCTTGCGGCTATGCCAAGCCTCATATGGAGTGACAACCTGTAATGCTTTGGTGGGACACCTGTTTAGTACATAAGTGGCACACATGACAGCCTCAAGCCAAAAACCATGTGGTAGACTTTGACTCTTAACCATACATCTTGCCATTTCCATGAGAGACCTGTTTTTTCTCTCAGCCACACCATTTTGCTGTGGTGTATACGGCACTGTACATTGGTGTTTTATCCCACGCTCAGCCAGAAATGCATTAAATTCTGAAGACATATACTCCCCCCCTCGATCTGAACGGAGGGTGCCCATCTTACTTTCTGACACATTTTCAGCCATAACCAAAAACTGTTTGAAGCACAAAAACACTTCGGACTTTGCCTTCAAAGGATATACCCATGCATGCCTGGTAAAATCATCAATGAAAGTCACGAAGTAAAGGTAGTTTCCAAATGATGGAGTTTGCATGGGACCACAAACATCACTGTGAACAAGCTGCAATCTGCGTTCAGCTCTCACTGATCCATCTTTGGGAAAGGAAGCACGCTGCATTTTACCCAATATGCAGCCCTCACAAACATGCTTGACAGGTGCCTCAAGCTTAGGCAAAGAAGACACCATTTCAGATTTCTGCAGGCGCAGCAAACTTGCAAAATTCAGATGACCAAAACGTGCATGCCACAGTTTTGCATCTGAAATAGCCTGCGTATCCATAATAGCACATGCTGAATCCTCTACACATTTGCCATCCATATTGAGCTTATACAGCCCTCGACATAGTGAACCAGATGCTACAATGATGTCACCACAAGAGAGATCATGAACAGTACATCTGTCATCCACAAATTTTACAACCAAACCTGTTTTGGCAAATGCGGAGACTGACAGCAGATTCTTTTTGATCCCTGGCACATACAATGCATCAAAAAGTGTAAAGGTGTTGCCATTTGCAACATTCAGCACAATCTGTCCAACTCCTTCAACGGGATAAGAGGAGTTATTGGCACAAGTGACAGTATTCCCTGTGGGAGCAGACTCAAGGAAAGTGAATAAACTGCGCTACGAGGTGATATGCTTAGTGGCACCACTGTCAAAGTACCATACATCTGAATCTACTGCAGACATACATGTGTCATGCAAAGATGGGTCATAACTGCACTGCGCATTGAATGCCCATTCTGTATCTAGCACAACATTAGCAGATTCATTGTTAGAAGGAGAGGCATCTGCAACAGCCATACCAGCCTCTTTCTTCTTAGCCTCTTTCGCAGCCAGCTTAGGACACGCTTTGATGACATGATCATTTCCCTTACAGTACTTGCAAAATGTCTTCTGTTTGTCACCCTTCTTCTCATCTTTGTCTTCCTTCTTTGGTTGCGCAGCATTTGCAGATTTCTGCTTACTAGAAGAAAAGCCAGCTTTACCTTTCCCGCTTCTCTGACTAGCAACGAAAGCTTGATCTGCGACACGCATAATATTCCTGTTTTGCCTTGACTGGTCTTCTTGCAGCAAAACAGAAGCTAACTCCTCAAATGATAAGGCATTGGGATTGCCTTTCATCATCAAGCGAAGAGTGGAAGCAAAACCCTGATAAGAATCTGGTAGACCATTCAAAACAGTCTGCACAAGTGAACTGTCTGACAGGATTTCATCTGCAGAAATGAGCTGCTCTTTGAAATCCTTGATCTTTGTCAAAAAGCTATCCATAGAATCACCTTCGTTCATATGCTCACTCTCCAACTGTTTTCGGAGATAAGCAACACGAGCCTCATTTCTTGCCTGATACAATGTGGCAAGTACATCCCAAGCATCCTTAGAAGTCCTGCAGGAGCGAATATGTGGGATAATGGTACGTTTGACAGACAGCGCAATCAAGGCATGAGCCTGCGCATCTCTACCATCCCAACGAATCTGCTCTGCTGAAAGTGGTGGTTCTCGAACAGCTGCTACAGCACTTGTGCCTGCACCATCATCAACAGTACCTGTTTCTGATGTGTTTGCAGCATTCCCAGCCACAATAGGACGTGCATCAATACCCTGCACAATGTTCCATAACCCCTTTGCTACCAATACATGTCGCATCATATATGCCCACAATGGATAGTTGGTGCCATCCAACTTATCCTCAGCAGCCAACATGCGGAATACATCATTGTTGTCAGCCATGGCCAATGACTGTACTACTAGATGTAAATGCTGTCTGTAAGAGGTAAACCTGTATAAAATCGACCTGTGCTATGTAGCACAGCCCAAAACAGACGAATGGGCACCTGTCCTGTAGATTTTAATCTTGACAGAAAATCTACACAGTAGGACGATTTTGCCTGCGCAGTACTTGGAATGCAAAAACGGAGGGCGAAATGACTTCAGATCAAAATTCTGAAACGAACAAGCCCTACGGGCTTGCCCACGGCATATACTAACCTGCAGACGCTCATGAAACCTCGTTGCAATCGGAGGAGATGAAGCGGCAGGTGCCGGTGATGCTGCCCGGGAGGAGGAAGCCTGCTCTGATACCAATTATTGGAATTAGGGTTGCAGGAATGCACACACAACTTCAAGAAGATGAGGAAGCTTGAGCACAACACTGTAGTGTATTATTAGTGCCAAAAATGAAAGATAACCAACCCTAAAAGATAATGGGCGTATATACAATGCACGGGGGAAAAAACCTCCTAGTGAGGGAAAAAGTGCCCCGGCGGTCCTAAGTGTGTTCACACACATCACTACTATAATATGGTAACACCCTTGTATGTTGTAGTTGAGTACTAAAACTCATATAGTGTGTATGCTTCACTTTATGTTATGTTGGTTGAGTAGAGAAGAAGAAGATAGATGAAAATTCAGCTATCCATCTCTCTCTTGTGTCTTGCTCTCTCTTGTATGTGTGTATTTGCTTGCTAGGGTTTGAAGCTCTCCCTCTCCCCCACATTCTCTTTATGGTATTAGAGTCTTAGCTCGTGTGAGAGCTAAGGAGACAAGCAAGAGGCAAGAACAAGCAAGGAAGGAAGTGGTATCTCCGATTGCGGAGTTGTCTTCGCTCGCGGGAGCAGCGCTATAAGGCAAGTATAGTGTCCTATTTGATAGCCTATTGGACAGAGTTTTTCAGCCAGATTCCTGTTTCGAGCGCATTATGGGCCCTGTTTTATCACTATAGAGTATTTTCGGTAGTTTTCTAGAAGTTCTGAAAGAGAACTGTTTCTACTCAAAATCTGGTTATTACAGTGCAGCAGTGCATTTTGGAAGTGTAGATAGGATTTACACATTTATTGTTGATACTGGGTGTATGTACATGTACTCTGGTAAAATTTGGTACACAGAGGCTGTGTTGAAGTACCACTACTACTGCTGTAGTAATTACAGGGGCGATACTGCTGTATTACAGGTTGCATACATAAGTTGTCTATTTGCAAGTTATTTGATCGCTACAGGAAAACATGTCTGACAGAATTAATCAGATTGTTAGTGAGAAGCTGGATAAGAATAACTTCCGTGCTTGGAAGTTCAGAATGACCAATTTCCTAATGGGTAAAAGATTTTGGGATTATATAGAAGGAGACAATGAGGAGCCTCCAGAGTTATCTGACGAGAAAACCACTCCAGCAGCAGAGCAGATATAAAGCCATTGAAGGATTGGAATCATGGTGAAAGAAAAGTCATGTACTAGCTTTCAATTAGTGTCACATACACTATGATAGGATGGCAGAATCTGGTTCAGATAATCTAGACTAACACAAAGGTAAGGAAGTTGCAGTTAAAGCAAGAGTTGCATACTATGGAAAAGAAAAGCATGTCCATCAATGAATATGCCTTAAAGATCAAGGGCATTGTTGAATCCCTTCAGTCTATCAATGTATCAGTGGAGGATGATGATTTGGTGAGTGTCTGTCTGAATGGGCTTGGCAAAGAGTACAAGCCATTCAGGACCTCCATTGGAGTTAGGGATAATATTCCTAACTTTCGGGACTTGATATCTATGCTCATCATAGAAGAAAGGGCTTTAGGTGAAGATTCTTCTTCACAAAGCAAGAACACATCGGAACAGGCCTTCTACTCTAATTCAGATAGAGGCAGAGGTAGAGGCCAAGGTGGTGGCCGATAAGGAAATTAGAATTATAAACAACAACAATTTAATGATTCACATCAACAATCATACACAGGTGGAAGAGGCCAGTCTAGAGGACAGGGGGAGCCAAAGAGGCCGTGGTGGTTGGCAAAGAAATCAAAATGCAAATAGCATAGAGTGTTATTATTGTGGGAACCCAGGACACATGGCAAAGGACTACTTCGAAAAGTAGAATGACATTAAAAGTGGGAAGTTGCAGCAAGGCAAAAAACTATGCATCATCTAGCAACCATGGAGGTGATGAGAGAAGTGAGCAGGTGTTTGTGATGCAGCACATGCTTAGTTCCATAATAGGGGATGTGTCAGGATCTCAAGATATATGGTATGCGAAATCTGGCACGTCTAACCACATGACTAGTCATGCTCAGTGGTTTAGAGATATGCAGAAAATGGAAAAACTAGGTTATGTAGAAACATGTGATAATACTACGCATTCCATTGTGCATGCTTATAAAGTGCTATTGTCTATACGGGGGGGATGGCAAAATGAAGTACTTGGCTGATGTACTTCATGTTCCGAATATTACAAAAAGAACCTCGTTATTGTTGGACCAGATGGTTGAGCAGGGCTTGCAAGTGAGGTTTAATCCTCAAGAATGTTTTGTGGAAGACTTCAAAAATAAGTGTCGCTATGTTGCAAAGGGTAACAGAAATTACAGGATGTTTAATTTGGATGTAAACATGCCTAAGGTAAAGGCAGCCATGTTTTCACATGGAACACATGCCATTGCAGATATTGACATATGGCACAAGCGTATTGGTCATGTGAATGTACAGAACGGAAGTCTATGAAGGCCAAAAATATTGTTGGAGGTTTGCCAAAGTTTAAGGTTGACGGTATGCATAAGGTATGTGAAGCATGCCAACTTTGGTAAGTAGCCCAAACATGCTTTCCCACATGAAAATCATGACAGTGCAAGGCCAATGGATGTCATACATTCAGATGTATGGGGACCGACCAAGACTGCAACAATTGCAGGTTGCAGGTACTATGTTACATTCATTGATACCCACACTAGGAAAGTGTGGGTTTATTTCTTGAAGGAGAAAAGTGAGGTGTTTGCTCAATTTCAGAGATTTAAAGCCTTGGTTGAGAAGGGACAAGGCATGAAAATAAAATGCCTAAGATCAGATGGTGGGGAGAATATTTCTCCAATGAGTTTAGCGATTTCCTGAGAAAGCAGGGAACCAAGATGCAGTTTACGTACAAGTACACTCCGCAATAGAATGGTGTCGTAGAAAGGGAAAACATGCACATTGCAGAGGTGGCACATGCCTTGATGGATGAAAAGAATATGCCACATTACTTTTGGGCAAAAGTAGTAGCAATTGATGTGTACATTATGAACATGACACTCACTGCAGTTGTTCTTGGCTGATGTACTTCATATTCTGAATATTACAAAGAACTTGGTTTCTATTGGACAGATGGTTAAGCAGGGCCTGCAAGTGAGGTTCAATCCTCAAGGATGTTTTGTGGAAGAGTTCAAAAATAAGTGTCGCTTGGTTTACTTTGGATATGAACATGCCTGAGATAAAGGCAACCATGTTTTCGCATGGAACACGCGTCATTGCAGATATTGACATATGGCACAAGCGCATTGGTCATGTGAATGTACAATGACTAAAGTCTATACAGGCCCAAAATATTGTTGCAGGTTTGCCAAAGTTTAAGGTTGACGGTATGCATAAGGTATGTGAAGCATGCCAACTTGGTAAGTAGGCCAAACATGCTTTCCCACATGAAAAGCATGTCAGTGCAAGGCCATTGGATGTCATACATTTAGATGTATGGGGACCAACCAAGACCGCAACAATTGCAGATTGCAGGTACCATGTTACATTCATTGATGACCATACTAGGAAAGTGTGGGTTTATTTCATAAAGGAGAAAAGTGAGGTGTTTGCTCACTTTCAGAGATTTAAAGCCTATGTCGAGAAGGAAAAAGGCATGCAATATATAGACTTCAAAATGATGTCCTCTGAAATCTCTAGTAATTGACTAAAGTTTAAAAGTACTTAGCTAAAACCATGTTTATGAGGTTGTTTTGTTTGATGGATTATGGGGTCTCTAGTCTCATCAGGTTTATTTATCTCTTATCTTGGCCCTTGCGTTAGCTAAACCTATGCTGGTGGTGTTATTCCTGCAGGTACCCCCTCCCTATTTCCATGGCTATCCTCAACATTTCTGGAGTCAGTCCTACCATGGCTAGGGCTGGTGTCGGTTGGGGCATGATAGGTGGGGGGCTAGACCAGAGAGATAGTATCCCATTTGTGGTCCTTGCCTCATTGCTGGACCAACTTGTGCATCATAAGGATCCATATGGTATCATTTCATGAGGTGGATATTATTGGTACATAGGTGCTATGTGTTGATAGAATTGTTCTGGGTGGGCTCTCCCCCTTCGATAGTAGGAGTAGTGGTTGCATGGCAGCTCTCTCTAGCTAGTGTTCCATGCCTCTATCCCTAGGATGAGGATTGTATGATTGTGCATTTCCTAGGATAAAGTTCTTGAGTCTCGGGAGCAAAAATTCTTTGCTAATGTGCAGGGGACTCATGGTCTTGCGAATGTGCAGGGGACTCACGGTCTTGCTTGAGGATTGACAATCTTTCCATGCACTGGGCAACCAACCCACCTGCCTCTAGGTTAGGGGTAGTGCGTCTCGTGCTAGGACTAACACCATTTTACTCCACATGGTGTTGAGACTGAAGGGTCTGACCTGATAAGAGATTGGGTGTCGCAAGGTTCAGTGTTGTCAAATAGAGGGTTGTATCGCACTAATTTCCTTGAATGTAGGTGCATGAATGTGACGCCCATTCACCCTCTGCACAGGGAACCATCTAGTTGGTCTCTCCCGCTTTTTTTGGGGCACAACGGTACTTGTAAAAGAAGGCATGACATGGCTTAGTTGAAGAAATGGATGTACGCTGATAAGGGAGTGGCCATTCTCAGCAAGGGAAGGAATGGGTGTACGTTGATAAGGGAATGATTGTTCGCTAAGGGAAGGGCGTACGCCTAACCACACTAAGAACTCCATGAGAGAGAGAGAGAGTGTGCACACTCAACACTCAATTCTATTGCATATCACAAATGAACCATACAATGATACAGACTTTCTATCCTTATCCCATTTTACATATCATCATCTATGTGTGGCAACGCCTTTTCCACTCTTTTGGTTAACACTCACACACCATTCAATATTGTATGTGGCATTCTTATCTTGCCACAATATCTTGCACCTCTAGGGTTCTTTCCCACACACGCATAAACCGAGCTTACATATTTCAACACCCCCTCTTAAGCGAGGTGTTCTCACTCACCCATCACCCATATCAATGTAGCATTGCACAACCGCAATCACTACCTCTCTCAACACTCTCCCTCAATGATACATTGGAGTGTCCATCAAATGAACATGTGTGCGTGTGTCTACTATCTTAGACACCAAGTCCATTATGAGCCGACTCGCACAGCAAAACCACTAAGTCCGATTTGAACATAGAAGTTTGGGTGGGAACCAACCCATGTGTATGTACCTCACACGTGCATCGCTCGTGCACACATCACGACGACCATTTTGAGCTTCTCGGTGAGCTCGCGCAAAGAAACCCTCATACCAATGGGTGATTATAAAATTTTTCGTTTTGAGCACACAGGCTCGCATACGGTTACCCCTAAGTGCATGGGTGAATTTTATTTTTTATTTTTTATAACTTCCATTTTAGGCAAGGCACCCACATAGGAACAATCCTTTGAATCAGGTTATAAAAACCATCCATGTGAACATATGCTTGTTTGGGATTGTGTGAAACCATCCTTATCCAAAGGAAATTGAAAGGATAGCTCTTTTAGTTTTTGGACTACTGGTGTGCAGGATAATAAATAAAAAAGGTTTTTTTATTATTTATCTGATAGCGTACACCCATCGACTTTTATTGCGCCACGCAGTGGGCTATTTCTCGTCTTTACACCTACTGTCTTGTTTTGCAGGTTTCATGGCGACCCACTAGCTCGTTTCACAAGCTCGTTGTTTGATCAATCTTTACTCTGACTTTGCTTCGAGTTTGCATCACTTGGATAAATCCTTCGCTTATGTGCTTCTCTTCCTTTTGTAGATGCCTCTGGCTTGCGGTTTGTTTGCTTAGGCTACTGCCACGGCCATGCCTTTTCACCTCTTTGTACCATGCCTTTTCACCTCTTTGTAGTCTGCCTTTTTATTGCACCCGTCTGTTGTTCCGATATCATTGCTAAGAGACGGCTCGGCACTCACCTTAGGGCCAAGAAGAAGCGCGAGGAGATGTCCTCTGCGCTGCGCAAATGGAGGCCATCTTGAGTCAAAATGGGCCATCAATCTTAATGTTTTCAAGCAGCAGAAAACAAGTTCTGTGCTGATGATATGCTCAATTTTTATACCCTCTTAAGATAGTGAGATCCTGCTGACATATGACTTTGTCAAGCACTTCCAAACCTTCTTTTCCTTGTGATTTCACCTTCTTTAACTTCCTAGTGGAAGTTTTAATCCATAAAAATCTCCATGTCTTGGAGAAAACCTTGCATTTGCTTCTGCGTTTCTAGTTTCTTTCTTCTCCAGCAACTATGTGGCTGCAGCCTGTGAGCTTACCATACCATGAGAGACTGTAAGACCTGAAGGTTGGGATTGTTTATTTTGCCATGACCTTTCCAAGGAGTTTGTACCATTAGGTGAAATATGCACTCTCAATTTTTTCCCTTAAGGATTTCCACACCTCCTCTCTCTAGAGAAATGGGCTCATGGTGAATTTTTTGCAAATCCAATCAAAAGTTGTTGGAGATTGCATATTTGGAATCTACTCATTGAGACCTTTCCAATTATATATATAGTATGATGAAAAATTTTGATTATTCAAGAAGTCCCCAAATTGGTGATAATGTGATGTGGCATGTTACGTCATCACCAATTTAGAGACTTCTTGAATATTCAACATTGCTTATCATGCTATATATATCATTGGAACAGTCTCGAAGAGTAGATTCCAAATATCCAAACTCTGCTAACTTTTGAGTTGATTTGCAAAAAAATCACCATGAGCCCATTTTTCTAGAGAGAGGAGGTATGTAAATTCTTAAGGGAAAAAAATGTGAGTCCATATTTTGCCTAATATGTTTGTATCTCTACCTGTTGTTCGGTTGTATCCTTCCCTAAAAGTATGAAGTCCAGGTACACAACGCTTCAGCCTGCCTTCATTATATCATTGCAACTTCTACTTGCTATACAAAAACTTTGCCTCCTTAACCTCTTTTGTAAACATTCTGCCCACTCTATTGCCTTTTGCAACCAACCTGCACTTGTCTTTAAAGTCTTCAACATAACAACTATCAGGATTAAACCGAACCTGCAAACCCTACTCAATCATCTGGCCAACTGAAACCAGATTCTTTATTATGTTCGGAACATGAAGTACATCTGCAAGGTACTTCACTTTGCCATCCTGCATAGACAATGGCATATCTCCAACATGGGCAATTGGATGAGCAGTGTCATCTCCTGTTTCCACAAAACTTGGTCTTTTAAGGTTTTTCATCTCCTTGAACCACTCCCCACCATGACTTGTCATGTGGTTCGAAGCACCTGAGTCAACGTATCATACATCATCTTTATGTGCTGCTTTAACATTTTCAGACATGGCATTAACGACATGTTGCATAACAAACAACCTTTCATTATCCTCAATGTTTATGCTCGAGAATGCATAGTTGTTTTGCTGTAATTTTTTATTTTGCATGTCAGCCTGCTTCTTATAACAATCTGCATACACATGTCTAAGCTTAGCACAATAAAAGCATCCACGTGTATTATTATACTGCTTTTGTCAATTTTCACGACCTCTTTGACTCCCCCTGCCTCTGAATTGGCATCTTCCACCTGTGTGTTGTTGTTGTTGTGAATTCTGGGACTGTTGTTGTTGCTACTGCTGGCCATAATTCTGATTACCTGTTCGGCCACCTCCTTGGCCGCGTCCACGGCCTCCTCTACCTCGTCCTCTTCCTGAACTTGTGTAGAAGGCTTGTTGCTCTGAGCTATTTTTGTTTTGTGAAGACTGTTGGTCTTCACCCAAGCTCTTCTCTTCTATAATCAACATAGACACCAAATCTGTGAAATTGGGAATGTTTTTCCGAGTCTGAATAGACATTTTGAATGCCTTGTATTGTGGCTCGAGACCACGTAAACAGACTTCCACCTTATCATCATCATCTACTAAAACGCTAATAGATGCAAGGGATTCCACAATACCCTTGATCTTCAATGCATAGTCATTCACAAACATACTCTTTTTCTCCACGGTATGAAATTCATTCTTCAACTGTACCTTTTGTGCCTTGGCATTCGTTTCATAGAGCTTTACCAAGGTATCCCACGCCTCCTTGGATGACTTGGCATCTTGTATGTGCCTAATCATGGTGTCATGTATACTGATAGAGAGCCAATACATAACTTTTCTGGCTCCTTGGTTCCAATCCTTGAACTCTTTCACATCTGCAGCAGTCGGATTGATCTCCGGTATCTCCGGTGTCTCTTCATGCTCAGTGCTCACCTTCTATGTAGTCCCAGTAACCCTTTCCCATCAGGAAATTTGTCAACCTGAACCTCCAAGCATAGAAGTTATTCTTATCAAGCTTCTCAGCAAACAATCTGGTTTATGCCATCATTTGACATCTTGCCATACACACAAATTTACCAGAAACAGCACTCTAGTTTGTCCTGCACAAACTGCTGTATTTTCTACAGCGGTACTGTACTACACACTCAAATGTCACAACCAGTGATTTCAATGTGCATACATACCCCCAATGGCAACTGTTGACCTCACACACAATGTCTGCACAACCAATCTGTCTTCTTGCAGTTCTTAAGACAGAGTTCTGCAGAGAATCGATGACTTACCCGCAATGCTCGAAATCGTCTGTTTTCTAAAAAACGGAGGTCCTAAAGCGCCCAAAACGCGCTTTTCGCACAAAAATTCAATCCGATAGGATCGATAAGACACTATAGTTGCCCTATAGCTTTACTCCCGCGAAGAAAACTCCTCAATCAGAGATCATTTGTCGGTGCCTCCCGTAGAGCTCCCGACAAGGGTATAGTCGTCTCGCCAACACAAATAGGGAAGAGTAGTTGAAGCTCTTACCCTCGTACCGCTTCCTATGCTTCTCTTGCTTGCAGCTCAGCCCTTAGCATGAACCAGGCTCTGATACCATGAAAAGATGCAGGGGAGAAGAGAGCTTGAGCTCTTGCAAGCACACACACACACACTCACAAAACCCTAAAAGAGAACACACAAGGTGAGAGGCTGAAAATCTTCTTCTTCTTCACACAACACTCAACACACCATATACAAAGATAAGAGTACACACAAATATGAAAAGGTACTCAACCAAATACATACTAGGGTTCTCTATAGTGTGAACCCAACTAAATGAGCTGGAGCTATAACTATGCCAATCTCTAGAATGGTTGTCACACAGCCTGTCATCCCACTGGCCGCATATCACCCATGATCTCACCAACCATGCCAGTGGTGTAAGTGTGGAGCCTATCCCCTAGGCGGGTCATCAGTGTCCACCGCCTCACTAGATGAGCTCGATATCTCAACAGTTGCACACTTCCAAGCCATGTCAATGGCATACCCGTTGACCCACTCCTAAACACATATGAAGCAAGGCGCCTTATTAAAAAGGCAGACCCCTCTCAATTTGAAAGATCCCTGGCCCCTCTGCGCAACGAATTCGGGGGTGCTAGCAGCGGAAGTAGCACTTCTTGCGCAGGGCAAAGCCTCTCACTCGGGACATCACCCACCACGGATATTCGGACAAGAGACTAATCCCTTGGTTTAATTTTAGGGGTCCATCAGTCCAGCCTAACCCCATCCAATCCCATGGGTTAGCCAACCGCAACCACTGTATAGCGATAGGATCCATTTAGGAATTTGGTTATGTTTTGTCCCAAGTACCAGGGAAAAGAGTTCCCAGGCCCCCTAACCGGTGCTTCAAGCAAAGTTCAAGATAGTCACACCACTTACACACCCACCAATATGAAATTACCTTTTTCACAGATTCAACTGTCTTTAAAACAATCTTTTAATGAAATCATAGTATCACTGATCATAATCCTCCAAAATATCCGGTTGAATTCTAATATCCAATCATTCCTTCATCAGTGTACCTATGGCATCATTGGTAACTAGAACGCTCACCACCTGTTCACTCAGGGGCCTTTTCAATAGTTCCTAGCTCATAGTTCTCGGAAATATATTCACTTATAAAAATCCAGATGGACTCTCCGTTGAAGATCAGCAAGATCAACCAACAGATCCATATAAGAGAGCCATGGACTCATCCATTGAGGACCAGCAAGGTCAATCAACCAGATCCAGGTCCGAGTTCAGAAAACAACTCTAACACCTTGTTCCATTTTCTTCCTCGATGCACGCGTGGGTATCTTCGGAGACCCAAAGCCCGAGCACAGTATGGTCAGCACCCTCTAGGATCCTCCGCACGTCATCTAACGCCTCACTCATAGGCCGCTTCCTTGGTCCCTCATCCACCATACCGGAAGCTCACCATTTAAATCGAACCGAGACTAGTCAAGACCTTGGCCGACCTTGCTATGCGAGACGTCCTCCATTGACTCTCCGTCAGCTATTGCAACTTTATCACTTAGGTCTCCACGACCTCATTCACAAGATGGTCAAAATGCTTTCTCAACATTCTTGACATAAAACAGTCATTTAAAAATAGGTGATAAATACAGTTTCTAATGAACTCTCATCTTTCCACTTTGTTCCACATCATTTCTCGTTATTCCACATTCTTCTACATCAATTCACATTGCTTAATCCACATCCAATCATATGTATTCCCATTATCCATTCTCATCGAATCACATTATATTACATCTATCCACATCTATCCTCATCACATCTCATCCATTCTCATCTACCCATATCCACATCACATCACATCACATCCATTCACATCTCATCTCATCCATTCACAACTACCCCGGTCCACATCACATCCATTCACATCACATCTCATCCATTCACATCTATGCCGATTCACATCACATCACATCACATCATATCCATTCACATCATATCTCATCCATTCACATCTATCCCGATTCACATCACATCACATCCATTCACATCTATCCCGATTCACATTCACATCTCATCCATTCACATCACATCCATTTACATCACATCTCATCCATTCACATCTATCCCGATTCACATCACATCCATTCACATCATATCTCATCCATTCACATCTATCCCGATTCACATCACATCCATTCACATCTATCCTGATTCACATCACATCTCATCCATTCACATCTATCCCTGATTCACATCACATCACATCTCATCCATTTACATCTATCCTGACTCACATCTCATCTCATCCATTCACATCTATCCTGATTCGCATCCATTCACATCACATCTCATCCATTCACATCTATCCTGATTCACATCCATTCACATCACATCTCATCCATTCACATCACATCTATCCTGATTCACATCCATTCACATCACATCTCATCCATTCACAACTATCCTGATTCACATCACATTCACATCTCATCCATTCACATCTATCCACATTCACATCTCATCCATTCACATCTATCCTGATTCACATCACATCCATTTCACATCACACCACATCACATCACATCACATCAATTTCACATCACATCCCATCAATTTCACATCACATCTCATCCATTCACATCTATGCCGATTCACATCACATCCATTCACATCTATTTACATCTCGTCACATTCACATCCATTCATATCTCATCGCATCTATTCACATCATTCACATTCATTGCATTTCCATCTCATCACATATATTTTATCCACATTACATCACATCCACATCATATCTCATTCATTTCATCCACATTACATCACATCCATATCCATCCATATCTCATCACATCCATACACATCCCATCTCATTCATCCACATCCATCGAGTCATTCACATGCATGTCCATCCACATCCATCCATACATTCACATTCACATCCACGTATATTCATATCACATCACATTTCATCCACATCTCATTATATTCACATCCACATATATTCACATCACATCACATTTCATCCACATCTCATCATATTCACATCCACATCCCTTTACATCACATCACATTTCATCCACATCTCATCACATTCACATCCACATCCCTTTACATCACATCACATCTCATCCATTCCAATCTATCCCCCTGATTCACATCACATCACATCCATTCCATTCAAATCTATCTTGACTCACATCACATCCATTCACATCACATCTCATCCATTCACATCTATCCCGATTCACATAACATCACATCACATCCATTCACATCACATCTCATCCATTCACACCTATCCCGATTCACATCACATCACATCCATTTCACATCACATCACATCTCATCCATTCACATCTATGCCGATTCACATCACATCACATCACATCCATTCACATCTATTTACATCACATCACATTTCACATCCACTCACATCTCATCGCATCTATTCACATCCTTCACATTCATTGCATTCCCATCCCATCACATACATTCTATCCACATTACATCACATCCACATCTATCCACATCATATCTCATTCATTCCATCCACATTACATCACATCCATATCCATCCATATCTCATCACATCCATACACATTCCATCTCATTCATCCACATCCATCTAGTCATTCACATGCACGTCTATCCACATCCATCCAGTCATTCACATGCACTTCTATCCACATCCATCTATACATTCACATTCACATCCACATATATTCACATCACATCACATTTCATCCACATCTCATCACATTCACATCCACATCCCTTTACATCACATCACATTTCATCTACATCTACATCTCATCACATTCACATCCACATCCCTTTACATCACATCACATCCATTCACATATCATCTCATCCATTCACATCTATCCCTAATTCACATCACAGCACATCCATTCGCATCACATCTCATCCATTCACATCTATCTTGACTCACATCACATCACATCACATCCATTCACATCACATCTTATCCATTCACATCTATCCCAATTCACATAACATCACATCACATCTATTCACATCACATCTCATCCATTCACATCTATCCCGATTCACATCACATCACATCCATTCACATCTATTTACATCATGTCACATTCACATCCATTCACATCTCATCGCATCTATTCACATCCATCACATTCATTGCATTCCCATTCCATCACATACATTCTATCCACATTGCATCACATCCACATCTATCCACATCATATCTCATTCATTCCATCCGCATTACATCACATCCATATCCATCTATATCTCATCACATCCACACACATTCCATCTCATTCATCCACATCCATCCAGTCATTCACATGCACATCTATCCACATCCATCCATACATTCACATTCACATCCACATCACATTTCATCCACATCTCATAACATTCACATCTATATATATTCACATAACATCACATTTCATCCACATCTCATCACATTCACATCTACATCCCTTTACATCACATAACATCCATTCACATCCACATCCCTTTACATCACATAACATCCATTCACAACTATCCTGACTCACATCACATCACATCACATCCATTCACATCTATCTTGACTCGCATCCATTCACATCACATCTTATCCATTCACATCACATCACATCACATCTATTCACATCACATCTCATCCATTCACATCTATCCCGATTCACATCACATCCCATCCATTCACATCACATCCATTTCACATCACATCACATCCATTCACATCACATCTCATCCATTCACATCTATGCCGATTCACATCATATACATTCACATCTATTTACATCACGTCACATTCACATCCATTCACATCTCATCGCATCTATTCACATCCATCACATTCATTGCATCTATTTACATCACGTCACATTCACATCCATCACATTCGTCCCTTCCCATCCCATCACATACATTACATCACATCCACATTTATCCACATCATATCTCATTCATTCCATCTACATTACCTCACATCCATATCCATCCATATCTCATCACATCCATACACATTCCATCTCATTCATCCACATCCATCCAGTCATTCACATGCATGTCTATCCACATCCATCCATACATTCACATTCACATCCACATATATTCACATCACATCACATTTCATCCACATCTCATCACATTCACATCCACATATATTCACATCACATCACATTTCATCCACATCTCATCACATTCACATCCACATCACATTTCATCCATCCATTCACATCTATGCCGTTTCACATCACATCACATCACATCCATTCACATCTATTTACATCACGTCACATTCACATCCATTCACATCTCATCGCATCTATTCACATCCATCACATTCATTACATTCCCATCCCATCACATACATTCTATCCACATTACATCACATCCACATCTATCCACATAATATCTCATTCATTCCATCCACATTACATCACATCCATATCCATCCATATCTCATCACATCCATACACATTCCATCTCATTCATCCTCCACATCCATCCAGTCATTCACATGCACGTCTATCCATATCCATCCATACATTCACATCCACATCCACATATATTCACATCACATCACATTTCATCCAAATCTATGATTGAATTCCAAATGTCATGGGAATTCCTCTTTTATCATTTAAATTTTCTCATACATAAAATAAATTTATCTAAAATTCCTCTTTAAATAAAAATATTCATTATTTTAATATACCAAAATTTCTCTTTTTCCATTTAATTACATGAATCTCCATTATCATGGGAATTCCTCCTTTTGCATAAAATAAAATTACCAAAAATTTCTCTTTTCTTTGATTAATTATTTATGCATAAATAATAAAAATTAGTTTTCCATGAATGTGATGAAATCATTCTTTTAGCATAGGATGAGCAATCCTAGAATATGGTAGGAAGTCCTCTTTTTACATTATGCATAAAAATGAGCTATATATTAATTTCTAAAAAATTTACCATAGCTTCGCTCTGCTATTACTGATAATTTTCAATATTTCTAGAAAGAATAAGAATTTGTAATACAATTATGATAGAATAACTATCCTTAGACTTAAATCTAATTTATGGAATTAAATCATAAGTTTACCATAATTTTATTAGCATAAAAGCATAAAAAGCCATTTTCTTAACTTCTAGCTTAACAAGCTTAGAGATTGATTTTGAATTAAGAATTTATCAATGAGAAGCATTCATTTCCTAAAGAATTAGTCATAGGAATGACTATTCTTTTGGGGGAGAGAGATATACATAAAAAGCATCCTAATTAAGAATAAAGATTAACTTTTTTGTGATTAATCATTAAAACTCTTAGAGAAGCTTGATTTGCATTAAAAACAACTAAATTGAAACTTCTCAAGCTTGAGAGGGGTTGAGAAGTGAAATCATTGAGAATATTAATGAAAACCATGAAATTACTTCTCCAAGGATTGTTGAAGAGAGAGAGAAGCTCCAGTTATCCAAAAGTAGAGGATTTTTAAGGGATAATAGAAAATATCATTATTTTAATGTAATACTAGCATGGTATAGCTCCTCAAAGATGAGAATACAAAAGAATAAGGGTCTTTTTATAGGTGAGGAAGGCCACTAACTGCGTTTGACTAAGTTCTAGAATTTTTCAGCTTTAGTTTGGCTTAATTTGGACAAGATTTAGACCTGTTTAGCTCCCATTTTGATCCAGTTTGATCCAGGAGAGAGGAGAGATAAAAATATCATAATTTTTTTGAATTAAAAACTCATCCACATGTGTGAAATAGGCACCTACCTCAAAGGTCTCCCCCTCCTTACCAAGGTGTCAAAAATTCATCATTTCTCTAAAATATCTCATTTTTTACTAATATCTCTTAATTTTTAACTTATAAACCTTGTACTCAGTCAACTCTTCATCTTATGTGAGCATTTACTCATTTTTGGGTATTTTCTTTTATTCTTTGGATTTATTTCATCTAAACACTTGGATTAATCCTATTGGCCCATAGGAACCTTAATTGGACCATAATTCAAAAATTTCTGAAAATCTAGACCCTTAGACTAAGGTCCATTATATCATTTTTAATTGATTCCTAATGCACATTGGAAAGTTCATTTTGAACTTCTATTTCTGGGGAAACTATTTTAGACACTAGGAGGATTTTTATATCTAAAGATATCTCAATTTTGGATTATCTCTCTCTAGATATTTTCTCTCTCTAGGCTAAAACAGGGTAAAACAAGATATTTCTCCTATTTCAGAGAGGGGAATAATTACAGGAACAAAAAGTAAAGTTTTTACAACTTTACACCTCAAAAGCTGGAGGGAGGAATTTTACACAATTGATTATGGGACAACTCTACAAGCAGCGGGAAGGACAGAATTGTAAGACATTATGTCCATGAAGATGAGTATGTCTTCCTCTTAGAATAGTGTTAAAACCCTAAGATCTCTCTAGATAATTGTTATGCATAAAACATGCATAAGTCAGGCATAAACTCAACCACCCAACCACCCCCGAGCCCAAGGGATGCACACATGAATAATAAAGAAATACATCATACCTCTACCTTGATGTCCCATACCATCAAGAGGTATAATACAAACCAATAGCATGTAGCTATAGTGTGAATGGTAGGTGAGTAGATATGGACCTCTACACAAGAGACCATAGCATGAGCCTCCAAGCCTTCAAGCTTCCAAGCCCCCAAGCTCCCTTGAGTGTGCCCCATGCCCCTATTATATAGGAGGGCCCTCAAGTGACTCTTGACTTTCCATTTCTCATGTGTGACCCTTGGATGCCTGACCCTAACCTTAAACCTTAAGGTTAGTCCTAACCCATGCTCCACTAGAGCTTGTTCCCATGCTCCCATGCTCACAAGCCTAATGTGGGTTAGCCTCCTAGTATATGCACACATAATGTGTATATAACATAGCACACATAATGTACATATAACATACTTCCCCTCTCTCAAAACATTGCACTCTTGCAATGAAAAGAAGGAGAACTGCGCTGAACAATCTCAACCGACTCCCAAGTCGAATCCTCAATTTCCCTATCTTTCCACCTAATTTTAACCTCAAGGATTAGTCAACTAGAAAGTTTCCTTTCCCTGAATTCAAGTACCTTATCAGGTTCATGTGGAACATAGGATAATTCATCGACTTCAACGAGTTCTTGAGGAGTAACTGTGTTATCCTCACCTCCCAGTTTCCCTTTCAATCTATGGATATGAAAGACTGGATGAACTCTAACAATTGGAGATAGTTTTAGTTCATACGCAACCGTGCCAATCCGATGTATAACTCGAAATGGACCACAATATCTAGGAGATAAATTCGAGCATTTTTCCATTGACAAAGTCGGAGAATCTTTAAGAACATTAAAATAAACCAACGCTCCTGGTTCAAAAGACTGAGATGAGCGTCCCCTATCAGCATAAAACCGTGCCCTATCATGAGCACTCCTGATAGAATCCTGAGCTTCGGTCAGGATTTCCTGCATATCTCGCAAGAAATCCCTCGATGCATCAAGCTCGATGTCTTTAAGACTGACATCAATAGGTGCCCTGGGTTAGTACCCATACATAAGTATGCACGGACTAAAAACCAATAGCCGTATATTTAAAACTGTTATAGGCAAATTCCATCATTAAAATATTTCCCAATATGATGATTTTCTAGAGACATGCACGAAGCATATACACTATAATCTGATTCATACACTCTGTTTGCCCATCAGACTGCGGATGATCAGAGTAATTCACATTCAAAGTAACTTTCTCATTGTAAACCATTCGGAATAAAGTAGGAAAACATGGCATTATAACAGCAGAAACCAGAGATTCATCGGCGCCCCGACATACCCACATCTGCATATGGAATAATCGACGTCTCGATTTACCCATATCAACATAGAGAATCATCAACGTCTCAATGAGTCACATATATCCATCCGTAAGCCTATCAGGTTGATTGTATAAATCACCTAAAGTACGGAACTAGAGAAAGAAATGCCAACAAAGGAAGAATCCGAATTTCCTTATCCGAACACAACAAGATAAACTTGTTTGAACTCTAAAGAAAGAGATTTCAACAAGTGAAAATGCTGATGAGATTGCCCTCATCATAACATGCAGGTTATAGATAAAAGAAATTTATCTAGAGAATGCCCACAATATAACTTCTAGTGAATTTAGAAAATAAGATTGTCTTTGAATGTTGAGGTCAACATGCTAAGTGATGTAAGCAAAGCAACAATCTTGAGCCCAAATTATCCCATAAGATAATATATGTGAGGGATCACTAGCGTCCCATACCACCATGATACCACCCATACATACCTTAACAATTTGAAACTCCCTAGTATGCCGTCTAGGAAAATATGAATAAAATCCTGTATAAAAGGAATAAGATGGCCTTATCCAGACTTTCACATACTAAACCTGTCTCTATATACTTGAGACTACATCAAGGAATAACTCCTTATGAGTACATCATTAGAAAAGAAATTGAATTATTGGCGCCTTTCTAATGATAACTACCCAAAACACAATAAAGTTAGGGTAGAAAAATAACTCACCTAGATATATAAGCAAATAGGTATCCGAGTTGGAATATATATAAGAGTATAAGAAATATACTCTAAAATTATATACAAAAAACGAAGGCAAATGCTACCTTCAAAGCACATGTAAATATTCAAAAGATCAAAAGATCCTTATAAAACCATGGATAAAAGCATAGAAGCTCCTCGAATCCATAAACACTATAGTTGATCATAAAAATCAATGCATACCATCTAATGGACATTAATCATGCCAAAAGAAGCATTTAAATTGGTGGCCAACTCATCAAATCCGGAGTATATGAACATTGTGTTGTTCAAATAAAACTCCAAAGTAAGAAAGTGAAACACATGTGTGTAGCACTCAATAATAAACCCCCAGACACAAGTGATCTAGATAGAACCTGATGAGTCCATATAAAACTTGGAAAACATCCAATAAAAGTCCACCAAAATAAACCGATCAACTAACCCATGATAGAGTTTGTCTTGAGCTTAATAAATTAAGCACAAACCACACTTAAATAAGTGCAAAATAAATTATCATGGAAAAGTGTCAAAGGTGAAACACACTTTGAACGTAAATTATAGCCATCAAAAGAAATTAAGGAACATCTCCAAAAAGAATGGCTAAACAATGGTAAAAAATCATGAATATATCGTTTAGAATTAATCTAAACATAAATATCCATTAATACGAGATATAATCGTATTAATAATGTGGGAATAACCCGCATCTATCTAATGTCAGCACGAGGAAACGTACTTCAACATTAAATAACCCTCGAAAATATTAAATTCTCAAAAAAAAGAATTATCATGATTTTTTTCTAATTTTCCCAAATTTTACAGGGCCTCAAAATATAATAATTTTGAATTCCACCAAACCTATCTCATGGCATTCCAAACCTATATTTTTCCAGAAAATTTTTAGCAATTTAATTTGCCAAAATACCATTGATATTTTAAAAATATCAATTTTTAGGATTTCTAAATATAATATCTAGAATATTCCTAATTTTCCCTGAGAATCCCATCGTTCACGAAATTTCCAATTCCGCCCGACAATTCTCAAATCCAATGAAAATTTTTAATTTTAATGGATTTTTCTAATTTTTTGGGTCAAAAAATATAATTTTAAAGGAATTTGAATGGTCACGGGCGCCCGAATGGACACACCACATGCCAAACACCAACCTCACATTTTTCCAAAATTTAAAATAACCTTTGTCTAATTTTCCACTAATTTTCAAGAATTTTTTGAAATTTTTAATCAACCCCGAACGCATTTAGAATACGAACGGTCAAAAAATTTCGAAATTCCAACGGTTTTCCCGGAATACGGAAAGCCAAAAGTTTTGGGAAAATGAAAAGACAAAAAAAATCGGAATGTGAAAGGTCAAAGGTTTCCGAAATACGGAAGGTCAAAAGTTTTTCCGGAATTCGGAAAGCCAAAAGGTTTCGGGAAAACGGAAAGCCAAAGGTTTTCCGGAAGATGAAAAGCCAAAAATTTTCAATAAGAAATTTCCAGAGAATTTTCAGAGTTTTTTTACTCAAATCCAGTAATTTTCAGAAATTTCTAGGCTTTTTCCAAGCTTTTTTCTTGAAATAAATTCAAAAAGCTTTTTTTTTTTTAAAAACTCATTTTTTTAAAAAAAATGAAAAAAAAATGCTTTATTGGCTTATAGCCAATTTGATTTTTCTTAGGGGGGGGGGCGTTTTTTTCCGCCCGGCTGCAGCGCAGCCCCCCCCTTCCCGTCGTCGCCTGCGCCGCCTGAGAGAGAGAGATGGAAAGAATCACACCATCTTCTCCCCTCTTTCCTCTCCTTCACCTCCTTTCCATTCTCTTTCTCCACCCTTCTCTCTCTGTTAATCAGAGATTAGCTTAATGCTTAATTAAGCTTTTTCAATTAAATCCTTAATCATAATTAGCATTAATTATGATTAATGTTTAAAAAAATTCATTTTTAAGAGAATTTTCACCCGGAAAAGAGAAAGAAAAATCAGATTTGAGAGGCGGAGAGGACCCCACGCACACGGGAGAGAAATTTATGCATCAACACGCTGTCCCCTACTGAATTTCAGTAGCAAATTGACAGAAATTTGATCGCATTCCCGCGGAAAAAAACCCGCAAAAAATGTATAAAAATACATTTTTAATCATAAAAATGCTCAAAAAATTCCTAAAAAATTAGGAAAAAATTTCTAAAAATTCTAGAAATTCAGGGAATCCATCCTACAAAAATATCCACCATAAACTCTATGGTATTTTTGTAAAAAATTCCATTAATGCTCAATTTTACCATAAAAAATAGAGAAAAATAGCATTAACTCACGGTATTCCCCCGCAACGTCGATTCGTCCATTGAATTGAAGTACCACACGTTCCAATCACCATAACGATGATCCATGTGCATTTCATCAACACAAATCAACAAAAAATAACATTTTATTAGTAAATATTAAAATTTACTAAAAAAAATCAACAATTAAATAGAGATT
Organism: Cibotium barometz; assembly: GCF_041138505.1. Lineage (NCBI taxonomy): Eukaryota > Viridiplantae > Streptophyta > Polypodiopsida > Cyatheales > Cibotiaceae > Cibotium > Cibotium barometz. The sequence continues at coordinate 37,710,753 of NC_141075.1, read as the reverse complement.
GCTCTGATACCACTGTTAAAACCCTAAGATCTCTCTAGATAATTGTTATGCATAAAACATGCATAAGTCAGGCATAAACTCAACCACCCAACCACCCCCGAGCCCAAGGGATGCACACATGAATAATAAAGAAATACATCATACCTCTACCTTGATGTCCCATACCATCAAGAGGTATAATACAAACCAATAGCATGTAGCTATAGTGTGAATGGTAGGTGAGTAGATATGGACCTCTACACAAGAGACCATAGCATGAGCCTCCAAGCCTTCAAGCTTCCAAGCCCCCAAGCTCCCTTGAGTGTGCCCCATGCCCCTATTATATAGGAGGGCCCTCAAGTGACTCTTGACTTTCCATTTCTCATGTGTGACCCTTGGATGCCTGACCCTAACCTTAAACCTTAAGGTTAGTCCTAACCCATGCTCCACTAGAGCTTGTTCCCATGCTCCCATGCTCACAAGCCTAATGTGGGTTAGCCTCCTAGTATATGCACACATAATGTGTATATAACATAGCACACATAATGTACATATAACAAATAGGCCCATTCCGCTTGTGCAAGAGAGAAGTTCACATCAGAAATCACTACTCGCAAAGTCCTCACAGTAGAGAAATGGTGGCCCACCTTAATGTCAAACAATGCACAAATGCCAACGAGTGGCAATCCTATGCTTTAAGGATTGTATGCCCTTGACCCCTGTCATGTATTTACAACCGTTTAAAAAATGGGGCATTAATTTCATAGGACCCATTAGTCCAGTGGCTTGATACACTCAAGCTGGATACATTATAACGGCCATGGACTATTGCACTAAATGCATCGAAGCTAGGGCCACCCGCCGCAAGGCGAATGTGACTGCAAAGTTTGTTTATGAAACAATAATCACTCGCTTTGGATGCCCTCTTGAGATCGTGGGTGGCAATGCTACACAGTTTGTTAATCTTGTTATTACAAGAATTCCTAATCACCCATCGAAAGTCTTCCCGTTACTATCCCCAAGCTAAAGGTCAAGCCAAGAGTACAAATAAAGTCCTTTGTGCCATCCTGACCAAAACTGTTTAGGCCAATGATTGAGAATAGAAATTACCCGCTACACTCTAGGCATATCGCACATCCTATAGGATAATCCTATAGGACAACCACAAATGTAACACCCTTTAGTTTAACCTATTGTAATAAAGTGGTCATGCCTATGGATTTACTGGTACCCAGTTTGAGAATTGCAGTAGAGGAAAAACTCACAGGCAACATCCTCGGCTATCATCTATTTGAGCTAGAAAAGCTGCCTCCTCTCGCTGTATACACATGATTATAGAAAAACTAAGACCTAAACAGTGGTTTCATGACCAAGTCAACAAGGACAAACAAATGAACAAGGGTGACGTGGTCCTCCTCTAAAACACAAAAAACCACAAAAAGAAACTCAAATTCAAAGTCTTAGGACCCTTCCTAGTCAGTGAGATAACTCCACAAGGCGCAGTGAGATAACTCAACAAGGCGCAGTGCACATAGAAACGCTTGATGGCATTGAGATGGCAGGATACTTCAATGGTATCAATCTGAAATGCTACTATGGTCCACTTAGTGAAGCTACAATAAGGGCCATTCATGCTAAAAAACAACCAAAAAAAAACAGCATGAAGAGATGAAAGAAAAAGCCCAATGGGGAAACCAAAGAGCGACAAGAAAAGCTTTGGGGCAAAAACATAGTAGTTAACATGACCCAAGTAGTAGACCTTGAAGAAGAAGATATGAAGTGAACAATTACAGTTAGTAATGACCACCCTGACAAGTTTCACCCAAAAATTGGCTCTTGTTGATATAGGAGCTAATCACAACTTAATGTCCTATGACACATGGCTCTCCCTCGGGACCCCCCCTCATTACAAAACACCACAGTCACGGTCACTACAATAACCTCATAATTGGTTCAATGTTAAAGCACAATCACAATTTTTGTTCCACATTGGCATTAATCCCTTGGAAGGGAAGTTTTATGTGATGCCTACAGGAACCATGAGTGAGGAAATTCTTCTAGGGTGTGGATGGATGGGACACAACCGCTGCCAAATCGCTTGGGATGCAAGGACTGCCATCCTATAACAACTAGCCTCCGGCTAAGTTACTATCCTAATGGGAGATGAAGAACCCTTTCCCTCTGATAATCCACCCCAAGTTGATAACCCCACTCCTCTAGCCTCTATCACTCTACCCTCCAACAAATATAGAACCATGCCACCCTCTGAATAACCAATTTCCTTGCACACCCTCATCAATACCCAACTTGGCAGCTCCCCAAAGTGGCCTCAAAAACGCCACCATTTTTGCTAACCCCGTTCACAGGACTAACCCCACTGACAAGCCTAACTCACCCCATGAACACCTTCAGCCCTGGTCCAAATCTTGTCCAAATTGAGTCAAACTGAACCTGAAAAATTCTAGAACCCACTTGGACTTGGTTAGTGGCCTCCCTCACCTATAAATAGACCCTTAGTCTTTTGAAAAACAATCGGTGAGCTATACCATGCCAGTATTACATTAAAATAATCATATTTTCTATTATCCCTTAAAAATCCTCTACTTTTGGAGAACTTGGAGCTTCTCTCTCTCTTCAACAACTCTTGGATCTTTTTTCTCAACTTGCTAAACCAATTGATTGGTTGGGGGCTTCACTTCTAGAAAAAGAAACAAGACAAACCTTGAGGTAAGAAGAAATTTTATGGTTTTATTAATATTCTCAAATGATTTCTCTTCTCAACCCCTCTCAAGCTTGAGAAGTTTCTAATTAATTGTTTTAAATACAAATCAAGTTTCCCTAAGAATTTTAATAAATAATTAAGAAAAAGTTAATCTTTATACTTAATTAGAATGCTTCTTATATATATCTCTCTCTCCAAAAAGAATAGTCATTCCTATGACTACTTCTTTAGCAAAAGAATGCTTCTCATTGTTGATAAATTCTTATTTCAAAACCAAACTCTAAGCTTGTAAAGCTAGAGGATAAGAAAATGGTATTTTTATGCTTTTATGTTAACAAAATAATGATAAATTCTTTTAGATTATTATAAGTAGTTAAAAAGCTACTTTAATTGGTTCTAAATGTGAAAGAGATAATCCTATCATTTTGGGAAAAGAGGAATAATAAAAATAGCTTAATCTAGTAGAATACTCATAATTAAGTTTATGATTATGGTTAAATTTATGATGTAATTTCATAATTTGGATTTAAGTTTAAGAATAGATCTTCTATCATAATTGTATTACAATGTCTTATTCTTTTTTAGAAAAATTAAAAATGATCAGTAATAGCAGCGAAGCTATGGTAAATTTTTTTAGAAAATAATACACATCTTATTTTTATGCATAATGTTAAAGGAGGACTTCCTACCATATTCTAGGATTGGACATCCTATGCAAAAAAAGAGTGATTTTCATCATATTCATGAGAAATAATTTTGTAATTATGCATATGATTATGAGAAAAGAGTAAATTTTGATAAATTTATTTTTATATAAAAAGAGGAATTCCCATGATAATTGAGATCTAAGTAATTAAATGGTAAAAGATGAATTTTTGATAAATTTATTTTTATATAAAAAGAGGAATTCCCATGATAATTGAGATCCAAGTAATCAAATGGTAAAAGAGGATTTTTTGATAAATTTATTTTATGCAAAAAGAGGAATTCCCATGATAATTGAGATCCAAGTAATCAAATGGTAAAAGAGGAATTTTTGATAAATTTATTTTATGCGAAAAGAGGAATTTTCATGATAATTGAGATCCAAGTAATCAAATGGTAAAAGAGGAATTTTTGATAAATTTATTTTATGCAAAAAGAGGAATTCCCATGATAATTGAGATCCAAGTAATCAAATGGTAAAAGAGAAATTTTTAGCATAATTCAAATTATGAGTATTTATCAAAAGTAAAATTTTGAGCATTATTAATTTTTATTGGGAAATATGGGTAGAATTAATTTTTGTAAATCCCATGAATCTTTTACTCAAAAGAAGAATATAGAATATATTTCACTTGAGAAATTTGAGAAAGAATATGAAAATATCCATCGAGAAAAAAGTACCTTTAACTAGGCCAAGCAATTGGTAGAATTTTAGAAAAAGTCCCATCGATATCAAAAGTAGAAAATGTTACTAAATATGAATAGATGTAAATACAATCTCAATAAGATGTGAATGTGCTGTGAATAAGATATGAATGCAATGTGATAAGATATGAGTGGATGTGATAAGATGTGAATGCGATATGATAGGATGTGATAAGATGTGAATGTGATGTGGATGTAAAGAGATGTGGATGGGATGCTATGTGATGAAAATGAATGTGGATGTGGATGTGATGAGATGTGGATGGGATGTGATGTGATGTAAATGGATGTGGATGTGGATGTGATGTGATGTGATGTAAATGGATATAGATGAGAATGTGATGAGATGAGATTGAGATGTGATGTGATGTAAAGAGATAAGAATGAGATGTCGATGTGATGTAATGTGGATGGAATGTATGTGATGTGATGTGGATGCAATGAATGTGATGGATGTGAATTGGTGTGATGGATGTGAGTGGATGTGATGAGATGGGAATGGATGTGATGAGATGGGAATGGATGCGATGAGATGTGAATGGATGGGAATGTGATGTGATGATATCTAAATGGATGTGATGTAATGTGGATGGAATGTATGTGATGTGATGTGGATGGAATGTATGTGATGTGATGTGGATGCAATGAATGTGATGGATGTGAATGGGTGTGATGGATGTGAGTGGATGCGATGAGATGTGAATGGATGGGAATGTGATGTGATGATATCTAAATAGATGTGATGCGATGTGAATATAATATGATGAGATGTAAATGGATGTGAGTATGATGTGATGAGACGTGAATGGATGAGATGTGATGTGGATGGATGTGATGTGGTGAGACGTGGATCTGAATGAATATAAATGAATGTGATGTAATGTGAATGGATGGATGAGATGTAAGGTGGATGAATGTGATGTGATGTGGATCTAGGTAGATGTGAACGGATGAGATGTGATGTAATGTGGATCTAGGTAGATGTGAACGGATGAGATGTGATGTGATGTGGATATGGGTGTAAGATTCCTCCCTCTAGCTTTTGAGGTGTACATGTGTAAGAATCTCCCCTTCTGATCTTATAATTATTCCCCTCTCTGAAATAAAAGAAAGATCCTGTTTTGGCCTAGAGAGAGAAAATGTCTAGAGGGAGGTGATCCAAAATTGAGATATTTTTGGATATAAAAATCTTCCTAGTATCTAAAATGGTTTCCCTTGAAACAGAAATTCAAAAAGAACTTTCCAATGTGCAATTGGAATTAATTGAAAATAGGTATAAAGGACCTTAGCCTAAGGGTCTAGATTTTCAGAAATTTTTGGATTATGGTCCAATTAAGGTTCCTATGGGCCAATAGGATCGATCCAAGTGTGGAGAGGAGATAAATCTAATTTATAAAAGAAAAATACCTAAAAATGAGTAAATGCCCACATAAGATGAAGAGTTGACTGAGTACAAGTTTTATTGGTAAAAAACTATGAATATTACTAAAAAATGAGATATTTTAGGTATAATGATACATTTTTGACACCTTGGTAAGGAGAAGGGGGCTCTTCAAGGAGGCACCTATTTCACATGTGTGGAGGATTTTTAAACTAAAAAATAATAAGATATTTTTATCTCTCCTCTCTCCTGGATCAAACCAAATAAAAAAGGGAACCAAACTAGTCCAAATCTTGTCCAAATTCAGTCAAACTGAACCTGGAAAATTCTAGAAACTAGTTGGACTTGGTTGGAGGCCTCCCTCACCTATAAATAGGCCCTTAGTCCTTTGTAAAAAATATGTGAACTATACCATACCAGTATTATATTGAAATAATGATATTTTCTATTATCCTCTAAAAATCCTCTACAATTTGGAGAGAATGGAGTTTCTCTCTCTCCTCAACCTTCTTTGGAGTCTTCATCAACATACTAAACCAATTGATTGGTTGGGGGCCTCTCCTTAGACTAAAGAGTCAAGCAAAATAAGAGGTAAAGTGTGATTTATAGTCTTTTTCTTAATCTCTAAATGTTTCTCACTTCTTAACCGCTCTCAAGCTTGAGAAGTATTCAGTTGAATGGCTCTTTAATGCAATTGAAGCTCTCTAATGAATTTTAGTGATAAATATTATAAAGTTTCCATTTATGCTTAAATTAAAATGTTTTTTAAGCATATCTCTCTCTCCCCCAAAGAATGGTCATTCCTATGACCTATTCTATATTCAATTAATGCTTCTCATGGAGAAATTCTCCATTCACAAATCAAACTCTAGGCTTGTCAAGCTAGAGGTTTAAGAAAATGATTTTTATACTTATATGCTTGAAAAACATGGTAATATTATGGGATAAGTCCATAAATTGGATTTAATGCATAAGATCAAAATTTTCTCATTTTTTTGTTATAATATGCTCAAGCAATCAATCATGCACATGTTGAGTGAATGATACAATGATAAACATTGAATTCAAATCTGTGAAGTTGGGAATGTTCTCCCGAGTTTGAATAGACGTCTTGAATGCCTTGTATTGTGGCCTGAGACCACATAAACACACTTCCACCTTATCATCATCATCAATAGAAACACCAATTCATGCAAGGGATTCTACAATACCCTTGATCTTCAAGGCATAATCATTTACAGACATATTTTTCTTCTCCACAATATGAAGCTCATTCTTCAACTGAATCTTTTGTGCCTTGATGTTAGTTTCATACAGCTTCACCAAAGTATCTCATGCCTCCTTAGGTGACTTGGTAGCCTGTATATGCCTAATCATACTATCCTGTATGTAGATAGAAAGCCAATACATGAATTCCTTTCTCCTTGATTCTAATCCTTGAATTCTTTTACATATGCAACAGTTGGATTAATCTCCGGTATCTCTAGTGCCTCCTCATGTTCACCTTCACTCAATGTAGTCCGAGTAACCTTTTTCCATTAGAAAATTTGTGAATCTAAACCTCCAAGCAATGAAAGTTGTTCTTGTCAAGCTTCTCTACAAACAATCTGGTTTGTTCCATCATTCAACATCTTGTCTGCAACACAAATTTACCAAAATAGCACTCTTGGTTGACCTGCATAAACTGTTGTATTCTTTGCAGCGGTACTATATTGCACCCAAACTGTTACAACAACTAGTGACCTCAATTTGCATACATACACCCAATGGCAACATTGAGACCTTAGTACACCCAGTATTTGCATAACCAATCTCCCTTCCTGCACTTCCAAAAATAGAGTTATGCAGAGAATCAAAACTTACCTACAATGCCCATGAACGCCCGCGAACTGAAAAATGGGGGTCTAGACGCGGTCGAAACGTGATTTCGGCCCAAAAATTTTTGTCCAACATAATGGAGAGTATAGTTGCCTTGTATCTCTGCTCTCGCGAAGAAAGCTCCTCAATAAGAGTTTGTTTGCTGGTGCCTCCCAAAAAGCTCCCCGACTAACACAAGGGTGTAGTAGCACCAACACAAAGGGGAAAGAGTAGATGAAGCTCTTACCCTCGTATCGCTTCTTGTGCTTCTCTATGATACCATGAAAAGATGCACAAGAGAAGAGAGATTGAGCTCTTGCAAGCACACACATACTCACACAAACCCTAGAAGAGAACACACAAGGTGAGAGGCTGAAAATTCTTCTTCTTTTTCACACAGCAAAAGATGTCTATGAAGAAGGTAAATGACTAACACACATAATAGAGTATATATAAGTGGTCCATAATGTGAACACGCTAAGTGGAGTGGGTAGGTGTGGACTACAGCTGTAGAATCTATGGCGAAGATATGTCGGTGCGAGCTACCAAACTCGCCAGTGATGTAAATGTCGAACGGTCATGCAGGCGCCTCGTGAGTGTCAGCTCATGTTGAGCTTGACATCTTAACACTCCACCTCAAGCGCTTAGCACAGTTATATAATAACAATGGATTACAAGAAGAGTAACCATGCTTGAAAAATGATGTTAACCAATGTGGTTAACATACTCCCCTCCCTAATTTAGATTCATCCTTGGAGCTGGCAAGAGGACTTAGCGGTAGTAGATGGAGTAGGTACGGATGAAGTCAACCTGGGATGTGGGGGGGATCGATGGAAGACTTTGTAGCTTGTCCAACAAGTGGTCTCCATCATGTCTTCAAACATTTACAGGTGCCAACAAGCATCCATTGGGTGCTCTCATAGTAGACGAATAGTTGCTTCAGAGTGGAGCCTTTATTGAGGTCGAAGGCAAGGCCTTGGTTGCCGTCATGGTAGTGGTTCTAATCCATGAAAGCTTCCAAGAGTGTAATGATAAGGTGGAAGAAGCAAATGTTAGCCACTATTGCGAGATCAGGCACGTGCTCATATCTGTTAATGAAGGCATGGATCTTCTTGAGCATGGTGGCCTCAGTGCAGGGGCTTTGGGTTGTCGGTGGTGTGAACCATGAAAAGTTGTAGTAGCAAGGTTTGGGGTTCGTGGCTTGCTCTTTGTGGAAGAGGTTCCAAGCCTTGCATCGATGGATGGGTAAGGTGGGATCAATCTGGAGTTGCCATGGCACCTTACAGTAATGTTCCCAAATAAACGACTTGTTGAGAAGAAAGGGATGATGCCAGGCAGGCTACTTTCAAACATAATGGGGGCGAGTTATGGAGGGGGGTCTTTGGTAGCCACCACATTGACGAGGGTTTGCTAGCGCTTCCATGCACTGTGTTTGGGCATTGAGGTAGGGCCGCACGACATGGATGTTTGTTCGGGCGGTCACCCTGGTGATGGGGACTTCTTGGAGTTCTCGATTGAGCAGGATGTTAATTGCCTACTCGAGGATCTTGTTAATTGAGGGGGTTAAGGGGTGCATCCACCTCTTCCTTATCTTGTGGTGAGGGTGGGAGGATTTCACCTTTCTCGAGAGGTGTGGGGGAAGGGATGTCGAGGTGATGTTATGATGAGGGGGAAGGGATGTCGAGGTGATGTTATGATGAGGGGTTGTCTCGACATACAGGGTACCATGGTGAGGGTTGTGGTGAGAGGTGGGGGGACTTGCCAATGTTGAAGCGATGTCCTTTAGGTGAAGGGGGAGGCCCAAATGGAGGGGTCAAGGGGGTTTTGGTGATGGAGGAGGAGTGGGTATGTGAGGGGCTGTTGAGGATTGTGAGGGGAAGAGAGAGAGGGTGGTGGAGCATCATGGTGGGGGGTCAAGGGGGTTTTGGTGTGATGGAGGAAGAGTGGGTATGTGAGGGGCTGTTGAGGATTGTGAGGGGAAGAGAGAGAGGGTGGTGGTGGTTGTTGGTATCTTATGCTCGAGTGGGATGGGTTAGGAGGATGAGGTTGGTGCAGAGGAGATGAGGGTGGGGATGGCTCGTTCAAGGGGGTTGCCAAGGGCCTATCCTCCATCTCTTGAGAATCATCATCGTTGTCGTCACTCATCGAAGGAGTTGTTGTCCAGGAATTTGGAGTGGAAGAAGTGGTGGGCCTCAGCAACTTCTTTGTAGGAGAAATACATGGGGAAGGCCACGTGGGAGTCATCAAATTGCATGATCCCCATGGTCTGGATTACTTTGACATAGAGGTGGCACATGTGATATAGAATGAGGAGGCCTTAAAAGGTGTAAGGGGGAAGTGTGTACTGGCAGAGGGCCATGTAGGTGGCACAGACAATGTTACATCCTTGGTGGTGGAGGAAGTGAAGGCTTTTTGCGGTGCATATAGAAGAGTAGGGATAGGTTCAGGACAACAAGGTTGATGGTTTCATCTATGCTTTCATGGCCAAACTTGAGAAAATGTGCCCAGTTGTTGATGAGGGTGGAATAAAGGGGGAAGGAGATTTGGCCTTGGAAGAAAAGGGTGGCTACGAGGGAGATAGAGGTAGGGAGAAGCTTGGTGAGGATGTATGAGAAGGTGGTGAGGGAGATGGGTTCGTCAAGGAAAATGTTATGTCGGAGGAGGTTAGCTTGGAAGTTGAGCTCGAGGAGTTGGTTGGGGTTTTGGGGAGGGATGGCGAGGGTGGGGAGCTTGGTGGTAGTTTCCGCCCTTTTTTATTTGGTTTGATCCAGGAGAGAGGAGAGATAAAAATATCACAATTTTTTTGAATTAAAAACCCTTCCACACATGTGAAATAGGCGCCTACCTCAAGAGTCCCTCTCTCCTTTACCAAGGTGTTAAAAATACATCATTATTCCAAAATATCTCATTTTTTTAGTAATATCTCATAGTTTTTAACTAATAAACCTTGTACTCAATCAACTCTTCATCTTATGTGAGCACTTACTCATTTTTGGGTATTTTCTTTTATTCTTTTGGATTTATCTCATCTCCACACTTGGATTAATCCAATTGGCCCATTGAAACCTTAATTGGACCATAATCCAAAAATTTCTGAAAATGTAGATCCTTACCCTTAGCCTAAGGTCATTTCTACACATTTTCAATTAATTCCAAATTCACATTAGAAAGTTCATTTTGAATTTCTGTTTTAGGGGAATCCATTTTAGACACTAGGAGGATTTTTATATCCAAAGACATCTCAATTTTGGATTATCTCTTTCTAGATATTTTCTCTCTCTAGGCTAAAACAAGGTAAAACAAGATCTTTCTTCTATTTCAGAGAGGGGAATAATTACAAGAATAGAAGGGGAGGTTCTTACACCTTTACACCTCAAGAGCTGGAGGGAGGAATCTTACATGAGAGTGCACTTAAGACTTCTTCCATCATGGAAGCAGGTTCCGAGGTCAAGGGTCCTCAGGTGAGAAGTGCTATGTTTTCAAGATGTCCACCATTGGACCCACTTCAAGGTTTAATTTGGTGAATCGAATGCAATGGATCGGCTCTAGCGACATGCGTGGATACAAATCGACCACACCCAAATTGAGTGATCGTGGCTTGTCATGTATATGATCCAAGGTAGCAAATTACCAATGTAGAGTATTTAGGTGGTTAGAGAAAGCTAATTGTACAACCTCTTAAATGACTATCGTTTTCATGCAGCATGCAGGATTTTCTCACCATTGGGACATGTGAAATGAAAGAGGAGAATGTGGAGGACTAATGTCTATTCTAGGAATGCATTAATGAAGTGATGGCCAACAATGGTTGTGAGAGGGCAGATTTCTATGGTTTCATGGTGGCAGACGAAGCTCAGGCAAGCTTGAATGCATTTCAACATGTATTCAATGGTGGAAAAAACAACGTCTTGACAGATAGGAAGAGGTCTTGCCTTTTTCATTGGGAGCAAAACATGGTTTCCCACATAACAAATTATGTGCGTGTTACGTCTCAAGGAGAGCACAAAACATGTGTGAGAAGTGGCACATGGCTCCTATCAATGAATCTGCATCAGTGGAGGCTCGATTGATATGTCAATGGTGGCGTAGTGGTTATGTGATGGGGGACATGAATTTGTCACCAATGGACTCTTGGTTAAGCTAGTGGGAACTGCGCATAGCACATTGTGGGGTTTAGTCTTATGACAATGATAGAGAGAAGTAATGATGGTCCAAATACCCCAGGAACAAACCTAGTAGAAAGCAAACATGAAAGTTGGCTGGCAGGGGAAGGATATAGGATTTCTCTTTATGATGCATGTACTACTGATATGGCGAATGTAATTTTGCAAAGCACAAAGACAGTCTCTTAGACTCAAGGCAAGCACATAGGGAGAAGCCCAAGCTTGGAGAAACTAAAAGAAAGGTGCTCTACAAGCCCTGGTCCGAATAGTTAATCAGGCAACTGAAAGAACACCCATGTAGTACAAGGTGCCTACCCCTCTCACTGGTGACAAAGAAAGTGCACGTCACAAGAGACCGTCAAGGGTGGTAATTGATATTGATGAGATGAGGCCACACATCAACCAAAATACAACACACATGTAAGAGACCACAAGTATTCTGGGAGGCCACGAAAGATAAATTTCAAAGAACATGATACAAGTAGAACTCCAAAAAGAATTGCAAAAGTCACAGAGGCCAATGTCATTGAGCGCAAGGTGAATGAAGCAATGTGGGCAATCTGAAGGACATGCATTGGTAGCAAGGTCACATGTAGCGGAACGCCTCGTGGTGGGGGTAAGAGGTGTGGGCGCAACACATAGTCAAATTCGCTAAGGGGTGCCTGCACCTTCCTTTGAAGGTTACAAGCACTCTAATGGTCTCATTAGACAATGAATGTGGTTCTGCCTTGACCACGTGCTTCATTGCTATATTGTGGACAACAACATAGACCCAAAGCCCAATCCACCACCCAAGATATGGCCAGTTGCTATAGGAACGAACCTCACAAATGAGGAGGTATATTCATTGTGGAAAGGTGGAGAGCAAGAATGCAGAAGGTGTTGTGCCCACCCCATTTCTTAGAAATGGGGCTTCAAGGTTCTTTACAACTACAACTTCAAAAGATCCGCCATATGGGTCCGCTACTAACATAGAGGCTGGGGGGTCAAGCATGCGAAATGGCATAAGAGTCAAGTACCGCACGTCAATATATCAAAGGAAGCTGCCAAGAAAATAAAGGCCACTTTGAAAATGAAAGCTATGGTGGTAGAAGAAGTGCAGAGAGTGGAGCACAAGTATGAAGATTTCAAGATCGAATCACATGGGAATGATGCACACGTGGGAAAATATGATGTGCATATGAAAGACAAATCGTCTTGTACATGTCCAAATTTTACAGTGGAAGGGTACGAACACCGTTCTCTTACTTTGTGCCTACATCCCGGAGAACAAGCGAGGCCCATAGTAGTAAAGATGTTGGTTTTCACATTTCTGTATTTGGAAGGTGTACATAAATGAACTTGGTTTTATTTTCAGTTTGAACTAATAAACCCAATGTAGAGGATGTGATGTTGACATGTGTTTGTGTGTTCACTCCCGCCGCGCCGAAGTAATTATGTCATGTTGCTCTCTCTAAATTGCTTCGCCCCTCTCTCTTTATGGAGGGGGGCTTGGAATTTCTGTAATTGGAAGATGTACGTGAAAAAACTTGCTTTTATTCTCAGTTCAAACCAATAACCTCAATTGTAGGATGTGTCAAATAATTATATCATCTTACTCTCTCCAACTTACTTTGGCCCTCTCTGTCTTGGGGGGGCAGGGGGCATGTTTTTTGAATCCGTTCGTTCGATTCCCAAAAAGCGCTCACTCAAAAATTCTCGCCAAAAAAAAAAACCTTCTCGAGGAGGAGGTATATGTAGCTCAACCACCAGGTTTTGAGATGCTTGGATCATAAAACAAAGTTTACATGCTGAAGAAAGCATTGTACGGGCTGGAACAGGCCCCAAGGGCATGATATCACACGATATACCAAGAAGAGAGTAAGAAATCCTATGGAATTCAACACTTATATTTTATTTAAGTCCGTGAGCACTCGTGCAAGATGACTCTAAGGATAGAATACCCATTGTTAACTAGAGTAGGTAGGAGTGAGAATGAGAGTGAGATCGTAGGAGTAGAGTAAGTAGGAATCTTAGTTTTGCTATGTCCCTTTGAATCTAGTGCAAGCTCTTTTAGGTGACATCTACAAGAGGGATGAATAGGCAAATCTAATGGGCTACCTAATTTGCAGAAGTGAATGAAGGATAGGCCAAAAAAATGACAAGCCAAGGAAAGAGACCTACAAGCAAAATTAAAAGAAGTGATAAAAAGAAGAAACAAACTTTGATTTATTGAAGGGGTAAAAGGAGGTTTCTCAACAAGAATATGGATCGACAAGCTTAGGTCCAAGCATGGACAATATCAAAAGCCCTAGATAGAGAAGAAAAGGTACTTGATAGATACTAAAAAACCTCTAAACGAGCTTACAAAATAGGAGAGATCGCAACACATAGATAGAGAAGAAAAGGCATTTTACAAGAAAGAACTTCTAAATGATCTTGCAAAATAGGGTAATTTTGTGCTTGAAGAGCGAAGTATTAACCTCAATCTTATCTCGGAAGCCTCTTTACATAATAAACCTAAAATCCTTGAAGAGCGAAGTATATTGGAAGTCTCTTTACCCAAAAAACCTAAAATCCTTGAATTCTTAGATCAAAGCACTTTGAATGTCTAGTTTAAGAATGTGAACGGTTCAAATTTTAGAAAGATGACAAGAGTGTCAATAAGCACACAAGAAAATAAAAGTAATGCAAGCACCTATAGGGAAGAGAAACCAAATGATGGTAGAGAAGTTTCATATACCTCCATATCATTAGCAAGTGTGGTAGAAACTTCTACCCTTGAAGTATTAACTCTAGATTGGAAGAGCAAGAAAAACTCAATACAAGCATATGGCATCATGATTCCTACTAGGGTTAGTGAACAAGTGATTGTGTGATCTACTACTAATGATGCATCCTACATTGTTTAATCAATTTTATAAGTTGGCTATCAATCTAGATAATAATATGATGGAGATGACCCAAGTTGAGTTCTTTACTAGGCTTCAATGGAGGTACCCCAAGAAACCACCATATCTAGGCCAAATCCAAACAAGAAACCACCATATCTAGGCCAAACAATAAAGAGGGAACACCTATCAAAGGCTTGTTAAATTAGGAGCTAGCACTATGTCCCTTGGGCACACTACACAACAAGTTTGCAAAAGTATTATCACATACACTCACAGAAAGGTATGGTTTACTGCATGAACTACAAGAAAAATCACACAAGCCTACACCTAAAACCAAGAACTTTTGTGTATTGCACCTATCATGATATGCATATGGATAATGGCACTTCGCAGTTCTCTAGCCAACTCAATGTCTATGTACAATGTGTACGATTTCTCTTCCTACCCTTGGTCACAACAAAGCAAATTACAACTACAACCACAATTAATGTGCCCAAGCATGCACAAAAAGGCATGGAAGTGGTATCCAATACACTTACCACCATATTAATTTTTCCCAACAATGCACAGAAGGCATATAAGTGGTATCTACCACCACTAGCTTTTCCCAAAAATTCACAACAAGGCATATAAGTGATATCCACTAATAAACCCTTACCACCACTTCAACTATCACACCAAGAATCACTCTAATCAATCAATCAAGGTGAAGACGACCATCCAAATCTTGTTTTTTAGGCAAATGTGCAATTGAGGGGTTAGCACATTAATTGGATGTATTAAGAAGGCCACATATGGTCATAAAGTGTCCCATCATGGATACCCTTGGCTACTAATACTTTCACATTCCTATGCAATGTGTCTAGAGTTGATCACTATAAAGACTACTATTTCATGCCGTATAATACACACACAAAAATAATAACCTATTAGGCATGATCTCAGCAATTCCTTTTAATGCATTCACATAACTATAACAAAAGCAAAGACCAAAGGAACCTGCAAAATCCTTGACCCTAAATGAAGCAATGCGCATAAACATGTTAATTAATGATATATTTGATGCAAATAAAGCCTCAACCTTAAAGAGGCAAAGGGTAAGCAAGTTCTAATTGATGATACATCCACCAAAAGTGGCAAAATAAGGAAAAAGCTCTAGGTACGTAAGCAAAGGTGAAGATATAGTAATCCAAATTGGTCTAGACATTACAACCACCTTATCTAAAACCTAAAAAAATAAAGCTTAGGATACAAACCTTGATGAGCCTTTATACACCCAAGGGCCGAGGCAAATACGGAAATCCTTGTGTAGAGAAGCAATGGCACAAGGAAGCCTAAGGACTCGTTCAAGATTACTAAGAGAAGTTTGAGTCTTGACTTAAGGCAAGCAAGGCCGTTAGATATACCAAAAGAAATTTGGTGAGTGTTTGCATCTTTTCCTCTGTATAAGAGGAAGCTCCAATTCCCTATACTTTTATGAGCCCACATCTATCTAACACCTAGGAGTGTGTTTTTCGAGGGAGCTTGGTGGAGGGAGCTTTTACTAGAAACTCTTCTTTCTCCAGTCCCTCCACCACTACCTCCAACCTAGCCCACCACCACCTCTCAACCCAGCCCACTTTTTCCCCTCTAGCTTAATTTAGCTCCTCCCTTCTCTCTCTCTATCTCCCAGTCTCCTTCTCCCACTCCCTCTTGCTCTCTCCCTGTCCCTCCCAATCCATCATCTCTCCTTTCCTCTTCTCTCTATCTCTCCCTCTCCCTATACATAATCTCTCCTTTCCTCTCTCTCTCTCTCTCTCTCTCTCTCTCTCT
This sequence comes from Cibotium barometz, assembly GCF_041138505.1. Classification (NCBI taxonomy): domain Eukaryota; kingdom Viridiplantae; phylum Streptophyta; class Polypodiopsida; order Cyatheales; family Cibotiaceae; genus Cibotium; species Cibotium barometz. The sequence continues at coordinate 37,694,556 of NC_141075.1, read as the reverse complement.
CTCTCTCTCTCTCTCTCTCTCTCTCCCCCTATGCATAATCTCTCTTCTCCTCTTCCCTCTATCTCTCCCTCTCCCTATGCATAATCTCTCTTCTCCTCTTCCCTCTGTCTCTCCCTCTCCCTATGCATAATCTCTCCTTACCCCCCCCCCTCTCTCTCTCTCTCATGCTCCCTCTCAATCGATCTTCTTCCCTCTTTCTCTCTCTCCCAACCTCGTCCCTTTTCTCTCCCTCTCTCTACTTACCCCTCTCACACCCTCTTCTCTCTCTCCTCCTCCCAAGCTTGTCCTTTCTTTCTTCCTCTCTCTTCCCTTCTCCCACCCTCTTCCCTCTCTCGTTCCTTGCCCTCTCCCTCACTCTTCCTATGCATAAGCTCTCCTTCCCTCTCCCTCATCCTTCATATGCATCATCTCTCCTTCCCTCTCCCACTATTTGTCCCTTTCCCACCGTCCCTCTCTCTCTCTCTCTCTCTCTCACACACACACACACACACACACACACACACACACACACTTTTTTTTGGGTAATATTCTCTCTCTCTCTCTCTCTCTCTCTCTCTCTCTCTCTCTCTCTCACACACACACACACACACACACACACACACACTGACCCTCTTCCCTTTCTCTCTCCCACCCTCTTCTCTCTCTCTCTCTCTCTCTCTCCCCCCCCCCCCCACTCCCACTCGCTTTTTGAAATAAAGAGATTCCCTCCCCCTCCATCAAGAGAGAGAGGAGCAAAGAGAGTGGGAGAGAGAGGGAAAGAGGTTCACAACATAATTAATTGAGAGGGAGAGGGAGAGCGGGAGGGAGTGAGAGAGAGAACAACATGACAACATTACATCCTCAGGATTGAAAATACTACTTTCAATTACAAATAAAACCAAGTTTGTTCACATACAACTTCTAAATACAACTCTTCTATCATAACGGTTATTCACTACCATCGAGAGTTCTATGGGCATCGCTTATCCTCTAGGGTGAAGGCACAAAGTAAGCGAATGGAGTTCCTTCCCTTCCGTACTTCCTTAGCAAAAGACGCTTTTGCATCATCAATAAAACCATGGGCTCGCCATATAGCAATTAATCCCACCACTTTGGTCTGCATTGGAGAAATATCATAATCATTACTAGGAAGTGGTAAGGATGTGAGAGCTTTCCATGCTTATGCACCTTCTACGGTCTTTTGCTTGACCTCCACATTGGTGGCCTCCCTAGCGATACGTGCAGCAATAACCTCAATGCTAATTTTTTATGAGGCCACATAAACAATACGAAGGAGGGTTGTGTGTGGTGTGCTCTACTAAGAATGCTAAGCTAAATGGTGGTTAACAAAGTTGTATGGAGGTTATCTGTATATTTATAGTAGTGGGAGAGGTGTACTCTTCTTCTGCACCAAAAAAAGAATCCTTTCTTCTTTTTTAATGTCAATAATAAAGGCATCTTCCCTCAAAATCCTACACCCCAATAATGAAGGTATCTTTTCTTACTTTTTTTGGGAAAGAGCGAGTATGTCAAAAAGAACAATGAATAGTACAAAATTGAATAGGATAATATAGCTGCCAATTGTGGGCAAGCGATAATTTTATTCTCATAAAAAATTACATCCGGATCACATAATTTTCTCAAAACAACAAAAAACCTGACATTTGACAAGGCGATTAATAAAAAAGAGAAGGCGAATTATAGTTGAAAGACCACTTTATTCTAGGAAGGTTGTTACATCATCCTTGTAGGCAAAGATTGAAGACATATATGTACTTGTAAGGGCTATAGCCTTAAATATACTGTTTACAAAAGATAACATACCATAACTACATAAGGGTTCCCACACCTATGTGCTTTTATGGGCCACTCTATTCTTCAACTCCTCTCGAATGGACTCCTCCTTCTCTTCAACAATGTACCTGTAACTCCGCCAAGTGTCAACAATGCTTCCAATCTTCATATTCTAGATGTACAAATCTCCGGAATCAATAGGCTCATCCCCGTTAATATCTTGCTCCAAAGACTATGGGCCTCTGTCATGATTCTTAGATATTCTTTCACATCTCTACCTGTTTTTGTGCACAAATCTTTGTAAACCCTATTAAGGTTATCCTTGAGAGTATAGTTGGGGCCATTAGAAGAAGACATAATGAGATCAACAAAGATTAATGGATGATGGTGAGGGAGAGAAATACAATAACAAGGAGAGGGAGGAAATAAGATTTGGAATTGAAGATTAGAGTAAGAGCCATGGGTCATTTATAGATACATCATGCTAATAGCAAAAAGGAATTTTGCATGGATATTCTCTAAATTTAGAAAAGTAGATGCATGAATAAGTGCTTTGTGTAAAAAAGGAATTGCATGTATAAGTCATATATTCAAGAAAATCTATGTAGACATCACCATTGAGAAGACCTTGAAATAATAAATGAACATATTCCAGCAATTGACATACAACCATATTGATTGTCCTGCTAAAAGAATTAAAAAACAAAAAGTAAATAGACCTTCCTAAAGAGTTGATCGAACCATGATACAAAGGACATTTTATTATCACAAAATGAAGGACCTTTTCAAAACTACAATACAATGTCATCAACAGTACAAGGTCCTTTTCAAATTGTTCTCCTGCTGCTGCTAAACATTCTCATTAGGTCCTCCTTTTTTAGAGTGGGTTGATGTATAAACATATTATGGTTCATATCTAACCCAAAAATATGCAAATATATAAAATAAAGGTGTTTGCATATACAATATGGTCTACCAGCCCCTACCCTGATTTGAAAATTAGGACATGTGCATGATGGATTCTTTCCCATAGTCACCCTGTATTTTTCATTGCATAGGAGGGATTCCTTGGTTTCAATTACAAACACTTCCATCTGTCCAGCCTTAATGACCAAATATGCTCAAAGACGGTAGCTATGTTTGAAATTACTGAATCTATTCTCTTGGCTTGCTATATCCGATATGCCAATTCTGTAGTTTGTTGACCAATGGGCTACATCACTTGCTTCTTGTCATAGTCCCTTTTGCAACACAAATCCACTAGCCTCCAATGCTTGAACCTCATCCACAACAAGGTTTGTACCTTGTTCAATTGGCCATATAACTGGGGGTCTAGCAGCAGGTGATTGATAGATGGTATTACATACTCTCCAAGTATGATCCACGCTGAGAGATTGTTCAAGTAGAGAGAGAGGGCAGCCAAGAAAAGCTCCCTCGTCGGTGACCATCCCCAACACCTAGTAAGAAAGAAGAAAGAAAGAAAGAAAGAAAGCCACATCTATAAAAGGACAAAATGACCTATGAGACCAAAAGGATTACACCATGTCCATGGAATACATCATCAGAGGTACTAAAATGAAAGAAAATAACAAAGCTGAGATGCTAGGGTTAATCCATTTACAGAGAGCATAAGGCTCGCATATATTATCCCAAGATATCCTACATGGGGTGCCACAATATGGCACTCAGAGTGGTACAATTGAGTCGACGTGAGGAAGTCTTGTGATGGTGTAAGATGATAGCCCTGATCCTCCTATGGTGGCGCAGGCATGGATGGGAGCCTCTAGGTCAAGGTCATCGACCTCTATATAGCCTATATTATCCACTATATGTTGTGGGCTTATCGATTTCCTAGTGAGATCATCAACTTGAAATTGTGATTTGTGAGTGGGATAAACTTTAAGTTTAACTTGTTAATCTCCTCATTAATAGGACAAGGGGCTATTTGATTGCATGGGTTTTGCCTCATTTAAGGATTAAGGTATATACCTCCTTGGAAGTATTAAGCAAAAGACTTAGGCTTGATGAATGAGTGAAAGTGACCACTCTTGTTTGCCTTGTTGATGTGTTGGAGACTTATAAACATGTTGGTTCTCTTATTATCCAAGGGTGTAGCTCCCTTATCATCAAGATTGACTCTTATGATATGCTCATCGAAGGGTGTAGCTCCCTTATCATCGAGATCGACTTTCATGATGTGCTCATCCAAAGGTCTCTAGTTTGAATCGTGCAATATCCCTTATCGTCGAGATCAACTCTCATGATGTACTCCAAGGGTGTAGCTCCTTGTCATTGAGGATCGACTCTCATGATATGCTCATCCACAGGTATCTAGTTTGAACCTTGCAATATAGGTGACACTATAAGTGTGTGCAACCCATGTCTTGCAACAATGGTAAAAGAAGGCACACAATTTGCATGTAGATATGACATGGATGTGAGTTGTTTGTTCCAAAGAGCTACATGACATCATGTTATTTTGTGTTGATTTGAACATGTGTGATTGGGTAGGTTAGCTCATGACAATAAAAGGAGGATTCGCAAAATCCTTTTAGAATTAATACATAAAGTAATCCTTCAATACCAAAGGAAAATTATGCACATGTATTAGGACTTTTATAAACTAAAAAACAAACCATTTCTCCACCATGTTATGAATGTGCCCATAGAATAAATCCCAAGAAACTGTTATCATTTGTTTGCTGTACTCATTTTATTGCATTTTTAACTGTAAAGAATATGATAGCGGTACTGCACGAGATCCACCCACAATTTTAAGCATTGTCACACGTCTCAGTATAGAAGTTGAGGCAACATTGTTTTTCCATGACAATAAATGACTACGAGAACATCTACAAGACCTCTATTGTGTGCAATATCACAACATAAGCCTTAAGGGTTATGTTGGGCAATCATTAGGCCGTCCCTAGCATCTAGTGTGAAAAGTCCCGTGTACTGGAAGGGCGTTTGCAAAGGTGACCCAAAAGACATTGTCTTGCAGTCTGTTTACAAGGTCACCTGTAAAATCATCTGTACTTATCCCTACAGTGTGGCGCCTTTTCCTAACAGAAACTACAGGAAGAGGGGCTCTTCTAAGCCTCATTTGGGGCGATCTTTCTCACAGGGTAAAATGATTTTGGGATCGCTTTCTGCCCAATGACGGCTCCCGACATGAGGCGATCCGATGGTAATCAGCGCTCATCTCTCTCACAAATCAAGTAAAAGCAGGAAATTTTTTGATCCTTCATGATCATCAATAGAGCAAGTTAATGTGCCTGAAGCATATGATTCAAAAATGTGGCGGGTATTTGTGAGTGAATTTGGAAAATTTAGCAATCTAGAACAGAGAAAAAATTTATACCCACAAGTACTTGCGAAACCCACGTTTTTGTTCAGATCTGTCGTCGGTTTTTCCTGTACAGAAAGATCTGCAATCTAGACCCTGTTTAAGCCATCAATTCAGACTCTTAATCCTAGTTTTTGTAAAGAGTCATCATGTTGTCTAAATGAGTCATGGTCATACATCATGCTATCCAGTGAGTCATGGGCATTACAATATGTTATACGTTTCGTTATGGGCATACATCATGTTATATAATGAGTTATGGGCATATGTCATGTTATATAATGAGTCATGGGTGCACATAAGGTTATGTACTGAGTCAAGGGCATACGATGTCATGTTTTCGTAAGAACATGGATGATGGCCATTGTAAGATTTTCCAAACTTGGCATTTTTGTCATGCTTTGAATCATAGCGAGATATAATCAAGTCATATTTACAGGCGTCTACTTAGATGCGAATTAGTTTCTAAGTGTTCTTGTCCTTCTCAGGTACTCATTGCATAAAATCAACAACAATCAAGTAAAAAAATAGCCAGTCTCGATGGCCGGTGCAGCATCAGCTTTGTTTCTTCTAGATATGAAAGGACGGGTTTTGATATCTAGAGATTATAGAGGAGATGTGTCTACTGCTCAGGTGGAGAAGTTTTTCTCCAAGCTTATCGAAAGAGAGGTATGCGTCATCACTTTTGCTCTGATGTTACTTGTGGTGTCGGATGCTTGAATGGACAATGCTTTATATGTGAAAAGGTACATGTGCACATCATTAGAAGTATTCATGATAAATCCATTTCATTAAGAGCCTCAGATAAGGTATGCATGGCATGGGGGAAGAGGATGCATAAAAACTTCTTTATGAAGCCCCTTGTTCTAGCATTTTTCTTTACTTTTTTGCATTTTGATAACTATAAATGAGAGCGTTGAAAGGCATTTTAATGGTACTTTCTTAGCAAAATATCCAACCATGGTCGGTTGATTCTTAGGGGAGCTTTATGGTCTCAATAGTTTGTTGCACCATAGCCTGACAAAAGCACGTTGGCCCGCATGAGAAGATTTCAAAGCTTGCCCCCCCACCCCCCCACCCCGCTACCATGGGGCTACATCTATCTTCTTTCAAAGCCAACATTAGAAAGTTGCTTGGACTTTCATGAGATACTTGAGCACCTTAATGTCAACAAACATATAGAGATGGAGTACATAAGATTGTGTTCGGTTCAAATCTTTCATGATGATAGGCAGACAAGCAACATCTGCATGAATTTCCCAAAGAGGTCAAGCTCAATACCATAAGCTTTCAACTCGTCCATGTTGATCTATGTGAGAAGATGAGTATGCAAGCATTGGGAGATTCTTCCATTGAATGATGATTGAGGTAGAGAGTATTGGGTGTTCAAGGAGGAATCTTAGGCTTTTGGGACTTTCAAAAAGGGTTGGTGAAGGTTTAAAATGAGCTAGACAAATGTCACGACCTTGTGCTTTTCTCTTGACAGTATGCAGACGTGCACGGGGACATGGTGGACAGCGTGAAGGGCATCAGTTTGGGGCAAATTGCTTCATGGACTTTAGAAATTTTGTTTAAGCTTCATACTTGGGTGGCCGGACAAAAAGGAAACATGTGTGGACAACTCCATGTGTGAAGGGGACAAAGAGAATTTAATTTAAAAGGTTTTATAACCTTTGGTGGCCCAAAAGCTAATTTGGGAGGCCACACCACTTTTGGAGGACACGCCTTTCTCTCTCATGCTTTTTGGGAGGCGGCAGCGGCATCTTCAGGCGTGTGCTTTTCTCTATTGGAGAGACTGGCTAAAGCTACACACGCAGGAGCTTTTACTCTCTCTCTGTCTCTCTCCCTCTCTCGGGTGACTTGTGGGCTGTAGGGAAGTGCAGGACTGAACAGCACCAACACAGGCTGTTCCTTGTCTCTTTGGCGACTAGGAGAGTGAACCAGGCTGGCGGGCTGGGCTGCAACGCTCTGACATGCTTTTTCCCTCTCTTGCTACAAGTCGGGTAGCAGCACACACAGGGCCCTCTTTTGTGCAACAGACCGGCGGGCTGAACTGCCATGTCTCTCTCTCTTGCTAGGAGGTAGGACTAGATTGAGCATGTTTTCTCTCTCTTTGAGGACTTGCAGGGCTAGACAGCAGGGAGTGTCGGGTTGGACAGCAGCCTTGCCCATGCGCTTTTCTCTCTCTCTCTCTCTCTCTCTCTCTCTCTCTCTCTCTCTCTCTCTTTTGAGAGGAGGGGTTTGGCAGCAAATTCAGCTATGTGCTTGGGTTTCCGATTGCAAGTACAGGTCAATTGAATGTGTTCTTGGGCATGGGAGTGATGCAAGCTCGCATGGCTGCATGCTCATGGAGCAGATTGTTTTCTTCCTGCTGGAAGGGAACAGAGGGACCTATAGTTATGGGCATCTTTATGTTTCCAGATGTTTCATGAGGGAACAGGTAACTAGATGTATGCCGTTGTTGGCATTGTTGAATGGTGCTGTGAATGGTTTTGTATGGAAATAGGACAAAGGTTTCAAAGGGAAACAGGCCTAAGGGTTTCACGTGGAAACAGGTCGTAGGTTTCTGGAGGAAACATGTTTATGGTTCTTCGGGAGATAGGTCACACGAGGCAGAAGGTACAGGAATGGACACATGTTTGGTACAACCTTGCTACTGATTGGACAGGGAATCCATGACAGAGATGGATAGTACCCTTGGAAGGTAGAGAGGGTTGGTATAGGTGTGTCGACTGTATTGTATGCTATGCTGTGATGCGAGTTCTTTTTTGGGAAACAGTTTGGGAGTCTGTGTTGTGATGCAGAAGCACTGGATGTGTTAGGGTGTGATGCTGTTCATAGGGTGAGAGGCTATGGATGGTTGTGGCAGCCCTGATCATGGGAGAAAGCTTCTGTATGCAGACTCAATGTGTGGGAGTCTTTTGATGTGAACAATGGTTGGATTTGTTTGTGGATGCCGAGTGGACAAGAAGCCATGATGCAAGGTCTTTGCAGGCTTCAGGAGTTCTACTGTGACGGTTGAGTTTCCAACCTTATTGTAATCAAAGCTCTTATAATCAATTAAAGAAATACCGCAAGGGGCGCCACTGCGTTTTGGGGCCAATCGGTGTCCATGTACTGTTTGTAGGAGCACCCTTTGCCTATATGAGGTGAAGAGCAAAAGATGAAGATGAATCTCAGGAGAAAAGACACCAAGGACAAGAAGTAGTCAGCCAGGAACAAGAAGCACTTGAAGTGTTATTGTGCAAAAGATGGGTTGAAGGCTATGGCTTTCGACACTTTGTCACTGATGACATACTTGTATTCTTAGCCACTGCGGAGCAGCTGTCACGTGCATCCTGCACTTGGATGCCACGTAGACATATCTGTACAGAAGGTGCAGGACTTGGGATGGAAAACTGGTCCCATGTGAGCCCAGTCCGGGACGAGTCAGCCAAGATTCCATCCCAGTCGTCCGAGGTCAGGTGTGCATTGTCCTGCACATGAGTCCAAGGTCAGGTGTGCATTGTCCTGCACATGAAACAGTGCCAGTCCGCGCGGTGAGTCTCCCTTTGGAATGATGTCAATGGTTCTGTGTATTTGGTATGATACTGGATTCCAGATCACTGTGTAGACAGTTAGGGTTTGCATATAGGAAAGGGGCCAGCCCATAGGGCTACCCCAAGGACACATGTGGGCATGGGGAAAGTGTAAGACCACCCCCATAAGAGCCAGGAAGGCCTTGGCTGTACCCACTAGCCATGGGAGGGCCACTCTCCACTATTTTTTCTGGTGTGGGAGGTTGTCCTGTGGCTCTTGGATGGCCGACGACTCCTGCTTCTCCATGACTCACCTTGAAAGTTGGCCGACTGGAGATTGAGCAGGTCGGGCTGTAGGCTGCTTTTTGGGCTGGCCGACTGGCTCTTAGGGACCATATAAAATGGCCCCTAGCCCCCACACTGTTTGTATTCAGTATTCCGGGATTCCTAGTGTATATAGTAGAGTTACACGCCTCTCTCTCTCTCTCCCTCTCTATTGCTGTGTTTTTTTGCAGTGCACTTGCTCTTGTGTTTTCAGATTTTGTCTTCATCTCCGCTGCATATTTTGACATGGTATCAGAGCTCTAGGCTCTTGATAGATCTTGGGAACTGTGTGAGCAAGAGGGGGGCTGTTTTGTTGCTGATTGGTGGACTGTTTTGGACCGTTCGGGAAGAGGAGAAGCAAGAGGAAGGTGGGCTGATTTGCTGGACAGCCACTTGCAGGTTTAAGTGCTTTTTTTTCCCACCCACGCACCCTTTTCAGTTACACCCCCACAATGGTAGATTTACTTGAGATGGCTGAGAGGCATGTGGAGATCCCGACACTCCCCACGTTCCCAGTAGACCGTCAGTTGGACGGGAATAACTACGGCATATGGAAGGTAATGATGGAATTTGTTTTGGAGTCTTACGACCTTGCTGATTTCATTGTTGTTGGGGTTCCACGGCCGGAGTTAGAGGAAGGGGAGTTACCCTCGATTCGGAAGGAACGTGAGGCACAGGCACAATTATGGGATCGTGTCAATGCCAGGGTCCGTTCTTTCATTTTCCTCAACTGCACACCGAAGGTAATCAATTATATCAAGCATATGATGCTGGCCAGAGGTAATGGCAGCATTTGGCTTCTCTCTATAATAGGGTATCACCCATGAAGAGGATCTCCTTGGAAGTACAGATGCGGGTGATGAATCCTGCAAAGACATCGGCGATGCAGGAGCACATCAACTAGCGGCAGGCTCTTCAGCAGGAAGTTCTCCAGGCTGGGAAAGAGATATCATCGGAGGATATGGCCATTACGTTGCTGTCGCATTTGCCCTCTCAGTATACTCAACATTTTACTCTTCTTTGATTACCAGTGGCAAGCTTAGCACCATCACATGGGAGGAGCTTGTGCCCATGGTCTTGGACCAGGAGGAAAGATTCTCGAACCCTCCACATGGCAGAGGTTCGGAGGCCTTAACTGGCCAACGGTCGAAAGGCTGTAATAACAAGGGCAAAGGGAAGGCTTCACCGGAGAAGTCTTCTGAGAAGAAGTCTTGACTCAGATCGCGAGAAACTGAAGGCAGAGAGGACCTGCAATGATTGTGGCGAGAAAGGCCACTATTGGAGGCAGTGTCCCAAGCGGAGCACCGAGAAGGGTGCATAATCCTCAGCAGCAACCGTGAAGACTCCAGCTTTTGTGCACATGGAGGTGATGGACACAGATGTTTCATTTTCTTCGGGCAGGGAGGAAGTCGGAGGACTCTCTGTTACGGATACTCGGGAGTGGATTCTAGATAGTGGTGCTTCCAGGCACTTGATGTAACACGCGGAAGCTCTGGGGGTCTTCTTTCAGCCCTAAACACCACTGAGAACATTCTGATGCAAAACGCAGACATGAAGAGAGAGTAGAGAGAGAGAGAGAGAGATATGCTGGAAATTCAGTATATTAATATGGTACAAAAAGGTATTCAGTCCACAGCCCTAGGCTGCCTTGAAGAAAAGGTGATAAACACCCAAAAGTCTAGTCCCTACTTGGACCCTAATGATCCACCCCATAAAGGAATGAATGAATCAAACTATGAGCACACTTTGCTATTTATAGGGTTCTTGGACACTTGGTATACTGGCCGATTGCTGGTCGGCCAGTCAAATATGCATTAAATGCTCTTCAGTGCTGCTCGACTGGATCTCTTCCCTTGTTATGATGCGCCTGCAGCAGCTGCCCTATCCTTTGGTTCAGCCGACCACCTCTGTGAGCAGCCGACAGCCTTCGTCTCTTCTAATGCACTGACAGGACATCCTCTTCATGCCCTCCAAGCCTTGCTCCAAGTCCACATTGTCCACTTCTGTATCTTGTGCTCCAAATCCCTAGCTCTAATGGTCTTTTTCTGGTTACCTTTGCTGGAGAGTCTCTGAGAATGTCCATGGCATCTTCATGCACATGACATCCCCCTCTGCTAAATTTGATGACGGGATTCCAACTTGTTCTTGGATGACTGTCATCATCCCACTCTATTCCCGGAGTCCCTCTGTCATCCATCCAACTCTGGCAACCCTTTTCATTGAAAACCCGGCCCGGTCTCAAAAACCACTCTGACTATGAATAATATTCATGCATCTGTTCCCTCCAGTCCCCAATCCATTCTTGCCCTGACTCTGAACACTGTCGTGGTCTTCATTCCTGAGAAATGAGTCTGGCACTCTCACATCACCCCTTGGAGGATAATCCTCCCTTGGGACCGTTGCCCAAGAACTTATCTGGCTCACAGGACTGCCATCCCCTGTGGCTTTGTGGAACACCACCAACAAACGTCTTGGGAGCTCTTCTTGATTCTGTGTTCCTTGCCTTGGGCTTCGTATCCGTGTACTTTCCTGTACCTTGGACCTGTACACTATCATATTGGACTGAATCAGTGTTTAGCTTTGCTGAGCCTGATGCTTTGATACCAATGTAACATGCGGAAGCTCTGGGGGTCTTCTTTCAGCCCTAAACACCACTGAGAACATGCTGATGCAAAACGCAGACATGAAGAGAGAGTAGAGAGAGAGAGATATGCTGGAAATTCAGTATATTAATATGGTACAAAAAGGTACTCAGTCCACAGTCCTAGGCTGCCTTGAAGAAAAGGTGATAAACACCCAAAAGTCTCGTCCCTACTTGGACCCTAATGATCCACCCCATGAAGGAATGAATGAATCAAACTATGAGCACACTTTGCTATTTATAGGGTTCTTGGACACTTGGTATACTGGTCGACTGCTGGTCGGCCAGTCAAATATGCATTAAATGCTCTTCAGCGTTGCCCAACTGGATCTCTTCCCTTGTTATGATGCGCCTGCACAGCTGCCCTGTCCTCTGGTTCAGCCGACCACCTCTGTGAGCAGCCCGACAGTCTTCGTCTCTTCTAACGCACTGACAGGACATCCTCTTCATCCCTCCATTGCAAGACTGGCATACGGGTGGAGTTTGATGAGCATTTTGTTGCTCTGCGGGACATGGCAACAGGCCAGGTAGTTTGGGAAGGCGCAGTGGAGAATGGAGTTTACAAACTTTCAGCACTCTCTCTCCGAGGTCCTCAGTTTTTTGATGAGTGGCAGTCTAGTAATGGCCACTTAAGTGTGGATACGTTGCAGGTGCAGGCTTTCCGGGACCAGATGGTGGATAGCTTACTAGTTGATGGCAGCATTTGGGACAAAGAAACTCCTGTAGATGAGGGAGTTCTTTCCACGGGGACCTATTGGAAAGCCAGGCAGGTGGCCGTTGATTACTTGCAAAAGGAGGTGGATGTTGCACATTCTCCAGGCTTTGTGGTTTCGAATTCAGAGGGGGTTGGTTACAAGTTTCAGAAGGCCTTGAGTGGTCTTTCGCAAGTAGGACTTGGCATCCCACCGTAATAGGTGTTGATCCTTGTGAGCAGTATGATGCCTCCTCGACTCGGAAGCAAAACGGTTCATTGATTTGGTTGATGCATACCAGATTGGACGGGAGCTTCCTAATGAGGCTGTTGAGCTCATGTTTGCAGAGGACTCTTTGGGAGGCAGGATTGCGTATCTTGTGGTCTCTGCAGCATGCGAAGGATCCTGGACTCTTTTATACAGTAGGGGGATTGATGGATGGAGTTAGACTCCACGGTTGGAGTGACTCAGATTGGGGAGGAGAGCCAAACACGATGTAACACGCGGAAGCTCTGGGAGTCTTCTTTCAGTCCTAAACGCCACTGGCAACATGCGCAAAAACGCAGACATGAAGAGAGAGTAGAGAGAGAGAGAGATGGCTGGAAATTCAGTATATATCATATAGTACAAAAAGGTACTTTTCTACAGCCCTAGGTTGCCTCATACAAAAGGTGAACATCACCCAAAATCTAGTCCTTGCTTGGACCCTAACGACCCACTCCACAAAGGAATGAATGATTACAACTATGAGCACTCACGCCTTATATAGGCTTCTTGAACCATAGATGAGCTGGCCGACTGCTGTCGGACCAGCCGACTGGGCACCTTTTTCCATAAATCGTAACGCCTGTAGCCGCCTTGTTCTCTAGTTCAGTCGACCACTCCTGTAAGCAACCGACAGCTTCTTGCTTAATTCTGGTACAGTCGATAGGCCTTCCTCTTCATGCCCTCTAGCCTTGCTCCAAGTCCACACTGGCCTTGTGCTCCAAATCCTATCTCTAATTGTCTTTTTCTGGCTGCCCCTTCGGATTAGCCCTGAGAAGGTACATGAGCATGTCATGCACATGACATCCCCCTGTGCTAAACTTGATGACGGGAATCCGACCTGTTCTTGGATGACTGTCATCATCCCAATTCTTTCTCGAAGTCCCTCTGTCATCCATGCATCCCTGGCAACCCTTTTCTCTGAAAGCCCAGCACGGTCTCCAAAACCACTCTGCCTCTGAATAAGATCTATGCATCTGTTCCCTCCAGTCCCCAATCCATTCTTGCCCCGACTCTGAACACCGTCTTGGTCTTCATTCCTGAGAAATGAGTCTGGCACTCTCACATCACCCCTTGGAGGATAATCCTCCCTTGGGACCGTTGCCCGAGAACCTATCTGGCTCACAGGACTGCCATCCCCTGTGGCTTTGTGGAACACCACCAACAAACGTCTTGGGAGCTCTTCCCGATTCTGTGTTCCTTGCCTTGGGCTTCGTATCCGTGTACTTTCCTGTACCTTGGACCTGAACACCATCATATGGAACTGATTCAGTGTTTAGCTTTGCTGAGCTTGATGCTCTGATACCAATGTAACACGCGGAAGCTCTGGGAGTCTTCTTTCAGCCCTAAACACCACTGGCAACATGCTGATGCAAAAACGCAGACATGAAGAGAGAGTAGAGAGAGAGAGAGAGAGATATGGCTGGAAATTCAGTATATATCATATAGTACAAAAAGGTACTTTTCTACAGCCCTAGGCTGCCTCATACAAAAGGTGAACATCACCCAAAATCTAGTCCCTACTTGGACCCTAAGGACCCACTCCACAAAGGAATGAATGATTACAACTATGAGCACTCACGCCTTATATAGGCTTCTTGAACCATAGATGAGCTGGCCGATTGCTGTCGGACCAGCGGACTGGGCACCTTTTTCCATAAATCGTGACGCCTGCAGCCGCCTTGCTCTCCAGTTCTGTCGACCACTCTTGTAAGCAGCCGACAGCTTCTTGCTTAATTCTGGTATAGCCGACAGGCCTTCCTCTTCATGCCCTCCAGCCTTGCTGCAAGTCCGCTGTCATGGCCTTGTGAAAATGGAACAGTACAAGTGTGGGCATGGTGGTTGCAGAGTCAGAATATTTTATGATTCACATGGGGGGGTGCCCGGACAGAGTTTAAGACGTGTGGACATCCCTAGGTGTGAAGGGGGGAACTAGAAACATTAAACTTTAATGTTTATTAAAGTTTGCCCCTAGGCCTTAGTGGCCCTAGGGAACTTTTATAGTTTGGGGCCCTAGGGATTATTATGGGGAGGAGGGTCACTCCACTTTTGGAGTAAGTGTTTCTCTCTCCTCTCTCTCTCTCTTCCCTTTTGGGAGTCGTGGAGCAAAAGTGAGAGTACAAGCGTGGAAAAGCAGGAGGAAACTCTAGGCGGCTGCTGAAGACTGGTTTTGTTGCTGTTTTCTGTGAGCTGTGTGCTGTAACAGGCCGTACAGCAGCCGTACAGTGCTGTACGACTGCAGGTACTGCTGTGGACAGAGAAGCGCAGGGCTGTGGGACTGAGACAGGCGCCTGCAACTGTTGAATCCAGGCTGTACAGTGCTGTACGACTGCAAGTACAGCTCTGTACTTTCTGCAGGTACATTGTACGGTCAGTTCTGGGGCAAGTACAAGAGCTGGGCAACACTGTTACAGACAGCGCAGGCGACCAGTAGCAAAATTCAGCAGGCGGCTACTTCTGGTTCTCTGCAGAAACAGCCCGTACTGTCAAGTACAAGCAAGTACCGTCAAGTACAAGCAAGTACCGTCAAGAACAAGCAAGTACAGTGCTGTTTTTCAGATCTGTAGTTTCAAAGACAGCATAGAGGTGAACACCAGGAGGAGGGTACAGACAAGTACAAGCACATGTGTGAAGCAGGGTTGTTGATACAAGTGCTTGCAAGTACAGATTGGTACCGTTGCTTCCTCCAGTGCTGTTTCACGAGCTGAATTTGGTAAGCTCCGTTTCTGTTCATCTATCTCTCTTTCTACTGCTTGATGTCTGTTGCAGATATGAGTTATCTGGCCCCTTGTGAGAGGAGGGGTATGGCAGATTGACAAGGGTTGAGACAGAGTTTGGACAGCATATGTATGTTTGAGCTGAGATGATGTATCATGCACTTGAGTTATGCCAGATGTATGCTCATGGCTGCCCTGCTTAGTGGTCTTGGCTGATCAGAGGGAGGCACAGTGTGTTATTGTGGAACACAGATCTGTGTGCATAGATCCTCTGTGCTAAGAGGCATTGTGGGACGTCAGATTGGACATACAGGTGTAAACTCTTGACTGATTTTTGTTGTACTCAGCCATTCATATTATTTTAATTGAATAAAGAAATACTGCAAGGGGCGCCAAGCTTTGGGGCCAATAGGTGTCGCTGTGTTTTCAGATTTGGGCACTCTAGCTCCAATCTGTTTAGTTTTCACATCTAGACTACAAGTGGACGGGTGACTGCTAATCTACCGCACTCTGGTTTCTATCAGAGGCCGGTTTCAAGGTTCCGTTGCCGGGACCAATCATCAACTTTCTGAAGGGGGTGAGCTCGTGGTTGCTTTGAAGAAAACCATCGCTGAAAATTCAGCAAACATGTCTGATACAGAGGATGAGTACTTCTATCATGAAGAAGAAGAGCAAGAGACTTCTCCTGAGAGGGATGTATCTGAGGATATTTTTGCAGGAGAACAGGCTGTAGATGTTGAGCCTTATGAGGATGTAACACAGCTAGAAGATGTGCATGGTAAAGAGGATGATGATGCTCGGTTTAAAGATCGCTTGGCTAGTGTTATGGATACTTTTATGCAGCTCACACAGAGTGAGAGATTTGCTGAATTTATGAGATCTCGCACAGAACCCCGCTCAGAGTCCGAGAAAAAGAAGAAGAAGGTTCGTTCAAAGAATCTTCCTCAGGGTCATACTGGTGCCATCCCACAGGAACCATCTTTAGGCCAGTTTTCGAATATGCAGCATGCTTATGGTGCAAACTCTCAGAGTTCCTTCTATGGACAGCCACCTATTCCTCAGCAGAATATGCATCCAAGTTATTTTGGTGGTGGCTCGGTGTTCCAATCCATGACTGGGGGTTACCCTCAGGGAGGCATGGGTATGTATGGGCCTTTTGGAGCCAATTTTCAGCCTGGCATGCAAGGGAATATGTATGGTGGTATGCAGTCCGGTATGCAAGGAAATATGTTTGGAGGCATGCAACCTGGGATGCAAGGCAATATGTTTGGTGGTATGCAGCCAGGTATGCATAATGGAATGTATGGAAACATGGCTGGAATGTATGGTATGCCTGGTGTGGGAATGGGAAATGTTGACCCAATGATGGGTATGAACGTTGGGGGCAGCAATCTTACGAAACCACTTCCGTATGATAATCTAACGCCTATGGGAAAGGCGAAGGATTACAAGGAAGGGGGAGTTGCAGTGAAGTTTGACACATTCAGTGGGGCCAAGGATAAATTGAAAGCACTTACCTTTTTACAGCAGTTTGATGCTGCTTTTTCTGGTGGAAATTACACAGAATCCTCTAAGGTGAGGAAAGCTGCCACTTTTTTCAAGGGCAATGCTTTGCAGTGGTGGTCTACTCTTCTTTTGCAGGGCATAGCACCCACCACATGGGTCCAATTTAAACAGGTTTTCTCCTCCGTATGGCTCACATCTACATTTGAGGTGGATGTTATGACCGCATGGCACAAGCTGGATGCTTCAAAGTGTGATAGTTTGGAGGATTATAACAAGAAGTTTTGGGAAGCTCTACTCCCAGTGACTTCTTATCGTGCCGTGCCATTATCTGAGCAGGTAGAGAAGTATTGTTGTGGGCTGCCCAAGGAGGTACGAGATTATTGTATAAAGACAAGAGTAACGAACATGTCACAGATGATTGAAAATGCTATGACAGCTAATGCGTTACTCACAGGTGGTTCATCTGGGTTTAAAGGCAGTAAGAAATTGAGCAAGAAAGCTGAAAAATTTGGGCATGCTTCTCGTGATGCTAAAGGGTCTTCAGAGACAAAGTATAAGAAGTTGCCAATGTCCAAGAGGACTTCTGAGGAAAGACAGGCTTTGAGAGATGCTCAAAAGTGTTTTTAATGTACTGAAGAGGGGCATATGTCATTCAATTGTCCCAAGAGAAAGTCCCAAAAGAACCCTGATAATAAAGGAGAGCCCAAGCCAAAGAAACCAAAGCCTTCTGCAGGCTTAGTTCCTGATCTTGTGGGGGAGCAGCTAGGTGGTGAAGCTACAGAGTTGTGCAGGGCATGGGGAAAAGTGAGAGATCAGAATGCTTTGATCTTCTTTGACACAGGTGCTAGAGCCAACTTCATTTCACCAGATTTGGCTGGCCGATTGGGGATTCGCGCAAAGGAGATGGGGCCGTTACATGAGGCTAATATGGCTTGTCTAGGGTATGCAGAACCCGTTACTCCTATCATTGGGAAGCTTCGGCTTCATTTGCAGGGTTATGTGGACAGTGAAGAGTTCTTCATCATGCCTTTGGATGGCTGTGATGTTTTGTTGGGGATGCCATGGTGCCACAGGGTACATGCGGTTGTGGATACTTACAATAGGAAAATCACTCTGACTCATAGAGGGAAAGAGCATGTATTGGATGTAAAACTCAAAGGGGAATCTGTTCCTATTGTATCCGCTTCGGCGATTTCATCAGTAATGAAAAAGCATCTTTCCGCGTACTTGATTTATGTAAAGGATGCACAGGATGATGAGTCTAAGTCTAATTTGTCTATGTTAGATAAGGACAGGACTGATTTCTTAAGTGGGTTTCAAGATTGTTTTTCCGAGTCATTGCCAGGAGAATTACCTCCTGAGAGGCCAGAAGTGTTGGAGGAGAATGACTCAAACACAAGAGCCTTAGCCAAGGAAGTGCAGAGGAGATAGAGAAGAGTGAGAGTGAGAGAGAGAGAACTCACACAATGCTCAAGAATATCTTGAATGTCTTATTGAGGCTCAAGGGAGACCTCGTATTTATAGTAATACAAGGGTATGGGCGGGCGCCCAACTTATGGGGCGCCCGGCGGACCAAATACAAAGAATGCCGTTACAAGGCCCAAATGGGGGCCAAATGTACAAGTAAATATATGGCCGCGAAGCTCTCGAAAAGAGCTACGCGATGATCAAGGTCCGGAGGCGAAACTGGGACTTTATTCCCAACAACCTCCCACTTAAAGGGCCAGTGAAGCTCCTCTAAGCTATGTAACTCCCACCCGCTGTAGACACATATCAAGCTGTGCTTTTGGCAAACTTTTGGTGAGAGCATCTGCAGGGTTCTCATGAGTGCCAATCTTGACCAAACTGACCAAACCATCATCTAGCACCTGTCTGATGAAGTGGTACCGTACATCAATGTGTTTGGTACGAGCATGAAACATGGCATTCTTAGCCAGGTATATGGCACTCTGGCTATCACAACCAAGGACCGGAGCCCTCTCTGGCAATCCAAACTCCGTGACAAGGCGTGCTAACCAAATGGCCTCCTTAGAAGCCTCTGTGACGGAGATGTACTCGGCCTCAGTAGTAGAAAGTGCTACTATCCTCTGGAGTCTAGAGCACCAAGAAACAGCACCACCTGCAAGAGTATAGATGTACCCACTAGTAGACTTGCGGGTATCAGAATCACCTGCCATGTCTGAATCACAATAACCCTGCACCTCAAGTGGACCTGTACCATACATAAGGCATTTCTTCTGTGTCCCCTTCAAGTACCTCAA
This sequence comes from Cibotium barometz, assembly GCF_041138505.1. Classification (NCBI taxonomy): domain Eukaryota; kingdom Viridiplantae; phylum Streptophyta; class Polypodiopsida; order Cyatheales; family Cibotiaceae; genus Cibotium; species Cibotium barometz. Next base: position 37,675,514 of record NC_141075.1, on the reverse strand, counting down.
AATAGACTTTATAGCATCCCAATGTGCTTTGCCAGGGTTGGACATAAAACGACTGACTACTCCCACTGAATGAGCAATGTCTGGCCGTGTAGCAACCATAGCATACATAAGAGATCCACAAGCAGAAGCATAAGGGATCCCGCGCATAGTACTGGCTGCATCATCTTTTGGGCAATCATCCTTGGATAGTTTAACATAGGGCTGCAATGGAGCACCCAAAGGCTTAGAATCAGCCATGTTAAATCTATCAAGGACTTTCTGGATATACTTCTCCTGTGAGAGGAAAAGCAACTTCTGTGCTCTGTCCCGTCTAATCCGAAGACCCAAAATATGTTCAGCTGAACCCAAGTCCTTCATAGCAAAAGCTGACTTCAGCTGGTCCTTAAGAGCTTCCAAAATGCTCTTATTCTTCCCTGCAAGAAGCATGTCATCAACATACAGCACAAGTATCACTGGGCTGCCATCTGCATCAGTTTTAGTATACAAGCAATGATCTGCATGGCTACGATTAAACTTTTGGCTAAGCATGAAAGCATCAAACTTTTTGTACCACTGCCTCGGGGCTTGTTTCAGCCCATAGAGACTACGCTTCAGCTTACAAACCAGATGTTCTTTGCCAGGAATGACAAAGCCTTCAGGCTGCTTCATATACAGCTCTTCATCTAAATCACCATGTAAGAAAGCTGTCTTTACATCCATCTGATACAGTTCTAAATCCAAAACAGCAGTGAGAGCAAACAAAACACGAAGGGTGGTCATTTTGACCACAGGAGAGAAGACCTCCTGAAAATCAATCCCTTCCTTCTGAGCATAGCCCTTAGCAACAAGGCGGGCTTTATACTTAGGCTGGCCGTCAACTGTCTTGACTTTGTACACCCACTTGTTAGGAATAGCCTTCCTTCCTTTGGGCAACTCAACCAAGTCCCAAGTGTCATTTGCATGTAGAGACTTAATCTCCTCCTGCATAGCATGCTCCCACTTGTTTCGGAGTTCACAAGACTTAGCCTCTTTGAAAGTAAGAGGCTCACCCTCATCTGTAAGCAAAACATGTTGCAAAGAGGGATCAAAACGCTGAGGTTCCCTCCGAAAGCGAGTAGACCTCCGTACCCAATGATCATTGGCTGGTTGGGGGTCAATATCGGGAGGAATCATAATTTCAGCATCAAAAGGCTGCGGGTTTTCACGAACAGCCTGATTTTCAGCATATAGGGGTTGCTGCCCTACACCTCCAGGAGCATGAAGCGGCTGTCCAACCTCTTCTGGCTCAAATATCACGGACTCATTATCTTCAGCCCTTTGTGAAGCATCCTGGGGCTCATTTTCAGCATCAATGGGTGGCTGCCCTTGCTGAAATTTGACCTTTTTCTGATCACCATGAGAGGCACAAACATTACGGAGCAGCTTTGCCTCATAAAATACAACATCCCGGCTGCGAACCACTTTGTTGGTTGATGGCAACCACACACGGTAGCCCATCTCACCTTCATCACCGTAGCCAACGAAGGTGCCCTTCTCGGACTTAGCATCAAGCTTGTTCCGGTCTTCCTTGCGGATATGCACATATGCATCACAACCAAAGATGCGTAAGTGGGCATATGAGGACGGTTTGCCAGACCAAACCTCCTCAGGGATTCCACCTTTCAAAGCTGTGTGTGGAGATCGATTGCAAACATGAACTGTAGTTTTCAAGGCTTCTCCCCAAAAATCCTGAGAGAGATTAGCTGTGGACAGCATGCATCGAATTCTTTCACACAGTGTACGATTATACCTTTCAGCCACACCATTTGAAGAGGGACTATAGGGGGGTGTAAGTTCCCTCTTAATGCCATTATCATCACAAAATTTCTGAAATTTAGTACTAACAAACTCACCCCCATTGTCAGTGCGTAAGCATTTAATCTTCACTCCTGTTTGAGTATGAACAAATGCATAAAACTTTTGAAATGCAGCAAAAGCATCATCCTTAGATTTCAACAAAGTGATCCATACTTTTCGTGAGTGATCATCCACAAAAGACACAAAGTACTTTGAACCACCTTTAGATTTAATGGGCATGCTGCATATGTCAGAGTGGACCAAGTCCAACTTTTCAGCCTTGCGAGAGGCACGAGAGGAGTAAGAACTCCTATTCTGTTTCCCATACAAGCAATCATTACAAAAATCAAGCTTGCTTCCTTTTGCATCAAACTTGTTCAAAGAGGACAAAATGGAGAGACCCTTATGGCTCATGTGGCCAAGTCTCTTATGCCAAAGCTCCATGTGGGAGCGTACCTCTGCAAAAGCAATAAACTTACCAGACAAAGCCTGACCATGAAGGCTATATAATGTTCCTTTCTTGCATCCTTTTGTAATCAGCCTTGTGCCTTTGGTCAATTTCCATGTGCCATTTCCAAATATGGCCGTGTATCCCAAGGCATCAAGCTGGCCCACAGATAGGAGACTGGTTTTCAAACCAGGCACATACCTCACATTTGGCAGCACAAACTCACTACCATCCTGCAAAGTCAAATTCACGGTGCCCATACCTTCAATATTGCAAGCATGATCATTCCCCAAGAACACCTTTCCTCGGGAGCCTGCAGTGAAAGTTGCAAAACACTCCTTGATAGGAGTTACATGAAAAGAGGCACCTGTGTCAATAATCCAAGTCTGTGAAAGCACATCAGATTCATACATCAAGGCATGAATAACATCTGGTTCTGTGACATGCAAGTTATGAACATCAAGTGCAGAAAAAACACATAGCACATCATCTGAGTCAGACAGTTCCTCTATGACAACACCAGAGGCCACATTGGCCTTGCTCTTGTCCTTTTCGAACTCTTCTGCTTTGCTGGAATTACTCTCTTTTTCCTTCTTTTTGTCATTTGAATGACTGGATTTCTTCTTCCGGTCTTGCTCCATCTTGTAAAATTTGCAATCTGGCTTCTTGTGGCCTTTACGACCACACTGGTAGCATGTAACATCAGACTGCTGGCCCTTGCTCTTGCTTCTACCCTTTGAATTGGTAGTAGTATTTCCCCGCTTGGTCGTCCTCCCTCGTGAGACATTTGCAGAACCGCTAGTCTCTGAGGTCTTCCTCCGGATATCTTCATTGAGAATAGCACCCCTGACTCCATCAAAAGTTAGGTTGGGATTTGTCCCAAGTGACACCACAAGTGTTTCCCAAGAGTCAGGCAAAGTAGTGAGCAAAAAGATAGCTTTCAACTTATCATCAAAAGCAGGCAATCCAGAATCCTGCATCTGATTAAGCACCCCTGTGAAAGTAGTAATATGCTCTACTGCATTCTTAGAATCATCAAGTTGCATATTCATGAGTTTCCTGATGAGATGTACCTGGTTCACTGGCGTGGTGATCTCATAGGTGCTTCTCAGCTTCTCCCAGACGGCATAGGCTGTTGTCAGCCCTTTGAGGTCTACAAGAACCTCATCAGCAACAGCCATCTGGAGATAGGCAACGGCCTTTCTGTTCAGGATTCCCCATTCATCATCTGTCATAGCAGCGGGTTTGAACTGCTCAAGTGCAGTATCACATTCCCGCAGATAGAGGATATTCTGAATCCTCACCTTCCAAAGATCAAACCCAGTGCCTGCAAACTTCTTAATCTCTAGTAGACCCTTAAGATCACTTGTAGACGCCATGACTTATCAAACTGACACTTCAGAAAGTAAGTAATAGCAAGATGTTATGTACCAGATATGGGTTGACTGTAGGATGCTCGTAGATTGATGAAACAACTTCAAGTGAAGGTGACGGTGGAAGAGAATCACCGGATGTCGATGTAAACTCGCCGAGGGGCAGAAAGTTGCTGTCTTTGGTGTTGCTCGAAGATCCTGTCTGCTGGAGGCAGAGACGGCTGCTGCTAGTGGCCGTGGGACTGCTGGCTGCAGCCCGGACTGTTTGCTGGTGGCCTTGGGGCTGCTGGCTGCAGCGTTGGCTGCTGCTGGTGGTCGTGGGGCTGCTGGCTGCAGCCCTAGCTGCTGCTGGTAGTCGTGGGGCTGCTGGCTGCAGCCCTAGCTGCTGCTGATGGCAGCCGTACAGCAGGCAGAGAACAAGACCACAGAAACGCTGCTGTTTACAGCAGCGCAGCACCAAAAACGCAGCACAGAAACGCAGCAATGGAGAGCAAAAAAAAACGCAGCACAAGGGGCAGCAAGGGATAGAAGAAACGCAGCACAAGGGGGCAGCAGAGGGAGAGAAAAAAAAAAAAAAACGCAGCACTCTAGAAAGAAAAACGCACCATCTTGATGATAAAAAGGGAGGTGTTTGATGCGAAAAACGCAGACGATCCCGTAGTCAAGTGGTGGAAGACACCTCTAACTCCATAGCTTCTGCATACAGCTTCCCTCCATAGCTCTGATACCAGTTGTTGGAGGAGAATGACTCAAACACAAGAGCCTTAGCCAAGGAAGTGCAGAGGAGATAGAGAAGAGTGAGAGTGAGAGAGAGAGAACTCACACAATGCTCAAGAATATCTTGAATGTCTTATTGAGGCTCAAGGGAGACCTCGTATTTATAGTAATACAAGGGTATGGGCGGGCGCCCAACTTATGGGGCGCCCGGCGGACCAAATACAAAGAATGCCGTTACAAGGCCCAAATGGGGGCCAAATGTACAAGTAAATATATGGCCGCGAAGCTCTCGAAAAGAGCTACGCGATGATCAAGGTCCGGAGGCGAAACTGGGACTTTATTCCCAACAAGAAGATCATGCCATAGATCTGATTCCTGGTAGTACTCCACCGAATAGACCGTCGTACCGTGTTAGTGCAGCCCAACAGGAAGAGATTATGAGTCAGGTGCAGGAGCTTTTGAATAAAGGGTTGATACAGCCTAGCTCATCACCCTTTTGCTCACCTGTGCTCTTAGTGCAAAAGAAGGATGGTTCTTGGCGCATGTGTATTGATTACAGGGCGCTGAACAAGAATACCATCAAGAATCGATTCCCCATACCGAGGATCGATGACATTTTGGACCGCTTACAAGGCTCCACAGTTTTCAGTCGTATTGACTTGAAAAGCGGGTATCATCAGATACGCATTAGACCCGAGGATGTGCATAAGACAGCATTCCGAACCACGTTTGGGTTGTATGAGTTCTTGGTTATGCCCTTTGGTTTGACAAATGCGCCTGCCACATTTAACAGAATGATGGACAGGATTTTCAGGCCTCATAGAGAGTTTGTGGGCACATTCTTTGATGATATGATTGTGCATTCACAAACTGAGGAAGAGCATAGAAGGCATTTGGCCATTGTGTTTGCAGAACTCAGAAACCATAGATTGGTGGTTAATGGCAAGAAGAGTGAGTTTTTCTTGCAGGAGATACATTTCTTGGGGCATATTGTGTCTGGTCATGGAGTTCGTATGGATCCAGCAAAGGTGGAAGCAATACTTAATTGGCCAGCTTTGAGGACCGTGCATGATGTACGCAGTTTGTAGGCTTGTGTTCCTATTACAGGCGTTACATACGGCACTTTGCTGAAATTGCTTCGCCTGTTAATGCTTTGACGAAGAAAGCAACTCCGTTTAGATGGGCTGATCGGGAAATTACAGCATTCAAAAAGCTCAAAGAAAAGCTTACTTCGGACCCAGTATTGGTGTTACCGGACCTCCGAAAGGCTTTTGTTGTCCAGTGTGATGCATGTGGAAGTAGCATTGGTGCAGTTCTCATGCAAGAGGGATATGTGATAGCCTATCAGAGTAGAGTTTTGCAAGATGCTGAGAAGCATTTACAAGTGTATGAGAAAGAGATGTTGGCTGTAATTCACGCTCTTTCTACATGGAAACACTACTTGCTTGGGGCTGATTTTACTGTGCAGACAGATCATCAGACCTTGCGATATTTCCTCACGCAGACTAAGCTTTCAGAGAAGCATATGCGTTGGGCAAACTTTTTGTCAATGTTTCACTTCCAGATTGTGCATGTGGAAGGCAAAAAGAATGTAGTGGCAGATGCTTTGTCACGCAAGCCACAGGTCTCTGCAGTTTCACTTGCTTATCATCATGAGCTTGATGAAATGAAAGAGCAGTATGCCCATGACGACGACTTTGAAAGGTTGTATGATCAGATGTCTGAGGGTCAGCGGCATGAGCACTATACTCTCAGAGAGGGGTTTTTATTGATGCATGGCAGACTGTGTGTTACCAGGCCATTGCGACTCAAGGTTATGATTGAAAGTCATGCTCCACCGTATGCAGGTCATAGAGGTATTGACGCCATGGTCAAAGCAGTGGAGACTTTCTTTTATCGGCCAACCTTGAGAAGAGATGTTGCTGCCTTTGTGAGGCAATGCATCGTATGTCAGAAGGTAAAGTTTGACCGTCAGAAGACACCTGGGTTATTACAACCTTTACCTATTCCGGATAGACCTTGGGAGAGCATTGCCATGGATTTTGTATTTGATCTTCCACGGACACAAACGGGAAATGATGGCATCTGGACTATCATATGCAGGTTCAGTAAGCAGGCACATTTCATTCCTGTGCGGAAGACAATTAAAGTGGATCATATGGTGAAGTTGTTTATGGCGAACATCTTTAAGTATCATGGCTTGCCTACGTCTATCATTAGTGACCGTGATCCACAGATGATGAGTTTGTTCTGGAGAGGGTTGTTTGACAACATGGGTACAACTCTCAAGTTTTCATCATCATTTCATCCACAGATAGATGGTCAGTCAGAAGAGGCTAACTCTACAGTGTTAGATCTTCTCAAGTGTTATGTGTCAGAGCACAAGCAACAATGGGAAAAGTATCGCCCTTTGGTGGAGTTTGCATATAACAACACTGTACATAGCTCGACAGGCAAGGCGCCTTTTGAGATTGTGGAAGGAGGGAAGAAGGTACCACCCATTTTGCATACAAAGGATAAGATCTTTGAGGCTGATCAGTATGTGGAGAGCTTGGATGAAGCTTATCGGAGAGTTAAGTTGGCTCTCCAGAAAACTCAGCAGAAGCAAAAGAAAGCCGCAGACGGTCACAGACGTGATTTACAGTTTGCATTGGGTGATTGGGTTCTTTTGCGCTTTGAAAAGGCTAGACTCAAGAAGATGAAGGGTAAAGAGCGCTTATTCCCTAAGTTGAGCATGCGATATTATGGGCCTTTTCAGGTTTTGGAAAAGATTGGTGAGGTAACCTATCGTTTGAAGTTACCAGATCACTGGAGGATTCACAATGCCTTTCACGTGAGTCTTCTTAGACCTTTCCGTGGGGATGTGCCTGAGGATGTATCAGATGAGGCTCAGCCGGAAGTTGAGGAACTTGATGAGGTTCTGATTCCAGAGCAGATACTAGCACATAAAGAAAGGAAGGTACGAGGTAAAGTTTCTCGTCGCTATCTTGTGAAGTTCAAGAACTATTCACCGATGGATGCGAAGTGGATGGAGGAAGGTGACTTAACAGATTCACGTCAGGTTTTGCAGCTTTATCTCGATGCCTTTGAGTTAGAGCCGACTCTTATTGTGGCTCATTCAGGTTCAGCAGAGCATGGGTCTGGAGCACTACCTGATGCTCAAGAGGGGGGTAGCACCTGCACTCCCTTGATACAGACAGGCTCAGATGACATCTAGAGGTCGCTTGGTGCAGTTTTTATCTCACCCGAAGGTACTGAGGCTGACAGTACATCTGTTTATGGGACTTCTATGATATATGTGTACTAGTCACATGAGATTTTTGTGGATATGTATGGTTCACAGTGGTATACAACTTGGACTATTACTATGCCATCGGTTTGCAGTGAATATTGATACATGTGTATGGCTTAGAGAGATTGGGACGCTGATCTTGCCATATTGTATATTTCACTTTGGATATTTGGATGCATCACCAGAATGCAATCGAGGACGCTTGCCATTTTTCAAGAGGGGGGTATGTCATGGCCCTGTGAAAATGGAACAGTACAAGTGTGGGCATGGTCGTTGCAGAGTCAGAATATTTTATGATTCACATGGGGGGGTGCCCGGACAGAGTTTAAGATGTGTGGACATCCCTAGGTGTGAAGGGGGGAACTAGAAACATTGAACTTTAATGTTTATTAAAGTTTGCCCCTAGGCCTTAGTGGCCCTAGGGAACTTTTATAGTTTGGGGCCCTAGGGATTATTATGGGGAGGAGGGTCACTCCACTTTTGGAGTAAGTGTTTCTCTCTCCTCTCTCTCTCTCTTCCCTTTTGGGAGTCGTGGAGCAAAAGTGAGAGTACAAGCGTGGAAAAGCAGGAGGAAACTCTAGGCGGCTGCTGAAGACTGGTTTTGTTGCTGTTTTCTGTGAGCTGTGTGCTGTAACAGGCCGTACAGCAGCCGTACAGTGCTGTACGACTGCAGGTACTGCTGTGGACAGAGAAGCGCAGGGCTGTGGGACTGAGACAGGCGCCTGCAACTGTTGAATCCAGGCTGTACAGTGCTGTACGACTGCAAGTACAGCTCTGTACTTTCTGCAGGTACATTGTACGGTCAGTTCTGGGGCAAGTACAAGAGCTGGGCAACACTGTTGCAGACAGCGCAGGCGACCAGTAGCAAAATTCAGCAGGCGGCTACTTCTGGTTCTCTGCAGAAACAGCCCGTACCGTCAAGTACAAGCAAGTACCGTCAAGTACAAGCAAGTACAGTCAAGAACAAGCAAGTACAGTGCTGTTTTTCAGATCTGTACTTTCAAAGACAGCATAGAGGTGAACACCAGGAGGAGGGTACAGACAAGTACAAGCACATGTGTGAAGCAGGGTTGTTGATACAAGTGCCTGCAAGTACAGATTGGTACCGTTGCTTCCTCCAGTGCTGTTTCACGAGCTGAATTTGGTAAGCTCCGTTTCTGTTCATCTATCTCTCTTTCTACTGCTTGATGTCTGTTGCAGATATGAGTTATCTGGCCCCTTGTGAGAGGAGGGGTATGGCAGATTGACAAGGGTTGAGACAGAGTTTGGACAGCATATGTATGTTTGAGCTGAGATGATGTATCATGCACTTGAGCTATGCCAGATGTATGCTCATGGCTGCCCTGCTTAGTGGTCTTGGCTGATCAGAGGGAGGCACAGTGTGTTATTGTGGAACACAGATCTGTGTGCATAGATCCTCTGTGCTAAGAGGCAATGTGGGACGTCAGATTGGACATACAGGTGTAAACTCTTGACTGATTTTTGTTGTACTCAGCCATTCATATTATTTTAATTGAATAAAGAAATACCGCAAGGGGCGCCAAGCTTTGGGGCCAACAGGTGTCGCTGTGTTTTCAGATTTGGGCACTCTAGCTCCAATCTGTTTTGTTTTCACATCTAGACTACAAGTGGACGGGTGACTGCTAGTCTACCGCACTCTGGTTTCTATCAGAGGCCGGTTTCATCTGCACTGGCCTTGTGATCCAAATCCTAGCTCTAATTGTCTTTTTCTGGCTGCCCCTTCTGGATTAGCCCTGAGAAGGTACATGAGCATGTCATGCACATGACACGAGGACCTTGACATCAGGCTACAGTTTTTCCCTTGGCTCAGGAGCAGTTTTATGGAGCAGTAAAAGGCAGCCATCTATTGCCTTGTTGTGGACAGAGGCAGAGTACCGGGCTGCTTGTGCTGCTTTCGAGGTGGTGAGGTTGCAGAGGTTACTTGGCAGGATTGGGTTTCCACTGGAGGAACCCATGGTCATCCAGAGGCATTTTGTTCGTGAAACGTTGTTGATGACATCTTTCTAGAGTTCTGTTCGACGAAGGACAGTGCGGTGGACCTCTTACGAAGTCTCTATCTCAAGCTTTGCTCCGGCACGGCACTCCAGCTCCCTGGGGTTGGTTCTACATTCAGGAGCTGAGAGGGGGTGTTAGCAGTCATCTCCTGTCTGTATATTTACACCAGGGCCTCTGTTGTGCGTGTGCCCGCCCAATTTAGGTGTTTTCTCATTTTTCCCCACTCTCCATATTTTTTCCTATTTTTCCCTATTTTTTCTGGTGTGGGAGGCTGTCCTGTGGCTCTTGGATGGCCCAGTTGTGATGGCCGACTGCTCCAGCTTCTCCATGACTCACCCTGAGAGCTGGCCGACTGGAGATTGAGTAGGTCTGGTACCACCAAGCTGCTGTCGGCTGCTTTTTGGGCTGGCCGACTGGCTCTTAGGGGCCATATAAAATGGCCCCTAGCCCCCACACTGTTTGTATTTAGTATTTCGGGATTCCTAGTGCCCCCCCCGCCCCCCCCCCCCCCTCTCTCTCTCTCTCTCTCTCTCTATTTTCTGCACATTTACTTTCAGTTTTGTGCATGGTATTCGTCGTGAAAGATTGCTGAATTTTGAGCATTGAAGTTACCGAAACGATCCCGAAGCTTCCGCATGTTACATTGGTATCAGAGCATTAGGCTCAGCAAGGCTAAACACTGATTCAATCCCAGATGAAGGTGTACAAGTCCAAGGTATAGGAAAGTGCATAAGTACGAGCCCCAAGAGAAGGAACACTAGACATGGAAGAAGTCCAAGGAGGTTGGTTGGTGGTGTTCCACAAAGCCCAAAGGGGATGGCAGTCTTGTGAGTCGGGTGCCACTTGGGGCACACCAGGAAAGGCTTTCAGGCTTCCAAGGGAGGATGATCCTCCAAGGGGTGGAGTGAGAGCGCTAGACTCATTTCTCAGGAAAGAAGACCAGAGACAGTGTTGAGGAATAGGGCAAGAATGGAAAGGGGACTGGATGGAACAGATGCATAGATCTTCCTTAGAGTTAGAGTGGATTTGAAGACCGGGCCGGGTGTTTAGTGAAAAGGTTGCGAGAGTTGGATTGGATGATTGGGAGACTCCGGGAATAGAATGGGATGATGATAGTCATCCAAGAAACATATTGGAATCCCGTCATCAAGTTTAGCAGAGGGGGAAAGGTTGCCAGAGTTGGCAGCCATAGCAGGTTCTAATGCAGCAACCAGGCAAGTGTTGATGCAGCAGCCGATAGAAGGTTCAGGGGCAGCAACAGCCAGTACCGTAGGCGGGTACAAGGGCTCCAGCAGCACACAGGTGCTGTAGGCAGATTCAGGGTAGGAGCAGCAGTCCGGTACTCCAGCAAGTACAGGCAGGTATACCAGCAGCAGGTGGGTTGGAGGAGATGGATTCAGGGCAGCCAATCGGGTTCTGAGCAGCAACAACCAGTTGAGTGGGAGGTGGGTACAAGGAGCAGCAAAACAGAGGTGGGTACAGAGCTGGAAGTTGCCTTCTTTTCCATCAACCACCCCCCTACTTACCATCCACGTGTGGGGAAAGAAATGTTTCCCATGCAGTCCTTAATTTAAATATTATTAAACCTTACTCAAAGGTTAACTCTTGGGCACCCACTCTAGAAGTTGTCCGGTCAATATTTTAAATGTGTGTGAACACTCAACTTTATAAACATTAAGGTTTACATTACTTTATGGATTTTACATTTGAAAAGGCCAAAAAAAGGCAATACTTACCACTTGTTCACATGCCACGCCAACTCATCAGCAGACAGTACACCCACGGTACACTGGGGGCGTCCCCGTCCAGTGTACTGGCACGTCATAGCATGCAAACACACGAAAACAAGTCATGTGAAAACAAGTTTGTGCATGCAAACATGAATGCATGTGCACATGTAATGGACGAAATCTCCCTTTTATGAAACTTGTGCAAGAATTTCTTTTTGGGCACAAAACTGGCGCGACAGAAATGTGAAGTCTTGGTCTTCCTATGGAGTGACAGTCCCATAGGCAAAACACAAATCTTGGCATGGGCCTTACAATCCCATAGACAAAGCTTGGCACAAATATTAGTCCTACCATGGAGTGACACCCATGGGTAAGACGCAATCTTGGTCATACACGGGTGGCAGCAAACAAGTTCCCGTCCATATGGCACAATATTGGTCACACGGGTGGCACAAAACTGGTTCCCGTCCATGTGACATAGGATGACTGACCCTTTCACATGGGGCACTGGCTTGGCCACATGTGAATATGGTACAAATCTGGCCGCTCTATGGAGTGACAATCCCATAGACGTGGCTCCAAAAATGGAGATGGACCAAATGGTGACAAGGAGTCCTCTTAACAATCAGCTTGCCCAGTAGGGCACGGCTCTGAAAAGCAGGGTCGATGATGCCTAGCCCTTCTCTAAGTCATGGCTGAATGATCACTCTCCATGCCACCTTGCCGTTGGTAGGCCTCTCGTCACTGCCGGTCCATAAGAAGCTTTGGATGAACCGTTGTACCTGGCCAATACATGCTCGAGAGAAGGCCCAGCATGAAGTGATGTACCACATGGTGGCAAGAAGAACCTGGTTCGCCCCTACCACTCTACTTGCTAGGGAGAGTCTCGCAAAACTCTAGTATAAAAGCTTCTTCCGAATACTTAGAAGAAGAGGAGCGAGTTGTTGCTTAGGAGAGAGATCAATGTCCACATGGCATCCAAGATAGCGAATTGGGGTACCCCTCAGGCTCCGCTGGAAAGCCTCAACTAGGCACCAAGTCGGGGCGGGTGCAGAGCCTACCCAAAAACCACACGACTTGTGCTTGTTGATCTGTGCTCGTGATGTGCGACAAAAGATCTCGATCGCCTCCACGAATCTCTAGGAATTCCCCACATCTCTTGAAAGGTAAGCTGCTATGTCATTTGCAAACTCTACGTCAAGCAACTCCTCTTGAGTGCGGAGGGGGAGACGCAATACTTGAAGCCCAGTCTCCTAGGCTGAGAGAAAACTACTCATGGCCTCGGCGACGAATAGGAAGAGGTAAGGTGCTAGAGAACAACCCTTCTGTACCGAGCGGGAAAGTGCATACATTGATCACAATGGAGGTACCTGTAAGAAGGGGGGAGGGGTACTGCGAGATTGAAAAATATGCATGAACACAAAAAGCAGCACCTCCGTCCTCGTCTCTATGGCTTGAGCCTCCAAGCTCCATCCTAGCCAATGGCCATAGATGGGTGAGTATGTCGGTGATGCGAAGGTCGTGAAGATGGAGCGAGAGCTCGACTGCCTATCCCTGGATGGCGACAGGCACCGACTCCGAGACCCACTCCGTCCCTAGGGCTGCACTTAAAGGAAAAGAGAAGATTATCGTGCCATTCTCTGGCGTCGAGGGTTTGGAATGGTAAAAAACCACACATATCTGAATAGGGGTTGCTGTCTCCTCAAACATATCTATCCCTTTTGCCAGAAGACATCGGAACAAACTATAATCCACAGGTAGCCCAAAGATCCTGGGGGCCCACCTGGGGACTCTGGCGGGAGAGCCCTCACCGGGGAAACAACAATGGTCATCTCTACCAACTCAGAAAAACGGTGAATCAAGTGGCGAATGGAACTCGCCGGCTATCTCTGCTTCGGGTCCGGGGCTTCTGGGGGTCGATGGGAGTGCTCTGGAGAGGCGTAGGGAGGGGGGAGGGTGGGCTTTGATGAGGAGGACAGGGCAAAAGGAACTGCTACGGGAAGAGTCGGGGGCGAGGATGGAAGGAGGGGGGGGGGAGGGGGGGTGTGCGCTGAGAGGCCGAAGAGGGGCGTGCTGGGAGTGATCCATCGGAGAGGAAGGCTGTTGGGAGAGGCTCATCGGGGGCTCAGTGGGGTCTACCGGCCTCACTAGACACTAAGAGCCAGGGGAGGAATCACAACAGGGAATCGGCCGCCAAACTGGAGGGGCCGAAGGGACGCGCTCAGTGACTGGAGGGGGCCTGTTGCTAACGGGTGGGTGCTGTGATAAATGCTCGAAATGGTTCTCTGACAGAACTGAATCCTCTTGTACTCTGCTAGCCTGGCGTGCGCGGCGACGGCGTTCAGCTAATGGCCTGGGCACGGGCCACCCGTCTGCCACTCTCCAACAGCACAGCTGGGTCGTCCGCGGTCGGGACCTGGTGCTCCACTACTTGAGAACTTGCCTCTCTCTCTACCTCTTGCTGAGGATTTGAACAAGAAACGGGGAGGGGGGGGGGTGAGGGACACAAGAGGCTATCTCCTGGACTGACGCCGAGGGCAAGCTCTAGTTAGGTGTCCCATCTGCCTGTAAATGAAGCATTGGCCTGGAAGGCTTGAATACTCCACTCCGGAGTCCTTGAATGATGGGGTCGCCCTGAAGGCATGGAATGGATATAACATGAGGCATTGAATCCGACGAGGCAACACATATGTGAATGGATGGAATCCTGGCTGCTTGTGTGAGGGCCGAGGCAGCAGTGGGGGGGGGGGGTCGATCACTCTCCCGATGGCACCACCAATCATCGGGAGAAGAGGAAGGTATTCCTTCCTAAGGCCTGGGAAGCAGACTGTCATTGGGAAGCTTGACACGTCAGCCAGAGGGTTAGACATAGGGTCGAAGCCGTGCTGCCATCCATAGTTTCCACGAGTTTCGGAAACGGGGGTGCGGAGCACGGCGGGAAACGGAGTTTCGGAGTTTCGGCCTTCGGGAAGAAACGGGGAAACGGAGTTTCAGTTTTAGGGTTTAGTACATACATATATAATTAATAAAAACATTACAAAAGCTTGAAAAATACATCTTTGCTCAAGTTCAATGTCAAAGACTCAAATGATAGATCAAAATTCAGAAATGACAACTGTAGGCTCAAGGCTCAAGCCTCAAAAGAGTCAATACAAAACAAGATCCATCATCCATCATCCATCATCCATAATCCATATGTATAGACTATAGTAAATACAAAACATGATCAAAAAATATCCATGTGGCTGGCAGCAGCTGTTGGCATGACAAAATCCTAGAGCTAAGTGCTCCAAAAATCACTCATCAAGATCATCCATGGAGGAGTCATCCTCCGACTCATGAGAGTCAGGCTCAGATGAAGAAATGGTAGGATCGTGGTCCTCTGCCTCTGCTGAAGTGGAAGCGATGGATCCCCCCCTCTGCTTTGAGAATGGGTGGTGCAGCGGGTGTTGTGGCTCGGCACTGTCAGTCCGAGCCATGTTACTTAACTTACTTGTGCGGTTCGAGGTCGGGAGACTCGGAGAGATTCGAGAAGTGGAGGCTGTTTTTTTGGTCCTGCAGGCTACGAGCAAGGTGCGACTCCTCCTTGCTTGGTAGAGCTTAGATGGCAAAGGTGGAGGCCCCAAGTAGAGGTAGAGGGCGTGGTAGAGGGCTGATGTGGAGGTAGAGGGGTAGAGGGCAAGGTAGATGGGTAGAGCAGCTCCAAACAGGCGGCGGAAACAAGCGCGCAAAATGCCGGCAAAAAACAGAACGCGGGTTTCTAAACCCTGGAAAAATAACACCTTGGAAACGCCGTTTCTGGAAACGGAAACGTTTCCACGTTTCGGAAACGTTTCGGTGGGCCAGAAACGGCGTTTCTGGAAACTATGCTGCCATCGTGCAAAGAAGGCCTGAGCCATACGCAGTGCAACGGCGCCGAGCTGCATGACTTGATCTGACGTTGTTGGTGAGTCGAACTCAACCTCATAGTAATCACGTCCCAGAGGATGAATGTGTATGATCTTTGCAGGCCCACCAATGAGGCTTGCTTGCAAAAGATCTTTTGAGTTGTCCTTGCGCTGGGCGGCTACCGACAATCTGGCATACCAGGGTAGAGGCCTCTAATGATGCAACAGTCGTAGCGAGAAGCTAAAGGTCCACGTCCAAAAATGATAAGCAAGTAATGGCAGCCTGGGTCGGGGATGACAGAGCAGCTGCCATGGAGTCCTCATGGGGGTGAAGACCAGAAAAAAGCCAAGACTTGCAAAGAGAAGAATGAACCCCAAGAATTGAGATATCTGCCTGAAGACGATTGAGGGGGTGAAGGACATAGAGGAGACGCTTCGGGCTGAGACGATGGAGGAGAGGCAATGGGAGGGGGGGAGGAGGGAAAGAAAAGAAGAAGAAAAAACAAACAAAAGGGGGGGGGTGTGGAGCTGGGGCCGCAAGGGGGCGAAGAACAAGGGGGAGGCGGAAGCTGGGGGTGCAAGGGGGCGAAGGTACGTAAGGGGAGAAATGCTCCCTGGTGCCTTAGCCGATCTAATGACAAGGGGGGATAATTTGTAGACAACTTCATGTCTAGACTTTGTCATGTAAGTCACCTTATCCTCAAGGATACGCAACCTATGGATAGGGAGCGAAGAACAAGGGGGAGGTGGGAGCTGGGGGCGCAAGGGGGCGAAGGTGCACAAGCAGGCGACAGGCGGGGGAGCTCAGGGATGCGCTGCGACTTGGTCAAGCTCACTCTTATGAGGAAGGTATAAGTTGGAGTTTGAAGGATTTAGAGTAGTTATTCCAGCCAAAACAATCCTTCAGTTCCTTGTGCCTTTATTTCAACAAACATTGGAATGCAAAGGGTGCCATCTTAAGCAAACTTCTATCTTTTTACTTCTAAGAATATGAATTTATGGAACAGTTGATCTCTTCGATATTTGGAATGATGAGTTCATATACAAAGAATTTGATTCACTTTGGGAAAGCAATTATCCTTGTGGGCTCATTCTCATTGAAGTGGAGGTTTTTGCTCATTACTTAATATATATCTACTAAATGTGCTAAATTCAGGCACTACTTCACATGGTTGCCTACCTGATTAGTGTGTTGCTTTAACAACACTTTACATCCTTGAAGTGTAAGAAGGCTTTTTTATGTACTCAGTGGGTAATATATGGCTATTTGCTAAGAGCAAGATTTTGTCACCAGGGTGACCCAGCTTCCCACGATCCTGTTGTCTTTGATGATGGTGTTACTTATATGTTTATCCAATACAACAACGTTTATGTGATGACGGCAGCAAGACAGAACTGCAATGCTGCAAGCCTGTTGCTGTTTCTGCATCGGGTAGTTGATGTAAGTAATGTTTATCCAATACAACAATGTTTATGTGATGATGGCAGAAAGGCAGAACTGCAGTGCTGCAAGCCTGTTGCTGGTAAGTAAATATGTCATAAAGAAATGCTTTGATAGTCTCTACAGTAATTTAAAGGCCTTAGCGTATCTATGGAGCGCGCAGGTTTTCAAGCATTATTTTGAGGAACTCGAAGAAGAGTCTTTGCGTGACAACTTTGTGGTTGTGGTAAGCTTGCGTTATTCGTTGGGTTTCTTGAGAATATATTCCTTTTTTGTATGAATCATTTGACATGTATAATTCAACTCTTAACCAAAGCCTACATGCGTCACCTTTTATACATAGAAAATAAGTTGAAATTTGGCCCTTGTCTTTTCACAGTACGAACTGTTAGATGAAATGATGGATTTCGGTTATCCTCAATACACGGAAGCAAAGATTTTGAGTGAGTTTATCAAGACGGATGCCTACAAGATGGAAGTTACCCAGCGTCCTCCTATGGCTGTTACCAATGCAGTTTCTTGGAGAAGTGAGGGGATTCGGTATAAGAAGAATGAGGTATGACAGTAGTCTATGAATGGCTCTGTAGTCTCCTTGTTTGTATGAAAATTATTTTACAGAGGTCCTGCTGGTTTCTTTTTTTCAGGTTTTTTTAGATGTGGTGGAGAGTGTAAATATATTGGTCAATAGCAATGGTCAAGTTGTTCGGTCTGATGTAGTTGGTGCATTGAAGATGCGGACTTACCTTAGGTAATCTGATTACTTTCTGGGACGAACTACTAGCAAAGAGTGAAATGATTTAATTACTTCTGAGAATTTCATGTGGTCCGTTCATGTCCTGTAAGTTATGCATAGTATCAGAGCTCATTCAAAGCTTTTTTTTTTTTTCAGTGGGATGCCAGAATGCAAGCTTGGTCTCAATGATAGAGTGCTGTTGGAGGCACAAGGTCGAGCTACAAAAGGAAAAGCAATTGACCTTGATGACATCAAGTTTCATCAGTATGTAGCTTGGAAAGGGGTTTCTTGGCTTTGCGTTGTAAGGTCTTAAACATTCCTTTCATGGTTTTCTAATGTAGATGAAGCCATACAGTCTTCTTTTATGCTCTTTGGCAGGTGTGTGAGGCTGGCTCGTTTTGAGAACGATCGAACAATCTCATTTATCCCCCCAGATGGAGCTTTTGATCTAATGACATATCGTCTGAGCACACAGGTGAGCTTGTAATGTGAAATAAATTGTTGGAGCTAACCATGTCAAAAAGAGAGTTTTGAGAAATCAACCCCATATAAGATTGCAGAGGGGCATAAATTAAAGCAAATCTTATCCTTGTTGGGTGGCAGGTTAAGCCTCTTATTTGGGTAGAGGTCCAAGTTGAACGACACTCAAGGAGTCGTGTGGAGTATACAGTGAAGGCTCGCAGTCAGTTTAAAGAGCGCAGGTGAGGTTCTGAAGATAATACCTGTCTGTAATTAGCAAAAACAGTGCTTTTCTTTGTATTAATATTTTGAATGCATTTTGATGATTTCATAGCATAGCTGTCAAAACATCCCAACAGAATGAAAAGGAATAAAAAATAGATGCCAATGCAACATGCCATTTCATTGGGCTAGTTGTTGTTGCAATATCAAGTTTTAGTATGGTTGTATCAAAAGGTATCCCCTGATGATCAGTTCTTTTGTATTCCAGTACAGCCACTAATGTAGAGATCGAACTTCCGGTCTCTTCAGATGCAACTACTCCTTCTGTCCGGACATCGATGGGTTCAGCCGTGTATGCACCTGAGAGAGAGGCACTATTGTGGAAAATAAAGTCTTTTCCAGGAGGAAAGGTAGGTATACGAACATAGATAAGCCCTTGCATATGAACAACTGTACTTAATATCCACTTAAATTACGTGAAGTTGTCCTTTTAAGAGCTTCTTGAAGCAACTAATATGGTTTGTAACTGCAGGATTATATGCTAAGGGCTCAATTTGGTCTTCCTAGCATTACTGCCGAAGAGTCTACACCAGAAAAGCATCCACCTATACGAGTGAAATTTGAGATTCCTTACTTTACTGTGTCGGGCATCCAGGTAAACCACAGGCTTTTTTTGGGGGCAAATTTTCACCCATTCCATGAAAAGAAAGCTTCTTGTGAAGGTTTCATCATAAATTAAACCATTTTTGTTGTAGAGACATTGTAATCAAAGAACAAAAAGGGTGATAGACCAAAGCTGTTTATATTGAATAGCTAGTTATATTGAACCATTCTAGCTATACTGAGGCCCATTTACGCCAGATGTTGCCACCCTCACCTTTGGTCCAGAAAGGGCCAGGGTTCCAAGTGTGTAGAAAAACGTTTGCCTCTCCTTCATAGCTCTTTGCTGCCCTGAATGCGCTCCCAGCGGCCACAGAGTGGATGAGATTGGGCCAGATAGCACGGATGGCTTCAGGAGGTTTCCTTGAGCTCTTGATGGTCTTGTAGCACCGGTTGTACTGATGATCAACAACTCCCAGTGAGTATTGGTGGATGTCGTCCGTAGCCAGGGAATTGCGGGCACCAAGTGAGCTGCCATGACAGACATCTGCTGGTGTGATATATAAACAGGGAGTGGAGCGCCACCCTTGTCATAGTGGAGGACCAGCCCACCTTAGTGATTAAGTTTGCACTTGATGTTTCACATTAGCAATAGAAGGCATTCAGCTAATTTAAGAGGTGCAAACAAAGCAAGACCAACTTACATCAGGACTGAACAATTATGCTTATGGTGCAGGTTCGATATCTAAAGATTATTGAGAAGAGCGGTTACCAGGCGTTACCATGGGTACGATATATCACAACAGCTGGTGAATACGAGCTACGAATGATCTGATTGGGCAATGATGTGCATGCTTGAAGTGGTAAGCAAGAAAAGGATTCTTGCCATGGTAATGTCGTGCAAAATTATTTATATCACATGTTAGAAACCTTTAATTTTCACGACCAGCCTTATTGCTCTAATTTTTGTGATTTCTCTTTGCTGTTGTAAGGTCAGAACAGGTTTTTGGACAAGCTGAAACCACATGCAATCTTTTGCAGCCCACTTGCCTGTTTAGAGATAATCTGACTATCTTTTATTTACCAGTGTTGCATGTTGGAGAATCACTAGGAAGCAGCTTTTCTCTTTCATTTTTGAGTTTCGTGGTACTCTATACAAGAGGCTGGAGTATGCATGCAGATGCTGAATCTTGTGAAATCTAGAGAGAGATTCAGTTGCCAGGAATGTTGTGAGTGAACTTTTGAGTCAAGCAAGATAGTTTTTTGTAGTTCTGAAGGACTCTGATAGATGGTGGGTTTTGAAACTAAGCTCTCTAAAGAACATCACTCTGCCAGGGGTGGTCTTGTTGAGGCATGATCCTTGATGTTTCGATGGAGGGGGATGATCTCAAAGATTATTTTGGAATTGTATGTGTCACTTCACTTTTGTTCAGTTTTCCATACATTAGGATATCCTTGGTGGACTTCTCATTGTGATGTCTATCCAAGATCTTGCACTTGTTATGGTACCTCGTGAAGAGAGAGAGAGAGAGAGAGAGAGAGAGAGAGAGGTATTAACGTCGGTAGAATGCAACACGAGAGATGATAAATGGTCTGTGAGATAGATTATATTACCTCCTGGCAATAGAAGATTAGAAGGGTCTTTAGCCAAATCTATAGCACAAAAAAGAAAAAATTAAACGAAAATAACGAAATCCTAGTGTTCGTCTACTATGCCACTAGGTGCAACATTAGGAGATGGGGAGTTTGTTTTTAGTGAGGCCGTGTCATCAACAATTGACTCTTAGGAGGTTTGGTTTTGGTTTTCGAAAATCTTAAGGTGAGCGCTTTTCCATCATCCTTCTTTGCATGTTGCTTGAATTCAATGCCTTTTTGCCTCTTTGCTTCAATTGTGCATCGGTGCCCTTAGGTTTCAAGGACTGCTTATTGATGTGCGTCTTGTGAAGTTTGGTGTCATAGCTGAGGGTTGCATGATTGCCAACTATATCAAAATTTGTTTTTATATACATTTTTCTCTGGACAGTTGAATGTAGTAATGTCTTACAAAAGACCATGATAGTCTGAAATATTCAGAGGCCTATAATGCAAAACTTGTAAAAGTGTAAACAAAAATTCATCATCATACTAATAGATTTGGGAGAAATGCTCCCTAGTACCTTAGCCGATCTAATGACATGGGGGGGAAGGGGATAATTTGTAGACAACTTCATGTCTTGACTTTGTCATGTAAGTCATGTTATCCTCAAGGATATGCAACCTATGGATGGTTTAGAGAAAACTATAGGAATGATCATAATAAGTTTTTTGGAGGGGGTGATAAACCAAAACCTTTTCAAGATTGTGTTCTTATAGTTGAGAGTTCAGTCTGTGTAAACAACTCTTAGTGGTAGGCAAGAAGAAATGAGGTTAATGATGTTGGATATTAAAGCTAGGGATCCTAAGGCATAGTCCATTATGCTCGAGCCGCCTCCATATGGAAAGCAATTTTACTATTTGATTTGAGCCACCTTTGAGTGCCATTATAAATGATCAGCGTGACAACTTGCCCAATGTTAAGTGTGTTGTCCATATGTGATGATATTCCCTTTATTATCAAAAACTTTAGCTATATAAGGTCCTTGGGATCCACTTATGGAAGTGTTTATTCATGTAGAGAAAACCTTTATCCTAACGCATTGATAAAAAAGGTTAAAACTTTGTCAAGAAAATCAAGTGCTTGAAGAAGGGCTCCATGTGCTTGAAGACCTATCATTGGTGGAAGCAAACACCAAGAGCAAGGCTTACATCACAAAATTTCTAGAGATCGTTGAGATTATGAAGAAAGAACTTACAACTCGTCACTTCAATTTAGTAAAAAGTAGAAGCACATATGACAACTAAGACTTATGAACATAAATAGAGGGGAGGCACTAGCATCAAAGATAGATTAGAAAGTTTGCTCGATGGTCGTTTAAGACACCTCAAGACACAATGTTGTCTTTGACATTAGGACGTAAGGAAATGCAATTCTCAAGCAATCCATGAATCTAGTTGTTAGGTAAGGGAGGAACTCACTCCAACATAGAAAGGTAAAGTAGCAACTTAGAAGATGAACCATGAGCCCTTACCATGAAATTCAAGAAGCCAAAGATGGACATTTTTCCTTTTATTGACTTAACGGTTAAGGTTAGGGTCAGGCATCCAAGGGTCTTACATGGGAAATGGAGAGTCAAGACTCAAGAGTCACTTGAGGGCCCTCCTATATAATAAGGGCATGGGGCACACTCAAGGGATGGTCTCTTGATGTTACCTTGAGGCTAGGTTATGTTATGCTCTCTTGAAGGTTATATTTTGGGGAGAGAGAGAGAGAGAGAGAGAGAGAGAGAGAGTTTTGTTAACATCTTACAAAAGACTACAAGGGTCTATGAGATCATACACATCAACAAAACATGACGGTATCATGCTCTGTCTCAAGTTGCTTCGGTTATGTTTTGGTGATGATGAGATCTTCCTCAAGACACTTGCACTGTTCTTTTGCTTCCCTCAACTAGATGCTCAATCACTTTGTGTCTAAGCTCTAACTTCAGTTGATGCTCTTTGTCGGCTAGCTCTTGGGGCTATAGGTGATGACCATGTAGGATGCTTTGGTGGGCAGATGACTGTCTTCCTTGTAGCTCTTGAAGGCTTCATGTGAGTATAATTTGTCTTTGAAAGACTAATGGACTGCTTCTACAAGTGCATCATCCAGCGGATAGCTGCAGGGTGGCTCATGTGTAGCGGGAGCTGTGGAAGACGAAGCAATAGAATGAGGAGCAGGGTCAGACTCTGTTTTCTCAAACCCTTGCAGCCAATTCGATTTAGATAGGCGGTGACATTTGGAGCTTGCAAGGCATCAAAACATTCATGGCTATGATAGGAAGCCTTGAATACTTGCTTATTTTCCATCTCCCTTTAGCTAGTGGAGCATTCCAGTCTCAAGAGGAGAGTTGTTGATACTCTAGTCCATGTGAATGCAAGCAGAGTCCATGTTGATACTCTAGTCCATGTGAATGCAAGCAGAGTCATCTTCTTCGGTGCTTTTTGCTTTCCTAATAGAGATGTAGTTTCTTCCATCCTACACCTGTTAATAGAGATGTAGTTTCTTCCATCCTAAACTTGCTAAGTGTGAAAGGATTAAGTCCTTAGTTTTGTTTGGTATGTCCACAAATGGTCTTAAGTAGTGTGGTAGGGAACACAAGTTGCGGACTCGAAAAAGATGGTTTTGTGCTAAAAATGTGCCGAGATGTTCGTGTCGAGACATTGCAGGTCCTAAACGGAGGTCAAGAATGAAGATTTAGCGTCGGATCAAAGTCAAAGAGGAGGATAGAATGTTCAAGATGAGCTATTGAACATTCTCATCATCACCGAGGCGCAACACAGAAAAGGGCTGTTTTCTCAGTGAAAAAAAAAACGCAATCTCATGGGAGTGATGACCACGCATGAAGAAAGCTTCCCGAACACGCTTTTTCCAAAAAAGGGCAACATCGCCAAAAATATGGCACGTGGATCGAGAAAGCTCTATAAGGGCTACTTTTGGATTTTGGACGTGAAGAAGAGGAATATACATAAAATGGAAGAAGAGATTGAGGGTGTGAGTTTTGTGCAAAATTCGCACTCTCAATCTCTTCTTCGATTTTCTGTATATTCCTCTTCTTTACATCCAAAAGCCAAAAGTAGCCCTTCTGGAGCTTTCTTGATCCGTGTGCCATATTTTAGCGATGTTGTTCTTTTTTGGAAAAAGCGTATCTGGAAAGCTTTCTTCACATTATCAGGATGGTCTTCCTTCTCTGTCTCTTCCTTAAGCTCATCGGCAAAGATTAAGAATGTCTCACATCCTTGCCTAATCCCTCTCAAAAGTTTCATGGTCGAAATTAGAAAGGCCTCACTATTCCTCTCTTTCCCCTGAATAACTTGGGTTTCTCCCTCCTCACTAGCAAAACTCACAATCCTATCCGCACAGTTAATGAGGGCTTTGTTGGAGACTAACCAATCCATCCCAATTATTGCATCACACTTACCCATCTTGATGGCATAGAAGTCTCCCTTACATTTCCTTCCCGCTAAGGTGAAAGATAAGTTTTCCAAGAACCCTTAGGATAGTGAGTTTTCCCATTGGCAAGTTGGATGGGCCTCTTTACTTGATTTCCTAATCTCAAGTGTTGTGATTTCACAAGTTTTGGAGAAATAAAGCAATAAGTGCTACTCAAGTCAACTAAAAATTGAACATCCGGATTTCTCATCTTTCCTTTTATTCATATCACTGAAGCATGTGCATGGGATGCAGAAGAAACCATGCATTTCATTATAGGTTTAGGCAACTCACCTTGTTCTCCTGCATCCTTGATTGTTGGATCCGTCTCAGTCAACTTCGCTTGCATCTTTGGTCTAGTCCCAAAATTGAATTTAGCTTTGTTCGGGCACTCAAATGTGTGATTTCCCTGCTTCCCATATCTAAAGTACAACCTCTCTTTCCTCGCTCAATGAACTGGGGATCATTCTGCCATGTTGCTGGTTTCTGGTTCTGGTCAATCATTCAATAAGCTGAGCCTGCTCAGCCAACCTTTGCTGAATTGCGTTATTATCAGCCACCATCTTTCAAGCACGATCAAGGATGTAACCGCAGAATAAAACCTACCTAAAGGAAAAACAGTAGCCGACCCTTCCAATCAGAACGAAAACGATTCAGGTGGTGCGGGGATTTATGTAGAGATTCCTCTCGATGTTAATCGTGAACCTTAAAATCAAAAGAGAGCTAAAGCATAGGAAGATGTGGCCAAATCTGCCCTAAAGAAGGTTTTCAAGAAAGCAAAACTCTCAGAAGTTGATGGTGAAAAGAAGACAGGAGAAGATCTTGAGACTTGACTTGAAGAATTGGAGGATTTCTTTGCCCTTTGAGAATGCGATGAGGAAGGAAAGGCTAAAATTACCTCGCTGTGCGGTGTTGCAAAATATATGGTTTGTTACATTCAAAATATATGGTCTGTTACATTGCTAATGTTCATTGTATTTTGCAGGATAACTTACGTGTGATTGAGGAAGGAGGTTTGCAAGTTTTACCAGAGATCATTCTTGATTGATGGTCTCACAAACCTAGACATAGAGATATAGTTCAATTCTAGCTAAATAGATTTTTTCTATATTAGAAGATTCCACTTCAGCAGATTTAGATGCATTGCATTCATAATACTCTTCTTTCCAACTTTGAGGACATAGTATTTTGAAGAAGGGGAGAATGTAATAGACCA
Organism: Cibotium barometz; assembly: GCF_041138505.1. Lineage (NCBI taxonomy): Eukaryota > Viridiplantae > Streptophyta > Polypodiopsida > Cyatheales > Cibotiaceae > Cibotium > Cibotium barometz. Next base: position 37,650,518 of record NC_141075.1, on the reverse strand, counting down.
TATATTGTCCATATTTTGTTTCTCACTTAAGTGCTAGGGACATAGCTTCTTATTAAGATAGGGGAGTATGTGAGTCTCTATTTTATCCATTTAATTTTTAAAATCAATAAATAGAGAAAGAATATATCTAAATTCATTATAATTATTTACGTTATAGCTATGTGGATATGTGTAAGATTGAGTAAAATAAGGAAAAGTGCTTCTAAAAATAGAAAAGTAGAAAAAGCTGAGCTAATAAAAGAGTTTTTGTTATATCTTGTGATTAACAACGATTTTAGGAAAAGAGCCCACGAAACAATGCAACGATCAACTTTTGTGGTTTGAAGTTTTCGATTGGGAGCACACACGATCGAGTTATGGGCAATTTACCAAAAGTGTCCTGAAATTGTGTTGCTACAAAGGAGGCCCTATGGTACTGCATCTTCTTCATCTTCACAGATTCTCTTTCCCTTGAGGGATACCTTTGAGATTGTGATTATGATTGATATTGAGATTGAGATCGATATTGTGATTGAGATTGAGGTTGTGATTGTGATTGAGATTGAGATTGAGAATGAGATTGTACATGAAAGACTGATTGCTCGGGGGTGGTTATTAGGAGGTTCGAGCTCTACACAACAAGAGTCCTCCTCTTGTTATCTATTGTGTGAAAAATGGATATAATCAAAGACTCTATTCTCTCTTATGCTTGAAAAATATTTATACGAAATTATGAAGCGTCACATCTTAGGCCTTCTCTTGTCTTTGTGGTGGAATTCATTGTAGGAATCTTCACTTGAAGAGTTATTTACTGTTCTTAGATCAAAATCACACATAGACCCAAGGAGGGATGCACTATACTTAGCATCATAAATAAAGACATGATTTTAGTTCCATCTATCCACTTTGGCAAATCTTGCTTCAAGTTTTTTTTGGAAGTGTGTCCTTGGTTTCTAGAACATGAATCCATTCCTCAGAGTCTCCACTCTAGGAGAGGCTTATATTTCGGGTCCTCATCTTCATTATTCAACAAAAATTTTGTAGGATTGGCTTACATTGGTCAAAGTATTCCAAGCTATTGCCTTAGAAGATAAGTATTTCTTGAGCTATTGGGTGAGTCTTCTAGGATTTGTTAACTTCAAAGGTATGGTCACCCTTTTAGATGTGGATATTATCAATGTCCCAATTAGGCAATAGCCTTTCAACACACATACACGTTATTATGAGGATTATATCTTCATTGTTGAAATTCCATTACCACATATGAGTGGTGGGAGCTTAATCCAAAGGTCTTGAATTTTTACATTGTTAAGGACTCCCATTGGTTCTATTGTCAGAGTGAAGATCAAGGTAGCAACACACACATAGATGCAACGAGCAAGGAGAGATAGTTGGAAGCACAACAGTCAAAGTAGATTGATAAGAACGAGTTAAGTACAAGTGAAGCTTACACGTACTCATAAGAGTGTGTACATACGTTAGGGGAATAAACCTCCTAAAGAGAAAAAAATATTAAAATTTACATCCTTAAGTACGCCCATTGGTTTTATTGTTAGAGTGAAGATCAAGGTAGCAATACATGCATAGAACACATCAAGTAAGGAGAGAGAGATGGAAGAACATCACTCAAAGTAGATTGATAAGAATGAGTAAAGTATAAGTGAATTGACATAATAAGGTCGCTTACACACTCATACGTTAGGGGAAAAAAACCTCCTAAAGAGGGAAAAAGTTTCCCAACCCATTATTAGCCTACGTGCATTACCATATAAATGGCCATAATCTCTTCTTTAGTGATGATGTGAACATGTATATGGATCATGTGGTTGATCAATCATTAGGGCCAATTTTTTTTATAAAAAGTCTGCATTTTAATCACTTGTATCGGATTTGTATTAAGCTTTGGACCAATAAAAATGCAACATTCAACCATAAATATGGCATTGGGTGTCATATCCACTTTTTACTAACTTCACGAATTTTGGCTATTTTAGTGGGTTATCACCACTTTAATGTGATATCACCACTTTAATGTGATATGGCGTGGCTATTTCAATGTCACTTTAGTGGGTTCCAACTTCAAGGACTTGTCCTCACGTGCCAAATGTTAGTACTTCAAAAAGAAAAAAATTAAAATTTAGCTTCCTCCCAAAATGAGTAAATGCATTTGAAATTCCCTAATCTACTGCCGTGATTGTATCTCTTTTTAGTCGTCTTTTTGCATCATTCTCTCCTCTGTTCATCATCTAACAATGTTGAGACAATAATCTAGCCCAAGGCGCACTCCTAATGCCATTTCATCATGCAATCTTTATTATGTTAAAGATAATCAGGGTGTGTGGAAAGGTATAAACTTCAAATTAAACGATTCGATGACTATGCAACCATCGTGCAAAGGTTCTCATAGGGTAAAAAGGCAAAGAAGAGGCTTAGTACAATACCATTGGAAGGGACACATCTTGGAATTCAAAATAAAGATGGGTGGAAGGCAAATGTGCAACGTGTGTACATGACAAGAGACATGCACATGCATCCTTCTACTCTAGCATGTGCATTGCAAGCTCATTGTAAGATATTTTTTATAATTTTATTTATGTTCTTTATGATTATATGGTTTATTCACATGTGTTGTATATGTGATAGCTATTTATCCATCAACAAGCCTTGAGTGGCAACATGTGGAGTCATTTACTGGGACTTTCGAAGCCATGCATGCTGATCTTGGAAAAGTATTATTTTGCGATCAACCATTTGCAGTTTTCATTAATAAATAGACATTTTCATAAAACGCTAAGTATATTGTCCCTATAAGACCAAAAGCTTATGGAAGATTGGAGAGTTTGGCTATACCAAGCCTAAATTTATTAGATTGGGACTTTCCAGACAAAGGTACTTTATTAGCATTTAAATCCAAGATTATCTTGGATATTTAAAAGTCTATGAAAGCAGTAAGGATTTATAAGAGGATTAGGCTATCATGGTTTATACCGCTCCATGTATTTATGGCATGTTTTTGAGAAGCAAACATGAAGTGGACAAAAGCAATATGGCTATCTACACATATATCTGAGTCTGACTTTGATAATGCAGTTGGAGCAGAATGGAAAGCGAATGAAGTCATCCATAGGGGTGATCTTATAAAATGTAATGCTTGCATTGAATTTGTGGTGATACAACATCTCTCAGTAATCCTTGTACATTAGCTTAGAGTAAAGACGATGGAAAAAGAGTAGAGGGACTTGGATGCCGTTGGATTCAAAGGAAAAATTTATGCAGTATGACCTAAAAGTCAACTTGAGTGATGATGACAATAGAGTCGTCCCTATATAAATACAAAATGAACATTGAGGGATGTGTATACATCCTTGGAATTTCTATTAGATGCCATATCATCACACTACATATTTAAGGTAGATGGTATTATGGTGGAAAATACTTTTAGTTGCATGAAATGTTTGCCATTTGTAATCTTGAAGTTTTCTTAATACAATATAATTTTGCACCTATCTATCTTGTCTTGTCGATTCATTTTGTAAAATAGTTATTCAACATTATTAAGACAAGTTTACCAATGTAAATCGAGAAACTAAACTCAATATTAATTATATATATATATATATTTATTACAATGGTATCTATACAAATTGGTTGGTTACAATGTATGAGAACAAAAAAACTAGCTACTTTGGAGGGTGAGTGTCCATAGAAGCCTTGGCCTCTTCGCCTTCCTTGGTCAGCTTCTTGGACTCCGATATCTTGGATGTTTTCTTTGACTTGGTCTCTTTTTCCTTGGATTATTTCTGTTTTCAAGAAGCTTTCCCTTCCCTACATCTGTCGTTTTCTTCTTCCCGAATTTCAATGGAGACATCATAGGTCCTTTCTTTTTCGATATGGCTTCTTTGCCATCATAGGTGGGATTGATGGAAGGTCTTCTCAGGATTTAAAACTAAATAACGTAACTAATCGTATCTAGTTGTTTCTCAGGAATCCTCCGACCCACCCTAACCCCATCTGGCCCATAGGTTAGCTAACCACCCGACCACTGAATTGGTAGGATTCCTTTATAAATATTTGGTTGGGTTTTTGCCTGGGTATCGAGGAAAAGAGTTCCCAGGCTATGGGCAAGAATGCTTGTCTCCTCTAAATTTCTCTGATCCGACCATAAGAGTTGAGGCATCCAGGAAAATGCTCGAAGAGATGGAGGAACAAACCAAAGCAATCCAAAAGGATATTAAAGCTACCCAAGATCGACAAAAGCATTATGCTGACACCAAGAGGTCTGAAAGGATCTTCAAGGAATGAGACAAAGTTCTTCTACGAGTGCAACCCAAACAAAGTTCTCTATCACTTGGAAAATATAAGAAGCTTAGCCCTACGTATTGTGGTCCCTATACAGTTATCAAGTGTCTAGGTAAAAGTGCATATAAACTCCATCTCCCAGCCCATATCAAAGTCCATAATGTATTTCATGTAAGTTTGTTAAAACCTTATGTACCCAGTCTCGATCATATTCTTGATGATGAACAAGTTGTAATCCCTACTCAAGGAGTCCTTGAATTACAACCCACCAGTAGCATCATAGATTCTAGGGAAAGACAACTCCAAAATAGAACTCTTGTGTAGAACATCTAGTACAGTGGAAAGATTATCCTAAAAAAGAGGATGCAACTTGGGAAGATGAAGCTACACTCTTAAAGGATTATCCCCAATTCATGAGACGATATGAGAACATCTCGATTTCTTTTAAGGGGGGAAGGATGTAACATACCTATCTTCACTAATAAAGAAATGTCCATGTAATAGAGTTTTTATGGTATAAAAATCAATGATTTTATTAAATGAGTCATTTCTACTTAGAATCTTCAAATTATGAGTGCAAATTTGGAATCTGCGTGCGATTTTACCCTAATATAGGATTTTACAACATCCAAAACGGACATCGGATCAAGCTTAATCATTTTTAGTTAAAAAGTGACGACCTTTAAACCTTAATAAATGCACGACCGGGCGTCCGATTGATGAATGGTCTGAACCCCAATGACCACGAGAACCTCCCAAACAAAAAAAAAATTGCCCCCCGAGGCGGTCCGGCATGCAAATCGAGGCCGACATCCCAAATTTAGGGATCTCGTCCCAAAAATTTGGACCGTACACACTTACCAAGGTTCCCGTACGATGGCCGCACAAGAACCAAAGGATGGCCGCCTGCTGTGGTCCACACGTACCGCTACGTGGACACCCATGCTGCCCAGATAAGGTATATGCGTACCACTCCTTTTCCTGTTAACCAACACCATTCCTTTTCCCTAGACCCATGCAGGCCACTGATCTACAACCTTTGCTGGTACACCGTCCTTTTGTCCTTACTTTACGCAATGCCCGTACCCATACCCCACAGTTATATAAACCCCTGAGGTGCTCTATATATGGGCAACACGCATTTCTGTGTAGCCTATGCTTTGTTGTGCCGCCGTACGTCCCTGTGCAGTGTACTTGTTGTAGTACAGCCACCCCTCTCACACCCCCTCATTTGCCACTTTTCAGATAAGGTAATTTTTCTCTATCCCCCTCTTTCTAGGAGGCTGTGTCCTTAACTCTTCTTTCCCCTCCCCTCCCCCCCTCCCCGTGTGAAGAGACTTACAGCAGCCCTCAGCCCTTCTCCCCTTTTGCAAAACGTTTCTGTATTAAGGACATCTCACAATTCCCCCTTGCCCCCCTATTTACGTGGACTTTAGTAAGAGGTTTTTGCCTTAAGAGAGGGTTCATGCGCTGTGGTCTTTTGCTCAACGATGAGCAAACGATCTCAGAATTGAGATTCGACTAGAGCGTTTCGATCACAATAGCAAGCCCTACAAGACGACGTCCAAGATGGCCCCTTCCCGGAAACATCAGAATATTACCTCGGGAGGAGCACGCAATAACGAGATTAGAGAAGATGCTCCCGATGCGGCTCCAACCCTCCCTTTACAAGCTCCTCAAGGAAATGGTGGCCAGGTTAGCTTGGTTATCTTTTAAAGAAAAGTTTTTTTTATATTAGTGCTAATAAATGTGTATCTTTTTCTTTTAAAATAATGACATAAAATTGTATGAAGTTACGAATTGTGTGATGCTGTATTCAATAAATTGCATTGAAATTGTTATCTTTAAAGAGTGCAAGTTTTTCCTGGCTTCGATGCTAACTCCATTCCGTGCTTGTGTAGTCGGGCAGCGTCGTTAGCAAAGCCCGGGAATGCCCCAAGGTATCCCTCATACCATTGGGAGAATAAGGTTCGCCGATTGAGGCGAGAGATTATGATGCTACCTAGTTCTGAGGGCCCAGGCTAGTGTGGTGAATAAGCCCACCCTAGTGTGTAGGAGCCTGAGAGGGCGACAGGCCGGCTTGAGTCCTCGCCATCGGCCGACGATGAGGTGTATGGTCCCGTAGGATTTTGCCCAGCATGTAGAGGCTGGAAGGTCGAATTCTAGATCATCGGCAGTATAAAGGAAAAGAATAAGAGAGCCGGTTTGGCTTGTATGGAATTGATTCATGTTTAAACTTTTTTTATATATAAATCTTGTTTTTGGCATTATTGTATTGTGGAAAAAGATTGTTTTAACAAACCTTGTGAAAAGGGCCTTAATTAAGGAACATGTTTTTTTATGTCAAACAGTGTGGTAGGATTAATTAAAAAACAAATTGACGCGTGAGTAGGTGGAAAGTGGGAGGATGGAATGCCCCGACGGCATCATCCTACGGACGGGTGGACCCAATTAGTCGGCTAGCTTTCCAACAGATTAAGTGAAAGCCCTACGCTAGATAAATAGGTTCTTGGGCAACTCTATTCTAGAAGACTAGGCTAGCGGTGGCTGTGCCTTGCATGGATAAGGAAAAAAGTGTTGCCTCTAGAAATCAAGTCTAGTAGTTGCCCAATTTATGATCAATTACCTATGAATCGTATCCTTGAATCTCTACATGGTTAAGGTGTCGATGAATAGGAAATTTTCTCCAAGTTAAGACTTAGTGGACTATCTTAAGTGTTTTCCCTATTTTAGAAGGGGGGAACCTCACATGATGTATTACATGTGGCCATCTAGATTTAGGTATGTGGAGGGAGGCAAATCGGCCCTCTCACTCTTGTCCCCAAAACATCTGCCTCGGCAAGACCCTCCTCCACCTCTACTTGAGGACCTTCCTGTTGAAAATACAAGTGAATAGGGTGTGTGTGGGAACAAGCTCTTGGATAGAGGCTGTAAAAGAGGAGATGTAATTGTGAAAGAACCTGTGAAAAGGTTAGGAGAATCTACTGGGAGAGAATAATGGGTAGCATGAGGGAATTTAGGAGTGTGGAGTTATTCTGGGAGATAATCAGGGAAAAGAGAAGAGGTGGAGAGAATCAGGCAAGAGGTGGAGATATTCAGGGAGTGAATCATGGAGAAATCAATGGGATTTGATGCTTGATGTAAACTCTATAAATTGAGGCATAGCCCTAATGAGAATTTGCTGGTTTTTGAGTATCCATGCCTACATTAATCTATCTGCTAATTATTCACTAATTACGTCTTAATCATTTCTTAATCACTTTGTTAATCATGTTGATTCTAGTGTATGATCCACCCTAGCTCATCATTATGCTCAAATTTCAACATGGTATCAGAGCCATGCCTAGAATCAACCAGATTTATGAGCCCATTAGTGAATTAATCAGGATTAGTAAGTAATTAGCAAAAAAATCAGTTTTTAGTGAGTTTTCACTCTTCCCCTTCACCCCCAGCCAGTGGAGGGTCTCTAGCATCTAGCACACTCAGAGTTAGAGCATAATCTTTTAGCACTAGCTAGGTAACATCTTTGGCTTCAAGCCTATGTAAAAAACGCAGCAAACCGCCGTCAGGATGCGCCGATTTTCGCTGATTGCTGGGCGTCGTTTTTCTGCAGCTTTTTGAAGATTTCTCCTTGTGAAAGTCAAATTGATTCAATTCCTCCTAGCCCAAGGTGTAATCAAGCATGCTTTACAAGCTGGTGAAGACAGAAATCAATTTCATCAAGTCTACAGTGAGATCCAAGCTCTTCATCAAATCTGCAGGTGACTTTGGTAAAACAGAGATTAAGCTTTCATTATTTGGTCAAATCTTGTGTTTCTTGGCTTAATCCTCTACTAGACTCATTGCTATTGATGCCTTTGAAAGCATTTGAGCTCATTTGAAGTGGAAGGCACCAGATCTGAGCTCCCCGCATACTCTGTTTTCTGCACACAAACCAGAGCATTAATTTGCTAATCAATGATTAATCAGTGCTAATCACTATACTTTGGTGCAATTGAGGGTTCAAATTAACCATTAGGTATCTGATACAGATCCCTATAACTTTAGATTTCAAATCGGAGTTGGTTTGATACTCCAACCATTCCGTACAAATTGGTTACCCTTAATTTAGTGTAATTTCTGGGAAAATTGTGCTGATAAAAATTGTGAAAATCATCATTTTGCATTTAACCTTTGGTTAATGCCTGTAAATCTCACTCAAATTCAAAATTATTCACAGCCAGAGTTGCATTTGGAATGTGCATGAGAATGAATGCTATACGCATTATGTATTGGGCACATTTTATCAGTGTAAAAATGGGAACAGACACTGCCCTTGTCCAGATTAAGGCAAGAGGTAAGACCTCCCGCATAAATTTGGGTTTGCATTGCATAATGATACAAAATAAACATAAAAAGCCCAAAGGAACTGTTAGCAAAACATTGAAACATGTTGCTCACATGGAGCAAAATGACCTGACGGACAAGATCATGGCCCTAGCCATGAAAGAAGAAGAATCTCTCTTCCCAAGAAGAGGATCCACACCGAGAAGAAGATCTGAAGGAAGACATGGACACGAGAAGAGAAGCTGCCACGAGAAGAGAAGCTGCCCCGAGAAGACTGAAAGAAGAGACAGACACGTGGAGAGATGCTGCCACGAGAAGAAGACTGAAGACAAGAGAAGATGTGAGGCTCCAAAGAGTGAGGAGCCATGTGAAAATCTCTGAGAGAGAGAGAGAGAGAGAGACCCCACAACCCAATGTAACCTGCCCCAATAAAGTAAAACCACCTCTGAGCCACCGATGATGTAGGCCACGTGGTAGATGTATGTGTGAGCACTTTAGTCAAGGTCGCGGGCACTTATAGTAGCCTTGGACACATAGAGAGAGAGAGTGTCAAGGACTATGGAGTTTAGGGACTTGAGGCACTGGTCGCGGACTGTCAAGTAAGAAAGAAACTTGATACAGGGTCCAGATGTGCTGAGATAACTTGAGGGGAGGAGTAGACACTGGTCGCGGACTGCCAAGTAAGGGGAGGCAAACTTGGTATAGGGTCTAGGTGTACTAGGAGTATTCACTTGAGGGGAGGTGTTGAAAATACAAGTGAATAGGGTGTGTGTGGGAACAAGCTCTTGGATAGAGGCTGTAAAAGAGGAGATGTAATTGTGAAAGAACCTGTGAAAAGGTTAGGAGAATCTACTGGGAGAGAATAATGGGTAGCATGAGGGAATTTAGGAGTGTGGAGTTATTCTGGGAGATAATCAGGGAAAAGAGAAGAGGTGGAGAGAATCAGGCAAGAGGTGGAGATATTCAGGGAGTGAATCATGGAGAAATCAATGGGATTTGATGCTTGATGTAAACTCTATAAATTGAGGCATAGCCCTAATGAGAATTTGCTGGTTTTTGAGTATCCATGCCTACATTAATCTATCTGCTAATTATTCACTAATTACGTCTTAATCATTTCTTAATCACTTTGTTAATCATGTTGATTCTAGTGTATGATCCACCCTAGCTCATCATTATGCTCAAATTTCAACACTTCCCCCACCTCTACTACTTAAGTTGACACGAATTAGATTGTGTAGGGGTTTGAAGAGGAGCATGCGTAGGAACAATGGAGGAAAAAGGAGTTTAATGGGCAATTGGAGGATTAGTCAATAGAGGGGGGGTGTTTGGAACAATGGTGGTATTTCTCCTTCGAAAAATGAGAAGCAGCACTCATGCCATATACTTAAGTTTCATGTATAAGCTTAATACATATGCTTAAGCTTTATGCATACGCTTAATACATATGCTTAAGTTTTATGCATACGCTTAATACATATGCTTAGGCTTTATGCATAAACTTAATACATATGCATAAGATTTCTACATATGGGTTTATGTGAAAGCTTGTTGAGAACATCATTATTTGTGGAAAAAGATGCGGAAGTAGTGTGAGGTGGCTTGGGTTTGTCTAGAGCAAAGGGTGCAAAAGGAAACAGAGGATCTTTAGGAGGTTGAGGTGTCCTAGGGTCTCTAGAGTGCAACTCTGTTAGAACTTTGATCAATATAATGTTTTTCTCAATTATTCGTTTTTTTTTATTAAAGATAGACACCTGTAGAAAGTGGCTGCAGATTCCATTGGTCTTTGTATCTGTGAAGATAAAAATAAAGGTTTGAAGAGTTGTTGCTTGGATATACTTGTGGAATATCCCTCAGGCTTTTAGTGTTTCTTCACTTTTTGTTTGAACTCCATGTCTCAGGGTTGTTGAGATTGATTTCATCTATATGCAAAAGGCTTGAGTGTGATTTTTAATCCTATGAGTTGGATTAATGAGTTTTTATGCTCGTGTTATATTTGTGTTGTTTTGATGGAATTTGCTGAGAGGAATCAATTATGAGTGAAAGTCTCTGCTAGTACAGAATCAGAACTAAGTCAGATAGCTTTGATTTTGAGTCAGTAGTGTTTGTCAAAGTCAGCTACTATGGATCTGCGCATTAATTAGTTGATGTTGTAGAAGAGTAGATCTTATCTTGTTGGATTGAAGGGAAGCCTTTGAAGTCTAGTCTAACAACAATCAGAGAACTATCAAAAGTTAGTCAAATAAGTTTGTGGACTAGATGGTGGTACAAGTATCAACTGAGGTTGATTCAGGTCAAAAGGGTATCAGATAAAGTCAGTTATACATTAGGTGAGATCAGCTGGAGGTTTAAAAGGGTAGATATGATCCTTTTGGGTTGAAGAGGAGTGGTTTTGGGTTTGTTTTGATGGTCAGAGAACTGTCAACAGCAGCAGCAATCAATCGGATTGATTCGTGGGGACTGAAAGTGTTCTAGAGTGAGTAGACAATCACCTGGCTGTCAGTTTTGAGTCATTTGTGTTGAATCTTTGTGGGATCTAAGTTATTTGAGGGTTTGGAAGTGTAAGAGGAAACTGGAGTGGAGAGATCTGATTTAGTTGAGTCACCTGAATTAGTTGGGTTAGATTTGAGTTAGCAGGAAGTTAGGAGAGTGCTGAGACAGGTTTAAAGTGGTCCTGAGGCAAGGCATTTGAAGATTGTTGACGTTGGAGGACATTTTTGGAAACCTAGAGGACATATCTGACTCAGGTCAACAACAATAGGTATCTAACTTAGGTTACAACTAGCAAGCTGATCAGTTGGGTCTAAGAGCTTTTTTGGTTAGCTAGTTGTCAGAGAAGGGTAACTGCAGAGATAGGAATGAAGATCATAGTTGTGGGAGGTGAGGTCTGATCTAGGAGGACAATTGGTGGAGTCAAAGGTCAGAGGATATCAAAGTGCCTTGGAGTTGTGCTTTTGGTGTTCTCTACATCGGATTCTAGTATATATTCTTCCTATTGGCTGTTGGTGGTGATATAGAGGCCATCACCCAAGACCATCACATGTTTTGGGACAGAATGTGTCTAAGGTATGTGTTTTTGCTAGTGTTGTGGTGCTAACATATAGTGTTCCCCCTACGGTGGTGATTTGGGATGGGCTATAGAGGCAGACTCCCCTGACGCATCAACATCCTATCCCAGGTTTGGATATGTAGAGTAAATTTGAGTAAATTGCCTATAACTTTTACATCATTACTCATATGATGTTCCCACTTTGCTTATCACAAATTCACATAACATAAAGCTTAATTTTATTTATCGAGTAAGACATTAGAATCGTCTCAAAAATATACTATTTTGTCCTCCCACCACATCTACTATTTAAAATGCTCAATTTGTATGAATTTGGTGATGAGTTGATTGGGAAAGATTAGTAGAATGTGGGTCTAGGGTAAATTTAGAAATCTAATGTGTAAGATTCCTCCTCGGGCTGAATATTGATTAAGCCTCTACTTCAATCCCTTGTAATCATTCTATGTTTCTGAATACAAGAAAATATTATTTTTCCTTGTTTTGCCTAGTAAGATAAAAATTTCTAGAGAGTGGTAAATCAATATTGGGATATTTTTGGATAAATAAATTCTATAGATATTAAAAAAAAATATTTTCCTAAAACAGAAAATCAAAATAGATTTTTCAAGGTGCAATTGGAATTAATAAAAATTAATTTATAAGACCTTAGTCTAAGGGTCAAGATTTTCAAAAAAAATTGATTATGGTCCAATTAAGGTTCCTATGGACCAATAAGATTAATCCAAGTGTTGGGACAAGATAAATCCAAAGAATAAAAGAAAATACCCAAAAATGAGTAAATGCCCACATAAGATGAAGAGTTGACTAAGTACTAGGTTTATTAGTTAAAAATTATGAAGTATTAAAATTAAAAAATGAGATATTTTAGAGTAATCATTCATTTTTGACACATGGGTAAGGAAAAGGGGGCCCTTCAAGGAGGCGCCTATTTCACATGTGTGGATGAGTTTTAAACTCAAAAATAATAGGATATTTTTATCTCTCCTCTCTCCTAAATCAAACCAAATCAAAAAGGGAGCCAAACTGGTCCAAATCTTATCCAAATTCAGCCAAACTAAAGCTAGAAAATTCTAGAACTCAGTTGGACTCAGTTAGTGGCCTCCCTCACCTATAAATAGACCCTCATTCCTTTGTATTCTCATCTGTGAACTAAACTATGCTGGTATTACTCTAAGTTAAGCTTATTTTCTATTATCCTCTAAAAATCCTCTACAAATTGAAGAGATTGGAGCTTCTCTCTCTCTCTCTTCAATCTTCCTTGGAGACTCCAACAACATACCAAACCAATTGATTGGTTGGGGGCCTCTACTGTGATCAAACAATCAAGTAATTTAGGAGGTAAAGTGTGGATTATTGTCTTCTTTTTCTTAAATCTCCAAATGTTTCTCTTCTCAACCCCTCTCAAGCTTGAGAAGCATTAATTTGAATGGCTTTTGAATACTATTGAAGTTCTTTAATGTATTGTAATGAAGAAATACATAAATTTCCATTTATGCTTAATTTATAATGGTTTTTAAGCATTTCTCTCTCTCCCCCAAAGAATGGTCATTCCTATAAACCTATTCTCAATTCGAATGAAGCTTCTCATGAAGCATTTCTCTAATCTAAAAGTAATTTCTATGCTTGTCTAATTGGAGGCCAAAATAATGGCTTTTTAATACTTTTATGCTATTAAATTTATGGTAAAATTAAGAGTCAATCCACAATTGGATAATGATCCAATTAGTGGTTATTCTAATCACATGAATAATACTAAACTTTATTCTTTCAAATTTATTGAGAATTACCAGTAATAGCACGGAACTATGGTAAAATTTCTGTAAAATTAACACATAAATCATTTTCATTCATAATATGAAAAGAGGACTTCCTACCATATTCTAGGATTAATCATCCTAGAATATGAAAAGAGGACTTCCTACCATATTCTAGGATTAATCATCCTAGATTAATTGAATGATTCTCATTATAATCATAGAAAATTGATTTTATGTTTATGCATAAATAGTTAATTACAAAAAAGAGAAATTTCTAGTAATCCATTTTTTATGTTAAAAGAGTAATCCCCATGACAATGGAAATCCATGCACTCCAATGAAGTGAGAGAAAAATTGTGATGCTAAAATAATGCATATTTTATTTAAAAATTAAAGAAGAATTTTAGTTAAATTTATCTTTTTGCATAGATAAATTCTGAATGATGAAAGAGAAATTCCCACTATATTGGAATCCAAATATTTAAATAAGGAAAGTGTGACTCCTAGTGTAAAGAAATTAATGAAGATTTTTATTTAAATTTTTAAGAGAAAATTTAGTTAAATTTATCTTTTTGCATAGATAAATTTTCAATGATGAAAGAGGTATTCCCACTATATTGGAATCCAAATATTTAAACGAGAAAAGTGTAATTCCTAGTGTAAAGAAATTAATGAAGATTTTTATTTAAATTTTAAGAAAAAATTTAGTTAAATTTATCTTTTTGTATAAATAAGATTAAATGATGAAAGAGGAATTCCCACCATATTGGAATTCAAATGTTTAAATGAGAAAAGTGGAATTTTTAGCTTAATGGAATTAATGGATATTTTTATGTAATTCTTAAGAAGAATTTTAAGTAGATTTAGTTTATGGTAAAAGAGGAATTCCCATGATAATTGGATTGCACTCATTGAAATGAGAAAAAGAAGGATTTCAAGTTTATTCAAAAAAATAGGTATTGATATTTTAGTCAAAAGAAGAATTTTTATGATATTTAAGAAAAGATGGATTTGAATTAAATTTTAGTGTCAAAAGATGAATTTCCACCATAATTCTACCTAATGAATTAAGGCTGAGAAATTATGTGGCATAAAGAATATCTTTGTATATTTTAATTGGTAAAATCACTAAATTGATATTTACCCAAAATCTAGATGTTTAGTTTTGAAGGGAATCCTTGTAGAACTAAACCGAATGAATTTGGTTAGACTACATGAGGGACGGACAGTAAACCTAATTGTCCTTCTCTCGATCTGAATCAGACAAAAACTTCGTGACCAATTCCAGTTACTAAATCCAAAGAATAGACTACCGAAAACTAATCTAGTTTTTCCTTGACCAAACTCACCAAGAATCTAGTTGGACAAATGGACAAAATGATGGGTAGATTTCCCTCATGAGAGATCAAGGATCCTCATTATGAAACTGGGAATTGTGGAAAAAGGGTTGTCGAAACCGATCTCAAACTGGAATTGTACTTGCATTGGAACCTCTGTTTTTTTATTCAAAGGACTGTTTTACGCCAGAATGCTGGAGGAAGCATTTGGCTTATGTTTTTCTAAGAGGAGGTTTGTTGGAACAGCTGCTAGTAGCGGGGAGTCATCAAGGGACATTGCTCGCGGCAAAGCCCGTTGAGGTCTTGACCAGCCTCGGTACGATTAAAATAGTGCGCTTCCAGTACGATGGGCGAGGACCGACGAAGCGGTCCCTGAGTGAAGTGCTAGGACACCTAAGGAGGATCCTAGAGGGTTCTGACCAGGCGATGCACGGGCTCACGGTTGCTAGGACACCCATGTGTACGTCGAGGAAGATTTCAGATGGACAAAAAGGAAAGATTTTTTAGAACCAAATTTTGATACTAGATCTCATTGGTTGGCCAGTTGGTCTTCAACAGAGAGTTCAAAGGATACATTTTTGTAATACAATGGACTCGAAATTTTAAAAAATGATGATCAGAAATATTATGATTTCTATTGAAGGATTGTTTTTAAAGCCAGTCGAATCTGTTATAAATGGCAATTTCATATTGGGCTTTGAATGGTGACATTCCTATGCTCTGATGATAAGATGCATTGTAGGCAAATTCTACTAGAGGAAGGTATTGAATCCACCTTTCCCGTCCACAATATGCTCTGAGAATGTCTTCAATTACTTGATTGACTCTCTCAGTCTGGCCATCGATCTCTGGATGATAAGCTGTGCTAAAGCAAAGTTGAGTTCCCAGGGCTTGAAATAAGGACTGCCAGAACTTTGAAGTCAGAATCCCGGTCACTTACTATCCTTTTTAGGAGACCATGAAGTTTGAGGACTTTCTTGATGAATATTCGAGCAACATCAAAAGCTTTGAAGGTCTTCTTTGTTGGTATAAGGTGAGCTACTTTGTTAAGTAAGTCCACTACTACTAGAATGGACTCATATCCTCCTTGAACGGTGGGGAGACTTGTGATAAAATCCATACTAATGCACTCCCACTTCATTTGGAAAATATCCAAGGGTTGAAGTTTCCTAGGCATCTTGACCCTTTCAGCTTTGATCCTTTGGCATGAGAGACATTGCTTCAAGTACCGAAGGACATCATTTTTCAAGCTTGTCCAATGAAAGATTCTTCTTATGGCATTTAATGTTTTTGCATAGCCTGGGTGTCCTGCAGAGAGCAGGACTATCATGAGCTTCATGGAAGATTAGTTTCTTTAAAGCAGGATCTTTAGGGATACATAGCCTGTGATTGAAGTAGAGGCTTCCTTCATGAGTGGAGTATCCCTTGATTAGATTCTTCTCTTTCTCTAAATTTTTCTCTTCTTCTACTAACTTCATCATCCTCTGATAATCTAGATCATGAGATGAGACTTCTTCCACCTATGGGATTATTTGGCATTGAAATTGCACTCAAGAAAGACTTGTGGCTAAGTGCATCTGCTACCACATTATCTTTCCCAGGGTGGTATTTGATGTCGAAGTCATATTCTTGTAGAATTTCAATCCATCTCCTTTGTCGCATGTTGAGGTTAGGCTGGGTTAAGATCCACTTTAGACTTTTGTGGTCAGTTACAAGCTGGAATTTTCCCCCCAAGAGATAATGTCTCCATAATTTGAGGCAATGAACAACTACTAAGAGCTCCAAATCATGGGTGGCATAATTTGCTTCATATTGTTTCAGCTTGCGGGAAGTATAAGCGACTGGTTTTCCTTCTTGGCCTAAGACACCACCAAGTGCTAGACTACTGGCATCAGTAAAAACCACTTCAAATTCCTTGGTGAAATCAGGAAGTTTTAGGACTGGGGTAGAAGTAATAATGACCTTGAGCTGATCAAAACTGCTTTGATGGATTGGCAGCCACACTATTTTGCAATCCTTCTTAAGAAGATCCGTCAAAGGTGCAGCTACCAAGGCATAATCTTTGATAAAAATCCTATACCATCCCTGATTCCCAGAAACCCACGAACTTCACGAACTGATTTAGGGGATGGCCACTCCAGAATATCTTTGACCTTGGCGGGGTCTATTGAAATGCCATCTTTGAAGACAATGAACCCAAGATACTCAATTTGATGAGTAAAGAAGGTACATTTGCTCTTCTTGGCATAGAGTTTGTGTCTGTGCAACAATTGTAGAACTCTACGCACATGCTCCTTATGCTCTTCCATTGATTTGGAGTAGATTAAGATGTCATCAAAGAAAACAAGCACAAATTCATCCAAGTAAGGACGGAATATATCTTGCATTAGGCGGTTGAAGGTTGCAGGAGCATTGGTTAACCCGAATGGCATTACAGTAAACTCATAGTGGCCATAACGGGTATTGAAGGCTATCTTGGGTATATCTGCTTCCTTGACTTTGATTTGATAGTAAATAGACCTCAAATCTATTTTTGAGAAGACTTTGGCCCCATAAAGCGTATCAAGAAGTTCGTCGATGCGAGGGATAGTCTACTTATTCTTGACAGTGACTTGATTCAGCCCTCAATAATCTATGCAGATGCGGAGAGTTCCGTCCTCCTTTTTTTGGAAAAGGATAGGTGCCCCCCAAGGAGAGCTACTGGGGCATACGAATCCTTGCTCAATGAGTTAGGAAAGTTGCTCTTTAAGTTCAATGGCTTCAGGAAGGGACATTTTCTAGGGTGTTTTTGAGATGCGTTGAGCCCCAGGGATCACCTCGATTTCATGATCGACTTCTCGAGGAGGCAGTAGCCCTGTAAGCTCGTCAGGGAAAATGTCAGAGAATTCTTGGAGCTAATGGGTGCTGTCTCCTTTCTAGGCTCAATGGTTTTGTTGAGCTTGACTAAGAAAACTTGCTGACCCTTACGTGTTCCCTTGAGAAGATGTTTTGCCTTGACTACCCTAGATTTAGGTTTTTCTGTTATCCCCTGAATGGATATTACTTGGCCATGCTCATTTTCAAAAGTGATACTCCCCTGGTTACAATGAATGCTAGCTTTGTTTGCAATTAACTAATCCATCCCAAGGATTCCATCATAAATTCCTAATGGCAAGACTCTAAAGTGGCCATGAGTTCGCTCATTACTCAGCTCAAAATCAAGGTTTTCTATAGAGTGACGAGATACTACTTCTTTCCCACACTGGCTAACTCTACAATCATTCTTCTAGCTATTTTTTGATCCAAGTTTAATTTTTTGATCATTCTTTCCCACACTGGCTAACTCTACAATCATTCTTCTAGCTATTTTTTGATCCAAGTTTAATTTTTGCAAACACCTAGGAGAAAGAAATGAATGGGTACTGCCACAATCAATCAAAAGCTGAGTGGCTAGGGTTTGGATTACACCAAATTGTTTATTCGGACCTTGGTGTTCTACTGCCGCATAGAGGGTGGCGCGCTATTCTTCAGCCATTTCCAAGGTCGGTTCTTCATGTTGAGATATCGAGCTCATCTAGTGAGGCGGTGGACACTGATGACCCGCCTAGGGGATAGGCCCCACATTTACACCACTGGCATGGTTGGTGAGATCTTGGGTGATATGACAGGCTGTGTGACAGCCATTCTAGAGACTGGCATAGTTATAGCGCCAGCTCATTTAGTCGGGTTCACACTATAGAGAGCCCATGTATGTATTTAGTTGAGTACCTTTCATATTGTGTGTACTCTTATTCTTGTATATGGTGTGTTGAGTGTTGAGTAGAGAAGAAGAAGATTTTTAGCCTCTCACCTTGTGTGTTCTCTATTAGGGTTTTGTGAGTTTGTGTGTGTGCTTACAAGAGCTCAAGCTCTCTTTCCCCCTGTATCTTTTCATGGTATCAGAGCCTAGTTCGTGCTAAGGGCTGAGCTGCAAGCAAGAGAACCACAGGAAGCGGTACGAGGGTAAGAGCTTCAACTACTCTTCCCTATTGTGTTGGTGACTACACCCTTGTCGGGAGCTCTACGGGAGGCACCGGCAAACGGTCTCTGATTGAGGAGCTTTCTTCACGGGAGTAAAGCTATAGGGCAACTATGCAGTCCTATCGGACAGCGATTTTTGGACCGAAAATGCATTTCGAGCACGTCTGGACCTCCGTTTTTCAGAAAGCAGGCGATTTCGAGCACTGCGGGTAAGTCATCGATTCTCTGCAGAACTCTGTTTTAAGAACTGCAGGAAGACAGATTGACTGTGCAGACACTGTGGGTGCTGCAAAGAGGTCTACAGTTGCCATTGGGTGTATGTATGCACATTGAAGTCACTGGTTGTGACATTTGAGAGTACTACAGTACCGGCAGAAAATACAGCAGTTTGTGCAGAAAAACCAGAGTGCAGTTTCTGGTAAAATTGTGTGTTTGGCAAGATGTCTAATGATGGCATAACACAGATTGTGGCTGAGAAGCTGGATAAGAATGAATTTCCTGATGGGAAAAGACTATTGGGACTACATAGAAGGTGAGCACGAAGAGGCACCGGAGATACCGGATATAAATCCGACTGCTGCAGATGTGAAAGAGTTTAAAGACTGGAACCAAGGAGCCAGGAAGGTTATGTATTGGCTTTCCATTAGTATACAGGACACCATGATTGGGCACATTCAGGATGCCAAGTCCCCCAAGGAGGCGTTGGACACCTTGGTAAAGCTCTATGAAACAAATACCAAGGCACGTAAGATACAGTTAAAGAATGAACTTCATACTGTGGAGAAAAAGAGCATGTCTGTGAATGACTATGCGCTGAAGATAAAGGGTATTGTGGAATCCCTTGCATCTATTGGTGTGTTAGTAGATGATGATGACAAGGTGGAAGTCTGCCTACGTGGTCTCGAGCCACAATACAAGGCGTTCAAGATGTCCATTCAGACTCGGGAAAACATTCCCAACTTTACAGATTTGGTGTCTATGCTGATTATCGAAGAGAAGAGCTTGGGTGAAGACCAACAGTCTTCACAAAGCAAAAACAGTTCAGAGCAACAGGCCTTCTACACGAGTTCAGGAAGAGGACGAGGTAGAGAAGGCCGTGGACGCGGTCAAGGAGGTGGCCGAACAGGTAATCAGAATTATGGCCAGCAGCAGCAGCATCAACAATAGTCCCAGAATCAACAATAACAACAACAACACGCAGGTGGAAGAGGCAAATTCAGAGGCAGGGGGAGTCAAAGAGGCCGTGGAAATTGGCAAAGGCAATATAATGATGCACGTGAATGCTATTATTGTGGTAAGCCTGGACATGTGCAGTCAGAATGTTATAAGAAGCAGGCTGACATGCAAAATGGGAAAGTGCAGCAAAACAACTATGCATCCTCAAGTAGAAATAATGAGGATAATGAAAGGTTGTTTGTTATGCAGCATGTTGTGAATGCCGTCTGAAAATGTTGATGCAGCACAAAAAGATAATGTATGGTATGTGGATTCAGGCGTTTCGAACCACATGACGAGTCATGGGGAGTGGTTCAAGGAGATGAAAAACCCGGAAAGACCAGGTTTTGTGGAAACAGGGGATGACACTGCTCGTCCAATTGCCCACGTTGGAGATGTGCCATTGTCTATGCAGGATGGCAAAGTGAAGTACCTTGCAGATGTACTTCATGTACCTAACATAACAAAGAATCTGGTTTCAGTTGGCCAGATGATTGAGCAGGGTTTGCAGGTTTGATGGGTGTTATATTGAAGACTTTAAACACAAATGCAGGTTGGTTGCAAAAGGCAAGAGAGTGGGCAGAATGTTTACGTTGGATGTAGACATGCCTGAGATGAGTGCTGCGATGTTTGCAAATGGTTCAGGAATTGTTGCAGACACAGACATTTGGCATAAAAGGATTGGACATGTAAATGTGCAGAGATTGAAGTCTATGCAGACAAAAGGAATTGTGACAGGGCTGCCAAAATTTAAAGTGGAAGGTATGCAGAAAATATGTGAAGCATGCCAATTTGGGAAGCAAACAAAGCATGTGTTTCCACGTAACAGATATGTGAGCAAAAATGCACTAGATGTTGTGCATTCAGATGTATGGGGTCCTACGAAGACCATATCTATGGGAGGCTGCAGGTATTATGTGACTTTCATTGATGACCACACAAGGAAAGTGTGGGTATATTTCATGAAGGAGAAGAGTGAGGTGTTCACTCACTTTCAGAATTTCAGAGTTTTGGTTGAAAAGCAAACAGGGAAATATGTAAAGTGCCTAAGGTCAGATGGAGGGGGAGAGTACTTCTCCAATGAGTTCTCTGAATTTTTGAAGAAGAATGGTATTCAGAGACAGTTTACATGTAGATACACTCCGGAGCAAAATGGAGTTGCTGAGCGGAAAAACAGGCACATTGCTGAGATTGCGCGAGCATTGATGGAAGAGAAGAATATGCCGCATTGCTATTGGGCTGAGGCTGTTTCTACAGCAGTATACATCATGAACAGGACTCCAACTGCAGCCATACATGATGTAACTCCAGAGGAAAAGTTTACTGGCAGAAAACTAGATTTGTCTCATCTGAAAGTCTTTGGATGCATTGCATATGTGCATGTGCCAGATAAGCTGAGAACTAAGCTGGATCCGAAAGCTGAAAAATGTGTGTTTATTGGATACTCCCTTGAGCAAAAGGGATACAGGTGTTATAACCCTGCTACACGTGAGTTGAGGGTAAGCAGGGATGTTGTCTTTGATGAGATGAGCAGCTGGTATGCTGCTGAAAAAGAAGCTGTTGGGGCTGATGTGAGTGGGAGTGTGGTTGCACAGAATGCAGGTCAGCAATCACAGTCTTTGAGTAGACCAGGAGAGTCCTCATCTAGTGGGTCTATTGATAGACCATGGAGCGGCAGGCTGCGTCATAATACCAGCCCTGCAAATGTGATTACTACATCACGTAAAGGAAAAGAGAAAGTGGTTGAGCCCCTTTGTATGCCTGACATTTCTGCAGGGCATTCTCATGTTGATGGAGAGTCTAAAGGCTCAGATATGAGCCTTGACGAGGAGCTTGGGATCCCAGCTATGAGAACACAGCCCAGTTGCCAAGATGGCAACGGTGAGAGTTGTGATAGCAGTGGCCGCATCAAAGCAATGGTCTTTACATCAGATGGATGTAAAGAATGCATTCTTGCATGGGGATTTGCAAGAAGAGGTGTATATGTTGCAGCCACTTGGTTATGAGGATGTGGGTCACCCCGAGCATGTTTGCAGGTTGAAGAAAGCCTTGTATGGCTTAAAGCAAGCACCAAGAGCATGGTCTGACAAGATTTCTAAATATCTTGTCACTATTGGCTTTCATGTAGCCAATGCAGATTTCTCGCTGTATGTGAGACATGGTGATAGAGGAGTTGTGCTTGTTGTCATCTATGTAGATGACTTGATCATTACGGGGGACCATGATGCAGAGATCTTTGATATAAAAATCTTGCTTAGACAGAAGTTCGAGATGAAGGATCTGGGGGAGCTCAGATATTTCTTGGGCATTGAGGTGATTAGGTCACCACATGGTATTGGATTACTGCAGAGACAGTATGGCTTGGACATATTGTCCAAGTATGGTATGACAGGTTGTAAGCCTATTTCTGTGCCATTAGATCAGAATGGCAAGTTGAGTGCAGATTCAGGAGAGATCTTGGAGGATCCTACTATGTATAGGCACATAGTAGGAAGCTTGATCTATATGATGATCACCAGACCAGATTTGACCTATGCTGTTGGGTTGGCGAGTCAGTTTATGCAGGTTCCACGAAAACCGTATTTGGATGCAGTGAGACGCATACTGAGGTATGTGAAGTCTACTTTGCATTGTGGACTATTCTATGAGATTGGGACAGAGATATGTGTACATGGGTACACAGATGCTGATTGGGCTGGTAGTATCTTAGACAGAAGATCTACCAGTGGATTCATGTTTTCTTTGGGGAGTGCTACTGTGACTTGGAGCAGCAAGAAGCAGCCTACGGTTGCTCTATCGAGTACAGAGGCCGAGTACAGAGGAGCTGCTATGGCAGCATGTGAGGTAGCTTGGTTGAGAAAGCTACTTGCAGATTTGGGTCTATCAGTGGATAGACAAGTTGTCATTTTCTGTGACAACATTAGCAGTATACAGTTGGCCAGGAACCCAGTCTTTCATGCTCGTACGAAGCACATAGAGGTCCACTACCACTTCGTTAGAGAGAGGGTCTTGGCAGGAGATCTTGACCTTGTTTATGTCAGCACAGAGGATCAGGTAGCTGACATCTTCACCAAAGCATTGGGTACAGAGAAGCTCCGCAGATTCAGGGCTTCGCTTGGTGTACATGAGATGGAGTTAAGCTCAAGGGGGAGTGTTGAGATATCGAGCTCATCTAGTGAGGCGATGGACACTGATGACCCGCCTAGGGGATAGGCCCCACATATACACCACTGGCATGGTTGGTGAGATCTTGGGTGATATGCGTCCAGTGGGATGACAGGCTGTGTGACAGCCATTCTAGAGACTGGCATAGTTATAGCGCCAGCTCATTTAGTCGGGTTCACACTATAGAGAGCCCGTGTATGTATTTGGTTGAGTACCTTTCATATTGTGTGTACTCTTATTCTTGTATATGGTGTGTTGAGTGTTGAGTAGAGAAGAAGAAGATTTTCAGCCTCTCACCTTGTGTGTTCTCTATTAGGGTTTTGTGAGTGTGTGTGTGTGCTTGCAAGAGCTCAAGCTCTCTTCCCCCCTGCATCTTGTTGAGATATCGAGCTCATCTAGTGAGGCGGTGGACACTGATAACCCGCCTAGGGGATAGGCCCCACATTTACACCACTGGCATGGTTGGTGAGATCTTGGGTGATATGCGGCCAGTGGGATGACAGGCTATGTGACAGCCATTCTAGAGACTGGCATAGTTATAGCGCCAGCTCATTTAGTCGGGTTCACACTATAGAGAGCCCGTGTATGTATTTGGTTGAGTACCTTTCATATTGTGTGTACTCTTATTCTTGTATATGGTGTGTTGAGTGTTGAGTAGAGAAGAAGAAGATTTTCAGCTTCTCACCTTATGTGTTCTCTATTAGGGTTTTGTGAGTGTGTGTGTGTGCTTGCAAGAGCTCAAGCTCTCTTTCCCCCTGCATCTTTTCACTTCACTTATAATACAGGCGGTCCTAGCAACTGCTCCTTTGCAGCCTCTGCCACACCCACCGCCTCTTACACCTTGGTGGATAGGGGTTCCACGGCCTTGATTTCCTCTACCACCTTGGGGAAATGATGTTGCCATCTTGGGACAGTTGGCCCTAAAGTGTCCCGGCTCATTGCACTCAAAACACAGAGGGCCTTCTCTGGAAGAAGCAGCATACGAGCGGGGGACAAAAGAGTTGCCTTGTCGCTCTCTGTTGTAGTAGGGAAAATTCTGTTGGGGTTTCTTGTAAGGTTGATCTTTAGGATTTGCCTCAGGGTAAGATCTCTTTTGATGCTTAGGTTTGTCAGTCCTCGTTTCTTTCACAAGGGGCTTTGCTCATATGAGAGGATCTTGTAATGTGCTTGGCCTCATTACTTCAAGGCGGGAATCTAAGGGTTCATTTAACCCTTGGCAAAAACGAGCCACTTGCTGGAAAGTAGTCATAGCTGGGGCATACTTCCGAAGAGTGATAAATTTGGAATAGTAGTCCTCAAGCGACGCCAAAAATGTTATGGCTCACCCTAACCCTCCTTGAAACACATCTAAAAAGAGATTACCTGGTGAATTGTAACTGTCGTGAGGATCTTTCCAATGGCCAAGCTCGTAACCCTTGAGGTCTCCAAGCTCTACAACTCCTTGAGAAGCAATTCCACCACGTCTTCCTGCGAGTGTTGTCACACCGTCGCATTGCACTACGGGTCCTCGTCTCTCCTCTCATCTCACTTCACTCAAACACACTCACTAGCATGCTTTAGGGAGAGAGATTAGCAAGAGGATTAGCAAGAGCAAGACTCAATTGCACAATGGTAGAGTATGTTGTATTATGAGAGAAATTCACTTATATACATGGCCATAAGTTTTCACACTCACTTAAACTATGGTCGGCCGAGCACTTTAGGCTCATAAGAGGCCTAATGCTATTACAATGACTACTCTCATAATATATCCATGAAGTACATCACTTAGGACTTCATCCTAACTCGCTACCACACACTCTGGAAGCCGGAATCGCTATAAATTCTCCGTCGTCACACCATTACGGGTGCCCGTCCAAGTTGTAACTTTGGACACTATTGCTTCATATCTTGAATAAATTATTATCTAATCTCTTTGTTAATAATGTTGATTCTAGCACTTGATCCACCCCATAGCTCATCACATTGCTGTAATTTTAACATTAGGTCTCTATCTTGTTATGCTAAGGTGGCCACCCTAAGAGAGGGCTTACTCTCGAACCATTCACCCATTCTTGTAGCTAAGTAAGGCATTGATCATGCATAGCCTTCCTGGTGATCGCTCACACATAGCCTTCTTGCCCATCATTCATGTGCATTAACCCATTGTGCTAGTGATCATTTCCAAGTTACGTGTTAGTGCATGCCCTACTAAGCCACATACAAGTAAGTAGCAGATAGCCATTGACATAATATGGGAGATGAAGCAATGTTAAGCGTCCTAATGTTGAAAGATAAGGATTTGCAAGGTCTTGGGGATAATTTGCTTACTAGTTGCTTGTAGCCATTTCCTAATAACTCATAGATGCCACAAATTGTAGAAGGACCTATAGTTATTGTTGCAGCAAGGACTCAATATCAAGCTATTATAAAATAGAGACTGATCTACACTCAAATTAGGGATACTCTAGTAGAACCTTTTGACTTTGCTACCATTGATGCATCCATTGAGCTCTCAACTCTTTGAAATTGTTGATATTGATGATAAAACCTTATCAAGTTATCTAAATGATTTTCAATAGTTAAAGGCCCCTATATTTGGCACTATGCAATAGCACTAGTTCTCCTTTCTTGAAACCCACGGATTTTCAATTTCAAGTTTTTTTCATTTATAAAATTTTTCATTGAATATACATCTTTTTAGAGAGAATAATATCCCTAGGATAAAAGTAACACAATACCAATATATACATCTCCAACTTCAAATAAGAAATAACATCATCCTAAGGCTTCACAAATGCATTCAAGGTTAGAAATATCCAACCTTGGAGTATGTTCTAATGATAACATAAGTGGTTGGTTTACTTTGTATAGTCATCTATAAACATAAAGAAATAAATGCATCATGTTAGAAATGGTGTAGGCATTGGTCCACATAGATTTGAATGGACCAATCTAGCTAAACACTTAAGAGGAGAAGGAGCTATGTCTCAAGACAAAGGTAAAGGCCTAGAGTATTTCACCTAATGGCAACTACTAGAAGAACTCTGAGAGATGGCCAATACCCTAATTTTCCCATTGTTGTTCAACAAGGCCTTCCTAATTTTGATGTGTTTCCTCACAAAGACATATGGGTGTCTACATTCATACTTGATTGAAGTGATGTGCCATGAGATGAGAATTGTAGGTTGTATAAATACATAATAAAGCAATTATTTTTTGTGCCACCTAATAGTTAATTTATTAATTATAAATTTAAACATATTTTAGTCCCTAATTGTAACCCTAAATGTAGCCCTAACCCTGAACCTAAACCTAACCCTAAATTTTTTAATTTAAATATTTAAGTTTCTTGGATTATCTCTCCCTTGCCCTCCCCCCCCCCTCTCTCTCTCTCTCTCTCTCTCTCTTCATGGAGCCAAGCTACTATTCCCCTAGCTTACTGATGCTAACATGTGTGTTCCATTGTGCAATGGAAAAGGTATTGTTAGCAAGGAATTTTTTATTTAAAAATCTTATCCCAAGGAGTTCAAGTCCTTAGATGCCATCATTCATAGAGAAGATGAGGAAAAGCATGTGAGCCTTATTCCACATCAAGATATGGAGGGTAATGACCTCTATATCCTTGAGGGGTTAGTTTCTCTCTTGTATATGAGGTGACGTTCACTTCAAAATGTCATACACCCATGTGTAGTCGGCGGGTGTATATGAGGTGATGTTCACTTCAAAATGTCATACACCCATGTGTAGTCGGGTGTTTGTGGATCTTGAAAGTCCCTCATAGTTTGTTGATGTAGTTCCCTTATGGACAAAGGTTCCTCAGACAGGATCACTTTCTTGTCCAATAGGAAGAGTACCGTGGATTTCTCGCTTACAAAATGAATAAGGACAACACTTTGACAAAGCTTGTGCGGCGAATTCAATGAGTTGTACAAGTTGAAGAGCTTCCAATGTTTTATGATAGAGATGTGATATTCGAGTTTCCAAACATAAAGGGATCTGGTTCAGCAATGGCAGGGATAGACCACAAGTTAGATGGTCATATGTGGACAAAGCCAGCCACTTCAAATGTTTCCTTTCAAGGAGTGTGTAGGATTAGCCATTGTATCGGCATAATGGAGTGCCCAAATACAAATTTTCCCCTGGTATTTAAACATTGCATTAGTAATGATAGCTGTTTCAAAGGATGCATGAAGAGGACTTGCATAGTGGGCCTCTCATCCATACATAATGGGAAGATCATTTTCCACTATTGCAAGAAGCCAGCTACATGCAAGGGATCATGTGGTTGTTATGTGTATTATGTCATGCCTAGTGATGAGACCCACTCGGTTAATGATACATATGGGCAATCATTCACACACTGTGCAGGAAGGAACATCGAAAAAATTATTGGACAATACAAGAGAAATGGTGGGAAAAGTGGTTAGTATTGATAGGAATGCCAGTCCAAGAAGGGTGCAAATGTGTGTAGCCAAAGAATCGGTTATGACATCATTGGTAAGGGAAGGGAGCCATGAAGAGCAGATTGGAGACAAGGAGTTTAGCGATGTGTTGGAGGAGCTTGGACCTCTAGTTGAAAATAATAAGTAAGCATACATTGAGAATTACTTGAAGAGGTGGTTTGAACTTATTTAGCCAATTGTATATTGCAGGTTTTGTAGGTTAGTATTGCAAGCATGTAAGGGTCCTCCAATTGGGTCTTTTGGCTATGATGATTTATTGCAGTTGAAGAGGGATTGTACCTATGATTTCTTTCATGGAAGCAGATTTCCAGGCCAAGGGAGTGAATTCAATCAATGTTTTATCTTCAAGATGTCAATAAAGGGACCTGCACCAGGTGTTGATCTTGTAAATAGAATGAGGCATTCTAGAAATGGTGATCTAAGGAGAGCTTGGATACAATTTGACCACACACATGGCATTTTAGATTGGGTGACAATGGCATGCCATGTGTACGATCCAAGGTAGCAAGGAATTCATTTATGAAAATACTATAATAGCATTAAATGTACATCATGTCATCACTTTTTTGTTGTTTTTGTGTGGTAGTTTGCAGGAGCTTCTTATAGTAGCTACATATGAAATGAAAGAGGAGGACAAGACCTCCCAAGTATTATTTTGGGAATGCTTGAATAATGTCATGGTGACACATGGATTTGAGAAGGCCGATTTTTTTAGGTTCATGGCAGATGAGGCCCAAGCAAATTGGAATGCCATAAGAGAAGTATACAATGAAGGGCTAGAGATGAAAGGTCGAGAACAATCATGCTTGTTCCACTGGGCACAAAGCCTCAACCTTCATACCACAAAGTATGTCATGAAAGCAGTCCAAGGTGTACACAAGAACATGTGTGAGCAATGGCAAATGGCAATGACAAAAATAGTATCACAAGCGCAAGCTCATGTCATCCAATAATGGTGGCGAAGTGGCAATGTGAGTGATCGAGACATACCTACTATGGACATATGGTTCAGTTGGTGGGAAATTCGTATTGCCCATTGGGAAAATATAATGATTTCTGTATGACTACTACCCTTATCTCTTGTTAAGTTTTGGTTTTTAGAAACATAACCTTGGAGAAATTATTGTCATTAGCTTATTTAAGTAATTATTGCAGGTAGAGAAGAGTAGTTATCAAGCATGCACACCACGCTCAAACTTATCAGAATCCAAGCATGGAAGTTGGCTAGCCGGGGAGGGTTTCAAGCAAAGAATATCATTATATGATGCTTGTGTTACAAACATGGCCAATGCCCTCTTGCAAAGTGCAAAATAGAATTCTTACAACCTCGGCAAACACATTGGAGTAGGGACTAGTCTTGAGAAGCTTGTTGAAAGGGAAAATTCTACCACTCCTAGTCCAGCAGCATAGGTCATGCGTGTTGAGATATCGAGCTCATCTAGTGAGGCGGTGGATCCTAAAATGACCCGCCTGGGGGATAGGCCCCACACTTACACCACTGGCATGGTTGGTGAGATCATGGGTGTTATGCAGCTAGTGGGATGACAGGCTGTGTGACAGCCATTCTGGCATAGTTATAGCGCCAGTTCATTTAGTTGGGTTCACACTATAGAGAACCCTAGTATATATTTGGCTGAGTATCTTTTCATATTGTGTGTACTCTTATCTTTGTATATGGTGTGTTGAGTGTTGAGTGTGAAGAAGAAGATTTTCATATTGTGTGTACTCTTATTTTTGTATATGGTGTGTTGAGTGTTGAGTGTGAAGAAGAAGATTTTCAGCCTCTCACCTTGTGTGTTCTCTTTTAGGGTTTTGTGAGTGTGTGTATGCTTGCAAGAGCTCAAGCTCTCTTCTCCCCTACATCTTTTCATGGTATTAGAGCCCGGTTCATGCTAAGGGCTGAGTTGCAAGCAAGAGAAGCACAGGAAGCGGTACGAGGGTAAGAGCTTCAACTACTCTTCCCTATTTGTGTTGGCGACTACACCCTTGTCGGGAGCTCTACGAGAGGCACCGGCAAAACGATCTCTGATTGAGGAGCTTTCTTCACATGGGAGTAAAGCTATAGGGCAACTATATTGTCCTTTTGGACCCCTTTGTTCCTATCGAAAATGCGTTTCGGGCGCGTTAGGACCTCCGTTTTTCAAAAAGCAGGCGATTTCGAGCACTGCGGGTAAGTCATCGATTCTATGCAGAACTCTGATTTAAGAACTGCAGGAAGACAGATTGGTTGTGCAGACATTGTGTGTGCTGCAAGGAGGTTAACAATTGCCTTTGGGTGTATGTATGCACATTTAGGTCACTGGTTGTGACATTTGAGTGTAGTACAATACCACTGCAAAAAATACAGCAATTTATGCAGGACAAACCAGAGTGCTGTTTCTGATAAATTTGTTTGTCTGGCAAGATGTCAAATGATGGCATAAACCAAATTGTTGTTGAGAAGCTCGACAAGAACAACTTCCATGCTTGGAGGTTCAGGTTGACAAATTTCCTGATGGGAAAGGGTTACTGGGGGACTACATAGAAGGTGAGCATGAAGAGGCACCGGAGATACCGAAGATCAATCTGACTGCTCTGCAGATGTGAAAGTGTTCAAGGATTGGAACCAAGGAGCCAGAAAAGTTCAAGGATTGGAACCAAGGAGCCAGAAAAGTTATTTATTGGCTCTCTATCAGTATACAGGACACCATGATTGGGCACATAAAGGATGCCAAGTCCCCCACAAGGAGGCATGGGACACCTTGGTATAACTCTATGAAACAAATACCAAGGCACGAAAGATACAGTTAAAGAATGAATTTCATACTGTGGAGAAAAAGAGTATGTCTGTGAATGACTATGCATTGAAGATCAAGGGTATTGTGGAATCCCTTGCATCTATTGGTGTTTTAGTAGATGATGATGATGATAAGGTGGAAGTCTGTCTCTACGTGGTCTCGGACCACAATACAAGGCATTCAAGATGTCTATTCAGACTCGGGAAAACATTCCCAATTTCACAGATTTGGTGTCTATGTTGATTATAGAAGAGAAGAGCTTGGGTGAAGACCAATAGCCTTCACAAAACAAAAACAGTTCAGAGCAACAGGCCTTCTACACAAGTTCAGGAAGAGGATGAGAGGTAGAGGAGGCCGTGGACACGGCCAAGGAGGTGGCCGAACAGGTAATCAGAATTATGGCCAGCAGCAGCAACAACAACAATAGTCCCAGAATTCACAACAACAACACGTAGGTGGAAGAGGCCAATTCAGAGGCAAGGGGAGTCAAAGAGGTCGTGGAAATTGGCAAAGGCAGTATAATGATACTACACGTGGATGCTTTTATTGTGGTAAGCCTAGACATGTGCAGGCAGATTGTTATAAGAAGCAGACTGACATGCAAAATGGGAAATTGCAGCAAAACAACTATGCATCCTCGAGCAGAAACAATGAGGATAATGAAAGGTTGTTTGTTATGCAGCATGTCGTTAATGCCATGTCTGAAAATGTTGAAGCAGCACATAAAGATGATGTATGGTACATTGATTCAGGTGATTTGAACCACATGACAAGTCATGGGGAGTGGTTCAAGGAGATGAAAAACCTTGAAAGACTAGGTTTTGTGGAAACAGGGGATGACACTGCTCATCCAATTGCCCATGTTGGAGATGTGCCATTGTCTATGCAGGATGGCAAAGTGAAGTACCTTGTAGATGTACTTCATGTTCCAAACATAACAAAGAATCTGGTTTCAGTTGGCCAGATGATTGAGCAGGGTTTACAGGTTTGGTTTAACCCTGATGGTTATTATGTTGAAGACTTTAAAGACAAGTGTAGGTTGGTTGCAAAAGGCAACATAGTGGACAGAATGTTTACATTGAATGTAAACATGCCTGAAGTGAGTACTACAATGTTTGCAAATGGTTCAGGAATTGTTGCAAACACAGACATTTGGCATAAAAGAATTGGACATGTGAATGTGCAGAGAATGAAGTCTATGCAGACTAGAGGAATTGTGACAAGGCTACTAAAGTTTAAAGTTGAAGGTATGCAGAAAATATGTGAAGCATGCCAATTTGGAAAGCAAACAAAGCATGTATTTTTGCGTGACAGAAATGTGAGTAGAAATGCACTAGATGTTGTGCATTCAAATGTATGGGGTCCTACGAAGACCATGTCTATGGGAGGCTGCAGGTATTATGTGACATTTATTGATGACCACACGAGG
This sequence comes from Cibotium barometz, assembly GCF_041138505.1. Lineage (NCBI taxonomy): Eukaryota > Viridiplantae > Streptophyta > Polypodiopsida > Cyatheales > Cibotiaceae > Cibotium > Cibotium barometz. The sequence goes on along the minus strand of NC_141075.1, from coordinate 37,618,720 downwards.
AAAGTGTGGATATACTTCATGAAGGAGAAAAGTGAGGTGTTCATTTTTAGAATTTCAGAGTTATGGTTGAAAAGCAAACAGGGAAACATGTAAAGTGCCTAAGGTCAGATGGAGGGGGAGAGTACTTCTCCAATGAGTTCTCTGAATTTTTGAAGAAGAATGGTATTCAGAGACAGTTTATATACAGATACACTCCATAGCAAAATGGAGTTGCTGAGCGAAAAAATAGGCACATTGCTGAGATTGCGTGAGCATTGATGTGGGAGAGAAGAATATGTTGCATAGCTGAGGCTATTTTTACAGCAGTTTACATCATGAACAGGACTCCAACTATACAGCCATACATGATGTAACTCCAGAGGAGAGGTTTAGTGATAGAAAACCTGATTTGTCTCATCTGAAAGTCTTTGGATGCATTGCATATGTACATGTGGCCAGATGAGCTGAGAACTAACCTGGATCCAAAAGCTAAAAAATGTGTGTTTATTGGGTATTCCCTTGAGCAAAAGGGATACAGGTGTTATAACCCTGCTACACGTGAGTTGAGGGTAAGCAGGGATGTTTTTGATGAGATGAGCAGCTGGTATGCTTCTAAAAAAGAAACTGTTTGGGCTGATGTGAGTGGAAATATGGTTGCACAGAATGTAAGTTAGCAATCACAGTCTTTGAGTGGACCAGGAGAGTCCTCATCTAGTGGTTCAGTTGATAGACCATGGAGTGGCAGGCTGCATCATAATACCAGTCTTGCAAATGTGATTAGTACATCACATAAAGGCAAAGAGAAAGTGGTTGAGCCCCTTAGTATGCCTGACATTCTGCAGGGCATTCTCATGTTGATGGAGAGTCTAGTGGCTCAGAGATGAGCCTTGATGAGGATCTTGGGATACCAGCTATGAGAACACCTGGTGTAAAGAAGGCTATGGAAGCCATGAATGCAAAGCTGTGAAGATCTGGGAGAGTGGAGAATCTTGTGCAGAGGTTTACCTATGATGGTTATGTGGCACATCACTATGTATACATGGCAAAAGTTGTACGGGTTGTAGAGCCCACATGCATTGATGAGGCTGTTGAAAATGTGTGTTGGGAGAAAGTTATGGATGAGGAGATGGATGCACTATATGGAAATGAGACTTGGGATTTAGTATAATTGCCTGAGGGCAAGAAAGCCATTGGATGCAAGTGGGTGTACAAAGTAAAACATAACAGTGATGGAAGCATAAGCAGGTACAAGGCTAGATTGGTAGCCAAAGGATATGCGTAGACATATGGCATTGATTATGAGGAAACTGTCAGCCCAGTTGCCAAGATGGCAACAGTGAGAGTTGTGATAGCAGTGGGGTGGCTGTGTCAAAGCAATGGTCTTTACATCAGATGGATGTTAAAGAATGCATTCTTGCATGGGGATTTGCAAGAAGAGGTGTATATGTTGCAGCCACCTGGTTATGTGAGGATGTAAGTCACCCCGAGCATGTTTGCAGGTTAAAGAAAGCCTTTTATGGCTTAAAACAAGCACCAAGAGCATAGTCTGACAAGATTTATGAATATCTTGTCACTATTGGCTTTCATGTAGCCAATGCAGATTTCTCGCTGTATGTGAGACACAGTGATAGAGGGGTTGTACTTGTTGTCATCTATGTAGATGACCTAATCATTACGGGGAACCATGATGCAGAGATCTTTGATGTAAAGATCTTGCTTAGACAGAAGTTTGAGATGAAGGATCTGGGGGAGCTCAGATATTTCTTGAGCATTGAGGTGATTAGGTCACCACGTGGTATTGGATTACTGCAGAGACAGTATGGGCTTGGACATGTTGTCTAAGTATGGTATAACACGCTGTAAGCCTATTTCAGTGCCATTGGATCAGAATGGCAAGTTGAGTGCAGATTCAAGAGAGATTTTGGAGGATCCTACTATGTATAGGCGCATAGTAGGAAGCTTGATCTACATGATGATCACTAGGCCAGATTTGAGCTATGCTGTTGGGTTGGTGAGTTAGTTTATGCAGGTTCCTCAGAAGCCGCATTTGGATGCATTGAGACGCATACTGAGGTATGTGAGGTCTACTTTGCATTGTGGACGATTTTATGAAACTGGGACATAGATATGTGTACATGGGTACACATATATGTTGATTGGGCTGGTAGTATCTCAGATAGAAGATCTACTAGTGGCTTCATGTTTTCTTTGGGGAGTTTTGTTATGACTTGGAGCAGCAAAAAGCAGCCTACGGTTGCTCTATCCAGTACAGAGGCCGGGTACAGAGGTGCTGCTATGGCAGCATGTGAGGTAGCTTAGTTGAGAAAGGATTTGGATCTATCAGTGGATAGACAAGTTGTCATTTTTTGTGATAACATTAGCAGTATACAGTTGGCTAGGAACCCAGTTTTTCATGCTCGCATGAAGCATATAGAGGTCCACTATCATTTTGTAAGAGAGAAGGTTTTGGCAGGAGACGTTGACCTTGTTTATGTCAGCACACAGGATCAGGTCGCTGACATCTTCACCAAAGCATTGGGTACAGAGAAGTTTCGTAGATTCAGGGCTTCGCTTGGTGTACATGAGATGCAGTTGAGCTCGAGGGGGAGTGTTGAGATATCGAGCTCATCTAGTGAGGCGGTGGACACACTGATGACCCGCCTGGGGGATAGGCCCCACACTTACTACCATGGTTGGTGAGATCATTGATATGTGGCCAGTGGGATGACAGGCTATGTGACAGCCATTCTAGAGATTGGCATAGTTATAGTGCCAGCTCATTTAGTTGGGTTCACACTAGAGAGAACCCTAGTATGTATTTGGTTGAGTACCTTTTCATATTGTGTGCACTCTTATCTTTGTATATGGTGTGTTGAGTGTTGAGTGAAGAAGAAGAAGATTTTTAGCCTCTCACCTTGTGTGTTCTCTTTTAGGGTTTTGTGAGTGTGTTTGTGCTTGCAAGAGCTCAAGCTCTCTTCTCCCCCCTGTATCTTTTCAATATGGATTATGAAAAGAAGCACCACAAGTACAAGGCACCAACTCCTTTAAGTGGTGATTGAGAGTCAACAAGGTGTAAGAGGCAATCTTCTGTAGTGATTGATGTGGAGGATGATGCAAGCCATAGGCCAGAGTTCAATGTGCATATTCAAGATAGAAAACCAATTGGAAAACCTAGAAAGATTCATTTCTTAGATGAAGAGACAAGTGCAGGTAGTGAATCCACATATAGTGTGGTGGAAGCACCAATACATTAAACATTTTGGGCAATTAGGAGGATTCCAGAAAATAGTAGAGTCAAATGTCTGGGGCATTTAGGAAGGATGGGAAAATGTGGGAGAATTATTGTGGGATGCGCAAAGGGGGCACCTGCTCCCTCGTTTGGCTAGGAAGACTAGTCAGATGATGTGGTTTTGCAACATAGATGTACTACACACATGGGCCATTGATAAGAACATTGATCATCCTCCACACAAAGTCCCTTTAGTTTGGCCTGTGGGTGGTAGAGGGTACCAAACTCTCAAAAGATGAGGTCAATGCATTGCTTCTTGTTGTTGCAGGTTTCAATTTGCAAATGAAGAAAGTGAAAGGAAAGATATCCTCCTCTACAATACAAGGAATGAGCTAGGAGATTCGAAAGGAGGAAACAGCAGCAGTCAATGTCACATCTCAAGAGGGGCGACGCATGAGATACATGCCTAACATCTCAGAGCAAGCAAACAACAAGAATTAAAAGAGCTCTCAAAATGAAAGCAAGGGTAACACAAGAAATGGTGATTGAGTCTAAACAACATGAGGTTTTCACTATAGAAACTTTTGAGGAAGGCATAGAAGTTGGTGTTTATGATATACATATCAAAGGCCATCCAATATGCACTTGTCCAGATTTCATGGGAAGGATTGAAAAGAGGAAGCCATATCTTGCATGTAAGCACCTATACTTTGTGTACCTGAGGGTTCTCGACCTCAGCCAAAATGAGAATATGTTTATTCATCAACCAATGTTGACTGAAAGGGATGTCGCTGAGGCTCTGAATAGACATAGGACATACCCGGAGTTATCCTAGAGTGTAAGCAAGTACAAACATTTGTATTAGATTGACCTTTTTTTTTATTTTTTGAACTTGGCTTGTAAACAATATGGATGCAAAGAGATTCCAAAACTTCAATGGCTAATGTCCTTGTCCATTCAGGGTATGAAGAACTTTTTTGTATGTAATGACATGACTTTTTATTAATATGGATGGAAGGGATTGCAACACTTTAAACATTATGTGTGATTAATGGATGGAATAGAATTCTACACTTTCTTCACTAATTTATTTGTCCATTTTTCCACTTTTTAATTGCAAGGATGTTGTACTAACATTTTGTTCTAAGGGTGTGGAAGAATAAGTGAGGGGGAGAGAGAGGTGGTGTATAGAGAGATGTTGGAGAGAGGGGGAGAGGGAGAGTGTAAATTAGGGAGTGAGAGAGAGATAGAGTGGGACAATAGAGAGAGAGGGAGTGTAGGGAGAGTGGGTATGGAGAGGAGAGAATGTGAGTGAGGGAGAGAGATACATACTATGAAGAGAGTAGAGAGAGGAAAAAAGAACTCACCAATTTGGAAGATTTGCTCGTTGGAAATTGCTCGCCAAAAAAATTTGTTCCTATAACACCCTACATGCCTCCTAAATCTCAACATGCCCTTGTTGATGGGTGGTGGTAACTCCAAGATTATACAGATCATGTTTGCATCTTTAATATTTTGTTCTTGGAGATAATGTGTCTAAGGATGACATTGTGCTTAACCCAAGATTGTCATTTGAGTGTGTTTAATGAGCTATGGTAGAGTGACCTCATCATCTCTCAAAACCATGCCCAATATGAGAAAGATGCTCCTTCCACTTTGAGTTAGACCATCAATGAATATTTCAAATCTTCCGAAGGTGGTCCTTGAAGGCTATATATATAAATCATTAGAAGGTGGCAAGTGCATTTGGGTCAAGTCAAATGTCTTGACCCGACAAGCATAGGTTTCCCACTCCATAAAAAATGTTGTCTTGTCTGGATTAGCTAGATTGATTGTCACTTGGTTGTGGCATGAGAACTGGTGACTCTCTTTAACATGTGATCTCTGTAAGGAAATGAATAATGATCATGACTCTCTTTAACATGTGATCTCTGTAAGGAAATGAATAATGATCATGAACTATGCATTCTAATATTTCCATTCTTCTTGTACATCCTCATTCGATATGCGTGGTGATAGTTGGTCTCATCCTATCTAGAACTGCTAATAGCTTCATTGAGTTGCTCTTCATTGATGACTCCACCCTCAAGAAACCATTAACAAGTGTCATTTTCTGGATGTAGCATCGGTAATCCACTTCCCACCCTATAGGACGACAACAAACAAGCATTTCTTGCAAAAAAAGAGAATAAATATAAATATCATGAGAAGTAATTACAACTATTATCAATTCAAGGACTTATAAAGAGATCCTTCCAATGATCCTTCCCACTCGATGCCTAACATGTCAAGCCAAACTTCTTTATTTGTGAGTGGCGGGCTTATTTTTATTGTTTCCACCACTCCTTTTTCAGCCTTGCACCTTGGATGCAAGGCTAATTTTTCTTGTTTCCACCACTCCTTTGTCTCCCTTGCATCTTGGATGCACTTTATCTGGTCCTTGCTAGTTCACCCCCATAGGTGGTGGGAAAGAAACATCCTCATGATGATGGAAGGTGATGGATCATAAAAATTGATTGTACACCAAAAGAGATCCTTAATGCTTGATCTCATTAATAGCACTGTTAGAGTACCAAAAGAGATCCGTAATGCTTGATCTTATTGATAGCACTGTTAAAGTACTTTTGGCAGATAAGGACACCATAAATCTTCCAACATCCATAATGTTTGATCTTATTGATGGCACTATTAAAGTACCTTTGGTGGATGAGGACACCCCAACCTAAAGTATGCAAACACTATGCTTTTGATGACGACGCTTCCATGCTGATGCTCCTTCATGGAGGTAACTCCTCAAACTCAACACTTATCTTACCTTCTTGCCCTGTCCGTTTCCCCCTTAAACTAGTATGGTCCAAATCCTCATGGTTTGAAGGCCACCTTCCAAAGTCAACCTCAATAACTCCTTAGCTAGCTACTAGTAGATCAAGGCTACTATGAAGGGAAACCTTCCATTTGGGCATCAAAAGCCAAGTCATCATCTCCATAACCTCCTAAGCCAAAAAAAGTTAAGAGAAAACCCCAAACAAACTCACTTTCATCTAGCAACTCAAATCCCATTGGATTTCAACAAAGTCAAGGAACCCCCACATCATGTGGGTCTCAAAAGCTCAAAAGAAACCATCACCAAGAGCCTCTATAACCAAGTGTAACTCCATCAAGTGAGAAATCAAAGATGGAATGGAGACCTAAACCCATGCCACCTCTAATCGTTAAGTAAGAATGGAGAGTTGTGGTGGCTAATTACCTCTACTTAAGAGCTAGGTTTACTCTCAAAGCAGTTGAAAGATTTCCTCAATGCACACAAGCAGCAAGAGGAATTACAAAATTCATGTGTAGTGGCCTAAAATCATTTCCCCTCTCATTAAAGAAGAGCCATTGATGGTGCTAAACTCCTAAGAGAGAATCACACCAACCCCCTTTGCATGGACACATAACCTTAAGGCTCAAAGGGCTCACTAAGTTCCCTCGCATGCCATGACACAATAGTATCTCACTAGCTTAAAGGCCAAGGCTTATCAATCAAGTGCACTATTGAAGTCATTGAAGGTGGTATATCCAAGATTTCATCATGGATGAGCAAGCGGTTTTTTCCTATCACTCATTAACCTCACCATATGCTCATGCTATACACATAAATACACAATGTAAAAAGACACTAATAGTAAGGTCAAATATGGCGATTTAGGCTAGATTATAGGTCTAAATCAACCAAATATGGATTCCCAATGCCTAAATATTGAAACCCAATAGTATGACAGAAAACCATTTTTGGCTTGGAGCTTCAATGAAATGGGAAATTTTAATGTTAGGTGCTCATGATGGCATACCGTAGTGTTCGTAGTAATGGTACTAAAGGATGTGCCTAGGTCATATTTGTAGAGTTAGAAGCTAGGACAATAAGGAGTTAAAGGATAGAATATAAGTGTGAGTGAGTTATAGAATAAGGACTTGGAGGAGTTAGCGGATTGAATGTGTAAGGAGGAGGCTCACTCCTCTTCTCTAATCCCTTTAGTGTGATGGGGTGTGGGTTGATAACGCCGCCAATCCCAACTTAGGAGCGCAAGGGATGCCACCCGTATTCTACATGTGGAGAGCAAGGGATGCCACCCGTATTCTACATGTGGAGAGCTCCTTCCTTCACTTCTTCCTACATCCATTGTCATAGCGGTGTGTCTCTATCTCCATGGGGAGAACCCTTTGCTCACCTCTCACACACTTTGTCTCTCTTAAGACCACTAGCATAGAGATTAAGAAAATAATTAGCAAGAGGGTCAACAAGAGCAAGGATCAAATTACTAAATGGGAAGGTCCTTTGCATTATGAGAAAAAGTAGTATATATACAAGGCCATAAGAGTTCACACTCACCTAAGTATGCCCATAATATAGTTTAGCTCACATTCATGGGGGCCTCACACATTTACAATGGTGGTTTTCATGATACATTGCATATGAAGCACCTTCACATGATCTTGAAGGAAGAATTGTAGAAGACCACCCTAGGCCATAAAAAATGCCCATGCATTGTGTTTGTTGTGGATGTCATAGTCTATCTCCTTGTTCACTTGGTGTTGGTGTTTGCCTTTGTTGCTAGTTTTGGTGCCAACAACTAGGTTAAAACTAATATAGTAAACATACTCCCCTTCTTCTTATTGATTCCATCCCTGGGATTAAATGAAATATGTGGTATGAGAGAGTTGGAAGCTGGTGAAGAAGCTTACTTGTAGATGATTCAATGGTCATTGTTTCTTCATTAAGAAGGAACAAAGGTAGATGGAAGGTATTACGGTTGAATGATTGGGGGAGGAGAGAGAACTTAAGCTCTTGCAAGCACACACACACTTTCAAAATAATGGATAAGACACACAAAGATGAAAGACTGAAATCTTCTTCTCGTTGTTGCTCTCAAAAGAGGTCTACAAAAGATAAGTGAAAACCAACATATGTAATAGAATACTATGTACAAGCAGCCCATAATGTGAACATGCTAAGTAGGTGAGTGACAAGATAAGTATTCCATAAATTAGTTGGAATAGGTAGGTGTAGCCCAGCTATAAAATCACTGGTGAAGATTCATTGTGTCAACTACTACTAAATATGCCATTGGTGTAAAGGTGTAACGGTCACCTAGGCACGTCATGAGTGTCATCTCCTCTTGAGCTTGACATCTCAACACTCCCCCTCAAGCTCAACTCTATGTCTAAGACTCCAAGCATAGTGCAGAATCTGCAAAGCTTCCCTGCTCCCAAGGCCTTGGTGAAAATGTTAACTACCTTCTCCTTTGTGTTGACGTACACGAGATCAACATCTCCTGCCAAAACCTTCTCTCTAATGAAGTAATAATGGACCTCTATGTGTTTGGTCCACGCATGAAACACTGGATTCTTGGTATTCTACTAAGGTTGTCAATAGATGACAACTTGGTTGTCCTCATATACTCCCTAATATTTAAGTAGCTTATATAACCAAGCTACCTCACATGCTTCCATCGCAGTACCCCTATACTCTACCTTCTTACTCGACAAGGAAATTGTCGGTTGCTTTGCTGCTCCATGTAATTGCACCTCCCAAAGGAAAATATAAAGTTGCTAATAGATCTTCTATCTAAGATGCTACCAACCCAATCTGCATCATTCTATCCATACATCTGCAAATTGTTGGTTGCTTCTTATAACAACACTACTTCTAAATGAAAACATAAACTCACTTCATGTAACAACACCATTTCTAAAGGAAAACATAAAATCGCTAGTAGCCATGATGCCACACCAGCCCAATCTACATCAATGTATCCATATACTTGCAACTATATAATACCATCCTCAATAGTAGATAAGCCATAATTCACTGAGAACCTCATGTAGCATAGTGTGTGCCTCACACTATCCAAATGCGGCTTCCAAGGAAAACATAAACCCACTTCATGTAACAACACCATTTCTAAAGGAAAACATAAAATCACTAGTAGCCATGATGCTACTAGCCCAATCTACATCAATGTATCCATACACTTGCAGCTATATAATACCATCCTCTATAGAAGAGCCATAATTCATCGTGGACCTCACATAGCATAGTGTGTGCCTCACACTGCCCAATTGCGGCTTCCGAGGAACTTGCATCGATGTATCCATACACCTATAAATAACTGTATAATACCATCCTCATAAAAGATGCCATAATCCACTGTGGACCTCACGTAATGTAGTGTGGACCTCAAACTATCCAAATGTGGCTACATAAACTAGCTCTCCAACATAATTGTGTAGTTCATTTCTAGCCTAGAGATTGTCATGTTGATCAAGCTACCCACTAACTTTGTGTACATATTGGCACTCTCCAAAATCTCACCCTCGTTTGCACCATTGAGCTTGCCATTTTGATCTAATGGTACAAAAATGGGCTTATAACTAGCCATACCATATTTGGACACCATGTCCAATGCATATTGCCTCTGTGACCTTAGGCATCCTAATGACCTTAATGCTAACTAAGAAAGTATCTCAGCTTACCCAAATACTTCATGTTAAACTTCTTCTTAAGGAGAAACTTTACATTCTCAACTTCCTCTTCATTGTCACCCCCAACAATCAAGTTATCCTCCACATGAGGATTTGAGTCACCTAGATTATGTGTACATGCTATGTAAAGCCTTATATGGCCTGAAGCAGGTACCAAGAGCATGGCATGATAAGATCGCATAGTATCTTATCACCATTGGCTTTCATATGGTAGATGTTGATCATTCATTCTATGAAAAAGAGTGATAAGGGGATTATGGTCATCACCATCTTTGTATTGTGCTTTTCTTCCAAGATTTAATTCAAGCTATAGAGATCCTTCGGTGAAGCTACAGTTTGTGAGTAATAACTAAGTGGTGGCTAGTCTAAATATACTTCTTCTTGTAATTCACCATGTAAAAACATAGTACTTATATCCATCATGCAAAACCCAACCTTTTGACGTAGCCCCATTGCAATAAACAGCTCTCATGGTTGCCATCTTAGCAAGGGGGCTGAATTCCTCCTCATACTTAATGTCGTAGGTCTAAGCATAATCTTTGGCAACCAATATCGCCTTGTATATGTATGTCTTTTTTGCATCCAACACAACCATTTCTTTATCCATGGATTTCTCTCAATGTACATGCCTAACAACATGCTCAAAACAATGGGTTCAACCTCATGCACAACCTTTGCCATGTATGCATAATGGTGAGCTACATAACCATCATACGTCAATCTTTGAATAGGGTTTTTGACCCTAGACCTACATGGTCTCAAATATGTCCTTGGTGTCCTTGTGGAATGCCTTAATAGCCTTCCTTGCACTAGGTGGCCTGATAACTGGAATCCCAAACTCCTTATCAAGGCTTTGCTCTGAGCCACTAGACTCGCCACGATCAACATATGGATGCCCTACTGAAATGTCAGGCATACCAAGAGACTCATCAACTTTTTCTTTACCTTTATATGATGGACTTGTTGAACTTGCATGTAGCCTGCTACTCAATGGTCTATCAACAGAACCACCATTGCTAGAGGACTCTCTCTATCCACTCAATGACTATGATTGCTAACCTGTATTTTGTGCAACCACCTGCTCATGTGCATCAGTTCCAATTGAGTCTTTTATAGCAGCATACCAACTTCTTATCTCATCAAAGATAACATCCCTGCTTACCCTCATCTCACGTGTGATAGGGTTATAACATTTGTACCCCTTTTGCTTAAGAGAGTTACCAAATGAACACACATTTTTCAGCCTTTAGATCTAACTTATTGCATAGCTTAGCGAGAATGTGTACATATGCAATGCATATAAACACTTTCAAGTGTGACAAATCTGGTTTTCTACTAGTATACTTCTTCTCTAGAGTCACACCATGCACTGCCTGCTATGGGGGTCCTATTCATAATGTACAATTCTCGCAAACTACTTCAGCCCAATAATGGTGAGGCATGCTCTTCTCATCCATCAATGCACCAGGAAACCTCTCCAATGTGCCTATTCTTCCTCTTAACAACATCATTTTGTTGCATAGTTTACCTGCATGTGAATTGCCTCTAAATTCCATGCGAGGGATCCCTTTTTGTTGAGGTAGTCCTAGAGATTGGCTATTTACCCTTCCCCATTTTCCATGTTCCTCATCTAAACAGGACGGTTACATGGTAAAGGTGTGATAAAGGCAATTCTATAATGAGCTCCATTAGAGAGCAGGGCTCTTACATGGTAAAGGTGAGATAAAGGCAATTCTATAAAGAGCTCCATTAGAGAGCAGGGCTCTTACATGGTAAAGGCGTGATAAAGGCAATTCTATAATGAGCTCCATTAGAGAGCAGGGCTCTTACTTGCATTGTGCATGCTTACTATTGGGTGTACTGAAGAACACTTGCCTGTGGTGGTACAGTAAAATAGATATGTCCCAATGGCCGTAAGTAGTTATGTTGGGATACGTGCTAGTCATGGTCTACTAGGGATAAACCCAGCTCAGGATCAATACCAAATGTTTAAAACATTATGGTGTCACATGGTCTAATCGCTTCTTGTGGAGGCGAACCTTGAGATTCCTGGTCCCGCTCATGCTCCTTTATTGGAACTACACCCAAAAATAGGGCAGTTGAATGCCTTATTCATAAAATTTAAGGCATTGTTTATAGAGCCAGTTAGTGAATTCAAAGCTCGGAGGACTATGGGGCGTCCTCTTTCTAGGGGTTCTATTGTTTCTTCACTCACGTGTCTGTTTCATTAGGTCATTTCTTCCCCAAGCTTCTGACTTTGAAGTGGATTCAAAGGAGTCTAACATTCTTAACAGGAGAGCACTATGCTGACTATTGGTCATTTGTTTGGATCAAAGGCTTGGTGGGTTTGAGGAAGTGTGGTTTGATGCACTAGAGTTGACTATATTATCGTTTCAAACAATTAGTCTAGATCGGGTTTACATCAAAGGCCCTTAGTATTTCTAGTGCAAGTGTAGATATGGTTTCAGCATACACATTTTTTTAACTACTAAGCTCACGTCTATAAGTTCACATATGTAGACTGACATGTCCAAGTTCATGCCTCTAGACTCACATTTGTAAACTCACGTCTATATATGTGCAAGTTCATATATGTATATGCTCATGTGTCCAAGTTTATGCCTCTAGACATGTGTGGTGCAGGCTCGTATGTCTAGGCTCACGTCTCTAGGTTCATGTATGCAAGTTCACGCCTCTAAACTCACGTCTCTAGGCTCACATGTGTAAGCTCTCATCCTTTTTTGCATAAACTCAACTCACGTCTACACGTGTGCAAGTTCATGTATATATATACTCACGTGTGCAAGTTCACGCCTCTAGACTAACGTGTGTAGGCTCATATGTCTAGGCTCATGTCTCTAGGTTCATGTATACAGGTTCATGCCTATAAAGTCATGTCTCTAGGCTCATATGTATAGGCTCGCATCTTTTTTTGTATAAATTTGGCTCATGTACTTCTTTTGTATGAAATAAGCTTACTTAGGGCTTGAAAATCTAGGAACTGGACCTATGACAAGATTGGTGTGACTGTTTGGGTAATAATTGTACATTAATTCTCTAATAATTACGAAAGAAGAGAATTTTCCTTGGGATTTTCCTTGAAACTACAATCAAACCTATTCAAACAAGCATGCATCTAGCATGTAAGAATTCCAAGAAAAAAAGAAGAGGGAAGAAAGAAAGCTCACTAGAAACCTATTGTAAGGAAATGATTGGTCCATACAATATTAGATATATCTACCTCTAAACTCACACTTGTAAGCTCACGTCTATAAACTCACATGTCTAGGCTCATGGATCACCTGTTTAAAGCTCATGGCTCACGTGCCTAGACTACTCATGTATCTTTTTATCACAAGACTATGAGGTCACGACCCCTACTCGTCGAGAGGTGGTTTGGCTTATGTTTTGGTGGTTTTTTTGTGACTTTTTTGGACTTGATAAGGTATGATTAATCATCATAATCTTAATTAAGCATTATGATTAATCATCATAATCTTAATTAAGCATTGAGATACAAGTAATTAAATATTTTTGATTGATTTAGATGTTTCTAATTTACCAATTCAACAATGCATGAAAAAAATATGAAAATTTATGAAATATGTAAACAAATTGATAATTCTACTCTAATTCACCCTAATGAAACTCAATGCTCATGTTTTCATAGTTGATTCTACTCTTAATTACAATTGTTAAGCTAATCTTGAGCTCAAAGCAATAGAATGCAAATCACAAATGTGAGGCTCCAATTTCATGCAAATCACAAATGAACCAGGATTTTTCTCTATCAATAGATGAAAATAGAATGTGCTAATGTAAGTGAACTTCAAATCAAAATCAAACACATAACTCAACACATCCAATGGCTTCAAAATCATATGTTCTTCAAAGTATGGCCTTCTAATGGCACCAAGCAATATCGGGTGATCTTAATAGCTTGGAATGGACGTATAAACATAGTCCTAGGCACAGCACGATACGTCGCCAAATATGTGTTCTAAGTCAAGAGCCTCCCTTAGCCTTATTGGAGCATGTCATTGGATCTTACCTTAGAGACACATTCTGTAACTTTCCTATATAGGTATGCTAGTTTGTTCATCGCGTCCTTACTACGTTGTCTTACCACAATAATCCTTTGCCAAAGGTGTGAAGGAAGAGCTCTCTATGCCTAGATAGAGGCACAAGGAGATGATCCTTTGCAATGGTTTTCTCTCACAGAAGGTGGAGAAAGAAAAAACTAATAAAAGAGAGAAACTACAATCAAACCTATTCAAACAAGCATTCATCTAACATGTAAGAATTCCAAGCAAACAAGAAGAGAGAAAAAAGAAAGCTCATTAGAAAACTATTGCACGGAAATGATTATCCCTTATTGTCAAAAATGACTTATGTACAAATGACTAGTTTTCACACTAGACCGACCAAACTTAAAAATGATCCGACCTCCATTACTAGTCTTAAGCAACTATATACATGGAGTCCGTATACTTTTCCGATTTCACATTAAGTGCATGGTAAGGTTGTTGTATATATTCCAACACCATCTTACAAAGAATAAATGTTCGTGTAGGTAAGATAATAAAAACACTTTACGATAGGTCGGGCAAGTAAAACCATGTTAACCTACAGAGTGGTTAACAATGTTCAACTCACAAAGGCAAACTTAGTGTTAGTTTTTAGTAAAACATTTTAGACCATGTGTTCCAAAAAATGAGAATAATGCAATATGAATCATTTTTTATTTTTTTATTTTTAAAGTTTGGCATTAGAGAAGAGACGGGCTTAGTACCCATGGGACCCCCCTTATCCCACAAATCAGGGGCAAGGCACATCAATCGAGGTAGCCAACAGGGTTCGAACCCATAACCTGGGTTTTGACAACGGAACACCTTAGCAACTGAGCTACCGCCCGATGATATAAATCATTGCTTATTGAAGATTTGATTCACTTTTATTATCGAATAAATAAAAAACAAGGAGAATCATTCTATTCAATTTTAAAGCTTCCCTCGCTCCCTCCCTCCCTCTGTCTACTTAGTAAAGTAATGGTCATTATTCATATTAGCATTGCAGACACACCAGGACCACAATATCACTCCATTCTTGACAAACAGAGTAAACAACTAATTGTATACCACCAATTAAAAGTAATAATGGCTCTAATGCTCTGCAAAATCCCTTGGGCTCACCAAGTCTCACTACCCAAAGAGCTTTAGGTGCAATATACACATGCCCCAAAATTTTAATGTGGTGTTCTGACCCTAGATAGGGGTGGTTGCTTGGTCCATCAGCTCTTGCAGCCGTGCTGCTTTTTGAATCTTATAGTCATTACTTGATGGTAAGCATTAATTAGAAACTCATCCTCGAGAATTAATGGCAAGATCTAAACAGCTACTTCAGATACTAAAAGCAAGGGACTCTGTGCACATATGCAAAAAACGACATTTAAACATCCAATTAAGTGCTCAAAAACATATGGCAAAACTGTTAAACATATGCATAACAAACACTGGATCGGTTGGTAAACCAGACCAAGGTCGTGATGGTGAAAGCATAAACATGTCAAAGCTACACTTTCAGGTAAACCCTCTCCATCCAAAAATCTGGGTTTGGATTGAGGTCCCTTGGATGCAGGAAAGACATTGAGAAAAGTGTACTTTCTGAAGTTAGTCTTAACTGATCTTATCAAACCTCTCAAGCTTGAGCATCAATCTTCCTGCTGACATGATTCCCATCTTCCTCTCGCTCCCCAGCCTGATCAAGCAACCTTCCAGCCTCTTCGTCCGGCTCCCCGCCCTTCTTCTGCACCTCCTTTGCCTTCAGCCCTTGAAGTTTGCAATGATTGTAGTAGCACACTCCCAAGAAAGCCAACCCGTAACCAATCAAATTGATGGTGGTAACCCTGTCCTTGATCACTGACCATGAGAAGGTGATCAGCAGCCAGTCCTTGACCACCCCCGCCACATTCATTGTGAGGGCAGATGTCTTGCCGATGAGAAGAAAAACAGCCAAATTGAGGGCAAAAGCACAGGCCGAATTTGTCCCGAAAACCATAAAATCCAGGTTGAATGAAGATGTTGCCCTCAGGGCAGGGTACTCAACAATGAGCCATGGAATGGAGAGGAAGGCGAAGCAGCATGGGGCTATGTAGTACAAGGATGTGATGGGGTTGAGTGTGATGCCCTTGGATGTGAGCAGGATTTGAATCAACACAAGGCGAGTTGCTTCAAAGGCGACAGCAGCAAGCTGCAGTATGACCCCCCATACATTGAACAGGGCCTCGCCATAGGCGGCAATGGCGACACCGAAAGAGATGCCCACCATGTTTATCATAGTTTCCGACTTGAAGCCCTCCCTTTTCATGAGGACTCCAATGGAGTAGACAGCAACCGGCATGAGGGCCTTAAGCATTTGTATGAATGAGACAGACAAGTAGATGTATGCAGAGTTAGAAAACCATAGGCTAAGGGAGTAAAGGGCACCTATGGGGACGATGGATGACATGTACATCTCCTTGGACATGCCCACGGGCTCCACGAGCTTGAGCACCCGGACAAGTATGAAAGCAAGGGTGGAGCAAAAACCCATGTGGATCATGGTGAGGCTGATGGGGTACGGCCAGTCGTACATCTTCCTGTCCAGGATATATTTGTTGAAGACAATTACGGTGAAGCTCAAGAAGATCCAGATGGCTACATAGAGGTAGCTGAGCAGGATCTTTCTGATCAGGCCGGAGCTTCCGTTGATCCCACTTGCAAACCCCTTCCCCATCCCGCCCTGCAAAGTATGCAACAAAATGGGGACAAAACAGAAAAAAACAAGCACTGATCTGACGAGAAGTAGTACCAAGAACTCTGATGGTTGCGCAGACAGCAAATTGGAGTCCAAAATTGAAGTGGGTTCTCAAGAAAAACCCTGCATTGAAGAGAAAACCGAATTGGGTCCGCAGAAAAAACGAGAATCAGGCCAATAATACGTAGAAATGGGGTAAAAATGGAGAACAAATCTGGGGGGAAATTGAGCGAAACGTCGGCTGGCAATGCGTTATTGGGTGAAGGAAGGCATTGCTTGCTTTACAAGCTTTTCACAGCAAATCTCATTGCTACTATATAGGCATGCTATATCGGTTCGGTTGGTCATGCACATTAAGCAACTTCGCACAAGTATTATCAAAATTTCAAAAGACGACTTTTCCTCATGAAACCTAACCGCACCAAAATGTTGTAGGTTCTTACAAGCACATGCTTTCCCTCATAATATGCACGCCACCCATGATATTGCCTGACGCCACACTTGCCCCTACATAGGCATAGTTGCTTTTTGATGACGGGGGCATTTAGGTGATAGAATACTTGTAAATTTTCAAATTGCTTGTCAAAAATTATACTAAAGTACAAAAAAAACTTGTTATATTTCACTAAACCCATCAATTTTGAAGGGCAAGGGTGCCCGTCAAAAATCAAGCCTGTTCATAGGGCAAGCATCCTCAAGAGAAGCCCACAGGGAAGGCATCCTCAATCATGAGCGCTAGTCCTAGATAGGAGCATGTGTCCACTTCCTTTTTCACAAGAGTCGGACAGACACACAAGACACACATCGTTATCGTTAAGTTTCCCCTTGGAAGTAGGTTGGATCAAATGGTTAAAGTGCCAAAGTTTAGTTCCTACTACCATCAGAATGATTGCTATGGTTCCTGCTTGACCACATCAGACATGTTTTTTCTATTTCGAGTCCCCATGGCTAAGCATTGGTAGTCTTGTGTTGCACATTGTGAAGTTGAAAAGGGACCGACAATGCCTTGTTTTACAAGTCACCTTTTCCTACAAAGGTGGCAAACGTGACACTTGTAAATCCACCTTTAGTTTATCAATGCCAACTTTAATTTAAAATTTGAGTGTTTAGACTAGTCGATTTGAGGAACTTTGCATGATCTCTGTGTGTGTGTCTGTGTGTGTGTGTGTGTCTGTGAGAGAGAGAGAGAGAGAGAGAGAGAGAGAGAGAGAGAGAGAGAGAGAGAGAGGGATGTTGCTTAAAATTCCTCCTTTCAGCTCTACTAGGGGGTACCATCTCTGCCCTTACAAGTGCATCTTTTAGGTCAAAGGGGTACAGAAGTAGCAACCAATAACATAGGCACCACACTTGAAATATAGCATAGCCTCCTCTAGCATATCTTCAAGGTGAACTTCTCCAAATTCAAAGAAAAGCACAAGGATGATCGAGACACACATGTCGCATCATTCGGGGCAGGGGAGGGGGAGGGGGCGTTGTTTAAAATTTGCATGATGGAGTCACATAAAACTTGCAATAGATAAGCTTAGTTCTAAGAGAAACTCAATTTCAAAATAGTTGACGGTCATCCACATTGATGGTAGTTACTGAAGGAGTTAGGGATGGGTGTCCTAATGAGGTACACATCCCCCAAGATAATGAGTTATGACTAGCTCTAGTGTGCCACCTAATTTTAGCCACATAACTAAGTAGTCTCTCGATAACTTGACGACGCGATACAAGTAGGTTTCACCATTGTTTTACGTTGCACCATGGAGGTTGGCTTTATGTATAAATATTTTTACACTTTTGAGCCTCTATAGCCTCTTTATTTCTTTTTTTATTAAGCGAATGCCTCAAGGTGTGCCCTATGTTTTTGGTTATCTAGCCTTCTCATGAGGGTCTATGATCTCGACATAGTGTAAGCCAATGAAGGTATGTGTCCATGTGGAGATCATACGTCTTAGACTTCCTGTATGGTTTCCTATGGGTAATGATGAAGTTGGCTCTTCCCTGGAGGAGGAGTCTTTTCTATATGAGTTACTTGCTATCCCTATTTTGAAGTCACTCTTAGATTAGCATGAGTAGTCGAGTCTTGTAAACCTTGTTCTAAGCTTTAGGGGAGTTTCCATCGTTTACCAAGAAATATATCCGATCCTCAAATTCATCAAGCTCTGAGAGTCTGGCGCATAGTCTAGATCCTCATCTTTACTGTCAACTTGTTGCAACATTTGTGGATAAAATTTATGGATTTTGGAAGTAGTCCAAAGGGTTGTACAGATTGAGGCTAAAGTGGTCCCTCTATGAGAATGCATCTACCCATCTTGCCTATTTTCAACTCTATTTTCAAGGATGGTCACCTTTGCAGACATAAATATGATTGGTTTCCCTGTTTTCAAGTCTATTTTGCAAGGCTGGTCACCTTTGCATATGTAAATATGATTGTTTTCCCAACTGTGGAGAACCAACCTTGTGTCTCAACCTATCGTAAAACTGCTTTGATATCTTAACAGCGGATAAATGGAGCTCATCTTTTGTAAGATGGCGTTGGACTTTATAAATGATTATTTCCTAGATCTTAATGCTATAAATAGGAAAGTTGAAAACATGGTGTATATACTTGCTTAGGCTAGAACTAGTGGTAGGGGACTATTTTTAAGCTATGGCTAGCCAAGTGTGTGACACAAGCTAGTGTACCCACAAGGGAAGTTACATATGAGGTTCTACAACAAATTACCAAATAATAGTTATTTCGACAAAGGCTAAGATGAGCTCTTGACTTAAACATATTTGGCACCACCAACAATAGGGACTAGGCCCTTAGCTCCCATTTTTCCTCCATTCCAAGCTATTGGAAGGATCACCCAATATTTCTTGTTTTGATTTACTAGGTCACACTCCAAAAAACATACCATTTTGGAGATTTGGATATGTTGGTTTGTTGTTTGTTAGTTTGGAAATTTTGATATGTTAGTTTGTTGTTTGTTACTTTAGAGATTTAGATATGTTAGTTTGTTGTTTTTATTTTGTTTTGAAGCTTGTTTGCAAGCTTTAGATCCTTCTATTTACATTTAAAAGGGAAATCCAATATTATCTTGGTGATTTCTTATTACATTAAGCTAGTAAGAAATAGCTTAATATTTATGATAGGCATAACGATTAATCAGTGTTGTTGAAGCCAAGAAACAAGTGTCAACAGAAGCAACACAACAAGACATAGGGATGCTTGCAGATGAATAGATGTTGCCCTTGCTCAATGCTCCATCTGACAAGGTCAAAGAAGAAGTGCTTACTTTAGGTAGCCTTTTGCACATAATAATTGAAACCCGTGCTCCAATCTATTGCATGAGGTTACAAAAAGTCAGATTGAACACATGAAAAAGAATGTTAATAGGAATGGACTAAAATTCATAAAGCTCAGAGGTCTAACTGACTATTCACTAGCATGAATAGGCTAAGAAAGAACTAGACATATTGAAGCTGCCCTACCCAGAGAGGTGATATGAAAATGGAAAGACATGGTGTTGGAGAGACCATGGTCTGCAGAACAACCTTACGGAAGCCTATAAAGTCATGGCCCTCCGACTTGCCAAACCTAATGCCCCCATAAGTCCAAAAGCTTGATGACGAAGGTGGCATTCAGTAAGCAGCATCAATCACTAATAGCTCAGCAAAATAACCAATTGCCACCCCATAATCTTTTAGCTCCATTTGGTGTGAATTAAAGAAATAAATTTTTATTCATGCATTTCATAATTTTTCATGCATTGTTGACCTTGCTAGCTTAGATCATGTGAAATAATCAACCAAAAACAATAAAAAAACTCAGTCACTACGATAAACGCCATGAATTAGGATTAAAACCTTAATCACTTACAATCAAGTCCAAGAAATCACAAAAAAACTCTTAAAAATAATCCAAAGCAACTCTAGAGTTGGGAGACATCATGAGCCCACAACCCTATAGTACCAAATTTTTTCATTTATTAAGGCTTCTTTATTGTAATGCATAATATATGTGTGTGGTGGTTGTCCATGTGGAACCAGACATTTGGTATGCCAACAATGCTTATCACCAAGAAGGGGCTTGTATAAAAAGCTTATACTTATTTGAATACTTTCTCATGAGGTTGATGGAAACTTGGGAAGCTTGTATGAGAAGCTCAAAGCCGGGCAATGGCTCTTAACGACTTTATATGATTTGGTTCCAAATATCTTATTTCGCATAAAGGATTCTAAGGATTTCCATGTAGGTAATATTATGTATTAGGTGTGAGAATGAATAGAGTCATTGTTTCCATGTGTATGGTATAGGTTATAGTGCTAAATATAAATAGAATTTGGTGATGAGTCATAACATAGGAGTGGGCCTTATGTCTACATAGCATGGTACAATAAGATGCATAACACATGCTAAGTTGTGGAGGTGTGTGGAGAGAATCTGGAGGAGTGTGGAAGAATGCGTAATAGAGAAGTATCCTTCTAGAAGTCCTATGTAGACTACGAAGACTTTTGAGGGACCTGTTTGTGGGCTCAAGGTAGGTTCAACCTATCTTCCAAGTGAACAAATCTTTGAATTAAGAAATCAAGAAAACACATATCAAAACTAGCCAAGAAGGATACGTCATGGTGACATCCATGCTTAGGCAATACAAAGTTGATTGCTTCTTTTATCTCTTAGTGTAATTCTTGAGAAGAGGGTGATAAATCTTTTATTTCCCTGCTCACTTTTAATACATATTAGCATATAGAGCTATAGATTTTTCTTAAATGATAGAGCTACACTCACCTTATTGCTTCCTTACTTTTGATTTGTGATTTGATCCTTACTTTTGATTTGTGATTTGATTTGATTATTAGTAATGGAATTCTAGTTTCCTTCGGTCTTAATTGTGGTGTTATTAGTAAGCTTGTCTAGATCATATGATGTGATTTATGTTAACATTTAGCAAGTGTGCATAGGGAAGCATGTGTGCGTGTGTTGTGCAAGAAGATTGCACAAAAAGGATATTATCCAAAGGGAGAGGAGTAAACAAAGGTGAGCCACACGACTAAGTTAATATCGATGTTTAAAAATATATGGATATATTAGCCTTATCAAATACAAGGCTACCACATACTCTTCACACTTGAGCGCAAGGCTACATCCCTCTTTATAGGTGAGGAGACTATTACACATCACTCTCATCTCATCCACATCCACCTAGGCTTATCCAACTAGCTCAAACCCATGTTCACATGCATGTAGGTTTCATGCATTCCAACACCCCCCTCTCAAACAATGACTACATGTCACATGGGCCATTGAACTTTATACCTTCCATGATTTACAAGACACAATAGGGTTAGCCTTTATAGATTAGGCTTTACAATAATTAGATAGATTATGGTGAGTGGTATAAAAAACTCCAATTAGGGAGAAATTCAAAATACAAGATATTTTTTATGAAGCAAGTGGTTATAAGCACCTAGTACAAGGAGTGTATTAATGTGCCACCTACCCATAGATAAACCCATGTTCACAAGCATGTAGGTTTCATGCATTCCAAAACCCCCTCTGAATGGCTACATGTTACATGGAGGCCATTGGACTTTATACCTTACATGCTTTACAAGACACAACAGGGTTAGCCTTTATAAATTAGGCTTTGCAAGGACTACAGAGATTATGGTGAGTGGTATAAGAAACTCCAATTAGGGAGCAATACAAAATACAAGACATGCATGTAGGTTTCATGCATTCCAACACCCCCTCTCAATGGCTACATGTCACATGGAGGCCATTGGACTTTATACCTTACATGCTTTACAAGACACAATAGGTTAGCCTTTATAGATTAGGCTTTACAAGAATTAGATAGATTAGGATGAGTGGTATAAAAAACTCCAATTAGGGAGCAGATTTTTTTGATGAAGCAAGTGGCTATAAGCACCTAGTACAAGAAGTGTATTAATGTGCCACCTACTCATAGACACATGTTCCATGCAAAAGGAACACATATGAGCACCTTGTGTCACACCATAGAATGTTGCTGATGTAGATCCCCCTCTTAACTGCATGATTCAATAGAAGTCTTCAAATTCAGGCACCATGTTTCCCTCCATTAGTTGATTTGGAAAGCTCAAAAGGAGGACTAAACGCCTTGCTGACCAAGAGAAACCTTGTCCTCCTTGATGGTGTAAAAGACACTACATGATAGGGCGCAAACATGATAATGCTTGCGCACGACGGGAATCCAGGATTGTTGTGAGGGGATTACATAAAAACTGGTGAAGAGCACATAAAATACCTCATGTTTATGATGAGAACCATGCAAATTGGACTCCCAAGAAGCAAAAAAACCAAATAGATGAAGGAGCAACTTGGCACACAATAGAGGCTTGAAGCCCATCGATAGAGGGTGAAAGCTTCAAAA